>NC_056623.2:106658918-107356418 GCF_002870075.4 Lactuca sativa | reverse complement strand
ATTTATTTTCCAATTTAAAATTATTTTTTTAGAATATATACAGTATAATATTCTATTAGAATGCTTCACGTATTTAAAAAAAAAAACGGGATTTTTTTTATTTATTTTTAGTTAATTCAAGTTCCGAAAATAATATTTAAAAAAAGGATTTTTGGATTTTTCCGTTTATTTTGCATTTTAAAATTATTTTTTAGAATATGTACAGTGTAATATTCTATTAAAATATTTCACGTATTTTTTTTAAAAAAAACGGGATTTTTTTTTTTTATATATTATTTTTTTTAGTTAATTCAAGTTCCGAAAATAATATTTAAATAAAGAATTTTTGAATTTTTGTATTTATTTTGCATTTTAAAATTATTTTTAGATTTGATGTTATGGTCTCAGAAAATTAAAATGGTCTCAATGAACCTATATATAACGAATAGTTATATAAATAAATGAAAATTAAATTATATAATTTGTGGCTGTAGTTTTAAGTCCGTGAAGCTCCTTGCTATCCATTAACCCATAGTCTTTTCTACGCCTACCATTTTCTTACAAAACGCCAAAACCCATATACAGTTTTTTAACAAGGTTTCTATTTGATTATTTATTTTTATTTTTTGTCATGGAATTTGTTTGTTAAATATTCTTAATAACAAGATATATTATGTTAATAAAGCCATCTACATTATCTGGATGAAAAAAATTGAATTTTTTTGCGGATAATCAAGATGTTTGTGAGAGTTAGATTGTAGCTTATTTGTTTGTCCTGCGTAATATTATTCCAAGGTTGACATAACGTTGCACAAAGGTAGGTAAACAATGTTGGATAAGGTAACATATTAGTGTCTTTATAATAATGGTCGACATATAGTGACAATTAATGTCGACATATAGTTATTGATCATGGCAATCTCGAGCAAACCATACGTGCATGAAAATATAGAACGGTGTAATATGTACAAGACCAAGTTTTTATACGGTGGCGACAGTCTTAGATGCTTTGAAAGGTGTTTCAATAATCAATTATCAAAAGATATTTTGTATGTCGAAAGTAAAGCTTCGACATTGGTTTATCGTTTCACATTAACACAAAATGTGTCATTTACCGACCATGTGTTGGTTATTGTAGGTAGGTTAATGAGGGTTAGAGTGATGCTTTCGTCAATCAACATAACCTAAATTGTATTTTGTATGAGTGTTCGTTATATTTTCCGTATTTTACTCCCTATTAAATTCTTGTCCTAACATACCATTGTGGGATTGCTTAATCCTTTTGGGAAATCATTTCATTTTACATTCTGTATCTGTTCCTCGTTTTAGATCTATTTTTTTCTTAATAAAATTCATTCTTAAGTTGTGCTGTTAAGTCTTTTTTTTATGGTAAAGTCAAATTTTTTGAAGGTTACATCCATAGATTTAGGGGATATAACATTATCATGAATGATCTGTTGTACTTTAATAAGAAGCTCCACCGTATCCGATGCAAATAAACAAAACGTATAAAATGCAAATGGTATGAACACGTATTGATTTTCCACGCACGGTTTCTTATGTTTGGTGACCTTGCATTTAGCATCTTTTAATGCAGTCTTTCCCGCCGTGAAACCACCGGCCGTCAAGCCCACGAGAGGGGATACCCCTGTAAGGTCCACACATACGTGTTTCCCTCAAACCAATCTAAAAATCAAAACGTCAGGCGGTGTAAGGGTTGTTCATTCTGTCAGGTCAGTCAGGAAATTCATAGGAGTCTCTTTCTTGGTGGAAACCCAGACACGTTTACATATGTCAACGAAAACATCACTAGCCATATCGTGCCGGTATTGGAACCCCGAGAGTTCTTTGCAATGAAAAATTAAGTATTCAAGTTCTCTACAATCCAAAAAATAGCGTTGGACGAAACACCATAGCACAAATGCTTATTTCATAAGAATGTGATCAATGGGTGACTAGGATTCAAAATTACTCTTATGCTCTTGATGAAGAAATTTGTAGATCGATTGAGCTTGGACCACCTGATCGAAATGCTTCAAATATCATGAAATAACTCTCATAGTAGAAAATAAGAAGATTCAGATTGATATCCGTTGTAAAAGAGAACTTACGTATAGTCATCCACCAAACATATTGGTACATATACAAAATTGCTAATATGCACAAAACATAAGGATTCGTTTGAAGAATTTGTATGAGCGAACTTGAAAAAGAAAGAAGACAATATTTACGAACATTCATTTTGAGTTTTGAATTTTCAAGCAAAAAGGTGACAACAAATATCAAAGGACATGAAAATATAGATTCCTACACTTTATTTGACTTATAATGAGTTTTAAAATCACATGAAGATTGTGTTATAGAATATTTGAAAGGAAACTCATATGGAAGTCTGCTAGAGTTGATATGCAAATTAAGAAAAATCAACTTGATCGAAACATGTTAAAAAAAGAAATTACTTTGGAAGTATTGTTAGAAATTTGGTAGGGTTTATAGTGGAGATCTGGATATCCCTCGGATCGTGTAAACAGTTTTCGAACTGATATTTCTACCCTATGTCCAAGTTACAAGAAATTCAGCTTAAGCTAGTCACAAGGGGACACTAATGATTCTAGGTGCAGAAAAAGTAAGCCAAATTGCTAGAGAATTTTTGAGTTCGTATGAAGAAAAACAAAAGCTAAGAGCTCATCTCTTCTCCTTCAAAAGGAGATCCGTTTATATATAAAACAAGATGTATGGTTTTTTTTAGGATTGGTCGTCATGGGTTTCTTTGGAAACAAATCAAGGGAATCCGAAATTAATGAGGAATTCAATGGTTTCGAAAACCAAAGATCTTAGTGAGTTTTATCATAATTGTCCTCAGGAATTTGATTTTTCCACAATGTGTCCACTAGTAAAATCTGAAGAAGTCATATCTTCTCCTTCAGCGGGGCCCCAGCTAGTGGCTTTGCCCCTTGGACCCTGCTAGAGGTGTTGCCCCTAGACCTCGCCAAATCGGCGTTATCCCTTTGGAAACCCAGAACCTGGGGGTACTGTCCTCAGACTCCCGACTTGTCTTCAAACCGGCTTCTAATTTGATCTTATACGTGTGTGTACTCCACATATACCCAAACATATATTAAAGTACAAATTACAAAGCGCCTTAGCTCACATGTAAATTCCAATTACACAAAATGTCATGGTGATACTAAAATCACTAACAATTATCCCCCATTTTAGTGTAACCCTAGAACAAACATAACATTATCAAAACAAAACCAAACTGGTACATAAATCAAAATTTCGCAACGATTGAATTTCCACTTAGTATTATACTCTTACAAATATTCGAGAATTAGGTTGTTCTAAGAATTGAACTCGTCAACCCATTTGAATGCTAGAAAGTAAAATACATACTAGTTTATTGAAATTTCTAGCAAAGTACAACTTGACACTATTATTAAACCGCATGTCCTAATCCTCTCATGATCGTATCAAGGCCAAGTCAACAACCTCTTGAAATGCAGCTATACTTCACAATCACATAGGTAATTCCTTTCCATGTATCTATATATACATTTAATAAAAGGAACTATTAAGAAGTTAAATTTCAAACTGGTCAACTATAGAACCAAACACATTACCTGGAATGTATACTTCTTGTGTTTCAATTATATGTGTGAGCTTTCCACATCGGATTCAACTCCTAATGTAATATTTGAAGGGAATTGGGTGTCTCACCATTACAGGTTTTAGATGGAGATTAATCCCATCCTAATTATAGACTTGTGCAGTTTGTCTCTTGACAAACCCTTAGTCAAATGATCTGGCAAATTATGTTGTGATTTCACAAACTCAACCGAAATTACACCATCCATGATTAGTTCTCTAACCATAATTTGTCAGACACCTAAGTGTCGACACTTTTCATTACATACATGAGTATAGTCCTTGCCCAAAGCGGGCAACGTTATCATCACGGATAGAAATATGTGGTATTGGTTTTAACCACACAGGAATTTCATAAACTAAGTTCCATAGCCATTTAATTTCTTTAGCAGCAGAATGTAACGCAACAAACTGAGATTCCATTCTGGAGTTTGTAATGCAAATTTGCCTATTGGAAGCCCATGATATGGCACCTCCCCAACAAAGAATACCAAGCTAGTCGTTAAGGAATGATCCTCCAGGTTAGTTATCTAACTTACATCTAAATGTCTTTCAAAAACCGAAGGATATCCTAGGTAACTCAAGCCATAATCTATGGTTCCCTTGATATACTTAAACACTCTATTCACTGCTTTCCAATGTTGAACATTATGATTTTTAGTGTACCTGCTTACAGGAGAACAATCGGTAAAAGAAATATCAAGCCTGGTACATGTCATTGTATACATAAAACTACCAATGGCTTTAGATTATTACAAATATGAAATAGGAGTTCCGATGTTTTCCATCAATTTCACACTTGGATCTATAGGAGTGCTCACAGGATAACAATAGGTAAAATTAAACCGCTTGAGAATTTTCTCAATATAATGACTTGAGTCATTACTAAGCCTTTGTTCGTCCTTTTCATTCTTATTCCAAGAATTATATCGGCCTATCCTAAATCTTTCATGGAAAATTTAGATGATAACAATTTCTTTGTTTCATCTACTTGATTTTGGTTGGTATCAAAAATTAACATGTCATCTACATATAAGAAAATGAACTCTAGAAATAGTAGCATCATCAAATCTACTATAAACACATTTTTCACAATAGATAATCTTGAAAATAGAAGACAAAATAAACTTATTAAACTTTTGATGCCATTGTTTAGGCACTTGTTTCAGCCCATACAAAGATTTGACAAGTTTACTAACCATACACTCTTTACCGGGCATAATGAAACCATCTTGTTGTTTTATGTAAACCCCTCACCAATTTCACCACTCATAAAGGTTGTTTTCACATGCATTTGATGAATAGCTAGATCATGGATACTTTCCAAGGCAATCAACAATCTAATAATAGCAATACATGCAACCAGAGCATGCGTATCAAAATAGTCAACACCGGTTTTTTTTTATCTAAAACCTTGAATGACTAAATGGGCTTTGAACTTGTCAATAGTCCCATTAAAATTCATTCCCTTTTTGAAAATTCTTTTACAACCAAATGTTTTAGTATTTGGAGGCAAATCAGTCCACACCCAATTAAGTATTATTTTCAAGAATTGATGACATTTCATCATCAATTGCTTCTTTCCAAAATATTACATCTCGAGACTGCATGGCCTCCTAAAATGTCTTTGGATCAGCCTTAATACTATAACAATAAGAGTATTGAAGACCCTCCTCGTCCCTTGTTCCTTCGACCAAGTATATTTGGAAGTTGGAACCGATTTTTTTTGGAATTTGGCCTCTTTTGATTTTCCAAAGCTCTTGTGTTTTGGTTTAGTAACACAATTTGAACTTTATGGATTTTTAACTTCATTAGTGCCAAATTCAAATCCTTAGGCCATTTAATAGATGCAAAACACATCTCATCAAAAATTGTATCTCGTGACTTAATAACGGTGTTAACCGATACTGAATCATTACGTTCAATTATGTAGAACCTGTATGCCTTGGAATGTTTAGGATATCCAATGAATATACAATCTATTCCACATTCTGTCAAAGCTTTCCTTTTAGGTTCGGCTAGTTTTACAACTGCCCGACATCCCTAAACTCGAAAGTAACTTAAATTAAGCTTTTTCTTGAACCAAATTTTATATGGGACTAATTTTTTCTTTTTATTTGGAACCCTATTTAATAAATAGAAGTTGTTAACGTGGCCTCTCCCCAGAATCCATCCCTCAATCCCGAGTATCACAGGATCGCTTCTCCTTTAAAACTCGATTTTTGCATTCAACAATTCCATTCTGTTGGGGCAAATAAGGTGTCATGGTGTCATGAATGATACCCACTAATTCGAAGTATATGGGATCAATATATTCACCTCTCCTATCAGTCCTATGACATTTAACCGGATTGTCCAATTCTCATTCCACCTCGGTTTTGTATATTTTGAGTTTATCAAAGAATTCATCCTTAGAATCTAAATAATAGACATAGTAAAACTGAGTGCAATCATCAATGAAGGTGATTGCATACTTTTTATTTCCCAATGATGGAGTGGAGTGAAAATCACATCGGTCACTATGTATAAGTTCCAAAATAGCCGAACTTCTAAGAAACTAGGAAATGGTTGTTTTGCCACTTTAGTAAGCATGCATATTTTACATTTATCAAAAGTCATGTTAAAGGATGGGATTAATCTAGGTCATTTTTCTTTTTTGTTGGAGTTATTTGGGACATGTTCCTACTTATGTATGTCGTATCCTTTATGGTTCAGGTTCCTGGCTTTATTTCAACCATATGAACAGAGGGCTATTTATATTTAACTTTCCTTTTGGTTTTATCAGATTTCTCGATTTCCTTCGCATGAAGAGATTCTTTACTACGAATATGAGTAACAAGTTAAACCAATGACAGTTACTCCTTTTGATGTTTTCGGTTATGTCTTAAATTATTCAAATATGATCGAAGTTTGTTAATTACACTTGACACAATAATGGATTCATCCAAAACTAAAGATCTTAGTCAGTTTTACCATAATTACCCTCAAGAATTCGACTTTTCCACTATGTATCCACTAGTGAAATCAACTCAAGGGTTATTTGGAAAAAATCAAGGGGCCCTAGCCAAGGGCTCTTCCCTTTGGACCCCAATAAGGGAGCTATACCTAGACCTTGCTAAAGGGGCACTGCCCCTTTAGAAACCCCAAACCCGGGGGCGGGGACCCCAAACCCCCAATTTGTCATCGAAATGGCTTCTAATTCGATCTTATACATACATGAGCTTTGCGCATACCCAAAAATATATTAGAGTACAAATTATGAAGGCCCTTAGCTCACATGTAAGTCCCAACTACACAAAATGTCCTGGTAATACTAAAATCAACAACAAGTATCTGATGGAAGAAGACAAAGAAGAAAGTCCAGATAAAGATGATCGTCCTTTTATGGCTAGTATTGAAAAGTAATTCTATAGAAACTCTAGTTCAGATTCTTCAAATTTTATAACAAGCATGAACTCGAAAACTTTCATTAATCAATCTGGAAATAAGTATGCAGGGAATTCAAATATGAAATCTAATTTTGATGCTAAGAGATATCTAGAAAGAAAATAATTTTTTGTGAGACTCGGGTTTTGATGTAAAATTACTGTCATGGAAAGAATCACTTTATAAATTATTAAATGTTGAAAACTCACCATGAAATGAAGGAAAAGCACAAGGATGTAGCATACTACTTTGAAACTTAAAGAAATGCATGAGGTGACTATACACCTTTCGTTAATGATAACAAATGATTGAGTTGAGATATAGGTGTGGTCTTCAAGATTTTTATGATAAAGAGATGTGAAGACCTACTCATTTTTAGTTGATGTGAATTCATGATGGTAATGTGAGTGGAGGAAGGAGTGGAAAGTTCTTAGCTACAAACATGCAAAGGCCAATAATTCCTTAGCATGTAATCTCAATTTAAAAATTAAATAATGTTTCTCTCTTACAAATAGAACAATGATATTAAATAAATTTCGGGTGATTGTATAGAAAAAGGTTGGGCACTTTTTTTGACGAATAGAGGCGAGAAAGAAAACGCAAGAGAAGAATGTGTTTTATACAATGTCTGGTAGAAGAGGAGAAAAGTCAAAATTGAAAATATAGAGAGATGTTTAGATATAATAAAGAATGATAAAACAATTCTTAGAAAGGATAATGAACTACTTATGAAACAAAGAAATATTTTTATAAAATAGCGAAAACCCTTAATTCTCAAAGGCTGAATGAGATCATCGGATGCTTTTGCCATATCTTGAATTTATACCTAATTTTGTTGATGACATTACACATAATTGTCAAATCATGATATGTTTTGATTTGATACCTAATTTATCTTACACTTATATGATTGTTCTTATCGAAAAGAATTTGGATTTGAAAGTTCGTTTAAACTTATGAACAAATGCTTAACAATTTTAGGACAAAATTTGATACTTAAAGGTTCAAGTTCAAATAATGACAATGAATCTAATAAACTTGACAATTTTGAAAATCTTAGTGATAATTTTCAGAGAAATTGAAGAAGATTTGAACAAATTTCTTCTTCTTTAAAACAAATTCAGAAAGTGATGATTTTGAAATTGAAGAGTCTTTAGGAACGAATCTTCACTTTTTATGTGAACATGATATGTGTATGTCACCAACCACCATTTTCAAAATTGACCAAAATATAATGATAATTTAAAACCAATGGTGATATGTTTTTAAAAGTAAAAGAAGTAGCTTTTCTAAGTCTAATAAATTGTTCACATCATGTTTTTTGTAAATCGGTATGATATGAACAAGTTGATCATGAAATATTAATATAATATTGAATGAAAATTAGAAGTTAGAATTTATGCATTTTTGGTCAATACCATTGTTAGATTATGGTGTCAAAGCTCATAACTAAATTGGTACAAACTTGTAATTAGAAGTAAAGCCCTTTTTAGGTTGCCTCCATAACTACAAACCGACTTCAATGACATTTATAGAGAGATAAAATAATTTACTAGTTTATTATATGATTAATAAATTAATTAGAAATAGATTAAATTAATTAATAATTTATCATAATTAGTATAGAATTAATTTGGGACCAATTAAAATTAATTAGAAGTGCAAGGGTTGCTTTGTATTCCTAAATAGTTGAGCAAAGGAGAGGTTTGAGAAACCTCCTATGATGGACAGTGTTAAGATGCTTTTAAAGGTAATCTAGAATGCTCAGTTTAATGTAAGAAAAGTAGATAATCACTAAAATTTGAAATAATATCATTTTATGTTCAAATATGGTATTTCCTTGCAGCTATATAAATCCTTATAGGTTGCATGTACCCTTGATTGTTAAGTGTTTATTACCAATGCCTTGGAATTTGCAGCCATCTATTCTAAGAGTCCGTAAGCTAAAAATCCTTCATCTCCTCCTCTCTCCTCTCATGTCATCTAGTTTCTAGCTTTGGGTGCATCAACTTTTTGGTGCTAAAGCTTTTCATAGATCTACAAGGGAATTGATAGAATAGTTTGCACAATTTAAAGGTATGTAACCCTAGATTTATTTCGATTTTACTAGGGTTCTTAATGTTCATTGTGTGTTGCTTTCTAATGTGAAGACATAAATCCTTATAGGTTACATGTACCCTTGATTGTTAAGTGTTTATTTCCATGCATGTACATGATTTTTCGAAATATACAAAACCATAAATGGTATCAGAGACATGGTCAAAATATTGATTATGCATGAGATCATTTAAAAACTCTAAGGTCACACCTTATGACATGGTTAGTCAAACACTCTACATGCTTTATATCAGCGTCAACGTCTACATCACCGTCAGCACCAACGTATTAAGTCCATATACGTCATAATTTAGTACCGTTATTCTAGGTAATATTTTGTATATTAGATAATGATATAGATAAATATAGAATAGATAGTCATATGGTATCCTTATGATGAGGATCAGTTCTTAGTATGGATTAGATACAATCCCTTCAATCAAGGGATATACTTGTTTAGATTAGTATATAATCAACATTTGGGTAAACCCTAATGTGGAGGTTGTCTTGGTGACCGTATTTGTGACAAATCGTCTTCTTGCTGAAGACAAACCCTTTCTTGGTGAAAGACAATTTGGAGAACTCCCTGTGTTATTTAGTTTATATTCTTTGTTTGCTTAGATTAGTTTACTTTTGTTCTTTATACTTGAAGGGTATCTGATCAATAAAAATGTTCAATTGGTATCAGAGTAAGTTTTTGATGCACTCAAGTAATCATTTCAACCTCTAATAATCCACACAATGTTGTGTGTGGTGGCATGAAACCACACAATGTCACAGAAGAACAAATAAAGCTTAGGGCATTCCCCTTTGCAGTGCAGGACTTAACAAAAGATTGGATTTATGACCTTCCACCGGGGATTGTCAACATATGGGTGGACCTTGCACGCCTTTTCTTAGAAAAATACTTCCCAAAAATGAAATCCTCAACCCAAAGAAAAGACATATTTGGGATCAAACAACACAAGAGAGAAGCCTTTCATACATATTGGGAGAGGTTCAAAAAGCTTAGTGCCCGTTTCCCAAAGCATGGTATTAGTGAGTATCAAATTCTCCAATACTTCATTGAAGGCATGACTCCTTGGGAAAGAATACTTCTTAATTCTTCAATTGGAAGATCTTTGACCGATAAAACCCCAAATGAGATTCGACATCTCATAAAAACATGGCGGAGGATTCAAAGCATACTAGTCAAGATGAAGATTGGTACACATATGCACCCTGAGGCGTAAAAGAGGTGCACACTCCTCAAATTGAATCTCAACTACCCGAGTTGATTAAGGTGGCAATGATGCTTGCTAAGTACAAAGGTGTGCAATCCACACCCCATCCTTGTGGTATTTGCACTTAAGTGGGACACCCGGCCGATATGTGTCCTCAATTGCAAGAAGAAGTATATGAAGAAGCAAATGCTATGAGAGGCAATTCCAGGGATAATCAAAGAACTTATGATCATTCCCGAGACAATCAAGAGAGGAACAACAACCAAAATATGGGATATCAACAAAGACAACCACCCCATTACCAAGCAAGGCTGCTATTTCCACAGCAAAATTACCAACGGAGGCAACCGCGACCTCCTCCTCAACAAGCCGGATCCTCAAGCATGTTCTTAGAAGACATAATCAAAATCCTTTCCACTAGAACTCAATGTTTTCAGGAAGAAACGAAGGCAAGCATTAAGAATCTTGAGCACCAAGTAGCACAGCTTGCTCAATCATTGAGCAAAATGGAGAATCAAGGAAAGATGCCCCTTCAAACCGAAAAGAACTCAAAGCACAATACTTGTGCAATTATATTGATGAGTGGAAAGAAATATGATGGCTCGAAGAAGGCCAAGGAAGAAGAAGAAGAAGAAGAAGAAGATTTAATGATAGAAGAACCACCATAGAAAGATGAAAAGAAAGAAAAAATGGTGGAGAAAAAGACGCTGGAAGAGAATGAAGCAAAGATCAATCCCCTACCTTTCCATAAAGATTAAGCAACAAAAAAAGAGAGGGAAGATATAAAAATCATGGCAATGTTCCGGAAAGTTGAAGTCAACATCGCTCTCTCAGACGCGATCAAACAGGTACCTAGATATCCTAAGTTCCTTTGGATTTAGTGTTTAAGCCCATAACTATAATTAGTATGTACTTGACCTGAGAGTAGCATGGTCCATTTGGGTTGCATGTCATCGGAACAATTTGTAAGGATTGACTTTTGAGAAGAGGATATTTGTGATTTGTTAATATATTATAAGTTCTAATATATTAATATGAAATCATATTATTTAATTAGTATTCATCAAGAATTAATTTAGAATTAATTTTGTGATCAAAAGAGACTAATTAAATATATGAGGATTGATTGTGTAAATTATTCATTCTTATAAAATGGGCTTATGATCCATAGTTGTTTATGTTGGGCTAAACACATATGGTGACCCATGGATACTTAATGGAGGTTAAAACTCATGGAGCATGAGGAATATGGAAGGTCATGCACATTAGGGTTTGCATGGTGTAACCCTAGTTGTGTCACACTATATAAGGAACCTCAAGCCTACCAAAATCGGCACCTAAGAGATACACAAGAGTGCTAGCCAATTTTGTTAGTGCAAGTAACCTCCTCTCAGGTTCCTCCATTGTTGGTGGTGTTGTGTGAAGCATTTGAGGCATCACACTTGGGGTGCTAGGCTTTTAAAGGCTTAAGGTTTCAAAGCTACAACAAAGGTAACTCATCTAACTAGATTTTTGTAGTGTATACACTCCATAGTATGCTAGTTAGGGCGACACCTTGTAAAATTTGAAGTTTGCATGTATAATAGAGAAAACATAGATCCAAGGTATCTAGGGTTGCATGTACACTTTAGGAGTGTTAGAATGCTCAAAACCCTTCATTGGTATCAGAGCCTAGGATTGTTTTCCATTATACTTGATGCTACTTGTTTTCAAAGCTTGGAAAATCGATTTTCTGCTTTTCTGGTCAGTGAACCCGTCGAGTCCATTGGGGAACTCGACGAGTCCACCCTATAAAATGACCAACTCGCAAAGTCAGTTCATGCACTCGACGAGTTGGTGCTCCATAATGCAGAATTTCGACTTTTAAAGCTCGAATTGGACTAGGATCATTACCCTAAACTGTTTTTGAACTTATAAACCTATTTTTGATGTGGTAATGATCATTCTTATCCAATTTAAAAGATAATTATCAATGTTTCATCTTTTTTATTAATTTATATGGTTAGGCTAATTACATGAAATTTGTTTGATATGAATTGTCTTGTTCATATGAGTTTAATCTAGATCATGGACATTAATTGACATGCTTGTTAGTTTAATTGATGATCTTAATGGCCTTTGATGTGCTCCATAACTTGTACTCAAGTTATGGAAAATGAAAAGTCACTTCTTTAAAAGGCATTAAAACTCTTAGGTTTTGGACTTGAAAAGTTTTGACAAGTTTCAATACTTGCGCTCAAGTTTTGGAATTTGTAAATTTACACTTTTGCATACTTTATTTCCAAACCTTAGAATATTTGAAGAATTAACATTCAACCCTTATACTATTATAATATTATAGGTTTAATATATATATATATATATATATATATATATATATATATATATATATATATATATATATATATATATATGAGACAAGTCAGTCTTACCGTTAGTAGGCCTCATTCACGAAGCCGGTCTATAAGCGGGGGATAAGGTTACTGCCTATAAAATGGCAGTTTAATGGGTGTCCACTCTCACTCACCGCTTCCTTGACTGGTGGAGGTTCGTTAGCCGAATGGGTAGGATAGGACTATAATTCTCATTAAGTATAATGATAGTAATAATGTAACTAAACCTTTTATAAATTCCCAATATTAGTTACTTTAGGAAAATGTGAAATTGGTGCTAATCCATGAAAATTACACTTTGCACCTTACCATGTCATTAATGGAGCATGTTTGGTTAACCAGCACATTAACTTGGACTAGTAAGGGTTGCAAAGGGTGGCTCGATGTTTATCACAAGATCAATGGAGCTTGTGTGGTTAACCGACAAATTGATTGGGTGATAAATGACATAGGGAGTACCAAGCACATTTTACATGGTTATTTACACCTTATTGGTGTTCCTTGGTATCCCAATCGTAAAACTGAATGGCATAATCGAGATTTAAACATGCCATTGAATTGTTCAATGAATCTCAAAGGATATAGGAATTTCAATCCAATTAAAACTTAATAACTATTTCGTTTTTCATGGTGGAAATTGGTAAATCGTCATTTACCTACCTTCATGTAAGTCCTAGATTTACTTGTGTATCAATCAGATCCAATTGATGGTGTGGAATACCGATCAATTGGATGATGTCAGATCAAAATAAGAAGAGAAGGAGAAGAAGAAGATGATGAATCTTGTATTATTTTATGATTAGAATGTAGATCCAAATACAAGATTCACACACAACACACACTCTCTTCTCTCTCTCTCTTTAGAACACCTTTGAGTTCACACACTTAAGCTCCCTTAGCCGTACACTAGTCTACCCATTACATCTATTTATATGGACCTCCAGCCGTACATGTGTGTACAACCGCACACCCTGTGTACGACCGTTCATAGGGTGTACGGCCGTATATACGTGTACGGCCGTACACCACCATAAAATTACAGACAATATACTCCCTCCGTCCCAAATTAATTGTCCACTTTTGACTTTTGAAGTCTTTTTTCATCAACTTTGACCTTAAATATTTTTATTTGTGTTATATATTACTTGATGAAACTTATAACAATAAAAATACATTTAAAATACAATTCATTCATATATTTTGCGTCAAGTATTATCTATCAAAAAGAAAAATATTTAAGGTCAAAGTTGAAGAATAAAGACTTGAAAAGTCAAATGTGGACAATTAATTTGGGACGGAGGTAGTATTTTCCTAGAAAAGCAAAGTATAAACCAAATTTATAGACCCAACACTTCAAATATTTTGCAGGTTGGATTACGGCATCCGTCTTCCAATTAGTAAAATATTGTGTTGGATCCTAGCCTTAATATTTCATTTTGGGTGTTATATTAAGGACACTTTATCTAATATAAACTTTGTCTTTCTTACTTTTTCAAAGATGTCTTCCAACACTGCTTCTGGCTCAAACCCTATTGGCTTCTTCTGTCTCATGAACCTTTGTGGGAGAGTCATCTTTGATGGTACTAATTTCAATGATTGGATTAGGAACATCAGGATGGTCACACACTATAAGGACAAGGAATATGTCCTCGATAAGGAGATAAAGGAAATTCATGACTATTATGCTACTCTTGAGGAGATCGTTGAGTTTAGGGCACACGAGAAGGATGCCACCAAGGTAGCTTGTATCATGCTTGCCACCATGACAGCTAAACTCCAAAATTCCTATGAGGACTTCTATCCTTTTGAGATGCACCAGGACCTGATGGATAGATAAAATTAGAGTGCTCGTCAAGAGAGGTATAAAATCATCTGCTCCATGATTACAACAAAGATGAAGGATAGCGAACCCATCACGGCCCACTTGCAGAAAATGTGGAGGTTTGTGGACTGTTGCTGAAATTAAATGTGAACCTTCCTAAGGAGCTGGCCATAGATATCATTCTACACTCCTTACCTCCACGTTATGATCAGTTCTACATGACCTATCATATGAACAAGGAGGAGGTCACACTCAACAAACTTCAAGGGCTTTTTAGGACTGCTGTAAGTGGTCTCAAAGGTAAAATTGTTGTTTCTACTCCTACCACAACTACCCCTATTCTGGCAATTGCACAACGGAAAGGGAAGAAGAGGAAGGCTCCCTCAAAGAGCTGCAAGGGAAAGTCTCTTGATGGATCCTCTTCAAGTGGGACCAAGGTTGGTTCTACTGCTCCCTCTTCCATTCCTAAAGAAGCAGATTGTTTCTACTGTCACGATAAAGAGCACTGGAAGCGAAGTTGCCCCAAATACTTCCATGATGTCAAGGATGGGAAGGTTAAACCTACCCATGCAGGTATTTATACTATTCTATCTAAAAAATCATCACATTCTAACTCTTGGGTTCTTAACACAGGTTATGGATTTCATATTTGTTCTGATGTGCATGGCCTGAAAAGAAGTAAGGATGTGGAGCACAGAAAGATAAACTTGATCATGGGGAATAGGAAGGTTTCACATGTCACCAAGATTAGAGTTTACTTTTATTTCTTAGTAGTGGGTTAGAAATAGATTTGAATAATTTTTGCTACTCGTCTGATATGGCGAGAAATATTATTTCCTTTTATGGTTTGTACAAACAAGGCTATAGTTTTTCATTTGATAATGAAATTGGTGCTATTCTTATTATAATGATGTTTTTTATTTTAATGCATTATATTATAATGGTGTATATGAAACTTTGAATGTTGTAGATAACTTGGGAAATAATGTGTTGCATATCGATTCTTCCAATGAATTGGATAAAGCATGCTTGTGGCATTGTCGTCTTGGACATGTCAGCAAGAAGCACATAGGCTAACTCCTAAAGGCTGGAGTTTTGGAGTCATTCCACTTAAGGTCAGATGACACTTGCGAATCTTGCTTACATGGAAAGATGAACAAGTGACCCTTCACTGGTACTTGTGAAAGGGGTGAAGTTTTGTTGGATCTTATACATGCCGATGTGTGTGGGCCATTCAGAACCGCTACAAGGGATTCTAACCACTTCTATGTGACTTATATTGATATGGATATCTCTACTTAATTAAGTAGAGATATGGCTATCTCTACTTAATTAAGCATAAGTCAGAAACCTTTGAGAAATTCAAAAAGTTTAAACAAGAAGTGGAGAATCAGTTGGACAGGAAGATAAAGATGCTCCGATCTGATCAGGGTGGTGAGTATCTTAGTATCGAGTTCCTAGACTATCTTAAGGAATGTGGAATTGTTTCACAGTTGACGCCACCTAGGACACCACAGCTTAATGGTCTGGCTAAGAGGCGCAACCGAACCTTGTTGGACATGGTTCGTTTCATGATGAGTCGAGCTTCATTACCTATCTCATTCTAGGGGTATGCCTTAGAGACTGCTGCCCATATCCTTAATCTAGTCCTTACCAAGAAGGTTGCCAAAACACCTCACGAGATAGGGACAGGGAAAGCTCCCACATTAGACCACATCAAGGTTTTGAGTTTCGAGACTTTCTTGAGACGCGAGACTAACAACAAGCTCAAACCTTGTACTGAGCGGTGTATTTTCATCGGCTACCCACAAAAATATTATGGTTATCTCTTCTACAGACCAAGTTGTCTTCGTTGTGAGGAAAGGATTCTTTCGTGAGAGAGAGCTCATAAGCCAAAGAGACAGTGGGAGGAAAATTTACCTTGAAGAACTTCAAGATTCAAGCGGTGAAGGAACCTCAAACACTCGCGATCAACCTGAGGAGGAAACTCCTGTTGAACCGATTGACGAGTCTATACCTCTAAGGCATTCCAGTAGAGTTAGAGTTCCACCTGAGTTTTATAGTTTCCATATTACTGCAAAAGGTGATACATTTATCAGTAATAACACACTGGTAAAATTGGAAGAACCTAACAAATACAAGGAAGCCATGGCGGGCCCTGAGTCTACTTAATTGAAAGAGGCTATGGACAGCGAGATTCAATCTATGTATGCCAATCAGGTTTGGAACTTGGTTGGCAATGTACCGTGTCGTTAGACATTCAGATGCAAATGGATCTTCAAGAAGAAAACCGACATGGATGGGAAAGTACACACTTATAAGGCGCACCTAGTTACGAAGGGCTTCACTCAAACTCTAGGAGTTGATAATGATGAGACCTTCCCACCAGTAGCGAAGATTAAGTCTATTAGTGTTATGCTAGCCGTTGATGCATTTCATGATTATGAAATATGGAAAATGGATGTCAAAACCGCTTTCCTTAATGGAAAGTTGGCTGAGGATGTTTTCATGAGTCAGCCAGAGGGTTTTGTCGATGTAAAGTACCCTAATAGAGTGTGTAAGCTTGAGAAATTCATTTATGGATTGAAACAAGAATCTCGAAGATGGAATCTTTGTTTCGCTGAGAAAGTTAAAGAGTTTGGCTTTTTGAGGAGTGAGGATGAGTCCGATGTATATGTCAAAGCCAGTGGGAGCATAGTTAGCTTTCTTGTATTGTTTGTTGATGACATACCACTCATAGGAAATGACATCCCAACCTTGCAGGAGATTAAGTCCTAGCTTAGGAAGTGTTTCTTTATGAAGGACCTTGGAGAAGCTACCTATATTATGGGAATAAGGATATTGAGAGACAAGAGTAAGAGATTAATTGGACTTAGTCAAAGTACCAACTTGGATAAAGTGTTGAAAAGATTCAGCATGCAGGATTCTAAGAAATGTGACTTACCGATGCAGAGCAATGCCAAAGTGAGTAAAACTCAAAGTTCGAGTACAGAGGCTGAGATAGCTGAGATGAGTCGAATACCATATGCGTCCGCAGTTGGCTATATCATGCATGGTATGACATGTACTCGCCCTGATGTGGCCTTTGCTTTGAGCATGGTCATCAGATATCAAGGGAATCCTGGCAAGGCTCACTGGACTGTGGTAAAGAACATTCTGAAGTACATGTGGAGGACAAAGGACTGGGTCCTTACCCTCGGTGGGTGTACCAACCTGAAATTTCGTATCATTACTTGTAACCCTTTTCGTAATCCATTTCGATGAACCAATCGTCGTTTCCAAATTCGTTTCCGATTTAGCTATTTAATTAAGTCATTAAATTGTAATTATCTAAAATGACTTAATGGGTGTCCTAAAGCATTTAGAAATCATTATAACACCTCATTCTAGTGATCGGAACATTTCTAGAATCAACCATATCGGGTTACGACAACTTGGCCGAGTGCGACCAGAAGCCCCGTCTAAAGCCGGTATCGAGTAGAATTTCACAGTGTCCAAATCCTGAACACTATTTAAAGTGTTCTAAGCCTTCAGTTGAAGCTTTTGCTTCATCTCTACTCTCTCTCTAACCTCTCTCCTCATCCAAGATTTAGTTCCAAAATCAATGAATTAAGGCTCCAAATCATAGAGGTAACCTCCCTAACTTGTTATTCAACCTCTTAAGCCTTCAAATCTATGTTTAAATTATGATTTTGGACCTGGAACATGTGTTTATGACCAAGGATCATGCTTGGGCCGTAAGCACATAATATTGGGGTTTTTGAACAATTTAACCCTTCCAAACCAACATTGGGACTTAGATGTGACCTTATGGCTTACAAACCCGGACTTAGAACACCCTAGACATGGATTTTGAGGGACAAACATGAGTTTACGGCCAAGGAATGTGCTTGGGCCGTAAACTCCTCATTCATGGGGAGTAAACTCATTTAAACATGTTAGAAAGCCATCCAACACCACCAATAGCCTTAGAATAAATCCTAGAATCATCTAAAAATAGTTCGGGGAACTTAAACATGTTAATCACCCTCCAATTAGGTGTTTACGGCCAAGGTACCCCAAAAACATGTTCATGGGCCGTAAACTCCTTTATGCATGTCAAATGATACCCTAAATTCATACCAAGGCTTGGAAAATTAGTTAGAATCACATGTGATTGTCCTAAGCATCACCAAATAAACATGGTTTGAGCTTGGGGGAGTTTACGGCCGTAAACTCCAAGTTTACAGCCGTAAACTCCCATAAGTGATGTATATGTTGATTCAATCCATTCCAAGGCATTAGAAAAATCCATTCTAGCATTTACCATGTCCATATAAGCCATTTAATACTCAAAATCACCCAAACATGAGTTCACGGCCGTGAACTCATGTATGTAGGGGATATATGGCCGAAAACTCATTAGGGAGTTTACTCTTGAGGAGTAAACTCAATTCCCAAGTCCCTCGCTTCATTACAAGTCCGTAGATGTCACACGGGTCACTCCAAACACTCGTTTTAAAGTGTTTTAGTTCATCGGAGTATAATGTTCCATCTAATTAGTAATTGTAAATCTAATTAGATATATTTGGACAATATTCCATTTTACATAGGAACCTCGCGAGTAATCAGGCCCCAAACCAGCGTTTAGCATCCGAAATCGTCACATTTCCTCGTCTGGTGAGTTCATACCCCTACCCTTTTTCACTGTTTTCACGGGGGAACACAAGCAAATTACAAGGAATTACTTGTACTCAAAACTTGTTTTCATATGTGTGTTTCACATTTTATATGCTTTTAACACTGATTGTTACAACTGATAACCGTTTGAACATGCAGATCACGTAAACATATATTTGTTAAATGGATTTTAAACTGTTATGTTTTATATATATTTCACAAATGGTTTTCCACATTTTATCAGTTAAAAGCATGACATTAGAACCTTTAAACATAAAACTTGTACACTGTTTTGTCCTCGGTAACACTCCACAGAGATACGCGAGTGGAGGATTATCATATTATTACTAGTAAATTGTTAGTCCTGTGTGATTGGAGACATGTCCTCGACGAACACTCCACAGAGATACGTGTATGGAGGACTGCACCCGTAACCAAAATCTCTAGGATAGGGAGCGTGACTTGAGTGTATAGATCTATACGGGGCTGACTACCCCACACCTGGCTGCTAGCTACAGCCGAACCGAAATGGTTCAAGGGTGACGAAAGTCATAAGGTAATGTGGACTACTTATTGCCACATCTAGTCTATCGTATGGTTATGGAACTCGCAATTAGGATAACATAAATTTACATAATAGTAATAATGAATAATGTAATACATTTCACAAGATAACCAGGTTTCAGTATACATCTTTCACATTGGTAACCAACAGTCAGGAAAGTATGAGATTTTCCTGGGGAACATTATATATAACTAGAAAAGGGTAACAAACCGGGTAACTTTACATCTCAGAAGGGTAAATATGTTTTCAGAATACATCTTTTACATTTTATAACCAACAATCAGGAAGGTATGGGACTTTCCTGGGAATACATTTGTACATAACCAGAACAGTATAACAAACCAGATAACCTAACTGTACATTTCACAAGATTAAACGTGTTTTAAAATTACAACCTTACTTTATTTTTCATCTTGAGAACCATTAACCAACCTTTTATGAAAACATGGGATTTTCTTGGTGTGTGTAACATTTTCAGAAACAGAAAGGAAACCTGAATATTTTCACAAAACAAAACCGCTTATGAACTCACCAGCATTATGCTGATTTTCAAACCGCTTGTGTTCTCAGGTCAGCATTAGAACAGGTACCCGAAGATCCTTTTGTCCAAAGATGGAGTGCGCAGAAGACTTGTTTCATTTTGTTTATATATATACTATGTATCACAATTGTACAACTTTGCTTTTGAAACAATTGTAAAACTTTTCAATATGTAATGTAATGGTTGTTTTACTTTACTTACTATGTGCATTGGATTTGATACTCAACGTGGAGTTAACCCCGGAAATGTTTCCGCCTTCGGTTTTCGGGGTGTGACAGATTGGTATCAGAGCCCTTGTTTATAGTGAATAAAGTATACCAAACCTTACATGGTATAAAACTATAAACACTAAAGGGCCTAAGTGCTCTGAATTAAAAGTATTTCGAACTATTAGTATTTTCAAAAGTATACAAGTATACCGAACCGTGGAGATTCGTAACTACAAGTAGAACAGAAGATACGTAAATGGGTGTTGCGTACAGCGGTTAAACCTGGGCAGTTATGTAGTCGTGTCTAGGATCAATATAGCCTGGCCAACCGTATTCATTCAAGACACGACCAACATGTGCTTGGGAGTGACTGTGGTATGCGGCATGCCGAAAACTTACCCTAATACCACAAACATCGAGCCAGTGTCGTAGCGAATCATGAAATACAATGGGAGTATTTATCGAGCCAATCCTTTGTAGAAATCCTCGTTAACGTATAGATCCTCGATCATTCCGTTAGCGATAGTTTACCTGCTTTGATAACTTTTTCCTGCTTTATCGCTTATTCGGAATATATATCTGTCATATCTCTCGATTCGATTCAGAGGACTTATCATCCTCTATTTCTTGATCTTATTAGATCAAGATGCCTCCAAGAAAGAGACCCAGCTCAAATACCAACAACCCTCCGCCACCACCTCCTCCTGAATTTGTCCCCGTGGTATTTCAGGCGGCTGTTACCGCCGCGGTGGCAGCTGCTATGTCTCAATTGAACACTGGTGGTTCTGGTGGTTCGGGAGGCGGTACTCAAACTCAGGATTAAGAAAGCAATCAGGGACAACGAAAAGAGGGTTCCTATAAGGACTTCATGAATGCGAAACCAACATCCTTCGATGGCACTGGAGGTGTCATTTCCTTATCCTGATGGTTCGAGAAAATCAAATCCATCTTTGAAATATGTGCCTGTACGGAATCTGATAAGGTCAAGTTCGCAGCTTGTACCTTCATTGATAAAGCCTTGACTTGGTGGAATGGCCGAGTCAAATCTCTGACCCTACCCGTAGCCAACGCCATGGGCTGGGAAGATATGAAAGAACTCCTGATAGTCGAATACTGTCCCTGTGGTGAAATGCAGAAACTAGAGCATGAGCTCTGGAACCTGAAGATGAAGGGTTCCGATATTGCTGCATACACTTCTCGATTTGATGACCTCGCACTTCTCTGCCCGGGATTGGTCACTCCTGAAAGTGAAAAGATAGAAAATTTCATCTGGGGGCTGACCCAGCCAACAAAGGGAAATGTCTTAGCTGCATGTCCGGATACCTATGATAGTGCCAAGAGTTTAGCCCAAACCCTAATTGATCATAGTGATGATGTCGAGGAAACCACCACCGCTTCTGAGCTGACTAAGAGGAGTGGTAAGAAAAGAAAGTTCTGGAAGAAGAAGAAGGGTCAATTTTCCCAAGGATCCTCCAAGAGACAGCAAACTGTAGCAGTCCATGCTGCTACTACCCCCGTTGCTGCTGCTTCTATTGTGGGATCCAAAGCTCCAACTCCTACCAGCAGTTATCTTGTTAATCTCCTTCTGTGTGACAAGTGCAAATACCATCACAACCCCGGTCCCTATCGAGAATTATCTTGTACCAATTATGGTAAGAAGGGGCACACAGTCCGATTATGTAAAGCTCCGGCCCAATCAGCCAATCAATCATCTGGAGCAGGCGTTGGTCAAACCTGCTATAACTATGGAGAGGTTGGGCACTTTAAAAGGAACTGCCCCAAGAAGTCAACAGCTGATAATACCGGGAGAGTCCTAGCCATAGGACGGGAGGAAGCAGTCGTCGATCCCACTGTAGTCTCGAGTACGTTCCTTCTCGACAACTCATATGCTAGTATTCTTTTCAATTCGGGTGCTGAAAGAAGCTTTGTTAGTCATTCGTTCAAACATAACCTAAAACATAATCCCCAACCTTTAACTGAAACGTTTACCGTCGAGATGGCTAACAGTGAGAAAGAAAGCACTAACGAGATATTCGTAGGTTGTACCCTTACCCTGAATGACCATTCATTTCCTATCGATCTCATGCCGGTTTCCATAAAGAGCTTTGATGTCATCATTGGCATGGATTGGTTGAGTCCCAATCATGCTGATATCCTCTATTTCGAAAAATCCATCCGTCTCAACCTTCCTTCGGGTCAAACTCTCGTAATCTATGGTGATAAACTCAGTTCCAATCTTTGTATCATTTCCTGCATCATAGCTCAAAAGCTCCTACGAAAGGAGTGCGTTGCATTCTTGGCCCATGTAATCAATGAGAAACAGGAAGTTAAAGACCTCGCGAGCATCCCCGAAGTCTGTAACTTTCCTGATGTATTTCCCGAAGAGCTTCCAGGAATTCCTCCCGAGCGTCAGGTCGAGTTCCTTATTGACCTAATTCCTGGAGCTACTCCCGTAGCGAAATCTTTGTATCGTTTGGCTCTAGCAGAAATGCAGGAGTTATCCAGTTAACTCAATGAGTTGCTTAGTAAAGGATTCATTAGACCGAGTTCCTCACCCTAGAGAGCTCCGGTATTGTTTGTCAAAAAGAAAGAAAGATGGATCCTTTCGAATGTGTATCGATTATCGTCAGCTGAACAAGTTGACCGTCAAAAATTGATATCCTCTTCCACGAATAGATGACCTCTTCGATTAACTCCAGGGAGCCAGTTACTTCTCCAAGATAGACCTTCAATCAGGGTACCATCAGCTACGAGTTCATGAGAGTGATGTGTCCAAAACAACTTTCAGAGCTCGGTATGGACACTACGAATTTGTAGTGATGCCCTTCGGTCTAACCAACGCACCGGCAGTGTTCATGGACCTGATGAACCGGGTGTGTCGTCCTTATCTGGATAAGTTTGTCATTGTATTCATTGATTACATACTTGTCTACTCCAGAAGCGAAGAAG
Source organism: Lactuca sativa (assembly GCF_002870075.4). Lineage (NCBI taxonomy): Eukaryota > Viridiplantae > Streptophyta > Magnoliopsida > Asterales > Asteraceae > Lactuca > Lactuca sativa. The sequence goes on along the minus strand of NC_056623.2, from coordinate 107,332,907 downwards.
ATCACAAACAGCACTTGAGGCTAGTATCGGAAACCCTTAGATCCGAGAAGTTGTACGCGAAATTTTCCAAGTGTGAGTTCTGGATTCGGAAGGTAACTTTCCTCGGTCACGTCGTAAGCGAGGAGGGTATTCATGTAGATCCTTCCAAGATTAAAGCGATAAAGAATTGGTTGGCACCAAAGACACCCACAGAAATCCGGCAATTCTTGGGTCTCGCCGGCTATTATCGGAGATTTATCCAGAACTTTTCCAGAATCGCCAAACCTCTAACCACTCTAACACAGAAAGGTGTACCCTTTTGTTGGAGTGATAAGCAAGAAACTGCATTCCAGTCGTTGAAGAAAGCCTTGGGCTGCGCGCCTGTTCTGTCCCTACCCGAAGGGACAAAGGACTTCGTTGTCTACTGCGATGCGTCTAATCAGGGCTTAGGCTGTGTCTTTGCATTGAAGATTTGGAGACGTTACCTCTACGGAACCAAGTGTACGATCTTCACTGACCACAAGAGCCTGCAGCATATCTTTGATCAGAAAGACTTGAACATGAGGCAACGAAGATGGGTAGAACTAATCAACGATTATGAGTGTGAAATCCGTTACCATCCCGGCAAGGCCAATGTGGTAGCAGATGCCCTTAGCCGAAAGGAGAGTTCAGTCCGCAAAGTGAAGAACCAGACGATGACCATCCATTCCAACTTATCTATGCAAATCCGAGAAGCCCAGCTAGAAGCCCTCAAACCCGAGAACGTGTCGATCGAAGCCTTGAGAGGAATGGAAAAGAAACTTGAGATCAGAGGTGACGGAGTCTACTATTTCATGAATCGGATATGGATTCCAAAGTCCGGAGGATTCAGGGAGATTGTCATGGAGGAAGCACACAAAACCAAATACTCTGTTCACCCAGGCTCGGACAAGATGTACCTGGATCTCAAGAAACAATACTGGTGGCCAAACATGAAAGCTGAGATAGCTACGTTCGTGGGCAAGTGTCTGACTTGCGCCAAGGTTAAAGTTGAGCACCAGAAACCCTTGGGTCTGCTCCAGCAGCCCGAGATACCCGAATGGAAATGGGAGATGATTACCATGGATTTCATCACCAAACTACCCAAGTGTCCGAGTGGGTACGACACCATTTGGGTAATTGTCAACCGTTTGACAAAGTCCGCTCACTTCATCCCGATTAAAGAATCATTCAAGATGGAAAGACTCGCGCGAATCTACATCCAAGAGGTAGTCCGACTGCACGGTGTACCTGCGTCCATTATCTCTGATCGAGATAGTAGGTTTACCTCCAGATTCTGGCAGTCTCTCCAGAAGGCTCTTGGAACCAAACTAGACATGAACACGGTGTATCATCCTCAGACCGATGGACAAAGTGAGAGAACAATCCAAACCCTGGAGGACATGCTTAGAGCCTGTGTCATTGATTTTGGAAAGTCATGGGACACACATCTACCTTTTATCGAGTTCTCGTACAACAATAGTTACCACACCAGCATCAGGGTTGCCCCGTTTGAAGCCCCATACAGTCGTAAGTGCAGATCCCCTCTGTGCAAGGCCGAGTTGGGGGACACACAAATAGCCAAGAGTCGAGTCCCCGACAGTGCTCTCACTGGTCTTGAAATCATCCGTGAAACCACCGAGAAGATCATCCAAATCCGGGAATGATTGAGACCTTCACGAGAACGCCAAAAGAGTTACACTGATAAACGTCGGAAACCTCTGGAATTCCAGGTTGGAGATCGTGTTCTGTTGAAGGTCTCGCCCTGGAAAGGCATGGTACGCTTTGGTAAGCGTGGGAAACTTAACTCTAGGTACATTGGACCCTTCGAGATCCTCGCTAGGATCGGTCCGGTAGCCTATAAACTTCGTTTACCCCATGAGCTCAGTAACATCCATCCTGTCTTCCATGTTTCAAATCTCAAGAAGTGCCTATCCGATGAAACCCTAGAGATTCCTTTAGACGAGATCGAGATCAATGAAAACCTCAGCTTCGTGGAGGAACCGATCGAAATCATGGATCGAGAAGTCAAACGTACAAAGCAAAGCCACATCCCGTTAGTGAAGGTTCGCTGGAATGCCAAGCGGGGACCGGAGTTCACTTGTGAGCGTGAAGACTTGATGAAACAGAAGTATTTGCATCTCTTTCCAGATCCATGATTTGTATCTTGACTTGTATCTTAATTTTGAATTTCGGGACGAAATTCCCTCTAATGGGGGGATAATGTAACATCCCGAAATTTCATATCATTACTTGTAACCCTTTTCGTAATCCATTTCGATCAACCAATCGTCGTTTCCAAATTCGTTTTCGATTTAGCTATTTAATTAAGTCATTAAATTGTAATTATCTAAAATGACTTAATGGGTTCCCTAAAGCATTTAGAAATCATTCTAACACCCCATTCTAGTGATCGGAACATTTCTACAATCAACCATATCGGGTTACGGCAACTTGGCCGGGTGCGACCAAAAGCCCCGTCTAAAGCCGGTATCGAGTAGAATTTCACAGTGTCCAAATCCCGAACACTATTTAAAGTGTTCTAAGCCTTCATTTGAAGCTTTTGCTTCATCTCTACTCTCTCTCTAACCTCTCTCCTCATCCAAGATTTAGGTCCAAAATCAATGAATTAAGGCTCCAAATCATAGAGGTAACCTCCCTAACTTGTTATTCAACCTCTTAAGCCTTCAAATCTATGTTTAAATTATGATTTTGGACCTGGAACATGTGTTTATGGCCAAGGAGCATGCTTGGGTTATAAACACATAATATTGGGGTTTTTGATCAATTTAACCCTTCCAAACCAACATTGGGACTTAGATATGACCTTATGGCTTACAAACCCGGACTTAGAACACCCTAGACATGGATTTTGAGGGACAAACATGAGTTTACGGCCAAGGAATGTGCTTGGGCCGGAAACTCCTCATTCCTCGGGAGTAAACTCATTTAAACATGTTAGAAAGCCATCCAACACCACCAATAGCCTTAGAATAAATCCTAGAATCATTTAAAAATAGTTTGGGGAACTTAAACATGTTAATCACCCTCCAATTAGGTGTTTACGGCCAAGGCACCCCAAAAACATGTTCATGGGCCGTAAACTCCTTTATGCATGTTAAATGATACCCTAAATTCATACCAAGGCTTGGAATTTTAGTTAGAATCACATGTGATTGTCCTAAGCATCACAAAATAAATATGGTTTGAGCTTGGGGGAGTTTACAGCCGTAAACTCCAATTTTATAGCCGTGAACTCCCATAATTGATGTATATGTTGATTCAATCCATTCCAAGGCATTAGAAAAATCCATTCTAGCATTTACCATGTCCATATAAGCCATTTAATACTCAAAATCACCCAAACATGAGTTCACGGCCGTGAACTCATGTATGTAGGGGATATATGGCCGAAAACTCATTAGGGAGTTTACTCTTGAGGAGTAAACTCGATTCCCAAGTCCCTCGCTTCATTACAAGTCCGTAGATGTCACACGGGTCACTCCAAACACTCGTTTTAAAGTGTTTTAGTTCATCGGAGTATAATGTTCCATCTAATTAGTAATTGTAAATCTAATTAGATATATTTGGACAATATTCCATTTTACATAGAAACCTCGCGAGTAATCAGGCCCCAAACCAGCTTTTAGCATCCGAAATCGTCACATTTCCTCGTCTGGTGAGTTCATACCCCTACCCTTTTTCACTGTTTTCACGGGGGAACACAAGCAAATTACAAGGAATTACTTGTACTCAAAACTTGTTTTCATATGTGTGTTTCACATTTTATATGCTTTTAACACTGATTGTTACAACTGATAACCGTTTGAACATGCAGATCACGTAAACATATATTTGTTAAATGGATTTTAAACTGTTATGTTTTATATATATTTCACAAATGGTTTTCCACATTTTATCAGTTAAAAGCATGACATTAGAACCTTTAAACATAAAACTTGTACACTGTTTTGTCCTCGGTAACACTCCACAGAGATACGTGAGTGGAGGATTATCATATTATTACTAGTAAATTGTTAGTCCTGTATGATTGGAGACATGTCCTCGACGAACACTCCACAGAGATACGTGTATGGAGGACTGCACCCGTAACCAGAATCTCTAGGATAGGGAGCGTGACTTGAGTGTATAGATCTATACGGGGCTGACTACCCCACACCTGGCTGCTAGCTACAGCCGAACTGAAATGGTTCAAGGGTGACGAAAGTCATAAGGTGATGTGGACTACTTATTGCCACATCTAGTCTATCGTATGGTTATGGAACTCACAATTAGGATAACATAAATTTACTTAATAGTAATAATGAATAACGTAATACATTTCACAAGATAACCAGGTTTCAGTATACATCTTTCACATTGGTAACCAACAGTCAGGAAAGTATGGGATTTTCCTGAGGAACATTATATATAACTAGAAAAGGGTAACAAACCGGGTAACTTTACATCTCAGAAGGGTAAATATGTTTTCTGAATACATCTTTTACATTTGATAACCAACAATCTGGAAGGTATGGGGCTTTCCTGGGAATACATTTGTACATAACCAGAACAGTATAACAAACCAGATAACCTAACTGTACATTTCACAAGAGTAAACGTGTTTTCAGTGTACAACCTTACTTTACTTTTCATGTTGAGAACCATTAACCAACCTTTTAAGAAAATATGGGATTTTCTTGGTGTGTGTGTGTGTAACATTTTCAGAAACAGAAAGGAAACCTGAATATTTTCACAAAACAAAACCGCTTATGAATTCACCAACATTATGCTGATTTTCAAACCACTTGTGTTCTCAGGTCAGCGTTAGAACAGGTACCCGAAGATCCTTTTGTCCAAAGATGGAGTGCGCAGAAGACCTGTTTCATTTTGTTTATATATATATACTATGTATCACAACTATACAACTTTGCTTTTGAAACAATTGTAAAACTTTTCAATATGTGATGTAATGGTTGTTTTACTTTACTTACTATGTGCGTTGGATTTGATACTCAACGTGGAGTCAACCCCGGAAATGTTTCCGCCTTCGGTTTTCGGGGTGTGACAGTGGGAGTGATGACTTGAGAGTGGTGGGGTATAGCGACGCCAGCTTTCACACCGACATAGATAATTTCCGCTCTCAGTCAGGTTAGGTCTTTACTCTGAATAGAGGAGAAATAACTTGGAAAAGTTCCAAGCAGGAGACCGTAGCTGATTCAACTTGTGAATCAGAGTACATAGCAGCAAGCGAGGCAGCGAAGGAGGCAATATGGCTAAAGAACTTCATCGGAGACCTTGGAGTTGTACCAACTATAAAGGAGCTTATGGAGATTTTCTGTGACAGCGAAAGTGTAGTTGCCTTAGCCAAGGAACCAAGGGATCATGGAAGATCCAGACACATCGACAGAAAATACCACTTCATTAGACATCAAATAGAAGAAGGAATCCTCATGGCAAAGAGGGTATCATTGGATGAGAACCCAACAGATCCCCTCACGAAGGGACTGAGTAGGGTTAAGCATTTACGGCATGCGAGGCGTATTGGGCTGAAGGATGATATTAGTTTTAATGATTAGATAGCTTTCGAAACTTGTAATATTTGAAATGTAATTGACATTTGATGTTTAAATAAAATGTGTTTTTTATTTACTAGTATGGCACAATCTTATCTCAATCATTTACTATTATTTCACTTTGCATGTTGATATGTGCATAATTAGTCATATGTTTAACATACATTTTTATTCACTTTTAGCTAATTATGTGCATATTATGGACAAAAGGTACTTAATAATGCTTAAATTATGTTTTCAGTCCAAAAAGGCATGATTGGAAGTAAAAGGAACAAGGAGAAGCAGTTAGAGACCAAAAATTGAAGAACGAGGAATAACACACTCCTACTCGGCGAGTACGTAAGAATATTCCCGAAGATAAGCTAAGACTCCTGGTCAAACGCGGATTCCATGCTTCTACTCGGCGAGTTCGGCGATCTACTCGCCGAGTAGCCCCTGTTTTGTGATAACTATAAATACCAAGCCTTTATCCGAATTGGGGACTTTTCTGGCTTTTTGGAAGGTGCATCTGCGATTGAAGAAACCTTGGAGGAGCTGAGAAACCCTAGTTTTCAATCCTTTGAAGAATCAAGTCAATCTAGGTGATACAATCCACTTGATCTTAGAGATTAATCATGTTTAGCTTAGTTGAACTTGTTTTTGTGTTTGTTTTTACTGCAACTATGAACTAAATTTGTTTTTGTTTCTGTTTGGGGAAGACCAAGTAAGTCCTATGGTTTAATTCTTACTTTTTGATTGATTGTTTATTGGTGATCTATTAAATTATGTTCATTAAAGAACCTTATGCATTAACCACAACTATTTTCTGTTAATTGGAAGACAATTAAGCTGCATGAACATCTCTTAGTTGTTAACCTTATATGTCTATGTGAACACTTTATCATATGTCTAGGATTAATGAACATGAAACTAGAATTAATAAGAAAAATAGGTAAATTCATGTGTGAGCTTGTGTGATGACCATCAACAAGAGGTTGACTAAAGGACCAAATTAGTTAACCATTACAAGTCTAAATTAACCCGAATAAATAACCTAGTGAATTGAATTAAATTAGACAACTGGCCACTGTTGAGTTAGTTTGTTCTCTAAGGATTAGTGCAGCGAACGTGAAGATCCCCGTTTGAATATCCCGAATAAATAACCTAGTGAATTGAATTAAATTAGTTAGTTTGTTCTATTTCAGGACTTTCATGACCAGAGGATCAAACACTTTGCTGGTACCCCCGTTTGAAGATCCTGAATCCGCATTGAAAAGGAACAAAGGAAAGGACGTGGAGAGATCGAATACACCTAAGAAGTCACCTTTGTCTAATTTGAAGACTGTTTTTGGGAAGAACAAGAGCAGCAAATCAGGAGCATCTAGCGCCTCTATAGTAATCGAAGATCCGGTTAAGGAAGACATCGAGTACGAGACCAAGGAAGAAGAGGAACTTACATACGAGCACGAATCCGATTTCGAGGATGAATTAGCTATCACTATGGCTAATATTGATGAAGTCCCCATGGGGGAATGGAAGAAGAGGATGTGAGATGACACTGGCCCGAGACTTGTGCGGCCTGCAATTCCCGCAACTGCTACTTTTGAGCTTAAGGGTCATATCCTAGCTTTACTTAAGGAGATCCCGTTCACTGGCAAGGATCACGAAGACGCCTACAAGCACTTGGATGAATTTAATGATGTAGTTGATTACTTCAATGTTTCCAACGTGCCCCGAGAAACTCAGCTACTTCGCATGCTTCTAGTTACTTTGAAGGGTGCTGCAAAGGATTGGCTCAAGTCACTACCACCCGGAACCATCAGTACATGGGCTCAGCTGAAAGAAGAGTTCATTGATCAATTCTGCCCACCATCCAAGATATCCAAACTTAAGAAAGCCATAGCCAATTTTGAACAACAAGCTGGAGAGTCACTATATGAAGCCTGGGAGAGGTACAAGAGCTTGCTATGGAACTGCCCACATCACGACCTCAATAGCCAGTAAGAAGTCTCCATCTTTTATGATGGGGTAAATGTTACAACAAGGCAACTACTTGACTCACAAGGTCCACTCACGAAGAAGCCACCCCCAGTTATAAAACAGCTAATTAAAGAATTCTCTAAGCATCCTAGAGAATATCATAATCCAAGAAATGATGTGACACGGGGATTCGCTTATGAAGCTTTAGAAGACTTGTCGGCAGTGATGGATATGTTGAAAAACATGGATAGGAGGATGGACAAGAGGGACCAAACAATACATGCTATACGGGTGGGTTGTGAAAACTGCAATGGGCCTCACCTAACTAGAGACTGTGATTTAGATGAAAATGGCAACAAGAAGGTGCAAGTATGTTACTTAAGTGGGGACCGATATGATTAAGACTGGTACAAACAAAAGAAAGAGTGGCTCCCTTATGAAGAGTACAAGAAGGCCAAGGATGAGAAGTTCAGGCAAAAAGGAAGAGGTTTTTACCAAAAGGAGGAGCCAGTACAAGAGATAAAGCCAAGCTTGGAAGAAATGTTTACCAAATTTGTGGCTGCTTCCGAAAAGAGACATAGTGATCATGATGCTGCAATTCAAGAAACAAGAACCATGCTTAGGAACCAGCAAGCATCTATCCATAATATAGAAACGCAACTAGGGCAACTTGCTCAACAAATCAACCAAAGATCATTGGGAGAACTTCCTAGCAAAACCGAAAATAACCCACGAGGCGCACACATAGACATAGTCACAACAAGAAGTGGGAAGATAATCACTCCTCTGGCCCTTATTCAGAATGAAGCACCCAAAGAATCACAGAAGGAGGAAGCAGAAAATCAAGCAGAAAATCAAAATCTTCAATCTGACAGCTCTACTCGCCGAGTACAAAATATGGACTCGACGAGTCCACTGCCAAATCTGAAGGATTAGGCCCCTGAAAAGCTTTACCAGCCGTCATTGCCATACCCAGCCCAAGCTAAGAAAAAGAAGCAGGAAGAGGAGTACCAGAAGTTTCTAGATCATATCAAGGCTCTTCAAATCAACATACCCTTCATCGAAGCTGTCGTACAAGTGCCCAAATATGCAAAGTTCCTCAAGAAACTTCTCACTAATGGAAGGAAGATGGAGGAAGTGCAGAAGGTAGTCCTCAATGAAAACTGCTCAGCTGCTATGCTAAATAAGCTACCAAAGAAGAAGGGTGACCCGGGGAGCTTAACTTTACCTTGCCAATTTGGTAACTTGGCTACCATGCATGCCTTGGCTGATTCAGGAGCAAGTGTGAATTTAATGCCTTATTCGTTCTTCAAGAAGTTGGATCTCCCGGAACCAAGACCAATTCGTATGGCGATTCATTTAGCAAACAAGACAGTCACTTTCCCAAGAGGAATATGTGAAGACTTATTGGTCAAAGTGGACAAGTTTGTCTTTCCCGCTGATTTCATCATTCTAGACATGGAGGCGGATCCTCAAGTCCCAATCATCCTTGGAAGACCCTTCCTCAACATGGCAAGTGTTATAGTGGACACGAGAGATTCGAAGCTCACTTTGCGGGTAGGAGATGACTCGATTACTTTTGGGGTGGATCAAGCTATGAAGCATGAAAGGAACAGTGACGACATGGCGTTCTCAATCGACATGCTTGATGAATTGATGGAAGAAGGTGAGGATGAAGATTCCTGTGAAACCACCATTTTTGATGAAGAATTTGATGCTGAAAAAGACTTACTAGAGATCGAGAGGTTGCTGGAAGAAGCTGAGTATGAAGAACTAATGAAGCAATATGAAGTGTCTACTCGGCGAGTAGGGCCGATATACTCGCCGAGTCCAAGTGAAGAAAAAATAGAATTCGTGAATTCAACTATAAACTCGCTGAGTACCTTACCTGCACTCGGCAAGTCTATCATGCAGATTGAAAAATCAGAGTTAAAGACGCTACTAGATCACTTGGAGTATGCTTTCCTTGAAGATGGTCATCAAAAACCAGTGATAATAGCTTCTGACCTCTCTGAATCTGAAAAGGAAGAGCTAGTACAAGTTCTGAAGAAGCGAAAGCGGGCCATAGCATGGAGCATTGCCGACATCAAAGGGATAAGCCCCTCTTATTGTTCTCACAAGATAAACCTAGAAGAAGGAGCCAAGCCTATTGTGCAGCACCAGAGAAGACTAAATCCTAATATGCAAGAGGTGGTCAAGAAAGAAGTGGTTAAGCTTTTAGATGCAGGAATTATATATTCCATTTCTGATAGTCCATGGGTGAGTCCGGTCCAAGTGGCGCCCAAGAAAGGAGGGATGGCGGTCATAACCAACGAGAAGAATGAGCTGATTCTGACACGAACAGTAACCGGTTGGAGAGTGTGCATCGATTATCGCAAGTTAAACGATGCCACTCATAAAGACTATTTTCCCTTACCTTTTATTGATCAAATGCTAGAACGATTATCAGGCCATAGTTATTATTGTTTTTTGTACGGATTTTCGGGTTATTTCCAAATACCCATAGACCCAATGGACCAAGAAAAGACCACATTTACTTGCCCAAGTGGGACATTTGCTTATCGCCGCATGCCATTTGGGTTATGCAATGCACCTGCGACATTTCAAAGGTGCATGACAACCATATTCCACGATATGGTGGAAAAATTCATGGAAGTATTTATGGATATTTTTCTGTTTTTGGATCTTCCTTACATGATTGTCCCACAAATCTTGACCTAATGCTTACTAGGTGTGAAAACACCGACTTGGTCCTTAACTGGGAAAAATGTCACTTTATGGTAAAGGAGGGTACAGTTTTGGGCCACAAAGTTTCCAAATTGGGAATTGAAGTGGATAAGGCAAAGATTGACACCATTGCCAAATTACCCAACCAACTGAAGGGCATAAGAAGCTTTCTAGGACACGAGGGTTTTTACCGGCGATTTATAAAAGATTTTTCTAAAATAACTAGACCTCTAACACAATTACTTCTAAAGGATGCACCATTTAATTTTAATAAAGAGTGTTTAGAGGCATTTGAATTTTTAAAAGAAAAATTGACTAATGCCCCGATCATTGTTGCCCCAAATTGGGATTTACCTTTTGAAATAATGTGTGATGCTAGCGATTTTGCATTAGGAGTTGTCCTTGGTCAAAGGGTTGATAAGCACTTTCGACCCATATATTATGCTAGTAAAACTCTAAATCTGGCCTAAGAGAATTACACCACCACTGAAAAAGAATTATTAGCTGTGGTGTATGCCTTTGACAAATTTCGCCCTTATTTGGTTTTATCCAAAACAACTGTTTTTACTGACCACTTGGCTATCAAGTATTTGTTTGCCAAATAGGATGCCAAGCCAAGATTGATACGATGGGTTCTACTTCTTCAAGAGTTTGATATCGAGATACGCGACAAGAAGGGAATGGAGAATGTAGCAGCCGACCATTTATCGAGGCTAGAAAACCCGTAATTGCAAGAAGATAAAGTTGGAGACGACTTCCCGGACGGGTACATTATGGTGACCGCGGGAGAAGAGCCATGGTTCACAGATATAGCTAACTACTTAGCTACCAAATACATCCCAAAAGATTTTAGTAGTAAAAAAAAGAAGAAATTCTTTTCTGAATTAATGTATTACTTTTGGGATGAGCCATACCTCTTCCGGAGCTGTGCGGATGGGATCATACGAAGATGCGTGTTCGGGAAGGAAAGCCTTCAGATTATGGAGCATTGTCATAGCGGGCCCACATGTGGACATCATGGAGCACACTACACTGCCAAGAAGATCTTTGACATTGGGTTTTACTAGCCCACGATTTTGAAAGATGCAACCCAATTTGTTGAAGAATGTGATGCATGTCAAAGAGCGGGGAACATTTCATCCCGAAATGAAATGCCACAACAAAGCATTCAAGTGTGTGAAGTATTTTATGTGTGGGGTATCGATTTCATGGGACCATTTCCCATTTCCAAAGGCAACAAGTACACTTTAGTGGCAGTGGATTATGTATCCAAGTGGGCGGAGGCACAAGCTTTGCCAACTAATGATGGTCGGGTGGTGGTGCGGTTTTTGAAGAAATTATTTTCGAGATTTGGGGTCCCAAGAGCTCTTATTAGTGATCGAGGCACTCATTTTGCCAATGATCAACTAGAGAAGGTGCTAAGGAAATATGGGGTAACCCATAAATTTTCTACATCCTACCATCCAAAAACTAGTGGACAAACTGAAGTGACCAATAGAGCATTAAATAAAATCTTAGAGAAAACGGTGGGGAGCAATCGAAAAGAATGGTCGGACAAACTAGAAGACGCACTATGGGCCTTCTGAACAACTTTCAAAACACATATTGGTACTACACCATATAGGCTGGTTTATGGAAAGCAATGCCATTTACCGGTGGAGATCGAGCGTAAAGCTTTTTGGGCTTTAAAATTGTGCAACTTCAACATGGAAAAGCTCAAGAACAATCGGCTAATGCAAATGAATGGTCTTGAAGAGCTAAGGAATGATGCCTACACTAGCTCTCTAATTTATAAAGATAAAACAAAAAGATGGCATGATAAAAGGATCAAGGATCATAAAGAGTTTCATGAAGGTCAAAAAGTGTTGCTTTTTAATTCAAGGCTTAAACTTTTCTCGGGCAAACTCAAGTCAAGATGGGATGGTCCTTTTATAGTGAAGAAGGTGTTTCCACATGGTGCTATAGAGTTATTTTCAAAAGATGGTACCCCTTTCAAAGTCAATGGACATAGAGTCAAAAAGTATGAAGAAGGAGTCCCAAGAAATGAAGGCGTGGAAGAATGGTTGTTGCTGGAAGCAACTGCAGCAACGTAGAAGGGGAGGAGTCCGGCTAATGACTCCTGAAAAAGAAGCGATTCCGGGAGGCAAACCAATTTTAGAGTTTGCATTTCTTTTCCCTTTATTTTCTTTTTAATTTCTTAAGGTTTGTTTTATTCTCATTCTTCTTCTGGAAATATGTTTTTAATGATTGCTTGAGGGCAAGCAATGCTTAGAGTGTGGGGTGGTGGCTTAAAAAACATAAGAAAAAATCAATTTTTGTTCAAACTGCATCCTTTACTCGTGGAGTACACCCGATCTACTCGGCAAGTACAAGCCCGAATCCCAAGAAAAACGCGTAAATGCAGTTCTACTCGGCGAGTAGCCAACTTACACAGACGATATATAATATGAGAAAAAAGGGTTTTCACCCATTTTACCCACACACTCGTCGTGCACAGTCTCCTTCAAGCGATTTTTGTGATTTCTTCGATTTTTGGCTTAATCCTCGACTTTCAAGGGAAAAGGTATGATCTTTACACTTAAAACTCATCAAAGGTTCAAGCTTTATCACTGATTTGCCCCCATTTTGTCTAAATTCGGATTTAGGGGTTTCCTCAAATTCTAGGGTTTTGATTCTACCATGAATTAGGAGATGTTAGGAGAAATTTCTTTTGGATTAGTGGTTATTAGACTTAGTACAGCAAGTAGGAGGCTATACAGACCTGTTTTATTCGATTTTAATTGTTGGGTGTTGTTTGTTTGTGCTTTCTTAATGTTGTTATGCAGGTACCATGTCCAGAAGGGGTCAGTCTTCAAGAGGGGGAAGCCAAGAGGACATCTTGTGGCTCTCGTTCCGCCAAATCACATCCAAATCGTCTCAATCCCGTGCAAAAAACAAGTTGGAGGGTTTGAAACAGAAGGAGATTCATTTACCCAATGCAATGGATTGGGATTGGTTGGGGAAAGTTGGTTTGGAAGAAGAGCTGACACCATATTTAGTTAAAGAATGCACTTTGGGGGATTCAACCATCATATGTGATGGTTGGTTACAGCTATTCAAAATTCAAGAACCGGTCTATGCTGAATTATGTTGGGAGTTTTTTGCTACCATCTCATTCCAAGGTGGTAGTGAGTACTACAATCCCAATATAATTTCTTTTTCTCTGGGTGGGGAGCTGCGACAATGTAGCATGGCAGAATTTTCATGGAGGCTTGGAATCTATGAGCAAAACACCATGTTGAATGAAGATTTTGAAGCCTTTTTAGAGAATTGCCACAAGGATCTTCCCGAGGAAGTGGTTGCTTCTACCTGGTGGAACACTATTGCTAACCGGGTGTACATCCCATCTACCGCACAAGATGGTTATATACGTTCACCGATCCACCATCTCATTCATCGGTTCGTTGCAAGCATGATCAATATGAGGAAGGATTGGGACAAGGTTTCGACCCTTGACATCTTTTGTGTTTTTATTTATTTTGATGATGTTTGATTTAGACAACTTGTAAACTTGGATGATTTTTTTTAGGATTTTTATGTGGTTGCTTTCACTTTTGGTTGCATTTGATTTTTCAGGTTTGGAAGGCTAGGATGCATATAGAAGTTTTAAAGGTCAAAGTTAAAGTGAGGAATTTTCAAATGAGAGTGTGACGTTTTGTCCTTAGGATTAAGTCTGTTAGAGTTGAGAGTAATGGAGGGTGTTGTTGCTGAAAGGTTTAGAGAAAGGGTCAATGAATTATTCAAATTCAAAACCTGAATCAAGAAGAACACAAGTTGGATCAGTTTTGGCAATACAGCGCCTACTCGCCGAGTGCACAATTTATACTCGGCGAGTACATGGGTAAATACGCGATTCAACTGCAATTTGGCAATAAACTCGCCGAGTACACGATCATACTCGCCGAGTAGATTGAAAATTTTCAAGTTCCAGAGCTGTGTTGGGCATTTTCACTGCAATACTTGTCTGCTTTTCGTGAAGAATTGTTACTAGAGATTTCTAAGAAGCTTTTTCCTTGATATTTTCGAGCTGTCAACCACACGAGATGAATGACACCCAAGACATGGATGAGTTGTTCCCATGTCTAAAGTCAATTGAAGATGGAGGTGAAAAGAAGAGTTATCAACCTATCGACTGCTACCCCAGGGGAGTTTGTTCCAATTCTCTCTATAGTTTGCATTTTTTTTGCATGATATGCAATGAGGGCATTGCATAAAATAAGTGTGAGGTAGGGGGTTGGTCACATATTAGTAAATCTAGAATCTTAATTTAGGCTAATTTTAAAAAAATTTGCATACCAAAAATATGACTTAGGAATTAATTTAGAAAATTTTGGTAAAAAAATAATAAAAAGGATTTCATGTTAGAATTGTGTTGATAATTGCATGAACACCCAAATATTTAGTTGAGCCTATATACGTTATAATGCATTTGTGGCCTCCCTTATTCTAGTGAAATCATGGGACAAAAACACGACCTTGCTTATCCCGAGGGATGCAATATGTTTAGCATCATGTACTTGAAATGTATCCGGAAAAATTGTTATTTTAGCCAATAGAGGTTGAAGTTGAGTGCCCCTGCTTAAGCATGTAGGGTTTTGAGTGAAAAAAAGTGAGATACGAGTTAAAAAAAAAAAGAGAGAGAGAGTTACAAGAAAAGTTTGAAGAATTTTGGAGCTTTCAAAGTGAAGAAAAAAAATTAAAAATTCTAAAAATTAAAAAAAAAATTGAAATTGAAGATACCAAAGATCAATGAAGATGGTGAATTCAAAGAAATCAAGATCAAATGCCAAAGATGAGAAGAATTCCAAAGAACTCTAGTTTGGTGTCATATATTGTAATTCTAGATTATATATGCTTGGGTTGCTCAACCAAAAATACCTTGAGGATAAGAGATTTTTTGGGGATGGATTCGAAGGGATGCATAAAATGAGCATTGTTTGGGAAAAGTGGGTGAATGTTTATGAGGATTGTGAGTACTTAGAATATGGGGGGGGGGGGGGTATTTAGGAAAAAATTTAGACACAAATGCATGCGTTGCGGTCTTGGCATAATGGCTGGGTTAGATTGGAGTTGTCCTATGTGGTTCTAATATGTTAAAATTCAGTTTTCCTTGGGGGCAAGCAAAAGTCAAGTGTGGGGTATTTTGATATGTGCATAATTAGTCATATGTTTAACATACATTTTTATTCATTTTTAGCTAATTATGTGCATATTATGGACAAATGGTACTTAATAATGCTTAAATTATGTTTTCAGCCCAAAAAGGCATGATTGGAAGTAAAAGGAATAAGGAGAAGCAGTTAGAGACCAAAAATTGAAGAATGAAGGAATAACACACTCCTACTCGGCGAGTAGGCGAGCTTACTCGACGAGTACCCAAGAAGATTCCCGAAGATAAGCTAAGACTCCTGGTCAAACGTGGATTCCATGCTTCTACTCAGCGAGTTGGGCGATCTACTCGCTGAGTAGCCCCTGTTTTGTGATAACTATAAATACAAAGCCTTTATCCAAATTGGGGACTTTTCTGGCTTTTTGGAAGGTGCATCTGCGATTGAAGAAACCTTGGAGGAGCTGAGAAACCCTAGTTTTCAATCCTTTGAAGAATCAAGTCAATTTAGGTGATACAATCCACTTGATCTTAGAGATTAATCATGTTTAGCTTAGTTGAACTTGTTTTTGTGTTTGCTTTTACTGCAACTATGAACTAAAATCATTTTTGTTTCTGTTTGGGGAAGACCAAGTAACTCCTATGGTTTAATTCTTACTTTTTGATTGATTGTTTATTGGTGATCTATTAAATTAAGTTCGTTAAAGAAACTTATGCATTAATCACAACTATTTTCTGTTAATTGGAAGACAATTAAGCTGCATGAACATCTCTTAGTTGTTAACCTCATATGTCTATGTGAACACTTTATCATATGTTTAGGAATAATGAATATGAAACTAAGATTAACAAGAGAATGGGTAAATTAATGTGTGAGCTTGTTTGAGAAACCAACAAACAAGAGGTTAATTGAAACACCAATCTGATTAATCAATTACAAATCTTATTTAATCCAAATAATTAAACTAGGGAATTAATTAGTTTAAACACTTGATCATTGCTTGAATTAATTGATTGTCTAAGGGTTAGTAGTAGTGAACATGAACCTAACCACTATAGTTGGTAACCAATAGCAATTAATCTATCATAAATTCAAAATAACCATAGGAGTGAATTGGTTGAACCTAAACAGAAGTTCCCTTCGTTATTGAATTTAGTTGAATCTTTGTTTATCTAGTTCTTAGTTTCTTAGTTTAAATTTTAGTTAATTGTTTAAGTTTCTAGTCTTGAAAAACTAGAGAAAACCCCCCTTTGTATTAATTGTTTTATTTAGATAATATTAGCATTTATTTTAATTGTTTACCATTCCCTGTGTTCGATACCCTACTTACTTGAACTAAACTGCTAATCGATAGGTACATGGCCTTTCGTGTGTTTGTCTTTGTGTTTAAGTTAGTAGGATTAAAACTAGTGGATTTTACACACATCACATGTTTTGACTTCCAGAATAATTATATTATTCAAACAATCCACAATCGATCAGATGTTGGAAGTAGGTATTGAAGCAAGACTGTTATGAATTTGGCTTGTAGGTTTGTTTGAATTGTATTAGACATAGCAAACTTTGCTGCAACATTCATGAGTGCTCATAAGGTCTGAGTATTGGATTAAACTCATGCTCAGTTGTATCACTTCATGGAATTTATCTCGAGTGATCGCTAGATGATCATATCATACAAGTCTTCAAAACAAGAGATATGAGTTGTTGACTATGATTTGGTTGTGCATTGATAGTACGAAACCGCTTCAGTAACTTGACGCTATAAAACGTTCGATTGTGCACAATTTGATGAGTAGTTCGTACAAGCATATGAGTCAAATTTTTACTTGTTCCTTTTAGTCCTTGGAGGATTAAAAGTGATATCTTGGACCCCTCGATGATTTAGTTTTGACTTATGTGATGGGCCCGGTCAGAAGTCAATTGATGTGTTCGATTAAGTTCTATATCAAACAAATTGAAGATCGAGAAACAAACTGTTGAACAATAAATATGACGTTGTTCCATGTATTTGTCCGACCGATATCTTGAGAACAGAGGATTATATGATCACTTATCTAAAATGGAGTGTCTCAATTTGACAGAGGCTTTTAAGAGCTATGATTGCTAGTCGGTGTTTTAAGTCGCACTTGTAGTTATAGTTATTAGACTTATCCAAGTAGGATACTGTTGGATGTAGTGTCTAATCCTATAACTATAATTGGTATGTACTTGACCTGAGAGTAGCATGGTCAATTTGGGTTGCATGGCATCGGAACAAATTGTAAGGATGGACTTTTGAGAAGAGGATATTTGTGATTTTTTAATATATTATAAGTTCTAATATATTAATATGAAATCATGTTATTTAATTAGGTGTTGTTTGTTTTTTCTAAGGCAATATGTCTACAGTCTGCGGACCACATCTGTAGACCACTGCAGTAGAAGACGTGGACCAAACATCTGCAGTCTGATAAAAGAAGACAATTTGTTTTTTTATCATCTGCAGGCTACTAAAATAAACTGAAATCCAAATTAACTATTTTTTTTTTAACTTCAAAGTGATTTTTGAATATTTTTGTGACTTTTTTATAAATAATTAACAAATTTAGATCAACTTTTGTATATTATTGTATAAAAAATAAAAATAAAAATGGTATGAATTAATGTATATATTTGATAAAAAAAACCAACAACTTTGGTTGCAAAGTAATAACTAAACATTATAATTAGGGATCAAAGAACATGATACATAAATGGATGGAAATAAGCTTCGATTTTTTTAATTAAATCCATTAAAAACGTACCATAAATATTTTCTCGATAATTGAAGATACAGTATTAAATAATGTTTTACAAAATTTGGCAAAAAAATATAAGAATATATATTATGATTTTTTTTCATATTTATATAAACAACTTCAATGACTATTATTGTAATAATTATTTATTTATAAATTTGTCAAAAATATCATGTTTGTATCGTCGAACGTTTTCTTTTTAAGCTTTGTAATTTTTTTTTCAAATTGCTTATCATTAATAAAGTTGGAAAAATTATAAATAAAAAAAAATGTTAAAAAAATAAAGATATATGTGTTTTTTTAGGCTAGAAGATGTTAGAAAACTCTGGTCCACATCTGCGCTGAGAAGAGGGTGCACAAACACTTTTAGGTCTGCAGTCTTAAACAAACAGTCTGCGAAGGCTAATGTCTGCGCGTGGTCAGCGCGGCGCAGACAGAAGAGGCCACACATATCTGCAGACAAAAAACAAACACCACCTTAGTATTGATCAAGAATTAATTTTGAATTAATTTTGTGATCAAAATAGACTAATTAAATATATGATGATTGATTGTGTAAATCATTCATTCTTATAAAGTGCACTTATTATCCATAGTTCTTTATGTTGGGCTAAACCCATGTGGTGACCCATGGATACTCCATGGAGGTTATAACCCATGGATTATGAGGAATGTGGAATGTCATGCACATCAGGGTTTGCATGGTGTAACCCTAGTTGTGTCATACTATATAAGGAACCTCATGGCTACCAAAATCCGCACCTAAGAGATACACAAGAGTGCTATCCAATTTTGTGAGTGAAAATAACCTCCTCTCAAGTTCCTCCATTGTTGGTGGTGTAGTGTGAAGCATTCGAGGCATCACACTTGGGGTGCTAGGCTCTTAAAGGCTTAAGGTATCAAAGCTAAAACAAAGGTAACTCGTCTAACTAGATTTTTGTAGTGCATATACTCCATAGTATGCGAGTTAGGGTGATACCTTGGAAAATTGAAAGTTTGCATGTATAATAGAGGAAAAAAACATAGATCCAAGGTATCTAGGGTTACATGTACACCTTAGGAGTGTTAGAATTCTCAAAACCCTTCACTTTGCACATCTAAAAATAAGCTGCAAGGTAATGAGACAATGAAAGTATGTGAAAATGCTTCTACAATTTTGCAGAAAAGGATGCCCCCAAGTGCAAGGATCTAAGTGTTTTCACCGTTCCTTGTCAATTGGGAAACCTTTATATCCCCCATGCTATGCTAGATTTAAGAGCTTCAATTAATGTTTTGTCATATTCTGTTTATAAATCTTTTGGCATAGACACTTTAACAAAAACCAGGGTGATAATCCAACTTGTAGATCGTTCTATAGTACACCCAAAAGGTGTATTAAAAGGTGTTTTAGTGCAAGTTAATGAACTTGTCTTTCTTGTAGATTTTTATGTGCTTGATATGGGAGATGATGACCACCCATCCTCAAGTTCCATACTTTTAGGTAGACCATTCTTAAAAATAGGAATAACAAAAATTGATGTCAACAATGGTACATTGTCTATGGAATTCGATGGGGAAGTCATCAACTTCTATATATATGAAGCAATGACGTAGCCAATTGATGTTCATTATATAAATTTTGTTTATACGATCCAACCTTTGACTGAAAAGTGTTTTGAGTTCAATAACCATGATTTGTCGGAGTTAGTTTTGAGCAGGAATTTTGATAAAAATTCGGTCAAAGAGATTCTAGAAATTTTCAAGTTAGATGAAGAGTTGCTGGAAGCTGTGAAGTTCATGGAAAAGATGAAGAAAATTAGGTATGATAATATCAATGTGAAATTGACTGTCACAAAACTACTTACTTTTATTGTGTAGGCACCCAAGCTAGAATTGAAGGCTCTTCCAGATCATTTGAAGTAAGTATATCTTGGAGAAGAGAAGACTTTTCCTGTCATTATCTCCAACAAGTTATCTATTGCAAGAGAATATGAGTTGGTGACTTTGCTGAAAATGTATAAGAAGGCTATTGGGTGGACAAATGTTGTGATAAAGGGGTTGAGTTCCTCCTTATGCATGCATAACATTGTCATGGAGGAAGACTTCAAACTAACCCGAGAGGCACAAAGAAGTTTGAGCCCACCCATGATGGAGGTAATAAAGAAAGAAATCATGAGGCTTTTGGATGCAGGTATGATCTGTTGGGTTAGGTATCTAAGCCCATAACTATAATTGGTATGTACTTGACCTAAGAGTAGCATAGTACATTTGGGTTGCATTCATCAAAGAAATTTGATGAGATGGACATTTGAGAAAGAGTTATTTGTGATTTATTAATATATTATAAGTATAATATATTAATTGAGAAATCATATTATTTAATTAGTATTGATCAAGAATTAATTTGGAATTAATTTAGTGACCAAAAGAGACTAATTAAATTAAGTAGGACTGATTATCTAAATCAGTCATACATGTGGATTGGGCTAATGATCCACGATTGATTTGTTGATGAGCTAAGCTTATGAGTTAATCTATGAAGTTGTAGTCCAAATAAATTAGATCATAAACCTAAGTGTGTGAATTATGTCACACCCTCGAACTAGGACGACGGAAACATTCGGGGGCGAATGACGTCATTGTATATTATCATCACAAGTAAATATAAATGAAACATAACAGTACAAGCAATATACATTGAAAATACACACTTACATAGTCTACATATTGTACTTGTTCACTAGTTACACAACAGTGACAAAAGCAAAATTGCGTAAGTTTGCACCACTTTATCTCGTAGCAGAGCTAATTACCTGTTACTGGATCCTTGAGAATATAGGTCGTTTTGAAAAGATTCAACTAAAAAGTTGGTAATTTTATATGCATTTTTGTACAAAAATGGTTTTGCACTTATTCAAAATAGTTCTCGTAGTACTTTCAGAAAATCCAATATTTTGTATGAAAATCATTTGTAAGTCTCGTTCCAAAACCGTAAATATATGCATGTATGTCCTTTGTTTTCTTTTGTTTGTAATTGTAAAGAGTGTGTCCCTTGAAAATCGAATATTTTCTAATGTATGAAGAACTGTATTCTTAAAACCCTAAGACCAAAAATGTATGAGAGTCGTTGTACTGAACAATAGTGTGTCGTTATATCTTTTAGAAAAACAAACGAAGTGTAAGCTTCTCATAAACTGAAATAGTATGTTTATCCCTGTGTGAGTTCTTATAACCGTACTAATGTGATTGATATGCCTGAACACGACGTTCTTCAAGCGTCGTAGCCGGAGGGACCTTTGTCACCCTAGACACGTTGGTCTAACTGTAGCGCACAACTGAGGTGTGGAGTTGTCAATCCCGTATAGATCTATACACAATGGTCTCGTCCCCCCTCCAGGAGACTCTGGTTATAACGCAGGACTTACGGTGTATGCTAGGTACGTACGATGAAGAAAAAGTCTCACAATAGCGTTAACTAATTTACGCAAACTTTGTCTCCACTCGTTGAATAATGAAAACGACGTTACTAGTGTAAATTTATGACTGAAGTTTTATGACACGCGTTTTACAACTTTACGACATACAACTTATAACTTATACTTTTAAAAGCTTTATGACGAACAAATTATGAGACGCAATATTTCTGTTGTAAAAATTTTGTTTTGTATATCGTTTTAGTTGAATTATTTATAACACTTTTTATAAATAATCATTAATGGACTTGTCTACTTGTAAGATATGTTGTGTAAATAACATAATCCTCTAAATTTTTACACCATTAAAATGTTGACAACATATTACGACCATTTTACTAGAAAACTCATTTTTAACAAAATAAACAATTTTTGTTGTTTGTTCAACATACCAAAATTTGGTTGAGAGTTTTGTAAAACAACATATTCCATTTTTTTGTGGCCCCAACAAGTTATGATTTCAACAAAATACACATAAAATCTTGAAATTTGTTACATCCAAATATTGATGTATGTATAAGCGTTAAAAATCATATATCCAAAAGTTGGCCATTTATGAGTATAACACCCATACTTTCGCCATTTTAGGTGTGTTAACATGACCCTACAAACTTTTACAACAAAATTATGTTATTAACATTTTCTTTGATTTTTAACATACATCAAGCACTCTTTTTTACTTGAGAACTTGTAAATCTCGAGTTTATGGTGTGTTAGCATGAGGTATTCAACATTTCAACGACAATATCTAAGATGCATGCTATTTCCTAAAGGTTAAACACATTACACACTGGTATATGAAATTATCTAATGGTTAAACAAGATTTGACTTGTATCCTCCCCCCCAAAATATGAAAAATACAAAACATATAGGGGTATGAAGCTCACATTGGTTGATTTTGTGTGGTAGGGAGAAAGGAGAGTGATGATATATTCGAGCTTAGCCTTGCACCTCTTGATGATATTCTCGAAATTTCAAGGGTTCTAAGAGTTTAGCACACAACAAAAGTGTGTAAATAAGAATTTTAGCTTGGAATGATGTAAGAATACTTGAGTTTAACAAGAACAATTACCAAGTTTATGAGCTTTTGGAGAAAATCCATTGAAGAACACACACATATACACGAAATTTTTGAGAGAAAAAATGAGAGGATTTGAGAAAGTTTGGAGAGTGATGAATTACAAGTGAGTGTGGTGTATGTGAGGGTGTATGTTTGGCCGAGAGATAGGAGGGAGAGATGGAAAAAGTGTTGACTTTGATCTTAGTTGATGTGAAGCTAGCATTGAGATATGGAGGCCCATAGATTTGATGTGTAGGGGTAATAAGGAGGTGGAAACTCCTTTTCCAATCCTTTTTCCTTTTTTTTTGATAAGCCTTAACCAAACCCTAGAGTTCTCGGCCCAAAGGGTGGACCAAAAAGAGTGGGTTTTGATTTTTGGCTTGGTCCAATAAGAGTCCTCAGTCCATTAAAGCCCAAAGGTATGGGTTTTTGGCCCAATAAGGCCTAAGGAAGGGTTTTGGGCCAACAGAAGGCCAAATGGAGGTTTTCAACCTAACAAGGCCCATTAAAGGGTTATCGGCCAAATGGAAGGCTAAATAGAAGTTTTCGGCCTGATCAGGCCCAAAGAAAGGTTTTCAGCCCAATAAGGCCCAAAGAAAAAGTTTTGGTCCAATTGGGTGTTGGGCTGAGAATTCTTGGGCTAAGGCCCAACATTGATTGGACTTAGCTACTGGATCGAGTTTTGGACTTGCATGAGGCTATTTCAACTTGAAAAACAATGTATGTACGTATGAATTTGAATAACATTGTAGTTTGAATTTTATTAGTAAGTCACAACAAGGTTACATAGAGGGATTTGTTATGAACAAGCTTCGCATCTTAAACCCTATATTGCTAGTTGTGACATCCTCCCCCCATTAAAGGGAATTTCGTCCCAAAATTTGTTCTAGAGTGGCCCTTAAGAACTTAGAGAATAGCTGGGGGTTCATTTGCAACTTTGGTCTTTGCG
Source organism: Lactuca sativa (assembly GCF_002870075.4). Taxonomy (NCBI): domain Eukaryota; kingdom Viridiplantae; phylum Streptophyta; class Magnoliopsida; order Asterales; family Asteraceae; genus Lactuca; species Lactuca sativa. The sequence goes on along the minus strand of NC_056623.2, from coordinate 107,309,262 downwards.
TTCCCAGGTGAACTCTGACCCTCACTTGGCGCTCCATTGGGTCGTCACGGTGGGAATGCGACTTTGCTTTGATCGCTTCACTTCTCTGTCCAATATTTATGTGGGTTCCTTGACGCAGTGATGGTGTTCATTTACCTCAATCAAATCAAGTGGGAGAGCGACAATTTCGCTAGGTAGGCGTTTCCTTAGATTGACGGTTGAATGACAAGGCGTATATTGCTGAGTTGAAGTGATAGCTGGAGTTTATAAGCCATCAGACCAGTCCTAGCAAGGACTTCCAGTGTCTGATGTATCTTGGTTTCAATATTCCATGCTTTTCCAAGCGTATCATCCATTTTCCAAAAGAGAGACCGTTAGAAGTATGTGATCACCAACTTGGCATTCCAAGGACTTCCGTTGCTTACTCGCATGGCTCTTTTGTTAGTTTAGTTAGCTTAGCCGACAAAATCTCTCGTTTATGTGCTTCTTTTTCTATTTCTAGATGCCTCTAGTCGTTCTCGAATTTGGGTGACCTCTTTGGTTGTCTCTTTGATGATCTCGGGCTGGTGATAGCATCGTCGGGTACTTACCCTTTTGCTAGTTTTGTATTTGGTCATCTCAGCCCAACACAGGGATGGCCTACATTTGCGTCCTACATGGTGAAATGAATGTATGGTCATGGCTATTGAGTATTTGTGTACTTGACGCCCCAAGAGTAGTGTCTCTAAACCTTAAGGTGAAGACTATTGTTACCAAAGTTAAGGTTGTGTGTGGTGTATTTGGCCTTAAAATTCTTAAGTTGCCTCGGGAGTTCCTTCCTACGAAGTTTCGAGCTAGTGGTATGTCAACTTTTTCTTGTTCGTTAAAGTTGGCTGATTAGGCTGTTGATTCGGAATAGGGGATATCGATCCTTGATGATGGGCTTGTTTAACTCTTAGTAATCAATGGTCCTATGGACAATTAGCTTTTCCTCTTTATGAGTCGGATGGGTGCTTTCTGAGGTACGAGTCTTGGTCTGATAATTCCCTTACGTATTGGGTCGTTCCATCGACCGGACACTTTCTGTTTTTATGTTGGTGCTAGGTGGCATTGGGGATTTGGTTATGGGAATGGCTCCAAGAGTTGAGTCGATTCTGAACTCAACTTAGCACATAGGTTATATTTCCAAAAGACCTTCTGCGAACTACTTCGGAAAGGTTATAAATCCCTTGGTTACTTTCAGTGTCCTTTGCTTCTTGTTTCCTATTTCTACTGTGGGCTATGAAAGAGCGTGGTACCTCTTGCATAGGGACGTATGTGTCCAGATGCAAGAGATTGATCTAGAGGTTTGCTGTTATAGGTTGAAAAAGTTTCTTTAATCGGTCGGGTAAGGCGAAAGGTCTCTTCTCAGCGCATGGAATTGGTATGGTGAGGATCAAGCCAGCCCATGTCAAATGACGATGTTGGACTTCTTATTGTAACGGATGTTAGATTGATTTTGAAGGGAGGGTTGTTTAGAATGATAGGGTGTTCTACGTAGATGTTCTTAACACCACTAGTTTCATCCTTCAGAATTTGAAAGGAAAGATTTAGTATATAAAACAGTTTGATAAAGAGTTGAACATGTAAAAACGTTTGAGAAAATGTTTTGAAGTAGTTTGCTCGGTAAAGTAGCTAAAGTGTAGTAAATTCATTTATTTATAGTTATTAATCACATGTGATTGATATAATAAATATAATGATTTAACTTGTATTCCCCCCATAAAAGCAATTTAAAACATTTAAGAGGTTGATTAAGGGGTATGAACTCACCTGTAGTGAGTGGATTGGATGGAAGTGTTGGACAAGGTGCTAAGTGTCAAGTGAAGACTTGAACACACACAATGATCCTAATAACATATAAAGACATATATATGTAACTAATTAGTGATTATAACACTATTTAAGCAAGTATAAACACCCTAAAACGTGGAAAACACTTTGATTCAAGTGTTATAAGTACTAAATGATTGCATCTAAGGATTGTAAGATCTTGCTTTAGAGTTTATGGCCTAAGGACCAAACCCCATGGAGTTCATGGCCTAGAGTTTACGGCCTTAGTGGGTTTACGGTCGTAAACCCATGACAACTCCTACCATTTCGTAGTTTAAGGTCTATAGCTTAAGTATGAAGGGTCCCAATCCAATATCCGAGCCTTAGGAGCTAATGGAAGCACATATGCAACACCTAATGGTGTTTACGGCTCAAGGAGATTGCCTTGGCCGTAAACCCATGTGTTCTTGGGAATTCTTGGAGTTTTTTAAAGGTTTAGCAAGTAATCTAAGCATATAACTAGACAGGAGGAGTGTACTTACTTATAGGAAGCTTGCAAGAGTGTTTAAGGTTCAAGAACACTAGTATGTGTTCTTGGTGTTTTGAAGAACACTTGAAGATCTATTCAAAAGAAGAGATTTCATGGATGAAATCATGTGTGAATTAAGAAGAAGTGAGGTATAACACTTAGATGAAGGGATTTACTTACATGAATGGAAAATTGGAAGGAAAGTTCTTGATGATACTTGAGAGAAAACCCGAGTTCTAGGCTGGAAAGTATAAAAATGAATGAAAATGGCCAAGTTTTTCATATATAGGCATGGAGTTTACGGCCACCTTGAGTTTACGGCCGTAAACTCCAAGGTGTTAGCCGTAAACTCCTTTTTTGAGGGTTTATGGCTCGTTTGACAGGTTAAAAGTTCAACTCACACACTCATTCGCATTATCCTTTAATGTATTAAAGCTCAGAATGCTCAAACAGACTCTAAACTTTGCTAAAAGTTAGCAGGAGTAAGTTTGACTTTCAATGAAGTGTTTGACTGTACATGATAGAAAACTTCGGGTTGTCACATAAGCCTACAACCAAACAAGGAACAGGAAATGAAGCGGAAAGCACACATCCTATTATCTAATGGGCCTGATTCACACACACACACACACACACACACACACATATATATATATATATATATATATATATATATATATATATATATCTTGATGTATAAACTAAGGAATCATAAAGTTAGCATTATACGCCCTTTCTATTAAATGTAATACAACTCGACTGTTCTGTTTGTCGCTTGAATGAATGTGAGCTTGTAGTTGTCTTTTGAATTGACCAACTAAGGTGTTGAATACAATGAAACTAGTTCGGTTTATTACTATCATAATGTGATGTGTAGTACCCATACTATATGCTCTCCCTACAAGAGATTCTGGTTACCAAACACGACTTCAGCAAACAAATTGCTATGCCGTGTTGATCGCACACTATAGTTATATGATCATGTATACCCAATATGTTATCACCTTTTGTTTAGAATAATGCGTTAGTGATTATTGGTATAGGTAGATCTTGTGTTGTTATATGCTATAACATTTAGTATGTTCTTTCCGTTATAGTATCTTAGTATGTTGTTATCGTGTATTGTATGTACCTTCCTGTTTCCCTTTATAGTATGTTCTAGTATCTAGTATGAACTGAACCTCTAACCTATACCTATTATAGTTTACTATTATGTTTACTTGAACGGTTATTGAAAACACTCAATTATCAACTAAGTTGTGATTGTACTTTAGAAACGGAGTTTTATAAACTATAAAGTAACATAACTTAGAAAGAGTTTTTGAAATGTTTTGATCACTTCTAAAAACATAAGCAATCCTTTGAAAGATGTTTAACAAACATTTACACAATTATCATTGCGTTCAACTTGTATCCCCCCCCCCCTTAAAATAATTTAAAATAGTTTAAAAGATTCATTATAGGGGTATGAACTCACCTTATGTAGGTGATTCATATGAATATGCGCGTAAGGATGAGAAGTTCCACGAATGAAGTCCCGAGACACAAACGAGTCCTAAGTGACATATAACGGCATATATTGGCATGAATATAGTGTTTAGAAGCAACCACATGGAAGGAAACACCTTTAGGGACTAGGAAACACTTGGAATGAAGTGTTTAATCACATGTGATTGATCAAAGGGGAGTGTGCAGCCACAAGGAGGAGTTTACGACCCAAGTGGTATGTCTCATGGAGTTTACGGCCATAGGGTTTATAGCCCTATGAGTTTACGGCCGTAAACTCAAGGTATCTTATACCCTAGTGTGTTATGAGGTCCTATTTGTGTGACATCCCCAAAATCTCGGCCAGAAAAGACCGATTTTCATTTATGCTTTTAAATAATTTTAGAGTAAATCCTTTTGATTTGAAAGAGTTGCGGAATTTGTTCCCAAAACAAAACATGATAAAATAAGATTTATCAAAGCATTTCATCAAGAGATGCATTTTCATTATATAATCAAAACTCGGGATGTCATGTTCCGATACAGACCATAAAGCATAAACGATAACATTACAAGTCATTCAACAAATATATACATATACAGACTTGTAAACAAAACAACAAGATGATCCATCCATCTTACGCCCTTGTGCCACTTCCTGTAATACAAATAAAACTGAGTGGGTCAGGCTTGGGAGCCTGGTGAGCATATAGGGTTTTCGACCCACAATAAATAAGTTATATTTAATTTCACCAACCAATCACTATCCTGATTACCCATTCCCGTTATCCTCACTTTACGTCCCTAAAACAACAAATATCTCAAGGGACCTAATCTAGGATTTTCATCGGGACGGATATCACTGCGAAGGGGTTTCCTTAACAAGAGATATCCTAAAGGCAACCATGAGGGGGATAGAATACACCGGTGAACACATCGTTCACAACACCTACAGGTTATGAACCTGCTAGCGTTCCACTGGACTGTCTAGAAAGAGTCTGTGGTCGTTATCCATAATCCGCTGAATAACTAGATCAACAACAACAACAACATCGAGGCCTCTCATCTGTTTATTACACACCAACTATCTACCCATGTTCTACCCAACATATTAGTAGATAAGAATATATTTTCATACATAGTTTAAAACCTGTATATCATTTCCATTCAATATATATTCCACAAAACAGATGAGGCATACCACATAACACGTATTCCATAGAAAACAATTCAGATCTATGAGACAGAATAAAGTGAATATCCATTGACGCATATAATCACCAAATATACACATAACAAGTATATCATATAAAATACTTCATAGTTACTCGTTAGAAGAAAGTAACTATACCCTCACACATATAAACCACAATTTACTTAATACACTCAACCGCACTTGTATTATTATCGTGTTTATGAAAGGTAGTATACACTCACTTGATCAGAAGATGATCGGACAGCACTACGACTTGCAAAAGTAGTAATCCACAGCAAATCTGGAAGATCTCCACAAAAATCGAACTTCTCGCGGGCAGAGCTTTGGCTCGGGAACCGCACTTCTCGGGATCTTCGGAATCTCGGGACTTGCCTCGGGGCTAGAGTATGATACCGGGGCATCGGGGTATTTCTGGCACGCAAAACGATGCAAAACGGGAGAGAGAAGAGAAGAAATTGGCAAAATAGTCGGCTACCTTCGGATCCCTTTTATAGAGGTTGGAGCCTTGGAGTACGCGGGGCGTACTGCAGTATGCAGTGCGTACTGCTTCCGAAATCGTCACTGCATGCGTCATCCGAAGTGTCGACACTCTCGGAGTACGCGGGGCGTACTCGTGTACGCGGGGCGTACGTCGGATCGGACTGGTGACTCCCCCTTCGGATAATGTCGGATTTTTGATTTAAAAATAAATATAATTTATTTATCAAACTTCGGAAATTCATATCTTCTTCATACAAACTCCGTTTTCGACGTTCTTTATATCCACGGAAAGGTGAGACTACGCTCTATAACTTTCGTTTAGACTCCGTCGGCTAACTTTGACTTTATTTTTATTATTTATTTTTAATAGGCCGTGACTGAAAAACTTCGTTATAAATTCATAACTTCTTCGTTTGATGTCCGTTCTCGCCTAACTTTTTATCGCTTCGATACCAACAATGAGATCTTCGATTCTCATTTAGATTGCCTCGGCTAAAAACCGCTCGATCTCAAATCGAGTATTTTCAGGCTGCACACCGCTAAGTCGAAACTTCGATAAATCATAACTTCCTCATACGAAGTCAGATTTTGGCGTTCTATATATATTCGAAAACCTCATTTCAACTACTACAACATTAACCAAAGATATTAAGTTCATTCTACACTTAAATTTTGACGCTTATTTTTATTCTTAATTAATCAAACCACATAATTAAGCAATTAAGCACAAAACACATAATACTCAAATAATACATTCTTATTATTTCAAAACGGGTTACAAAGGTTAACCTAGACTATCACATTGCTAAAAACGGCAAGCCCGGAAACACAGGCGTTACAATTCTCTCCACCTTAGAATGATTCCGTCCTCGGAATCACACATCAACAAACAAATGCGGATAGCGACCCATCATGTCACTCTCCGTCTCCCAGGTGAGATTCGGCCCATTCGTGTGTTTCCATCGGACAAGCACTAACCCAACCATCTTGCGTTGCAATTTCTTAGTCTTTCGGTCAACAATTGCCTCTGGTTCTTCAACCAACCTTTTGTTCTCATCAATTCTCAATTTAGAGATTGGAATTATGTCGGGAACTTCTCCCGTGAACTTCCTCAAATAACACACATGAAAAGTGTTATGAATTCCTTTCAGTTCTTCCGGTAATTCGAGCTTGTAAGCTTGGTTCCCAATCCTCTGAAGAACTTTAAACGGTCCAATAAACCTTGGACTTAACTTTCCCCTTTTACCAAATCTTATAAGTCCCTTCCACGGCGAGACTTTAAGCAAAACCGAATCCCCAACCTCAAAAGTTATCGGTCTCTGCTTCTTGTCAGCATAGCTCTTTTGACGATCCTGAGCTGCTAACATTCTTTCCCTAATTATTTTCAACTTTTCAGCAGTTTGATGAACCATTTCCGGTCCCATAAACTGCTTTTCCCCAGCCTCAAGCCAACAAGACGGCGTACGACACTTCTGTCCATACAAAGCTTGGTACGGTGCCATCTTAATGCTCGAGTGGAAACTATTATTATAGGAAAATTCTACCAACGGTAAATGTTCATCCCAATTACCTAGGAATTCCAGAGTACATGCTCTCAGCATATCTTCAAGTGTTTGTATCGTTCTTTCACTCTGACCATCAGTCTGCGGATGGTAAGCTGTACTTAAACACAACTTGGTACCCAATTCCTCTTGTAGACTTTTCCAAAATCATGAGGCGAAACGGCTATCACGATCCGACACAATCATTAACGGAACACCGTGAAGCCTCACAATTTCCTTCACGTAAGAATTCGCAAGCTTCTCCATAGACCATTTCTCCTTGGCCGCTATGAAATGCGCACTCTTAGTGAATCGATCAACGACCACCCAAATCATGTCGTGACCATTCTTTGTTCTGGGCAGTTTACTGACAAAATCCATAGCAAAGTCTTCCCACTTACCCATAGGCACATGCAAAGGTTCTAAACTCCCGTACGGTTTCTGATGTTGTGTCTTGACTCTCGCACAAGTCACACACTCGGCCACATACTTTGCAACATCAAGCTTCATCGTCGGCCACCAGTAGTAGGGTTTCAGGTCCCTATACATTTTAGTGCTACCCGGATGAATCGAGTACATGGTCTTGTGAGCTTCTTCCATCATAAGATCTCTGACTCCTCCTGTCTTAGGTATCCAAATCCGATCTTGGAACACCTTCAGTCCATGACTGTTTACACCGAACACCAACGTTTTGCCCAAACGTTCCTCCTTTCGGTCATTCTTCTCAGAAGCTTCGCTCTAAGCTTTCTTTATACTTTCCAAAATAGTCGAGACAACTTCAATTCTCAACGCTCTTGGCCTTTTCCTTTCAGGATTGACTTTCCGACTGAGAGCATCAGCAACAACATTAGCTTTACCGAGGTGGTAAAGTATCTCGCAGTCGTAGTACTTAAGTAATTCTAGCCAGCGTCGTTGCCTCATATTCAATTCTTTCTGATTAAAGAGATATTGGAGACTCTTATGATTAGTGAAAAGTTTGCACTTCGTGCCATAGAGGTAATGCCTCCATATTTTCAGAGCGATAACTACCGCCGCCAACTCCAAATCATGAGTCGGGTAGTTCTTTTCATGCTCTTTCAGCTATCGAGACGCATATGCTATCACCTTTTCTCTTTGGGTCAAAACACAACCCAATCCAACCCCAGACGCATCGCTATAAACAACGAAGTCTTCAGCTCCATCGGGTAGAGAAAGTATCGGTGCCTCGCATAGCTTCTTCTTTAGCTTCTCAAATGCTTCCTTATGCTTCTCACTCCAAGCATAAGTAGCTCCTTTGTGGGTCAAAGCTGTCAACAGAGTAGCAATCGAAGAAAAGCCTTGGATAAACCTTCGGTAATATCCGGCTAATCCTAAAAAGTTTCGAATCTCCGTGGGACTTTTCGGTTGTTCCCACTTCGTTACAGCTTCAATCTTTGCTGGATCAACCATTATCCCTTCTTGGTTGACCACGTGACCCAAGAATTGGACTTCACGAATCCAAAAATCACATTTGGAGAACTTAGCATACAGCTTCTCCTTCTTCAAAACTTCTAACACTTCTCGCAAGTGTCTGCCATGCTCCTCCTGGCTTTTCGAGTAAATCAGAATGTTGTCTATGAACACTATCACGGATTTATCAAGGAACGGATTACAAACCCTATTCATCAAATCCATGAATGCTACCGGAGCATTGGTTAGTCCAAACGACATAACCAAGAACTCGTAGTGTCCATATCGTGTTCTGAATGCAGTCTTCTCTATATCCTGCTCTCTTACTTTTAGCTAATGATATCATGACCTTAGATCGATCTTCGAGAAATAGCTCGAACCTTGCAATTGATCAAACAGGTCATCAATGCTCGGCAACGGATATCTATTCTTTATTGTTGCCTTGTTCAGCTCTCGGTAATCAATGCACATTCTCATACTTCCATCTTTCTTCTTTACAAATAACACCGGAGCTCCCCAGGGTAATGAACTAGGTCTAATGAAACCTTTGTCCAATAACTCCTGAAGTTGCATCATTAGCTCCTTCATCTCCGTCGGTGCTAATCAATAAGGTGCTTTTGCAATTGGCGTCGTTCCTGGCAACAAGTCAATACGGAATTCCACTTGTCGATCTGGTGGTAATCCAGGAAGATCTTCGGGAAATACTTCCGGATAATCACACACCACTGGAATATTCTGTATCACCTTCTTTTCCTTCTTAGCATCAATCACGAATGCTAAATATGATGTACACCCCTTGGTCAAACATTTTCTGGCTTTCATCAATGAAATGATTCCAGAATTCACTCTGCGTTTATCTCCATACACCATAAACAAATCTTTCCCAGGCGGGTTTACTTTGACTATTTTCTTCTTGCATAAATTTCTGGCGTCGTTGGCGCTAAGCCAATCCATTCCCAAAACGATGTCGAAACCATTTAGTTCGATAGACAATAATTCCTCGTGGAACTTATTCCCATTCAGATCAATTAAGATGTTTTTCATGCGATAGCTAACAGGTACAAACTTGCCACTGGCAACTTCGACTAATAAGGCATTATATAGTCTAACAACAGGCAAAGCTAGCTTTCTACCAAATTCATGCGATATAAAGGAGTAGTTGGCTCCAGAATCAAATAAAATTTGGGCAGGCAATTCGTTAACGAGAAAGGTACCTGAAGCGACATCAGCTTCATCTTTCGCAGCTTCCAGTGTCATCTGGAATGCTCTCGCCTTTGACTTTGGTGGAATGTTGGGTCTAGCTGCCTCTTTCTTCTTCGGGCAGTCCCTCGACATATGACCCTCCTCACCACAACCATAGCAAACTTTCTTAGTGAGGGTAAACTCATTGGCATAGTGCCCTGGCTTTCCACACTTGTAACATGTGTTCGCCACCTCACATTTTCCATGATGCTTCTTCTTACATTTGTCGCACCATTTCGCTTCACTTCCACCTCCCCTCGAACTAGACTTCGAGAATTTGTTTTTCTTGTTGGACCCTGAAGTTCCATCAAACTTCCTCTTTTCACCAACATCAATTCTTTCAAGACCCTTTTCCTTCTGTTGGGCCTCCACATTCTTAGCTGCACGAACAACCGTTTTCAGAGTGGTTGCCATTTTGACTGTCAGACCAAAGTCGGCAGGCAGTCCATTAGCAAACCTCTCAATCTTGGAGAGTTCCGTTGGCACTAGGTACGGAAACAACTTCATCTTCTCAGTAAATGCAGTAGCATAGTCATCTATGCTCATCTTCCCCTTCTTCAAGTTTTGGAACTCATTGTTCAGATCAATCAGATCTATCTCCGAACAATACTGCACCCTTAACTGTTCCAAGAACTCCTCCCATGATATTTTCAGGGCTTCTCCTCGTGGCATAGTATCTGCCAACAACTTCCACCAACTCAAGACTCCAGTGTTCAGTTGTCTAACCGCAAAGACGGTCTTCTGTTTGTTGCTACAGTCGCGACTTTCAAATACCATCTCCATCTCGGAGATCCAATCCATTATCTCAACAGGCTTTGGGCTCCCAGAAAGACTTGGCGGTTTGGCGCCCAGGAAATTCTTGTACATACGCCCATCCTTGTTGTTTCTCCTTTCCGGATCGTTCCTTCGTTCCCCTTGAGTCCCAACTTGACTCATCATGCGACTATTGTTCCCTTCCTCCGATTGCTCGGGAATCAATTCAGGTTCCTCAATAGGTATGATAGGGTCATCCCTATTATTATGCAACATTTGTCGCATCTCCTCCCTTTGTTCGGCTAGCATAGCCCGAATCATGGCTTGCACCGCAGCCATTTTTATTGGTTCTGGTGCTGCTGCTACAACAGGTATTTGCTCAATTACTGGCGGTTGATTCTTGTTTTCATCCGCGTTTCCAACGCCACTCCTTGTTCTCACCATTTTGATCTACACACCGAATAAGGTGAAATTAGATCCTCATTCACGATAGATATTCAAATCATCCTTATTACTCCGAAACGTTTACATACTAGTTCTAATATCGTAGACGCACGCTTAGAATCCTACACACATGAGGTTTCCAGATCCGGTTGGCAACAGACCGTAGATCCGAACAAATAATATCATATATGGCAACATATAACATTTAGCACATAAAGCATTTTAGGCAACTTTCCTAAAATAAACTAGTGCTCGTGTCTAAAATCCAACAGACACACATCTCAACATTCCATTTAGCATTCTAAGTTTAAGTCTAGAAATCCTACAAATTCCTAGTTCGCTTAAACTAATGCTCTGATACCAACTGTGCCATCCCCAAAATCTCGGCCAGAAAAGACCGATTTTCATTTATGCTTTTAAATAATTTCAGAGTAAATCCTTTTGATTTGAAAGAGTTGCGGAATTTGTTCCCAAATCAAAACATGATAAAATAACATTTATCAAAGCATTTCATCAAGAGATGCATTTTCATTATATAATCAAAACTCGGGATGTCATGTTCCGATACAGACCATAAAGCATAAACGATAACATTACAAGTCATTCAACAAATATATACATATACAGACTTGTAGACAAAACAACAAGATGATCCATCCATCTTACGCCCTTGTGCCACTTCCTGTAATACAAATAAAACTGAGTGGGTCAGGCTTGGGAGCCTGGTGAGCATATAGGGTTTTCAACCCACAATAAATAAGTTATATTTAATTTCACCAACCAATCACTATCCCGATTACCCATTCCCGTTATCCTCACTTTACGTCCCTAAAACAACAAATATCTCAAGGGACCTAATCTAGGATTTTCATCGGGACGGATATCACTGTGAAGGGGTTTCCTTAACAAGAGATATCCTAAAGGCAACCATGAGGGGGATAGAGTACACCGGTGAACACATCATTCACAACACCTACAGGTTATGAACCTGCTAGCGTTCCACTGGACTGTCTAGAAAGAGTCCGTGGTCGTTATCCATACTCCGCTGAATAACTAGATCAACAACAACAACAACATCGAGGCCTCTCATCTGTTTGTTACACACCAACTATCTACCCATGTTCTACCCAACATATTAGTAGATAATAATATATTTTCATACATAGTTTAAAACCTGTATATCATTTCCATTCAATATATATTCCACAAAACAGATGAGGGATACCACATAACACGTATTCCATAGAAAACAATTCAGATCTATGAGACAGAATAAAGTGAATATCCATTCACGCATATAATCACCAAATATACACATAACAAGTATATCATATAAAATACTTCATAGTTACTCGTTAGAAGAAAGTAACTATACCCTCACACATATAAACCGCAATTTACTTAATACACTCAACCGCACTTGTATTATTATCGTGTTTATGAAAGGTAGTATACACTCACTTGATCAGAAGATGATCGGACAGCACTACGACTTGTAGAAGTAGTAATCCACAGCAGATCTGGAAGATCTCCACAAAAATCGAACTTCTCGCGGGCAGAGCTTCGGCTCGGGAACCGCACTTCTCGGGATCTTCGGGATCTCGGGACTTGCCTCGGGGCTAGAGTATGATACGCGGGCGTCGGGGTATTTCTGGCACGCAAAACGATGCAAAACGGGAGAGAGAAGAGAAGAAATTGGCAAAATAGCCGGCTACCTTCGGATCCCTTTTATAGAGGTTGGAGCCTCGGAGTACGTGGGGCGTACTGCAGTACGCAGCGCGTACTGCTTCCGAAATCGTCACTGCATGCGTCATCCGAAGTGTCGACACTTTCGGAGTACGCGGGGCGTACGTCGGATCGGACTGGTGACTCCCCCTTCGGATAATGCCGGATTTTTGATTTAAAAATAAATAAAATTTATTTATCAAACTTCGGAAATTCATATCTTCTTCATACGAACTCCGTTTTCGACGTTCTTTATATCCACGGAAAGGTGAGACTACGATCTACAACTTTCGTTTAGACTCCGTCGGCTAACTTTGACTTTATTTTTATTATTTATTTTGAATAGGCCGCGACTGAAAAACTTCGTTATAAATTCATAACTTCTTCGTTTGACGTCCGTTCTCGCCTAACTTTTTATCGCTTCGATACCAACAATGAGATCTTCGATTCTCATTTAGATTGCCTCGGCTAAAAACCGCTCGATTTCAAATCGAGTATTTCAGGCTGCACACCGCTAAGTCGAAACTTCGATAAATCATAACTTCCTCATACGAAGTCAGATTTGGGCGTTCTATATATATTCGAAAACCCCATTTCAACTACTACAACATTAACCAAAGATATTAAGTTCATTCTACACTTAATTTTGATGCTTATTTTTATTCTTAATTAATCAAATCACATAATTAAGCAATTAAGCACAAAACACATAATACTCAAATAATACATTCTTATTATTTCAAAATGGGTTACAAAGGTTAACCTAGACTATCACATTGCTAAAAACGGCAAGCTCAGAAACACAGGTGTTACAATTAATAAAGTGGGTTAGATCTGATCCCACATCGGCTGTGAAGGAGAACTAAGCATTCCTTATAAGGGGTGTGGATACCTTCCCTATCATAACGCGTTTTAAAGTCGTGAGGGCAGCAGATCCCATAAGAACTCTGCAGTTAAGCGTGCTTGGGCGGGAGTAGTACCAGGATGGGTGACCCCCTGGGAAGTCCTCGTGCCGAGTGGCCCAAAGCGGACAATATTATGATACATGCCAGAGGGGGGTGTTACAATTTGCATCAAGGAAGTGTTCTAGGTCACAAGCTTAGCTTCTAGGAGAGTTTATGGCCAAAATGGAACCCTTTATAAGGGTTTACGGCCAAGAGAGACGCTCTTGGACATAAACTCCTATTGTTCTTGAGAAATGGATGATTTCAAAGTGTAAATCAAGGGTTTCTAGAATACAACAAGTTAAGGAAAGAGTACTTATGATATTGAAGCTTGAAAAGGTTGATTTCGATCCAAAAACACTAGTGTGTTCTTGGTGTTCTTGGAGAAATTTGAAGATTATGAAGATCTAGAAGAAAAGGATGTTTTCATGGATGAATCATGAGGATGATGCATGATTAAGATGGATAACAACAACTAGAGTGAAGAACAATTGCGTTTTTGGAGGATTTGGATGAAGAACTTGATGATACTTAAGAGAGTTTGAAGAGATTTCGGCCAAGGAAGGAAACAATGAGGAATATGAAGTGCCCTTATATATAGTTGAGAATTTTTGGCCCTAGTTGAGTTTAGGCTGTAAACTCCACATGATGGAGTTTAGGGCTTGAATGTTGTACAGTGAATCTAACAGGTACTTCCTAACACTCAGTCCTTAAATGTACTATTCTTAAAACACTCAAAAAGACTCTCAACAATGCTAAATGATAGTAGGAGCGAGTCTGACTTATGGTTGATTAGCTTGTCACATCATCCCCCCATTATATAGAAGTTCATCCTGAAATTAGTTCTCTTAGCAGTACAATTGGGGTTGTACTCCTCTGATTGGCAAAATACTCACTCGTAGATCTGGGCAACCTTGCCCTAATGCTCATAATAGGGATCATACTTAGTCCATCTATGATTATCTCGTGTATACAAGTTGTATATAATTAGGATTAGTAAGACGTTCGGATGTGCGACTCTGCCCTAGGTCCACAACCAAACAAGGAATATGAGATAGGGCTGAAACACATACTAAACCTGCGTAATCATAATTATATACTACCCTCACGTATACACTCAATAGTGATAGGTGGCTTGTATTCATCCTTAGCCTCTGTGCTTGAACATGATCTGTTGGACGAGTAGTAGTTCGGGAAGGTCTGTGGAGTATAATGCGATAAGGTTTTGGAGGAGGTGTCCTCTTCACACGAGTACTACAGGGTTTACAATATGAGGAAGACGATTCGGAGTTTTGGTTCGGGTTGACATTACCAATGACGAGGGTTTTGCGAATTTGACGGTCGAGGTGTCAGAAACATATGATCTTATTGTGGTAAGGACCACACCAATTCATGACAAATAATAGAAACAGACTCTTTACTGAACAAAATTTTGGCCGATTTTAAAGAAACGCTTGTTATGTGATGATGTATCTCGAGTGTGTTCGAAAATGTATTCTTTATAAATGTTCTAGTGCTTTCTGTTTTCCCCTTGATGTTAACACTTCTATGTATTGCACCGCGATGAGCGAGTACACACAATGAAAGCATTTTGATAACTAGCGTCGATACTATGTACTAAGATCCTCTTTCGTACCACTATGATCGCCTGTCATATACAAGTTATCAATAATTAAGATGAATAAGACAGTCGACTGAGTAACTCTGCCTCAAATCCACAACCAAACAAGGAACAAGAATTAAGGCGGAATCACCCACTCTAAGTTTGCAAAATCAGAGCTATGCACAACCCTGATGTACATACTAAGCCATCATAGCTTCTCTGAACGAATCTTTTAGTTCTCTTAGATACCGTGACTTGTTTCAATACATGAGTTATTATAATAACTTTTAAGTGTTTTCCCCAACTTTTAATCTTATATAAATATAAATTAATTTTTAAGTAATTACTATTTCGAAAGCGTACCACTACTCACTGGCGACTCCGGGGTTGATACTCCTATGGTGATCAACATAATTCGTCCATTCGCTCCTAAGTTTTTTATTATCGGGTGGTTCCTCTGGTAGTATCCAGTCTCACCATAGCCATAGCAGGCTTGGTTTTGTTCAACTCCAGGGACTTGGGAGATTGGTTGAGCCGGTGCCCTGCAGAAAAGGACTGTGTGTCCCTTTCTGTGGCAGTTCAGACACTGCATTTCCCAGCATACTCTGGTGTGGTGATAGTTGCACTTTTCACACTTCGGAAGGGTTCCAGTATATCGACTGGCAGGTGCTGGAGCGGCAGGTGTTGTAGCGGTGTACATAGTACTTGTTTGTTGCTCTTGCAGGGGTTCCTGTGTTGTTCGCTTCTTCATCCTCTTGTTCCTTGACTTTAATTTATAGTCCTCTCCCTTTGTTGGCTCAGGAACGGGGACTTCTACACCACGGTGGACTCCATGGTCGATGAGTCGTTGAGCCAGGCGTTTGGCACTATCGAATGTGGCTGGATTAGAAGACAACACATCTCCTTGGATCGGGGCAGTTAGACCCCATATGTACCTTTCTATCTTCTTGCTCTCCGGGATAACCATCTCGGGGCATAGTGCTGCTAGGTCGCTAAACCTATGAGTATAGGCTACTATGTCTGAGCCGACCATTGTGATCTCTCATAGTTCTTGTTCCAGCTTTTGAACTTTGCCCCTTGGGCAGTATTATTCTAGCATCATCTCTTTTAGGTTCTCCCAACCAATCGAGTTAGCCACTGAGAGGGTCAGTGACTTAACATGGCTCTTCCACCATGTCAGGGCTCTGTCGGAAAAGGTACAGACATCAAACTTCACTTTGCTCCCTTGTAGGCACGAACAAATTTCAAACACCAAATCTGTTTTCTCGAACCATCGTATCAGAGCAAAGGATTTGAGTTTTTAGTTATTGATGTCCTTGTAAAAACAATCCCTTGGGTGTTCGTGAGTAACTCCGGAGTTGACTAAGTGGGTACCGCTACAAGATCCGAAGGTACCACTTTCGCCGAAGTGAGCTACAGCAGTCGCTACTGCGGAGGATATCGCTGCTTGGAGAGCAACAGGATCGAATTGTGACGGAGGTAGTAGAGTATGAGTTGGAGTTATCGGGGTAGTGCATCTCTCTGATCGACGTGGAGGCATCTTGCTAAAAAGAATACAAGATGAAAGGGAAAAAGGTCTATAGCAATGGATATAAGCTGAAAGCTAAAAGACAAGGTTATCCTAGTTCTGAGTGTATTTGATCCCGACTTCTACAGGGTTGTCAAAACAATTCATAAAAGTGTCTATATCAAATAAACTTTATGAATTAGAAATGGATATCCTCTAATGAATATCTGTGACCTGAATAACTGTTACCAGTTGCATGTAAAGAAAATAATCCTAACACATAGGGTGAGCAGTGTTGCCACTAAATCACTAATTCAAGTAGGGTAATTATTTATTAGTGTGACGTATTAAGACGTTTTAGTTCCTCTGGCTGAACACTTCTTGGAAAACTCTCTTTGTTTCTTCTTGACTCCTCTATTGTCTTCAATGATGGAGTGGTTACATCTACCAGGGTTTGTCATACGAGAATGGAAGTGTCTAAAGAATCTATGATAAAGGGTAACTTTTATGGGGTGATCCTTACAGAGTCCTCATAAAGTTGTACAATGTATACTAGTTGCATATAATTTAAGATTAAATAGACCTTAGAGTAAGTGATCCTACTCCAGAACCACAACCAAATAAGGAACAGGTAGTGAAGCATACATCACAAATTCTAAGTCTATAAAATCTCAATTATATAAAACCCTAAAAGTATACACTCAACAATTATAGATCTATCTGTAAGGGTCTTTTAAGTTATCACATAAGGTATTTATAGTGCGTAAAAATACTCCTGTAGTATTTTAATGTAATGAACCTGGTATGTTTTAAACTTCTTGTAGTCTTGTAGTATCATAGAATACTCTCATAGTACTCTAACATTCATGTTCTGATCTAGAAATCCCTTGAATAGTGTTCGGTAAGTTTTAAGACTGTTGGAACACCACGTCACTCCCAAACACATGTCGGTCACATCTCGAATGAATATAGTTGATCAGGCTATATTGATCCTAGATATGATTACATAATACTCTAGGTTTGACCATAGTGTTCAACCTTTAAATACTTCTGTTATGTTCTTCTTGTGATACTTGTTCTAGTATGTATATATGTATAAGCAAGTGGGTATACTTTTATAAGGTATTGTCATATCTTTAAAATATATTATTATTCAGAACACTTAAGCCCCATTGTATTTATAGTTGTATATCTTTTATCGGTTGATATACTTAGTTCACTATAAACAATGCTCTGATACCAATCTGTCACACCTCCAAACCGGAACGGCAGAAACGTTCGGGGGCAGAGGACGTCATGTTTAGTATCACAAGGCATGCATCATAGTAATCAAAGTAATAAACAACCATTTCATTAGAAAGAAAATGTTTACAAAGTATGTGTTTATAAAACATAGACTACTTTAGTAAATAACAAAACAAGACTTGAAATTATACTGCTCCATCTTCTGAATCCCAGTGCGCATACATGTTTACTAGTTTCCTAAGAATACAAAAAAGATTAGAAAAGTTTGCATGTTCCTCCAGAAAATCCTATATTTCCTTCTTTGATGAAAGATAAGTAAAAATGACTCTACAATCCTTTCTATGAGTACTAAATGGATACAAGTTATATAAAACCCAGAGTAAACAAACAATCGATGGTGTGTATCTGCCCGAAGCCCACAACCAAACAAGGAATAGAGAATGAGGCGGAAGGCACACCTCCCATTGTTTGTTAGATCATCGTTGTATATAACCCTGACGTATTCCCTCGGTACTCACGGAGTTAACAATAATAGTTCCGTTATATTTGATGAAAATATTTGTTAAGAAAACCCTTGTTTCTTATAGTAAAAATGGTAACCACAGTGATTCCTTCTATAATCACTTAATTTCTACTAGCTATATATAATCTAATATCGAATAGCTAATTAATTGTCTGGATCTTCCCTAATCCCACAACCAAAAACGGAACACGGAATGAGGTGGAAGGCACACATCCAACTACCTATCGGGTATTAATTATACATAAACCTGATGTATAAACTAAGGTATTAAAGAGTTAACCACCTAAGGTCCTTTAAGTTTATACTGGTTTAATAAAATGGATTAAACCCTTTACTGGTATGTTTCTAGTTTTGTCTACCAAATGTTCAACTTGAAAAGTATGTTTTTGTACTAGAAAACGTTGTATTGAATTTGTATACTATGACCTGACGCATACCTAGTACTCCTTATGATTACTTAGAGTATACAGGCTATATATATAACAAGGTTGGATAGATATTAGACTGGGTGCATCTGCTCTAAGCCTACAACAAAACAAGGAACAGGAAATGAAGCGGAAAGCACACATCTTACTATCTGTTGGACCCGATTCATATATATCCTGATGTATAAACTAAGGAATCATAAAGTTAGCATATAATCCCCTTTCTATTGAATGTACTATGACTCGACTATTCTGTTTGTCGCTTGAATGAATGTGAGTTTGCAGTTGTCTTTTGAATTGACCAACTAAGGTGTTGAATACCTTCAAAATAGTTCGGTTTATTACTATCATAATGTGATGTGTAGTACCCATACTATACACTCTCCCTGTAAGAGATTCTGGTTACCAAACACGACTTCAACAAACAAATTGCTATGTCGTGTTGATCGCACATTATAGTTATATAATCATGTATACCCAATATGTTATCACCTTTTGTTTAGAACAATGCGTTAGTGATTATTGGTACAGGTAGATCATGTGTTGTTATATGTTATAGCATTTAGTATGTTTTTTTCGTTACAGTATCTTAGTATGTTCCTTCTATTATCGTGTATTGTATCTACCTCCCTGTTTCTCTTTATAGTATGTTCTAGTATCTAGTATGAACTGAACCACTAAACTATACCTATTATAGTTTACTAGTATGTTTACTTGAACTATTATTGAAAAAACTCATTTATCAACTAAGTTATGATTGTACTTTAGAAATAGAGTTTTATAAACTATAAAGTAACATAACTTAAAAAGACTTTTTGAAATGTTTTGATCACTTATAAAAACATAAGCAATCCTTTGAAAGATGTTTAACAAACATTTACACAATTATCATTGTGTTCAACTTATATTCCCCCCCCCTTAAAATCATTTAAAATAGTTTACAAGATTCATTATAGGTGTATGAACTCACCTTATGTGGTTGATTCAAACGAATATTCTTGTAAGGATGAGAAGTTCCACGAATGAAGTCTCGAGACACAAACGAGTCCTAAATGACATATAATGACATATATTTGCATGAATATAGTGTTTAGAAGCAACCACATGCAAGGAAACACCTTTAGGGACTAGGAAACACTTGGAACGAAGTGTTGAATCACATCTGATTGATATAAGGGGAGTATACGGCCACAAAGAGGAGTTTACGGCCCAAGTGGTATGTCTCATGGAGTTTACGGCCATAGGGTTTACGTACCTATGAGTTTACGGTCGTAAACTCAAGGTATCTTGTACCCAAGTGTGTTATATGGTCCTATTTGCATCAAGGAAGTGGTCACAAGCTTAGCTTCTAGGAGAGTTTATGGCCAAAATGGCATCTTTATAAGGGTTTACGGCCTAGGGAGATGCTCTTGGCCGTAAACTCCTATTGTTCTTAAGGAATGGATGATTTCAAAGTGTAAATCAAGGGTTTCTAGAATACAACAAGTTAAGGAAAGAGTACTCACGATATTGAAGTTTGAAAGGGTTGATTTCGGTCCAAAAACACTAGTGTGTTCTTGGTGAAAGTTGATGATAATGAAGATCTAGAAGAAAAGGATGTTTTCATAGATGAATCATGAGGATGATGCATGATTAAGAAGGATAACAACAGCTATAGTGAAGAACACTTATGTTTTCGGTGTATTTGGATGAAGAACTTGATGATTCTTGAGAGAGTTTGAAGAGATTTCGGCCAAGGAATGAAAGAATGAGGAAAATGAAGTACCCTTATATATAGGTGAGAGTTTTCAGCCCTAGTTGAGTTTACAGCCAAAAACTCCATGTTAACGGCCGTAAACTCCACATGATGGAGTTTAGGGCTTGAATGTTGTATAGTGAATCTAACAAGTATTTCCTAACACTCAATCCTTGAATGTACTAGGCTTAAAACACTCAAACAGACTCTCAACAATGATAAATGATTGTAGGAGTGAGTCTGACTTAAGGTTGAATAGCTTGTCACATCATCCCCCCGTTAGATGGAATTCTGTCCCGAAATTAGTTCTCTTATTAGTACTATTGGGGTTGTACTCCTCTGATTGGCAAAATACTTAATCGTAGATCCTAGCAATCTTTCCCTAATGCTCATGATAGGGTTCATACTTAGTCCATCTATCATTATCTCGTGTATACAAGTTGTATATAATTAGGATTAGTAAGACGTTCGGATGTGCGACTCTGCCCCAGGTCCACAACCAAACAAGTAACAGGAGATAGAGCTGAAACATAAATACTAAACTTGCGTAATCATAATTATATACTACCCTCATGTATACACTCAATAATGATAGGTAGCTTGTATTCATCCTTAGCCTATGTGATTGAACTTGATCTGCTGGATGAGTGGTTCAGGAAGGTGTGTGGAGTATAATGCGATAAGATTTTGGAGGAGGTGTACTCTTCACATGAGTACTATAGGGTTTACAATACGAGGAAGACGATTCGGAGGTCTAGGTCGAGCTGACGTTACCAATGAGGAGGGTTTCGCGAATTTGACGGTCGAGGCGTCAGAAACATATGAACTTAGTATGGTAAGGACCATGCCAACTAATGACAAATGATAGAAACAGACTCTTTACTGAACAAAATTTTGGCCGATTTGAAAGAAACACTTGTTATCTGATGATGTATCTCGAGTGTGTTCGACAATGTATTCTTTGTAAACATTCTAGTGCTTTCTGTTTTCCCATTGATGTTAACACTTCTACGTATCATACCGCGATGAGCGAGTACATACAATGAAAGCATTTTGATAACTAGCATCGATACTCTGTACTACGATCCTCTTTGGTACCACTATGATCGTCTGTCATATACAAGTTATAAATAATTAAGATGAATAAGACAGTCGAATGAGTAACTGTGCTTCAAATCCGCAACCAAACAAGGAACAGGAATTAAGGCAGAATCATTCACTCTAAGTCTTCAAAATCTTAGCTATGCACAACCCTGATGTACATACTAAGTCATCATAGCTTCTCTGAACGGATCTTTTAGTTCTCTTAGATACCGTGACCTGGTGTTTTCCCCAAGTTTTAATCTTATATAAATATAAATTAATTTTTAAAGTAATTACTATTTCGAAAGCGTACCGCTGCTCGCTGGAGACTCCGGGGTTGATTCTCCTGCGGTGATCATCAAAATTCGTCCATTCGCTCATGCGTTCTTTGTTATCGGGCAGTTCCTCTGGTAGTGTCCAGTCTCACCACAACCATAGCAGACTTGGTTTTCTTCAACTTCGGGGACTTGGGAGATTGGTTGAGCCGGTGCCCTGCAAAAACAGACTGTGTGTCCCTTTCTGTGGCTGTTCAGACACTGTATTTCCCGGCATACTCTGATGTGGTGATAGTTGCACTTTCCACACTTCGGAAGGGTTCCAACATATCAACTGGCAGGTGCTGAAGCAGCAGGTGTTGTAGCGGCGTACATAGTAGTTGTTTGTTGCTCTTGCATGGGTTCCTATGTTGTTCGCTTCTTCATCCTCTTGTTCCCCGACTTCCGTTTATTGTCCTCTCCCTTTGATGGCTTGGGAACAGGGATTTCTACACCATGTCGGACTTCATGGTCGATGAGCCGTTAAGCCAGGCATTTGGCACTATCGAATGTGATTGTGTTAGAAGACAGCACATCTCCTTGGATCGGGGCAGTTAGACCCCAGATGTATCTTTTTATCTTCTATACTTCCTTCACAAAGAGCAAAACCACCACCAAATACTTCTTAAGGACTCAAAAGCACAAGAATGGAGGCTAAGGGACGATTGATTGGGTTTTGGAGGCTTATAGAATGGTAAAGATGCCAGCCCTAAAGACTTAAGGTGCTTATATAGGGTGCATCACCCTAAATTAGGGTTTCATTAATTCTCGTGTACACCCCAGGTACATAAGTGTATGCCCCGCGTACGTGTCCGGAGTCCCGATCATGCCTCGCATCAGTACGCTAAGCGTACCATGTGGTACGCCCCACGTACTGGCTTCTCATCTAGTATGCTAAGTGTACGTTGTGGTACATCCCGCGTACTACCCAATGACCAAAAGTGAAACCTTTAAATAACAAATGAGCAATAAAGAAATATACCAAGATTCAAGTGTTAAACAAAATGTACGGAGTTTATAGGAGATTTTCTCAAAAAATTACCCAACACATGTTATTAACAAAAATATTGTTTTTCTAGTGGGGATATTTCGTTAAAAGTTTGGTCCCCCAGCTTTGATAGTCTCTACTGCTAAACACAAATGTTTTAAAAGTTTGTCACTTTTGGTCTTTGATGTTTACCAAATGTAACATCTCAAGTTTTTGCCGCCTTAGTTTATGGAGTTGGCTTTTGGTCCCCCACCTTCGATATTCTACTATACGACCCTACTCGCTAAAATATTATATACACAAAATAGAAACAACAAATGAAAAAAAAAAAACCAAAAAAACACCAAAATATATAAATATGAAAAAAGATCGGACCACCGAGAAGCATAGATATCTTTCTAATTAATATTAACTCAAAAACTAAAGAATGATCCAGAAATTGTATATATTAAACCAAAACTAAAGAGTGATAATATATAATTTACAAGAAAACAAATAGTGTTTGAATAATTTACAACCACATACTTAAAAAACATGTGACCCTAACTCACGGGTTCTCTCAGTCATATATGCCTTCGAAACTCTTTCCATAATGGAGACAAACGTTCTTTATTGTTTATTCATATTTTTTATTATTTATTTCATATAATCCAGTTTTCTAATAATTTGAATCTTCTTAATACCCTATTAAGTAATATTTCCACAGACTGTATTCATTAATTTATTCGTATCATCCGTAAAGGACGAGTTTCATAATTCAGATTTCAGACATATAGAATTGAATAGATGATTAATCAATTCTGGTTCTGAAATTGTTTCCATTATGTGTAAATAATGTGTTGCTATAATCTTTTTCTGAGTTGTAATAGACAATAGTTTCAAAAGGACGTTTAATCCAAATTTATCCAATCATTAAATACCTTTTGTTAGTTTGCGGGCAAATTGAAATAAACAACCATATGGCCACACATATCAATGCAAATCTACAAAGATGAATATATATGCGATGAATTATAATTCTACAATTATGTATGGACTTGGAAACAAACTTTATAATATGTTTTAATGTATATTCAACAGCTTTGGTTTTTCAACTTCGATCAAGCTTTCTTGGCATTTTATGCAACAATGACTTGTATCATACGTATTGATAATAGTTTACTATTTGATGAAATTTTAAAAAAAAAAAGAAAAAGAAAAAGAAAAAGAAAAAGAGAGAGATGTTTGCCATAGAACAATGTGCAGAGAAGGTTGCAAACAAAAACACCAAGGGAGTAATTCATGTGAATGTTTTTGTTTTTGCATGGCTGGACCTGAAATACACTGTGGTCTCGAAAAAGAAGCTGCATGTGAACCATGCAATTAACCACCAAGACTTTAGTTGACATTTCTACTTGACTTAATTAAATACAAAATTCATTTCTATCCCCTCATCTACCAAAAAAAAAAAAAAGCAATATTGCCACCCTCTGCTTTCCAAATTTTAGTAGGATCTCTTTTTCACATATAATTTTACAAATATATGTAAAACATTTTAGAAAGACGGTGATTTTTTCGATATCATCCATTATTTAATCATATATAAATGGTTTTTTGTCTCAACATAGAATTTAATGAGGGTTGATAAACTAATCGTGTATATATTATGCACATATATGCAAACAAGAGTACGGACAAAGTAGTCCTTGTGTGAAAAGCTCCAAAGAGACCTTACAAGTACGCATAGAACCACAAGTTAATATCACTCGAAAAACACACCACAAAGACATTTCACTCCAGATGAATAGAAAGGGTTGTGACATTGAAGCAACAGGCATCAACTACACCATCTACACTCAAAAACCACAACCCCCTTTCAAGATCTTTAACAAAGATCAACAAGTTACACAACATCAACAACCCTTTCCTGATCCTGACACCAACCCCAGAGCTCGTCGGGTTCTTCGCGAAGTAAGTTGCCATGCGAAACCATGGGAGGTCCTTGCCATTGTGGGCCCTAGTGGCGCCGGAAAATCATCTCTGCTTGAGATCCTTGCCGGAAAACTCACTCCACAAACGGCAACCATCTATGTCAACCAAAAACCGGTGGACAAGTCAAGATTCAAGAAGACTTCAGGGTATGTTACGCAAAAGGATACCTTGTTCCCTCTACTCACAGTCGAAGAAACACTAGTTTTTACAGCTAAGCTCCGACTTAACCTTCCTAACGTTGAGCTGAGATCACGGGTCAAGTCGTTAATCCAGGAACTTGGGTTGACCCATGTGGCAAATGCACGTGTTGGGGATGATCGGGTTCGTGGGATTTCAGGCGGAGAGCGACGGCGGGTTTCTATAGGAGTTGCGGTGGTTCATGACCCGGAAGTGGTGATTCTCGATGAACCCACTTCGGGGTTGGATAGTAACTGCGCGTTTCAGATCATAGACATGGTCAAAACCATGGCTGAGACTAGAGGCAAGACTGTGATCCTTAGCATCCATCAGCCGGGTTTCAGAATCATCAAGCTTTTCAATTCAATATTACTCTTGGCAAACGGCACCGTTTTGCACCAAGGAACAGTTGATGAACTCAACCTCTCTCTACGGCTCATTGGGCTTGAGCCACCTCTTCATGTTAACATCGTGGAGTTTGCAATAGATTCAATTGATTCGATACAACAACAAAAGAACCAAAAGTTATCAAATCTTGAACAAGATATAATTACTGCTTCAACAAACAGAATCACACAAGGTAAATTCACTTTACAACAACTCTTTCAACAATCAAAAGTAATCGACCTAGACCACGATCACGAAGACAACAAAGATCAAGAACAAGGACAAGACCAAATGATTACAGATGGCTTCGCAAATTCAAGATTCTTCGAAGCAGTAATCTTGACTCATCGATTCTGGAAGAATATTTCTCGAACAAAAGAGCTTTTCGCATATCGAACTCTCCAAATGCTCGTATCAGGTTTGATCCTAGGCTCGATCTTTTACAACCTAGACATGGACTTGATCGGGGCTCAAGAAAGGGTAGGTTTATTTGCATTCATTTTAACATTTTTGCTATCAACGACAGTAGAAGCTCTACCAGTTTTCTTGCAAGAAAGGGAAATATTAATGAAGGAAACTTCATGCGGAAGTTATCGAGTTTCTTCATACGCAATAGCAAACGGACTTGTATACTTGCCATTTTTGCTAATTCTTGCGGTTTTATTTGCCACCCCATTATACTGGTTAGTCGGGTTGAACCCTAGTTTCTTTGCATTCTCGAGGTTCCTCCTCTTGATCTGGTTGATTCTCTACACCGCGAATTCGGTGGTGGTGTGTTTTAGCGCACTGGTTCCGAATTTCATCGTGGGAAACTCAGTGATATCAGGTGTGATTGGATCTTTCTTCCTGTTTTCGGGTTACTTTGTGTCGAAACAAGGTACGCCAAAGTACTGGATATTCATGCACTATATTTCATTGTTCAAGTATCCATTTGAAGGATTGTTGATGAATGAGTTCTCTGGTGATGCTGAAGGCAAGTGTTTGGAGTATCTGTTTGGAAAGTGTTTGGTGAGTGGTGAAGATGTGTTGAGGGAACAAGGAGGTTATGAGGATGATGGTAAGTGGAAGAATTTTGTGATTATGGTGTGTTTTATTTTGGTTTATAGGTTTATTTCATATGTGATTCTTAGGGTCAGATGCTCCCAAAGGGGACTTAAAGGTGCCCTTCTTTGAATTTTTTTGGACATTTGTAGTCTTAATTATTGAAAAAAGTGCATGAAATATTAAGCTAATATGTGGTGTACTTTATAATACGTTTTTTATACTTGAAAAACATATTTAACAATGTACAAGTTAATATTGATATTATATAAAAGACATAGTTATCGGACTAGCAATTAATCATAACCAAGAAGTTGAAAATTGTAATGAAATGGAACTTTATTTATTTATAATGACTAACATAGTTAGGAAAAAAAAATATCTAAAATCTATAGATACCATTTTAAAATGAACTTTATTATACAATATGTTAAATTTACCATTAATTAAAAACTTCTATTATTAAATGTTTATCTCTTAGTTTTATCACTAATCGTCTCTCAGTCTCAATGCTTACTGTATCTTTTTATGTAATACTAGGTGTGAGACCCATGTATTACATGAGTTTATTTAAAAAAAAAAAATTTAAAATTTTAACAATTTGAAATTTTTGAATTTATAAGAAAAATGTGAAATTTTTTGAATTGTTAAAATTAATTAGTTTTTAATGTATTGGATACATTACATATATAAACCCTTACATTATATATATAAACTCTTTCTAATAAATACCTTACATATATATTACCTTATATATTAAATATGGAACTTTAATTTAATAAAATGAAAAATACAATAAAATGACAAGTGGAAAATAGAAAATTTAAAAATTCTAGAAAATGTCATGTGTCTAAATGAATGAGAAGATGACATGGACAAAAAAAACCTTCATTTATTATAGTAGATATGTTTAGAGAGAGGAATTTTAACCAATTTTTATTAAAATAAGGTTTTTAAAGTTTAGTATTTAGCTAGGGAGTTAATTTTAATAAGAGAAAATTCGAGAAATAACCAAAAAAAGTGTGGTTTTGAAGAAAATGACCACATAAATGAGGGTTTCGGAAAATAACCAAAGGTTCTGCAGAGGGGGTTCTGCAGAACCATAAACTCCTCTGCGGAACCATAAACAACTCTGCGGATTGGTAGTAGAAAAAACTCATTCATCATTACTCGGCCGCGGAAGGAAGGTAGTCTAGTCGATTCGTGGAAAGGAGTTGTTGCGAACGTCGGACTGTGATCGGAACGGACACAAAAATGTCAAGGCGAGATCGATTTGTGGAGAAACTATACTCCGATGTGTTATCCGATGGATATGGAATTCAAGTAAAAAAATTTTCCTAATTTTTGTATAAGAACTCAAGTTATCTTTGTAGAAATCGATTATATGAATTGGAAATTAATATGTTAAATGTTATATATAAACATGTATGTTTGTTAGGGTGTAAGAATTGGAAATAAGAAATTGATTTATGCAGAGGAGCCATTCTTTTCGTCATGAACAGATCTGCAGAGGTCCTCTACTCAAGAACAGATTCACGGAGGAGCCTTCTACGGAACGACATACAGCTCTGCGGATCTTTTAATTTTTTTTTCGATTTTCTATA
The DNA here is from genome assembly GCF_002870075.4 of Lactuca sativa. Classification (NCBI taxonomy): domain Eukaryota; kingdom Viridiplantae; phylum Streptophyta; class Magnoliopsida; order Asterales; family Asteraceae; genus Lactuca; species Lactuca sativa. Next base: position 107,281,102 of record NC_056623.2, on the reverse strand, counting down.
ATTATTATCTCTTAAAATGGACCATTGGATATTGGAATCATTTTATGTTGATTATATGTATGTTAAAATCAATTTCCAATTATTTCTGTAATTTAAAAAAAAAAAAACATTGAAAAATTCTATAATTATTATTAAAATGGACCATTTATGTAAATTCTATAATATATATCGGACCATTTCTGTAAAATTTTGTCAATTATTTATAAAAAAAATAAAAAAAAAAAAAAAAAAGAGAAATTTTATTTTAAAAGATAATTATTCACATAGACTATTGTATAAAAAGTTATAGAATAAAAACGTTATTTTTGTTGCATAAAATTATTAAAAGAAACAATATATAAGTATAATGCTATAAAAATAAAAGGACAATTCTATTTAAAGTTACTTTTCAGTATTATTTTTTTAATTTCTAGCATGTATGTTTAATCTTTTGCAGCATAGTTTGCATGGATAGCCTGCAGAATGTACTTTTAGAGGGGCGTTGGGAGTGTGTTGAAAACGTACATTACAAAACTAAATAGTAGGCGAGTTGAATTATTTCGAGAGACAGCTTTTGGGATCTTCATTGGTATGCCCACCCTAAATGGTGATCCGATGCTCTGTCATTTGATGATGTTGCATGAGGTTCGTGATGTAGAGGTAGCAACGACTGGGAGGTTTCAGTTCGAGTTACAAGGCAGGGTGGTTGAATATGGTGAAACGAAATTTTGTTTGATTAATGGTTTGAGATTTGGACCATATGTTGATATAATAAATACAAAAGGCAGCACAAGTTCAACATTAAGGATCGGTTGTTCCCTTATGTGAGAGATGAAGATTTACAGCTGAAAGATTTAGAAGACTACATAAAAGGGTCAACATTCTCGACTTGTAGCGATGAGGATGCGGTAATGGTTATGCAAATGATATTTTGTTAAGGGGTCTCATAGGATGAGACGCCAATACGTGCATTCCGTCGGCAGTGTATGAGCTAGCTGATAGTTAATATAACTGGAATAGGTACTAAATTTATTATTTATTATTTATTTATAAATACTTTATGATTTATATTAATTATAATAAGTACGACAGGTTTGCGTGGGGTACGTATTTGTGGAAGTATAGTGAAACACAATTACGATTATGGTTTAGTAAAATTTATAGATATTTACGAGATAATGCAGGTGAGGGTTACACAAAGACGATGAAGTATATGGTTTAAGGTTTTCAGCTTCCGTTTAAGGTTAGTTTTAGGTGCAATTACTTATATTTTTTAAGTGCTTATAAGTTTGGACAAAGCATAATTTTTTGTCGTAATACTAGGTATGGATTTTGGAGACAGTTCCTGAAGCTTTAGGGTTTGCGCGTCGCACAGAAAATGAAATTCAAAGAATGATGACATGGAGAATAAAAACACAATTGTCTCTCGAGCAATGTTTACGTATATTAGACATTTCAGTGGTATAGTTATACATTCCTATATAGTTAAAAATTACAGCAATTTTATATAGTTAAATTTGCAAGAATATAACATCCCACGTGTTTTTGAACCAACGCTTGTTGAGATCAATTTGCCATTCTTTGTGTGTTATGTAAGTTGGACTCAAGACAAAGTGCAGTCGCCACGACAACAACATAGTCCTCCTAAGGAGTGGTATCCATCACCGCAACAACAGAGTCCTCATACATAGCAGTCTCCATCACCTCACCCGTCTCAGTTTCAGGGAGCAGACTACACCTCAGGCTCTCATTTTTGGGGAGTAGATTACACCTCAGCCTCTCATTTTTAGGAAACATACCACAAACCTCCAGAAGACAGTAAAATACACAAGTTACTTGGCGTTGTTATTCAATTGAAAACCACAATTGATCACTTTGGGAAGAGAATTGATAGATAGGAAAAAGATAAAAAAAAATTGGTGTGAACAATATGGAAAATGTGGATGTGGGGGAAGCATTTTTTTATCATGGTTTGGATCCCGAGTCAAGCCATATGTATGTGCAGACGCCACCGCCTGTTGTTAAAGTTGAGGATAACATAGTTACACCGTTAAAAGGGCGGATAAAAATGAAATCGGAAATTTGTAGGGAGCCTTACACACATGTATAAAATTAAGTAATTTCTATTTATATAGTATATAATTGTTCCAAATTAATTAACATATTGATTTTGTAGGTTCCGTCGACGGAACCATTGAAGAACAGAAAAGGGAAAAACCGCAGAAGTCAAATAATGTAGAAAAAATGTCATTACTATTGGACGGTTCTCTGGATAGTGATAATAAATTTTGGAAATTGTGGGGAAAGAACATGGGAGCGGTATTTTTGGAGCATAGACTTTTAAAAGGTAATGAGATAAATTGGGAATTTTGGTCAAGTTTACTTGGTATTGGCTTTGGATGGTTGCTCTTTGAGGTAACACACATCCCTTATTTTATATTTCAAAAAGTGTTGGATAATTAATTGTACAAAATTAAATGTTTTTTCTTCTAACACACAACATTTGGTTATCTGGTCGTCCCTACTCAAGGAAATAAAGTCGTTGTCTAGTAGATGGACGATTATTAATCCTGAAGGCATGACCTTGGAACCTGGGAAACAAAATTATTTGAGGCGTGCAGCAGCCGGGATAGTTAATGGACCACATTGGAAGGATATTGATCGGGTTAGTGTGTGTGTATATATATATATATATATATATATATATATATATATATATATCATATAATATTAAATTTGTATATATCTAATAACTTATCATTTTTTTAAGGTTTTAATTCCCATCAAGATACTGCACCTACTTTGGTATTTGGCTGATTTCGATCTCCTTACATGGAAAGTGAGTATATATGATTAAGCTGAATGGTGTGGCTTTTTTAAAACATATGCGGGTGGTGTTAGTTTCAAATCGTTGGGAGAAAGTATATTAAGTGAACTAGAACAAGGAGAAAGAGGGGATTGTGGAGTTTATGTGTGCATGTTCATGGAAATGCTTGCATCGGGTGTACCAATGGAGACGCTTCAGTCACCTAGAAATATGTAATTTAGTTACCGTAATAGGATGGCATAAATTATTTGGAGTAGACTTTAATTGTATTATGAATATTGTTTTAAGAATATTTTGTTATGTTTTGATTGTGTTATTTGGAATAGTAGACTAGTATAGTAGAGTTTTGATTAAGTTAAAATACAAGATAAACATATAACAAAACAAACCGCTAACTTAAAACAAAACAAACATACCCAACAACTAGAACAACTACCAACAGTTTGTATATGCGTATGCTCTTCTTGGAATCACACATCCCCTTCTTCATGCTTGCCACTATACTCTTCTCCTTACTCAAGAGAAACTCTAACTCAACATTCTTAGTCGTCGATTTTTTTACGACACCAAGATCCTCTTTGGAATCCAATTGCTGCTTCATGGAATAGATGAGGTTTTTGTAGTAACCATCTTCCAGTGCAACATCTTTCCATTCAAAGTAATCACGTTTCCTCAGTCTTGTCTGTATGAAACCCACATGAATAAAACATCAAAACATAATACCTAATCACCAAATGCAATTTAAGAAGCCCTAAAAAAATTTCATTAACAAATCAAACTAGATCGAAGCTTACCAAGTTATTGTTGCAGTTCCAAAAACATATACCGGGGTTAGTGAGCTTCCAGCATGTATGTTCCTTAGCTGGAACATCGTAGTCATAGTTGTTAACATCGTCTTTAACAAATACATGAGTAACTTGGAGGCGATTTCTTGCATTCGACGAGCTCGCATACATTGTGTTGAAGAATCAAACAAGTTGATTATATAAAGGAGGGTGCAGGGTGCTTGCTTCGAATTTTCATGAAGGGGTTAGAAAGAAATGAATAAGGTCCAAATCGAGGTTTTAATTTTAGCATAATTAGGAAGATAACATGTCAGGTGCCACATTGGAAGTCCAGGTAAGGGGTTTTTGACACATCACTTAGCCACGTAAGAAGGAAACTGATAGTGTACCCCTCTACGGATCAATATACACATCTGCGGACCAGTGCACACCTTTGCGGATTAGTGTACACCTCTGCATAACTGTTAGCGAATACGCATAACCGTTTTCTACGGATCAGTGTACACCTCTGCGGATCAGTGTACACCTCTGCAGATCAGTTATAGACTTATTTTAGTGGTTTTTTTGTGAGTTTGTGAGTTTCAATTACCAATAGAAGTTTTTAATTGTGTTTGTGGAGAGTGATTTGTAAAATGAGTTTTATTATTTTGTGTACAAGAGGTTCGTGGCAGTTAGTTAACAGAGATGAGGTTTACGTTAGAAATAATGTGAAAAACTATGGTTTAAATCTTCCTCTTAAATTTGACCATGAAATGTTATTACAAATGGTTAGAAGTAAGGCAGGTGTCTTAAATAGTCATATATGTTTGTCTTTTAAACACCTGGAGTTAGGGTATGTCATGAAGCTTGGAGATGAAACTGATGTATTTCAATTGAGACATGTAATGTCTAAAATAAAAAAAGACGGAGCATTTGTATTTAACGGTGGTAGGTGAAGAAGCTCTAGAACAAGAAGTGGTTAGCAACCAGTTTAATCCAGCAAAAACTAATAGAGGTCATAGAGAAAGCCAATGTGATGGAAACCATTAAGGGGAAGAGGAGATGAAGTGCCAGTGGGTTATGAAAAAAAAGTTTCGGTTACTGATAAATTTGTATCTGATACTGATACTTTTGTATCAGATAATGATAAAGAAGCAAAAGTGGGCATGATTGAACTACAATATGAAAATTTGTTCGAATTTGGAGAAGCTCCTGAAATTGGTGATCGAAGATGTGAGGAAAAATCAAATGAAGGGTGGTCGGATGATGAGTACACGCAACGAAAAACTAATTTTAATCCATGGTATTGTATTCCTTCTAATCCTGATTGTCCAGAAGCTATTCTTGAACCTGGACCATTTCACAGTTTAGGTCCGAATGATAAATTAATTGTCAATCAAACCTATAACACCAAAAAAGAGCTAGCATTTGATGTTAAATTAAAATCCGTTAAAGAAAAGTTTTAGTTAAAGGTTGAAAAATCTTCTAAATCTCGGTACCAGGTTGTTTGTATGCAAGAAAAATGCCATTGGCGTTTATACACAACTCTCATTAAAAGAACATCAATGTTTGAAATTAAGATGTTTAATGATGAGCATACATGTTGTTCATTGCTTATAAAAACTAATCCTGGTACTGTAGCATACATAAAAACTAATTTGGAGGATCATTTTGAGTATTGCTTTTTTGCTATTGGATGTGCGGTAATATATTTTTAAATATGTTTGTTATTTTCTTAAATGTTTATAAACAAATTATATTGTTGATATGTTAATGGTTTTTACATTGTTGTTGCAGATACGTGCTTTCAGAGAGTGTTGTAGAAAAGTTATTATTATGGATGGTGCTCATTTGAAGGGAAAGTACAAAGGCACCATCTTGTATGCAGTAGCCATGGATGGCAACGATCAAATCTTGCCTATTGAGTATGGAATTTGTCCAAAAGAGACTACGGATTCTTGGACATGGTTTCTTGAAAAACTACATGAATGCATTGGTGATTTCGAAGGTCTGACAATGTTCACAGATAGGGCACCCGCAATTGTTGTAAGTTTTAAAATGTTTTTCCAAATGATCAACATCGATTGTGCGGTTTTCATCTAATAGGAAACATAATCCACACCTTTGGAAAAAACAAAAAAAAAACAATTTTCTTTTGGAAGCTTATAAGAGCTTACAAAACTATTCAGTTTGAATTCTATTGGGGGAGACTTCGTAATATAAGAGATGATGTAGATACTTATCTAAGTCAAATTCCACGTGAGAAATGGACCAGAGTGTATTGCCCTACCATGAGGTATGATTATATGACCTCAAATACTGAGGAGTCCATGAATGTTATATCAAATAAAGCAAGGAAGTTGTTGTTGGATTAGTGTCTAAGCCCGTAACTATATTTGGTAAGTACTTGATGTCACACCCCAAAACCACGAACGGCGGAAACGTTCAGGGGTAGAGGACGTCATGTACAGTATCACAACAGTGTAATATAATAAACAAGTAACAACATCATCCATTGCATTATAAGTAAAGTTTTAATACATGTGTGTTCTTTCAGTGTAGTAAGACACCAAAAATATACAATCAAAAATAAAAGACGAGACTTGTCTGCTTCATCTTCTCAAAACCTGGCCTCCATACCTGTCTACTGGTGACCTGAGAATACAAGTTATTTTGAAAGCGAGTATCAGCTTTAAAGCTGGTGAATTCATAAGTATATAAGTGTCATTCCCTTGTTTGTGAAAATCTGCTATGAAGACCATGTAAATCGTTTAAATGAAAATGTTGATGTAAGTATGAAATCCCTAGAAAAACCCTTATTTTCTATAAGTATGAAATGTAGTCTTCTACCAAGACCCGAATGTTTTGTTTGTAAAATGATAGTTTGTCCTTTGTGTAGACTAGTACTAAAAGTGCTTAGTCTAACTCATCGTTTATGTGAATGTGTCACAAAACAAAGTAAACAGGAAAAATGTAATATTGTAAGTGTTGTCACTGGGTACTAGGACCAACACTACATCGCATTAAGCGAAAAGTATAACCTAATGAACATCCGAAGATAGTCCAATTGTCCTCTGTAGCAGCAGCAGGTGGGTGGAAGGGTTAGTCCCAAATCGATTTCCTAATATAAGTAGTAACCTTAGACCTCCGAAGATGGTCATCAACCACTGGTGCTAAACAGTTGGGTTCGGAATGGTAAGTCCCGTCTAGTTATTCCCATTGAACCTGGATAAGAAAGACAATTTACACAGTAAGTACTACTAAATCATCCTCATAGTCCTAAGTACAAATATCTAGGTAAGTGAATGCAGGATAATGCACCTATGTAAAAGTGTTCATGTATGGTGTTCATGTATGTGTGTCCATGTAACAGGTAAGTATATGTAAACATATTCATGTATCAAGTAAGCATCTGTAAGTACTCATGTATCAGGTAATGTACTAGTATAGACTCATGAATGAACTGACTCTTGTGTGACTCCTTGTAATAGAAGCAATGTTTGATATCTTCCCATTATCCCTATGATAATCTACTGTAATATAACTAGTTGATCATGTAAGTTTACACACTCTTACTACTCAAGGGTGTGAGAAACTAAATGAAAGATGCAAACTATAACATCAATACATATATAAGAATATAAGTGTATATGCATAGTTTAATTCAAGAATGAAAAATGGTTTTGTAAGACATCTTATGGGTTTTGAACAATAAATAACAATGACTTGATGTCATTTGAATAAACATTTCAAAAGTAAAAAATTTGGTAACAATGTGCTTTTAAGATGTAAAACCATTTCATGCATCACATTTTATAGCATGTGAAATCTGTTAACTGACAAACACAGTTATAAAATACATATCAATGATTTAATAACATGTTTGTTTCTACTTGTATTCCCCCCCCCCCCCATTAAAGCATTTAAAATCATTTAAAACATTGATTAGGGGTATTAACTCACCTGCAGTTGGTGATTGGGATGAATTGGACGGTATCAGATTGCTAGGTGTCAAGCGAGGACTTGTGCACACACTACGATCCTAATGAACATATAATCACACGTATATGCACTCAATTAGACTCAAAAGACTAATTGATAATGTTTAAAACATCCTAGACATAGTTAAGACTTTATATAAGTGTTTTAAGCCGTAAAGACTTCATCTAAGCTATTGTGGGACAGGGTACTTGTGTTTAGGGTTTCCAAGGACCCTATATGAGAGTTTACTCTCCATTACGGTTGTAAACTCTTGAGTTTACGGCCGTAAACTCCCAAACATGTGTGTTTGGTGTGTTTTGAAGTCCCAAATGCTTTCTAGAATTATTCTAACCTAGTGGCTATGTCCTTGGAAGGGTTTAAGCTCTAGAAGTACTTCAATTAGGAGTTTACGGCCTCAAGGACATTTCCCCTTGGAGTTTACGGCCGTAAACTCCCTTGGGGTGTTTCCTTTGTTGATTTCAAGCCTCATGCACTTGTGGGATATGTTCTAGACTCTTATTCCTAGTATATGAAGGCATTAGGCACACCTTAGTGCCCTTTATAGGAGTTTACGGCCCAAGAACCATGTCTTGGCCGTAAACTCACTTGGTTAAGTGATTTTGGTGTGGTTTGGTCCTTCTATTTAGTGGGTACAATTTCTTGTAAAGGTCTAGGGCTTTAGGTGTCATGAAAACACCCTTTGTGTCCATTTACATGGAGTTTACGGCCTAGGAGAGTTCTGGGCCGTAAACTCACTTTCATTTGTGTCATTTGATGTGTTTAAGACTTTAAACTACTTGGGAAATTAGCCTAGATGCAAGCCTTAAAGTCCTAGTGTCCTCAAAACACCCTTTTAGTGTTAGGAAATGGAGTTTACGGCCTAAGAGAGTTCTGGGCCGTAAACTCCCAATCTTGGGTGGATTTGTGTATGTTTTCATGTCCCTAACATGTATACCTAATGGTCTAAGGCCTTATCCTAGCACAAGTGTCAGTTTTGGCTTCGTTTCGGGAGTTTACCGCCCAAGAACACCTTGGGGAGTAAACTCCTAGATCTAATGATTTAGCCATCTAAATCATGTTATAAGCATCTAATATGTATTCTAACACTACTAGAAAGAGTTACTCATAATCTGGGATAAAAACCCGAAGATCCGTCAGAGAGAAAATGGCTTTTCTCTAGTTGGAATTGTGAATAATGAATTAATTTAATTCAGAAAACTATTTATAGTCCTGAAATATTTTGGCAGAAAATATTTTTATTCTGGAACTTGGACTGTAACATTATGAAACTTGAAATGTCCAAATTTCACAAACCTAGGAGCATCCACTCTCCTGATATCTCCTAAAGGGTAAACCCTAATGTACACAAACTTATTCGGGAAAAGTCTGAAAATCACTGAAATTGGATTGGCTTCGATTGAATAGATATTGTTCGTACAAATGGATATTTCGGGTTGTCACATCATCCCCCCGTTAGAAGGAATTTAGTCCTAAAATTAGAATGTAAGCAAATAAGAAATTACAAATAACTAAGCAAAAAGGTGAGAGTATTTCAGTTTCATCTGATCCTCACGTTCCCAAGTGAATTCCGGTCCACGCTTTGCTTTCCAGCGCACCTTCACTATCGGGATGCGGCTCTTCTTGGTTTGCTTGACCTCTCAGTCCATGACCTCTACTGGTTCTTCCACGAAGTTGAGGCTCTCGTTGATCTCGATCTTGTCGAGTGGAATAACAAGAGTCTCGTCGGATAGGCACTTTTTCAAGTTTGACACGTGGAAGGTAGAATGTACGTTACTGAGTTCTTTCGGTAGATTGAGCTTGTAAGCCACAGGGCCGATTCTTGCAAGAATCTCGAAAGGCCCTATGTATCTTGGATTGAGCTTCCCACGCTTTCCAAAGCATATCAAGCCCTTCCAGGGTGAGACTTTCAGTAGGACACGGTCGCCCACCTGGAACTCCAATGGTTTCCTACGCTTGTCGGCGTAGCTTTTCTGTCGGTCTCTAGAGGCTTTTAATCGTTCACGAATTTGAACGATCTTCTCTGTCGTTTCCCGAATGATCTCCGGACCCGTGAGAGTGCTTTCGGGAACTGGTCCCTTAGCTAACTGGGTATCACCCACTTCAGCCCAGCATAGAGGGGATCTGCACTTCCGGCCATAGAGGGCCTCGAATGGAGCTGCCTTTATGCTCGTGTGATAACTGTTGTTGTAGGAGAATTCGACAAGGGGTAAATGAGTATCCCAAGCTTTTCCAAAGTCAATCACACAGGCGCACAACATATCTTATAGGGTTTGGATAGTCCTCTCACTTTGCTCGTCGGTCTGTGGATGGTAGGCTGTACTCATGTCCAACCTAGTTCCTAGGGAATTTTGTAATGACTGCCAGAACCTCGAAGTGAATCTACTATCTCGGTCTGAGATGATAGATAAAGGAACACCATGCAGCCTTACAATCTCCCTAATGTAAGTTCTAGTAAGTTTCTCCATCTTGTCTGTTTCCTTGATCGGTAGGAAGTGTGCAGACTTGGTCAGTCTATCGACGATGACCCATATGGAATCAAGTCCACCCGTTGTCTTGGGCAACTTGGTTATGAATTCCATAGTGATCTGCTCCCACTTCCATTCCGGTATCTCCGGTTGTTGTAGAAGACCGGAGGGTTTCTGGTATTCGACCTTGACCTTTGCGCAAGTAAGGCATTTACTCACGAAGGTAGCAATATCTGCTTTCATGTTAGGCCACCAGTATAACTTTTTAAGATCCAGATACATCTTATCTGAACCCGGGTGGACGGAATAACGAGTGTTGTGAGCTTCGGTCATGACCAAGTCTCTGAAGCCACCATGTTTTGGTGTCCAGATCCGATCCATGAGGTATAAGGCTCCGCCACCCTTGACTTCCAAGTTCTTATCCATTCCTCTAAGGGATTCACCTGCCACGTTTTCAGGTTTCAAAGCGTCGAGCTGAGCCTCCTTTATTTGCATGGACAAGTGTGAATGGATAGTTAGAGTCAAAGATTTGACTCTACGACCAGTATATTCTTTCCGACTTAGGGCGTCGGCTACTACATTGGCTTTACCCGGATGATAACGAATTTTGCACTCGTAATCACTAAGTAGCTCGACCCACCGTCATTGTCTCATGTTGAGCTCTTTCTGGTCAAAAATGTGTTGCAGACTCTTATGGTCTATAAAGATCGTGCTTTTGGTACCGTAAAGGTAATGTCGCCAGATCTTCAGAGCAAACACGACTGCTCCTAGTTCAAGATCGTGGGTTGTGTAGTTAACCTCATGTGTCTTCAGCTGTCTCGAGGCATAGGCGATGACTTTACCTCGCTGCATCAGAACACATCCGAGTCCTTGATTGGACGCATCGCAATAGACAATAAAGTCTTTTATCCCTTCGGGGAGGGATAGTAATGGGGCGGTGCACAAGGCTCGTTTAAGCGTTTGGAACGCTCTTTCCTGTTTCTCTGCCCAGTCAAAGGCCACGCCTTTCTGGGTCAGGGTGGTAAGAGGTTTCGCTATGCTGGAGAAGTTCTGAATGAACCTGCGATAGTAGTCAGCTAGACCTAGAAATTGACGAATTTCGGTAGGTGTCTTTGGTGCTGACCAGTTCTCAATGGCTTTGATCTTGGAGGGGTCCACGTGTATACCTTCTTCACTAACCACATGGCCCAAAAATTCGACTCGCCGAATCCAGAATTCGCACTTTGAGAACTTCGCGTAGAGCTTCTCCGATCGCAACGTTTCTAAGATTTTTCGGAGATGTTGACTATGTTCTTCCTTAATGCAAGAGTAGATGAGTATGTCATCAATGAAGACGATGACGAGCTGATCCAAGTAAGGGCGACACACCCTATTCATCAGATCCATGAATACTGCGGGCGCGTTAGTTAATCCGAATGGCATCACTACCAACTCGTAGTGCCCATAACGAGTTCGGAAGGCTGTCTTGGGAACATCCTCCTCTAACACTCGTAGTTGGTGATATCCGGATCGCAGATCTATCTTCGAGAAGTAGTTGGCTCCTTGAAGTTGATCAAACAAATCGTCAATGCGGGGCAAGGGATAACGATTTTTAATGGTAAGTTTGTTGAATTCTCTATAGTCGATGCACATGCGAAACGATCCATCTTTCTTCTTGACGAACAAGACCGGTGCTCCCCATGGTGAGAAGCTTGGTCGAATGAATCCCTTCTTGAGAAGTTCGTTAAGTTGACTGGAAAGTTCCTGCATTTCAGCCGGTGCCAGACGATAAGGAGATTTGGCTACGGGGGTAGCCCCTGGCACTAAGTCGATTCTGAACTTGACTTGGCGTTGTGGTGGTAAACCGGGAAGTTCTTCTGGGAATATGTCGGGAAAGTCGCGTACTTCTGGGATTTTCTGGATGTCCTTCAGTTCTTGACTAGTATCGACGACGTGTGCGAGAAATGCATGGTACTCCTTCCGCAGGCACTTTTGTGCTTGAATGCACGAAATGATGCGAAGGTTCGTACTAGGTTTGTCGCTGTAGATAGTTAAAGTTTCGTTGTTAGGAAGGTTAAGACGAACTGCTTTTTCGAAGCACATAATGTCGGCACGAAGAAGACTCAACCAATCCATACCAATGATAACGTCGAAACATTTAATTGTGACTGGCATGAGATCTATCTTGAAAGTATGGCTATCTAAAGTTAAGGTACAACCTACATATATGCAGTTTGTACTCTCTGTTTTCCCGTTAGCCATTTCTACCGTGAATGAACTATCTAATGCACATGGTTTTTGTTTAAGCAGGTGTGCAAATTTGTGACTTACAAAACTTTTCTCGGCTCCACTATCGAAAAGTATGCAAGCATAAGAGTTATTGAGGAGGAACGTACCAGTAACTATCGTAGGATCAGCTACTGCTTCCTCGTGGCCTAGGGCCATAACTCTTCCCACTCCTCCAGCCATCCCTGCTTTAGGGCAGTTCCTTTTGTAGTGGCCCACCTCACCACATCCGTAGCAAGCTTGGCCCATACCGGCGTTAGGAATCTGGGCAGCTTGAGCTGTTGGAGTTTTACAGAAGCGGACGGTGTGTCCCTTCTTGTTGCAGTTAGAGCACTGCATCTCCCTGCAAGGTCCGTGGTGATGGAAGTTGCACTTGGTGCACTTCGGGAGGGTTCCAGCATATGCTCTTGCTGGTAAGAGGTTGGCAGGGGCAACGGGAGTAACTGTGGCAGCATTGATCGCCACAAGTTGTTGCTTATTGGAGGATCCTTGCGGAGCCCCTCTTTTCCTTTTATTCCACCCCTTCTTGTGGTAGTCGGGGTTGGTCTTCTGTGGTACAGGTGTAGGGATTGTTATGTTCTGAGGTTTTCGGTGATCGATGAGGGATTGTGCTAGTTCCTTGGCACTATCAAAGGTAATAGGCCTGGAAGCGATCACACTTGACTGGATCTGGGGCGACAGTCCCCAGATATATCTCTCGATCTTTTTGCTCTGGAGAGAAACCATGTCGAGGCATAAGTTTGCCAAATCACAAAACCTATTTGTGTAGGTAGTGATGTCGGATCCAACCATTTGTAGACCCCAGAATTCTTGCTCGAGCTTTTGTATTTCACCTCGAGGACAGTATTCCTTCATCAGCATTTCTTTCAACTTTTCCTAGCCGATGGAATACGCCACCACCAAAGTTAGATAGTTAACATGGTTGTTCCACCATGTTAGTGCTCGGTCCGAGAAGGTACAAGTTGCAAACTTGACCTTGCTGCCCTCCTGGCAAGCACAGATTTCAAAGACGGATTCCATCTTTTCAATCCATTGTCTCAACACCATAACACCCCCAGTTCCATTGAAGCTGCGGGGTTTGGCATTAGTAAAATCCTTGTAGGTGCATTCCCGAGGGTGTCCATGGCTTTCGCCGTGGTTCGAGGGTGGTGCACCTGTTCCTGATCCACTAGGGGTAGGAGCGTTGATTGCTGACACAGCAGCTGCAACTGCTGCTGTGAAAGCTGCCTGGAACATAGTGGCATCAAAAGGATTTGGTGTTTGAAGAGGTACAGGTGGTGGTGGAGGTGGTGGTATTGGTGCTTCGTTGTTTGGGTTCCTCCTTGGATTCCTGCGTGGCGGCATCTTTAACTATACGTTTAAAAGATGACGACATGGATAAGAATAAAAGATAAATGAATGTGTCTCATGGACTAAATCACCATAGTCCAACAACAGAAAGAATAACATGACTAGATGAAGAAGATAGCATTTGGATAATAATTTCCATAAGATTAGATATCTGTCAATAATACTGGAATTACAGATGTAACAAGTTCGGGAAAAATAGCCTAGGAGTAGGCCTTACATCAACCAAGATGGAAAATTTTGACAGAATTAAGATTAGATAAAGACCTAACAGGTCTAAGATTTATACAGACAGGAAATTAGACCAAAGTTTTACATAAACTAGGTTATATCCAAAAGATGAGATGACGATATTCTATCGGCGACGAGAACTACTAGCATGAGTCCTCGATCTCGACAGTAGACGTTCGATGTCCCTTATACACCTGTCCGACCTTGCTTGTTGAGCTCGAAGTTCTCTAACTTCAGCTCGGGTTTCAGCAAGTTCCCTTTGCAGATTTGCATTACGGACTAGAGTCCTTTCATGAGCAGACTCTAGTTGGCGAATGTGGACAGTGTTAACACCAGAGTTGGCGTCAACTTCCAAGACTTGATTGATAGTCGCCTGAGCCGTTATCGTGTTCCAAGAAATCCTACGCACCATGATTGGTAGGACTCTGTCAGCAGAACCTCCTTCAGTGAGGTTGTAGAAACTTCGGTCGCCATTGTAGGGAATGGGCTGACCTTGTTCCTGACTCCATTCAGTCAAGTTAATGGCCCACAAGGGTGTGGGTCCTTGAAACACAGGGCGAGGGTTCAGGTTTGGGTTTTGAGCAGCTGGAGGTAGGTTGTTGACTTCTGGCTCCGAGTCAGAACTATCGGAAAAGCCCTCAGCATGGTGATCATCCAAAGGGATTGGGTGATCATCTTCTGGCTCTGCCTCTAGCCAACCCGCATTGCCTTGGTTCGGGAAGTACGGATCGCCATGGTGAAATCCAGCCATTTTAATCTACGCGAGAAAAGGGATATAAGAAATAGCTAAAATAGACGAACTAACTAAGATAATTACAGTAAGACCAAATACCCCTATGGTATTTCTTTATGGTTGTGTTGGTAAGTTTTTAGACTTGTTACCATATCACAACCATTCTTGGGCATATTCTAATCACTCATCGGACCAGCATAGTTGATCAGGCTATGCCATTCCCAAGACTGACTATATATCCACAGGCCTACTTGTGATATCCAACAATCGTAATACTTTTGTTCTTGTCGTTGTGACACTGATTTTAGTATGAATGCAGGCACGTATACTTTGTTAAATATTTTATTATTTAAAAGTATAACTCTTAGACAGAGTGTTTTAATACCATGTATTTATAGTTAGTATATCTTTTATGGGTTGATATACTATATTCACTATAAACAATGCTTTGATACCAATCTCTCACACCCCAAAACCACGAACGGCGGAAACGTTCAGGGGTGGAGGACGTCATGTATAGTATCACAACAGTGTAATATAATAAAAATGTAACAACATCATCCATTGCATTATAAGTAAAGTTTTAACACATGTGTGTTCTTTCAGTCTAGTAAGACACCAAAAATATACAATCAAAAATAAAAGACGAGACTTGTCTGCTCCGTCTTCTCAAAACCTGGCCTCCATACCTGTCTACTGGTGACCTGAGAATACAAGTTATTTTGAAAGCGAGTATCAGCTTTAAAGCTGGTGAATTCATAAGTATATAAGTGTCATTGCCTTGTTTGTGAAAATCTGCTATGAAGACCATGTAAATCGTTTAAATGAAAATGTTGATGTAAGTATGAAATCCCTAGAAAAACCCTTATTTTCTATAAGTATGAAATGTAGTCTTCTACCAAGACCCGAATGTTTTGTTTGTAAAATGATAGTTTTTCCTTTGTGTAGACTAGTACTAAAAGTGCTTAGTCTAACTCATCGTTTATGTGAATGTGTCACAAAATAAAGTAAACAGGAAAAATGTAATATTGTAAGTGTTGTCATTGGGTACTAGGACCAACACTACATCGCATTAAGCGAAAAGTATAACCTAATGAACATCCGAAGATAGTCCAATTGTCCTCTGTAGCAGCAGCAAGTGGGTGGAAGGGTTAGTCCCAAATCGATTTCCTAATATAAGTAGTAACCTTAGACCTCCGAAGATGGTCATCAACCACTGGTGCTAAACAGTGGGGTTCGAAATGGTAAGTCCCGTCTAGTTATTCCCATTGAACCGGGATAAGAAAGACAATTTACACAGTAAGTACTACTAAATCATCCTCATAGTCCTAAGTACAAATATCCAGGTAAGTGAATACAGGATAATGCACCTATGTAAAAGTGTTCTTTTATGGTGTTCATGTATGTGTGTCCATGTAATAGGTAAGTATATGTAAACACATTCATGTATCAAGTAAACATCTGTAAGTACTCATATATCAGGTAATGTACTAGTATAGACTCATGAATGAACTGACTCTTGTGTGACTCCTTGTAATAGAAGCAATGTTTGATATCTTCCCATTATCCCTATGATAATCTACTACTGTAATATAAATAGTTGATCATGTAAGTTTACACACTCTTACTACTCAAGGGTGTGAGAAACTAAATGAAAGATGCAAACTATAACATCAATACATATATAAGAATATAAGTGTATATGCATAGTTTAATTCAAGAATGAAAAATGGTTTTGTAAGACATCTTATGGGTTTTGAACAATAAATAACAATGACTTGATGTCATTTGAATAAACATTTCAAAAGTAAAACATTTGGTAACAATGTGCTTTTAAGATGTAAAACCATTTCATGCATCACATTTTGTAGCATGTGAAATCTGTTAACTGACAAACACAGTTATAAAATACATATCAATGATTTAATAACATGTTTGTTTCTACTTGTATTCCCCCCCCCCCCCCCCATTAAAGCATTTAAAACATTAATTAGGGGTATGAACTCACATGCAGTTGGTTATTGGGATGAATTGGACGGTATCGGATTGCTAGGAGTCAAGCGAGGACTCGTGCACACACTACGATCCTAATGAACATATAATCACACATATATGCACTCAATTAGACTCAAAAGACTAATCGATAATGTTTAACACATCCTAGACATAGTTAACACTTTATATAAGTGTTTTAAGCCGTAAGGACATCATCTAAGCTATTGTGGGACAGGCTACTTGTGTTTAGGGTTTCCAAGGACCCTATATGAGAGTTTACTCTCCATAAACCATCACACATGGAGTTTACGGTTGTAAACTCTTGAGTTTACGGCCGTAAACTCCCAAACATGTGTGTTTTGTGTGTTTTGAAGTCCCAAATGCTTTCTAGAATTATTCTAACCTAGTGGCTATGTCCTTGGAAGGGTTTAAGGTCTAGAAGTACTCCAATTAGGAGTTTACGGCCTCAAGGACATTTCCCCTTGGAGTTTACGGCCGTAAACTCCCTTGGGGTGTTTCCTTTGTTGATTTCAAGCCTCATGCACTTGTGGGATATGTTCTAGACTCTTATTCCTAGTATATGAAGGCATTAGGCACACCTTAGTGCCCTTTATAGGAGTTTACGGCCCAAGAACCATGTCTTGGCCGTAAACTCACTTGGTTAAGTGATTTTGGTGTGGTTTGGTCCTTCTATTTAGTGGGTACAATTTCTTGTAAAGGTCTAGGGCTTTAGGTGTCATGAAAACACCCTTTGTGTCCATTTACATGGAGTTTACGGCCTAGGAGAGTTCTGGGCCGTAAACTCACTTTCATTTGTGTCATTTGATGTGTTTAAGACTTTAAACTACTTGGGAAATTAGCCTAGATGCAAGCCTTAAAATCCTAGTGTCCTCAAAACACCCGTTTAGTGTTAGGAAATGGAGTTTATGGCCTAAGAGAGTTCTGGGCCGTAAACTCCCAATCTTGGGTGGATTTGTGTATGTTTTCATGTCCCTAACATGTATACCTAATGGTCTAAGGCCTTATCCTAGCACAAGTGTCAGTTTTGGCTTTGTTTCGGGAGTTTACCGCCCAAGAACACCTTGGGGAGTAAACTCCTAGATCTAATGATTTAGCCATCTAAATCATGTTATAAGCATCTAATATGTATTCTAACACTACTAGAAAGAGTTACTCACAATCTGGGATAAAAACCCGAAGATCCGTCAGAGTGAAAATGGCTTTTCTCTAGTTGGAATTGTGAATAATGAATTAATTAAATTCAGAAAACTATTTATAGTCCTGAAATATTTTGGCAGAAAATATTTTTATTCTGGAACTTGGACTGTAACATTATGAAACTTGAAATGTCCAAATTTCACAAACCCAGGAGCATCCACTCTCCTGATATCTCCTAAAGGGTAAACCTTAATGTACACAAACTTGTTCGGGAAAAGTCTGAAAATCACTGAAATTGGATTGGCTTCTATTGAATAGATATTGTTCGTACAAATGGATATTTCGGGTTGTCACACTTGACCCGGTTGTTCATGGTCGTTTTGGGTTGCCTTCACCAAAGCAACATGATAGGATGATTTATCAAGTGAGAGGTTATTATGGTTTATTAATATGTTATATGAATAATATATTAAAGGATAAATCACATTGTTTAATTAATATTAGACAAGAATTAGTTATGTGGCTAAAAGACATTAATTAAATAAAAGGGACTTACACTGTCAAATGTGTGATAGTTGAGTATTAGGTTGAGAAGGCTTATGGAACTAGGCTTGGATAAAAGTAGGGATGTGTCCATCCTAATTTCAGCCAAGAGGCCATATTCTAGAAGCTTCCTTAATTGGGTTGCTTAAGGCCTAAGCTATCCATTAGGGTTTTGACTAAAACCCTAGCAGCACCATTATATATAGGACCCCAAGGCATCCAATTTTCGGCCACTTAAACCATAAGCATCTTCATGGCCGAAATTGTGCCTCCCCCTCTCTCTCTCTTAATTATCATCCTCTTGATTGTGGTGTTTTTAAGCCATTATAGGAGTGACACTTGTGACACTAAGCTCCAAGGACAAGAAGATTCAAGCTTTGTTCAAGAGGTAATCATCTAGATCTATTTTCTTGTATAAATTTCGAAATATGTACACTAGATCTAGGGTTTGTAAGTCTTGGATGAATTGCATGTACAATAGAGAAGCCTAGATCCAAGCATTAGGGTTTGCATGAGCACATAGGATGTTCTTTTGGCTCAAACCCATCAATGGTATCAGAGCTTTGTTTGGTTTCTATTGTATTGATGCTTTTGAGTTTCATTCTTGCTTGAAAATCAAGTTTTGGGTTCTTCTGCCTGACAGACTCAACGAGTCCCAATGTGGACTCGACGAGTAGGACGAACTCAACGAGTCCATAAGAGGACTCGGCGAGTCGGGTTGTCAGACAGAGGGATTTTCGGGATTTCTTGCTATTTTACTGAAGGATAATTACCAAAATCGTTTGTGACTAATAAAATCCGAATTTTATTCTTAGTATATGATTATCCTTACCAAAACAAAAGATAATTACCATTTGATTAAATAATAAATTCCTTATATGATAAATTTTGATTATTTGATTTATTTGTTGAATTATCTTGTCAATAAAATTAGGTCACATTTAGATAATCATTAAATTAAATGTTTAATTAAAAGCTTAATTTGAACTATTTAAATTTCAAACCCTAGAATTTTACAAGTTTAAAATTCAACCTTATAATATATTTATTATAAGATTAATACATACATATATATATATATATATATATATATATATATATATATATATATATATATATATAACTTAAATGCTTGTCTTACCGTTAGTAGGTCTCATTCACGAAGGCGATCTATAAGGGGGGTATAACGTTATGGCCTATAAAATGGTCATTTAATGGGTGTCCACTCTCACCCACCGCTTCCTTGATTGGTGGAGGGTCGTTAGCCGAACGGGTAGGATAGGACAACCCTTTCCTCATTAAAAGTACAATGAAATTCTAAAGTCACTAAATGCTTTTCAAAATTCCCAATCTTACTTACTTTAGGTAAAAGTGAATTGATGCAATTCCAAGAAATTACACTTTGTACCCTTGCTAAGACGTTAGCGAAGCGTGT
The DNA here is from genome assembly GCF_002870075.4 of Lactuca sativa. NCBI lineage: Eukaryota > Viridiplantae > Streptophyta > Magnoliopsida > Asterales > Asteraceae > Lactuca > Lactuca sativa. The sequence goes on along the minus strand of NC_056623.2, from coordinate 107,261,358 downwards.
GTGGTTAACTGGCACACTAATTGGGTTCTAAGAAAAGGTGGAAAAGGGTGACTCAATGTTTGTCATAGTTCGATGGAGCGTGTGTGGTTAACTGGCACGTCAAATAGGTGACTGTAACATTAAGGGCACCATGTATATTTGCATGGTTATTCACACCCGCTTTGTGATCCTCGGCATCCCAGTCACAAACTTGAGGGACATATCGAGATTTTAAGATGCCATTGAAATGTTCAATGAATATCAAAAACATCTAGGAGCTTTCAATAAATTTAAAACTTAGCTTTATTTTGTTTTTCATAGTGAAAATTAGTGAATCGTCATTTACTTACCTTCAAATTATTTGTTGTTTAGATTACGGCATCCCTTTTCTGAATTGCAAATAATGTTGTTGGATCCTAGCCCTAATTTCTATTTTGGGTGATTAATTGGGGATTCATTTCTAATCGAACTTTGTCCTTTTTTTGTTTCAGATGTCGAACGTCAACAACAACACTTCCGGCTCAAATTCCTCGGACTCGTTCTCACTCATGAATTTGTGTGGGAGAGTGATCTTTGAGGGGTCCAATTTCAATGATTGGATCCGCAACATCCAAATGGTTACTCGTTATGAGGACAAAGAGTATGTCCTCAAGGAAAAGTTGAAGGAAATCAACATCAACATTGTCTCTGTTGAAGAGATCGCGGCCTTTGAGGCCCATGAGCGTGATGTTACAAATGTCCATTGCATCATGCTGACGACTATGACTGCAGAACTCCAGAAGCCCTATGAGGACATGTACTGTAACAACCCGTTATCCCGGGCATTATAAACCGAGTCTTGTAACCCTTTTTGAATATAATGGGAATATCATCGATAAATGAATTGTTCAAAAGCTCTGATTTGGAGTACGCTATGTAGTAGATATCGTCTTAAAGGTTCCAAATAAATAAAGAACACTAAAATCTGAGTTATGGCGAAGAAGCTATGACCATTCTAAGATTTCTGTCAAAACCGACAACACCGATCAAACGAAAAACGCAAAGTTTCAATACGATAACATTTAGCCTTAGGTATCTAAATGAAAGTCATAGATAACATTAAACCGTGAGCGTACACAAAAAGAACGTCCAAATCTGACTTCGCATGAGGAAGTTATGATTTTTCAAAGAAATTCCTTAAAAACGATTAGTTATAAAATAAATAATAAAAATAATTTTGGAATTTGCCAACGGAGTCTAAACGAAAGTTGTAGATCGTAGTCTCACCTACGCGTGGATATAAAGACCATCGAAAACGGAGTTCGTATGAAGAAGATATGGATTTTTGAAGTTTATTAAATAAATTAATTAATTATTTAATTCAAAATTCGGATATTATCCGAAGAGGAGTCAGCATCCTTCTCCGAAGTACGCGCTGCGTACTCCTGTACGCCCCGCGTAACCGAGAGGATTGGCCTCGGATCGTCCACGTCGCCATATCCGAGGAAGCCGACCCGTCCGACCCGTCCGACCCGTCCGATCCGACGTCCCATCCGACCCGGCGTCCCATCCGACCCACCTCCCCAGCAACCCGTCCCATCCGACCCGATAACCCAAGAACCCGTCCCATCCGAACCGAGGCAGTCGAGGCTTCGGTCATGCATGACGTACGCGTACGCAGCGCGTACGAGCGTACGCCCCGCGTACCGAGGCAGACTTGCCTTCCTATAAATAGAATGCGAGGGTTTCCAAAGAAAGGGTTCATTTCTCTTCTCTCTCTCTCAGCATTTCCTCGTTTTCCGTGTCCGTTCAAACCCGAAGCTCTGGTCTTTTTGGCTCAAGTCCCGAAGGCCGATTCTACTCCCGAGATTCCCGAGGATCCCAAGAAAAATCAGTTTCCCGAGACGAAACTCTGCTCGGTTTTCCACCTCACAATCTTCAAACTATCAAGTGAGTTCATATCCCCTTTGAACACTCTTTAAATACATTTTAAATGTTTTATACTCTTTTTGGGGAGGAATACAAGTTAACACATGACTAAATTCGTGTGAAACATTAACCTTTTGATACACTTTTCATACTGTTGTTTTAACTATCTAGTGAAGTTATTATGATACAAAACCCCTCACAACACAGCTTTACCCTCTTTGGGATATAATATGTTTATAAATAGAAATATGTTTTATTTATACGTTTACATACAAACACATCATATCAAGGGTAACATTCTTTACTAAGTCATTTCATGCATTCAAAGAATTTATGATTATGCTTTGTCAAACATTGTGAAAGAGGTTAAACTTTGCATACAAACTACTACCTTACTACGGACTTAGTTGAGAATCCATGAGTTGTGTATATCTTCAAACGTTACTTTCTTTATTAGAAAATAATGCTGCAAGTCCTGTCTATAACCAGAGTCTCCCGTTCGGAGAACGTGTCAAATGTGTATAGATCTATACGGGAAGTCATGATCCCGCGCCCTGACTGTTAGCTACAGTCCGTCTTTTGGGGTGACAGTTGTCATAACGCTACGACGCCTGAAGAACGTCGCTACAGGCATATTATGTTTAGTATGGTTATAAAACTCATCGGATATACAATTATTATGGTATTATGCTTTTATGAACGAGTAGTCATTAAAACTATTCTTCATCTAAAAAGTGCGATCTTCGTATAGCTTTTCTATGTAAAACTATGACACAACTTACAAGCACGTCGCTTGCTTGCGATTTTCGGTCTTAGAGACTGCCAGTTATGTCAGGGAAATAAGGGTTTTTCCTGTATACAAACCAAACAACTAATAGGAAAATAAGGGATTTTCTCGGTACAATTAGTTGCAATTTACATCACGAACATTCATATGCATTGCATACTTTTATAAGAAAATAAGGGTTTTTCTGGAAAACATGCAAACACTTTCGAATGGCATACATCTTCTCAAAACACTACTTATGAACTCACCAACTTAAATGTTGACACTTTTTCTTTGAAATAACTTGTATTCACAGGAAACCGCTAGCCAGGTAGCAACTACTTCTGAAGACTAACGCATTGGCGTTAGTAACATATTTTGGATCACCATTTTATATTTGATTTCTTTTGCAAACATGTAACACTTACAATCATGTAAACTTTTCAAACATATTTATATTATGGTGGTGTGTACTTTCCTTTCTATGAACTGTTATGATACTGAATATGATGTCCTCCGCCCCCGAACGATTCCGCCGTTCAGGTTTGGGGGTGTGACAGATTGGTATCAGAGCTTCGTTTATAGTGAATTAAGTATATCAAAACCATTTTTTTTTTTTATACAACTATAAACTCAACTGGGCAAAAACACTCTGAGAAGAGTCATGCTTTTGAAAATTTAATCTATTTAGTTTTTGTAAGTAAGCATGCATTCATTCAGTAATAAATAACAGTTCCACATCGTACCATATTAGAAGTATTATTAATGAGTTGTGCAGTACAGGTACGCCTTGGGACATGTAATCGGAACTGGGAAGGATATAGCCTGATCAACTATATTTGTCCGAGAGCCGACTAACGTGTGCCGAGGGGTGTCTGCAGTGGACAACAAATTTTAAAAAAAAAACTTACCAAACCGTTATTAGAATCAAACACAATAATTTAAATGCTATAGGAGTAGTTGCTATTTAAACTAACTTACATGTTGTGCATGTTCCGACTTTATTCAATTCTTATGACCCTATTTCTCGTACAGTCAAATGGCTGGATTTCACCACCCCAATGACCCCTACTTTCCCAACCAAGGCAACGGAGGATGGATCGAAGATGATCCAGAAGAGGATGAGGAACCCATAGAATTGGGTGATGACTCCGGTACTGACTCAGAACCTGAAGTGATCGATCCACCACCCATTCAACCTCCTGTCCATGTGAGGAACTTCCAAGGACCCACTCCCGTCTGGGGAAGTCACCTACATCATTGGAGCCAACAACAAGGCATACGCCCTCCCTACGGCATGTGTCGGGACTTCTACGATGTCCGCGGTGGCAGTTCGGCTGATCGAGCACTCCCGGTAATGGTTGGTAAGTTAGCCAATCAGTCCTATCAGTCCGGAGTACAAGCAAGCCGACTCCGGGATATCAACGTGGAAGTGCAGGTTCACACTTCCGATATCCGTAGACTGGACAAGATACAAGATAATGTCCAACTCCAGTCTGAGGCATTTCAGGCACAGATAATTGCAGCCCTAGCCGAGTTAAGGGAGCAACAAGCCGCTTTTGATCGACGCCTAATGGAATCGAAGCAATCGGATGCGGAGTCAAGCTCCAAGCGCAACCTACGTCGCAAGTAGTGCCTGCCAGGATTTCAAATTTTGTTATAAATTAGGACTTCGGATAAGAATTTCCTTTTCGTTGAAACTTTCTGTAATCGGAGACCTTAGAAAGGTCAAAAAGTTTTGTCTAAACTCGGATGTAACACGACTATATGTTATATATATATGGGGCATACCCCCCCCCCCCCTTCTCTGATTTTCAATATGTGTATTCCGTTCAACTCATAAGTGCATCCATTCAAACGTTATTAATAAATCAAGCTCAAAACCCATTGTTGATCAAACCAAATTCTTAATCTATTTAAGGCAGTTAACTCAATATCATTCAACTTTGAACTGCCAAAACTTATAATTTTCTTCCATATTTTTCTTTTGGCAGCAAGATGCCTCCTCGTCCAAACTTAAGGCCCAGGCCGGGCACGGCACCACCTCCACCACCAGCTTATGATCCGGCCATGGTTCAGGCTGCTATCACAGCAGCGGTAACCGCAGCCCTCTCGCAAATAAACTCCCAAGGGAATGGAGGGGCGGGAAGCAGCACGAATCATCCAAATCATGGCACTGGTCATGGCCAAGGAAGAGAATGTACTTACAAGGAGTTCTCTAACGCTAAACCAAAAACTTTTAATGGAACAGGAGGAGTCATTGCACTAATGCAATGGTTCGAAAAGACCGAAACGGTCTTCGAGATCTGCTCGTGCCAAGAAACAAGCAAGGTTAAGTTCGCTGCTTGCACCTTCATAGATCGAGCCCTCACTTGGTGGAAAAGCCATGTGAACTCAGTGACACTCACTGTCGCTAACGCCATGAGTTGGGAAGAACTGAAGGTACTACTACTGGAAGAATACTGCCCAAGGGGTGAAGTGCAAAAGCTTGAGCAAGAACTCTGGAATTTGAAAATGGTCGGGTCTGACCTAGTCGCTTACACAGCTAGGTTCAACGATCTCGCTGCTTTGTGCCCTACCATGGTCAACCCAGAATCAAAGAAGGTCGAAAGGTACATTTGGGGGTTGTCACCCCAGATTCAAGGGCATGTCCTAGCCTCCAACCCTATCACCTACAACAGCGCTAAACGCCTGGCGCAACGACTCATCGATCACGGAGCGAAACAGAGTACCATCACAACAGCCGCAAATCCACCTAGGGAGGCTCAGGGACAGAGTAGGCCTTGGAACAAGAGGAGGGGACAAATCCTCCAGGAGAACCCCAAGAAACAACAAGTGATAGCGACCCACGCCATTACTGTTCCTACCAACTCTGCCCCCACAAGTTCATACAATGGAAAGCTACCGAAATGTAACCAGTGCAACTTCCACCATCACGGTCTCTGTCATGGCCTTCAATGCACCAGGTGCAATAAGAAGGGTCATACAGCCCGCTATTGCAAGGAGCCAACCCAACAATCCGCCCCCACTGCTAATACCGGAGTAAGCCGCGCTTGCTTTGAGTGCGGGAGCACAGGGCACTACCGCAAGGACTGCCCGAAGGCAAACAACAGGAATATCGGCGGGAGAGGCCGAGTTTTCGCAATGGGACAAGATGAAGCCATTGCGGACCCTACTGTTGTTACGGGTACGTTTCTTCTCGATAACTCGTATGCATGCATTTTGTTTGATAGTGGAGCGGAAAGGAGTTTTGTGAGTCACGACTTTAAAAGCATGCTAAAACCATTACCACAATCATTAAGTGAACCGTTCATAGTAGAAATGGCCAACGGGAAAACTGAAAGCACTAAAGAGATATACTTAAACTGCACCCTAACTCTAAACGATAATCCCTTTCAAATCAACCTCATGCCAGTCTCGATTAAGTGTTTCGATGTCATCATTGGCATGGATTGGCTGAGTTCACATCGTGCGGACATTCTATGTTACGAAAAGGCCGTTCGCCTTAATCTGCCAACCGGCGAAACTTTCCTCGTCTTGGGCGACAAACCTAGTACCACTCTTAGAATCATCTCAAGTATCCAAGCCCAGAAGCACTTACGAAAGGAGTGTCACGCATTTCTTGCACATGTTGTAGACGTGAAACGCGAAGTCCGGGACATCAAGGATGTGCCCGACGTATGCGATTTTCCCGATGTGTTTCCCGAGGACCTTCCAGGGATACCACCCGTAAGACAAGTCGAATTCAGAATCGATCTGATTCCCGGAGCTACCCCAGTAGCCAAAGCACCCTATCGATTAGCCCCGGCAGAGATGCAGGAGCTATCCAGTCAACTGAATGAACTACTGGGAAAAGGATTCATCAGACCGAGCTTCTCACCATGGGGAGCACCCGTGTTGTTTGTGAAAAAGAAAGATGGATCGTTCAGAATGTGCATCGACTACAGAGAACTCAACAAACTGACGGTCAAGAATCGTTATCCTCTACCGCGCATAGATGATCTATTCGACCAACTGCAAGGGGCGAGCTATTTTTCTAAGATTGATCTGAGGTCCGGGTATCACCAGTTACGAGTGCTAGAGGAGGATGTGCCGAAGACCGCCTTCCGAACTCGTTACGGACATTACGAGTTCGTGGTGATGCCATTCGGATTGACCAATGCGCCCGCAGTCTTCATGGATCTGATGAATAGAGTATGCCGACCTTACTTGGATCAGTTCGTCATCGTTTTCATTGACGACATCCTGATCTACTCCCGAAGTAAGAAAGAGCATGGCGATCATCTGCGACAAGTTCTAGGGATATTACGAAAAGAGAAACTTTATGCGAAGTTCTCGAAATGTGAATTTTGGATCCGAAGAGTCGAATTCTTAGGACACGTGGTAAGCGAAGAGGGAATCCACGTGGACCCATCCAAAATTAAGGCCATTGAGAACTGGTCAGCACCGAAGACTCCTACAGAAATTCGCCAATTTCTAGGTCTCGCTGGCTACTACCGCAGGTTCATTCAGAACTTCTCACGAATAGCGAAGCCTCTTACAACCCTAACCCAGAAAGGTGTGGCCTTTGACTGGGAAGAGAAACAAGAAAGAGCGTTCCAAACGCTCAAACGAGCCTTGTGCACCGCACCAATACTATCCCTTCCTGAAGGAATAGAAGACTTCGTAGTTTATTGCGATGCATCAAACCAAGGACTCGGATGTGTTCTGATGCAGCGAGGTAAGGTCATCGCCTACGCCTCGAGACAGTTGAAAACACATGAGGTTAACTACACGACCCACGATCTTGAGCTAGGAGCAGTAGTGTTTGCCCTGAAGATCTGGAGACATTACTTGTATGGAACGAAGAGCACTATCTTTACCGACCACAAGAGCTTACAACACATCTTCGATCAGAAGGAGCTCAACATGAGACAACGGCGATGGGTCGAGCTACTCAGTGATTACGAATGCAATATTCGCTATCATCCGGGAAAGGCAAACGTCGTAGCCGATGCCCTTAGTCGAAAGGAGTACTCAGGCCGGAGAGTGAAGTCATTAGCTATGTCGATCCATTCGCACCTATCAACGCAAGTCAAGGAAGCTCAATTAGAGGCCTTGAAACCCGAAAACATGGCAGGTGAGGCCCTTAGAGGAATGGACAAGAACTTAGAAATCAAGAGTGACGGAGCACGCTACCTCATGAACCGGATCTGGACACCAAAGTTTGGGGGATTCAGAGAGGTAGTTATGAGCGAGGCACACAGGACCCCATACTCCGTACACCCAGGGTCAGACAAAATGTATCTAGATCTCAAGCAACTCTACTGGTGGCCAAACATGAAAGCGGAGATCGCTACGTACGTGGGCAAGTGTTTAACTTGCGCCAAAATAAAAATAGAACACCAAAAACCCTCAGGCCTACTCCAACAACCTGATATACCTGAGTGGAAATGGGAGCAGATTTCCATGGACTTCATAACCAAACTGCCCAAAACTCAGAGTGGCCAAGATACTATTTGGGTAATCGTCGACAGATTAACCAAATCAGCCCATTTCTTACCTATCAAGGAAACCGATAGGATGGAAAAACTATCAAGAACCTACATCCGGGAGATCGTACGACTTCATGGGGTACCAATGTCCATCATCTCAGATAGAGACAGCAGGTTCACTTCCAGATTTTGGCAATCACTGCAAAAATCCATGGGAACGAGGTTGGACATGAGTACAGCATACCACCCTCAAACTGACGGACAGAGTGAGAGGACGATCCAAACCTTGGAAGACATGTTGCGAGCATGTGTAATCGACTTTGGCAAGGCATGGGATATTCACTTGCCTTTGGTCGAGTTCTCTTATAACAATAGTTATCATACTAGTATCAAGACCGCTCCGTTCGAAGCCCTTTACGGCCGTAAGTGCAGATCACCCCTGTGCTGGACGGAAGTGGGCGACACCCAATTGGCAAAAGGTCTAGTCACTAAGAGCACCCTTACTGGCCCAGAGATCATCAGGGAGACTACCGAAAAGATCGTGCAAATACGAGAACGACTGAAGTCCTCAAGGGATAGACAAAAGAGCTATGCCGACAGGAGACGTAAACCCTTGGAATTCCAGATTGGCGACCGTGTGCTACTGAAGGTCTCACCCTGGAAAGGCATGATACGCTTTGGGAAGCATGGAAAGCTAAACCCCAGGTACATTGGACCCTTCGAAATCATTTCGAGAGTTGGTCCAGTGGCCTACAAACTCCAACTTCCAATCGAGCTTAACAAAGTACATCCAGTATTCCACGTGTCGAACCTGAAAAAGTGTTTGTCCGACGAAACACTTGTAATCCCACTCGATGAAATCGCGTTAAACGAAAATCTCAACTTTGTGGAAGAACCCGTCGAGATCATGGATAGGGAAGTTAAAAGGACCAAACAGAGTCGCATTCCAATAGTAAAAGTTCGATGGAATGCTAAGAGAGGACCCGAATTCACATGGGAACGGGAAGACCAAATGCTACAGAAGTATCCGCATCTCTTCCTCAGCCCCTAAAACTCTTACCTTGTATTAAATTTCGGGACGAAATTCCGTTTAACGGGGGGATGATGTAACAACCCGTTATCCCGGGCATTATAAACCGAGTCTTGTAACCCTTTTTGAATATAATGGGAATATCATCGATAAATGAATTGTTCAAAAGCTCTGATTTGGAGTACGCTATGTAGTAGATATCGTCTTAAAGGTTCCAAATAAATAAAGAACACTAAAATCTGAGTTATGGCGAAGAAGCTATGACCATTCTAAGATTTCTGTCAAAACCGACAACACCGATCAAACGAAAAACGCAAAGTTTCAATACGATAACATTTAGCCTTAGGTATCTAAATGAAAGTCATAGATAACATTAAACCGTGAGCGTACACAAAAAGAACGTCCAAATCTGACTTCGCATGAGGAAGTTATGATTTTTCAAAGAAATTCCTTAAAAACGATTAGTTATAAAATAAATAATAAAAATAATTTTGGAATTTGCCAACGGAGTCTAAACGAAAGTTGTAGATCGTAGTCTCACCTACGCGTGGATATAAAGACCATCGAAAACGGAGTTCGTATGAAGAAGATATGGATTTTTGAAGTTTATTAAATAAATTAATTAATTATTTAATTCAAAATTCGGATATTATCCGAAGAGGAGTCAGCATCCTTCTCCGAAGTACGCGCTGCGTACTCCTGTACGCCCCGCGTAACCGAGAGGATTGGCCTCGGATCGTCCACGTCGCCATATCCGAGGAAGCCGACCCGTCCGACCCGTCCGACCCGTCCGATCCGACGTCCCATCCGACCCGGCGTCCCATCCGACCCACCTCCCCAGCAACCCGTCCCATCCGACCCGATAACCCAAGAACCCGTCCCATCCGAACCGAGGCAGTCGAGGCTTCGGTCATGCATGACGTACGCGTACGCAGCGCGTACGAGCGTACGCCCCGCGTACCGAGGCAGACTTGCCTTCCTATAAATAGAATGCGAGGGTTTCCAAAGAAAGGGTTCATTTCTCTTCTCTCTCTCTCAGCATTTCCTCGTTTTCCGTGTCCGTTCAAACCCGAAGCTCTGGTCTTTTTGGCTCAAGTCCCGAAGGCCGATTCTACTCCCGAGATTCCCGAGGATCCCAAGAAAAATCAGTTTCCCGAGACGAAACTCTGCTCGGTTTTCCACCTCACAATCTTCAAACTATCAAGTGAGTTCATATCCCCTTTGAACACTCTTTAAATACATTTTAAATGTTTTATACTCTTTTTGGGGAGGAATACAAGTTAACACATGACTAAATTCGTGTGAAACATTAACCTTTTGATACACTTTTCATACTGTTGTTTTAACTATCTTGTGAAGTTATTATGATACAAAACCCCTCACAACACAGCTTTACCCTCTTTGGGATATAATATGTTTATAAATAGAAATATGTTTTATTTATACGTTTACATACAAACACATCATATCAAGGGTAACATTCTTTACTAAGTCATTTCATGCATTCAAAGAATTTATGATTATGCTTTGTCAAACATTGTGAAAGAGGTTAAACTTTGCATACAAACTACTACCTTACTACGGACTTAGTTGAGAATCCATGAGTCGTGTATATCTTCAAACGTTACTTTCTTTATTAGAAAATAATGCTGCAAGTCCTGTCTATAACCAGAGTCTCCCGTTCGGAGAACGTGTCAAATGTGTATAGATCTATACGGGAAGTCATGATCCCGCGCCCTGACTGTTAGCTACAGTCCGTCTTTTGGGGTGACAGTTGTCATAACGCTACGACGCCTGAAGAACGTCGCTACAGGCATATTATGTTTAGTATGGTTATAAAACTCATCGGATATACAATTATTATGGTATTATGCTTTTATGAACGAGTAGTCATTAAAACTATTCTTCATCTAAAAAGTGCGATCTTCGTATAGCTTTTCTATGTAAAACTATGACACAACTTACAAGCACGTCGCTTGCTTGCGATTTTCGGTCTTAGAGACTGCCAGTTATGTCAGGGAAATAAGGGTTTTTCCTGTATACAAACCAAACAACTAATAGGAAAATAAGGGATTTTCTCGGTACAATTAGTTGCAATTTACATCACGAACATTCATATGCATTGCATACTTTTATAAGAAAATAAGGGTTTTTCTGGAAAACATGCAAACACTTTCGAATGGCATACATCTTCTCAAAACACTACTTATGAACTCACCAACTTAAATGTTGACACTTTTTCTTTGAAATAACTTGTATTCACAGGAAACCGCTAGCCAGGTAGCAACTACTTCTGAAGACTAACGCATTGGCGTTAGTAACATATTTTGGATCACCATTTTATATTTGATTTCTTTTGCAAACATGTAACACTTACAATCATGTAAACTTTTCAAACATATTTATATTATGGTGGTGTGTACTTTCCTTTCTATGAACTGTTATGATACTGAATATGATGTCCTCCGCCCCCGAACGATTCCGCCGTTCAGGTTTGGGGGTGTGACATGTACCCTTATGAGATGCATCAAGATTTGATGGATAGGTACCATCAAAGCGCGAGGTAGGAGAGGTACGAGATCATCACTTCGATGATCACGACAAAGATGAGAGACGGAGAGTCTGTCATTGCTCATCTTTAGAAGATGAAAAGGTATGTTGATCACCTGCAGAAGTTAAATATGGACTTCAATGAGGAGATGGCAATTGACATAATTCTTCACTACTTACCTCTGTGCTACAACCAGTTCCGCATGACCTACCACATGAACAAATCGGAGGTCACGTTGAGCAAGCTTCAAGGGTTGTTGAGGACTTCTGAGAGCAACCTCAAGGATAAATTTGTTGCATCAACTCTTGCTACTACCCTAGTCTTCGCAATTGGGCAAGGGAAGGTGTGATAACTGTCACTTTCTAGTCAAGTCAAAGTCAAAGAAAGTCAAATTGGTTAACTCAACTAGTGCTAATATGTTAGGGATTTCTTTATGTTTACTAATGTGTAACTCTAAATCCTAATGCAAAGTAACACTTGAAAGTTTCAAATGTTCAAAATTGTAAACCCTAACGAGATTGAGGGAAGTAACAACTCCATAAAACACTATTACTTGCCCTTCGGGTGTGTATAACACTCAAAATGGGATGTAACTAAGCCTATGGTCTTTGATCTACAAAGAAAAACATTAATAAAGGCCCCCAACAAAGTCTCTCTCAATCTCTCCTATTGTATCTATATATCTCCCAAATCTCTCCATGTATGTGAAATCTCTCTCGAATCTCTACAGGCATGTGAAATCTCTCCCACATATCTCCAAGGATGTAAAATCTCTCCTGAATCTCTCCAAGTATGTGACATCTCTCCTGAATCTCTCTATGTACCTTCCTTAGTCGAAACAACCCAAAACCAAAGGAGAAAACTCAAAAGAACCCTCTTGGTCCAGAACCCTCTTAAGAGCCAGACAATTTTGCATCTTCAGACCTCCCATAGCTTCCTAACCCCTTCACTTCGGAAAGTAGCTCCGAAATGCTCCGCTTCGGACCAGCTCGTACGCGATAGGAAGGCTTCGCCCAGACAGCCTCACATCTTCCTCGGATCAGTTTCGGAAGCTGCTGACGCCGCACTCCCTACCCCGGAACCTTAGAAATGACTTCGGAATTTCCACTTTTGGCTCCGGAAATTACAGATTGACTCCGGAACCCTCGGAAATCTGATCCCCACTCCGGATTTTCATCAATTTTAGACTTTTTAGTGATTTTAAGTGATTTTTACTCCGGAAATTTCCTCAGACTTAAATTTTTCATACTTTAAACTCTCCAAACTCATATTTTGATATATAAGACCCTATATTATCATATTTTAAACCATATTTTGGGAGAGGATCATAAACTAAGGAGAATATCTATTGGGTAACATATTGTGTTAGAGTATTGATTTCCCATAGAGTTTGACACAAGCTATCCCCTATACCCACTTAGGACAACCCCGAGTCACTATTCACCCCTACCTAGTTAACTATTTGTCCTCTCATACTTCCTCCAGCAAGAGATCTTGGTCATAAGCTGGAAAACTCTCATCTCTCAGTCCACCTACTCTCCCTCTCTCTCATCAAGAAGCAAACACTTCTCTCTCATTTCCCTCTCTAAGAACTCGAGACTCCAAGGCTGCCTTTGAACTTTTCACCCTCAATCAGTAAGTATTCTCATACTACATTGAACATTATTCACTCCTTTGCTCAGATTTTGAATCTCTCATAACAAATGTCACCATAATTGCTCCTAGATCTTCAACTCTCCAAGCTCCTACCAAGTGTTCTTGACTTGGAAACCCTTTTCTCCTCAGCATTCATCTAAGGATATCACTCATGGTGAGTTCATACCCCTGCATTTTCATTTTTTCTTCAAGTTTTAGGGGGGGGGGGGGGGAATACAAGTTAACACACCTTAATATAACTCAAACTCATACACCAGATTTTCACAGAAAAGTTGAGTCCTAATCACGGACTGTTTTGATCATCTTAAACTTAATATCTTTCAAAAATGTTTCATATGCAAGTAGTTCAAGTTTATACCTTTAAAATGAATACTTCCACAAGTCCATATGAATTTTCCACAATTTATGGTGATTTTTAAAAAACTGCCTATCACTTCAGAAATGAATCCGGACCACTCTGTGAATATGAACATTTTCACACATGTTAGAGACTTGTAAAAATTATAATAAATTTTTTGAAAAAACTAGACATAGTTTCTAAACTATCAGATTTTATGGATTTGGTTTTTAACTTCGTATGATTTTTCTAAAACAGTGCAAAAAAATTTAAAATGACTTAACAACTTACAACTTTCATTACACTTTGTAACATGTTGAGCAAAGTGTTTGTCTTTGATGACTTCATATTTTACATATGTTTTCTGTTAAGTTACAATTAAGTAACAGAAGGTACTCCCTGACTGGTAAGAGTCCTTTAGCATTACAAACATACAAGATGAAACATAAGAAGCATAGTTATGCATTACTAAACATACTACATGTAAACTCGTTATCGTAAATTGTTAGACACGCCTTCATTGTACTCTTAGAGTACGAGTTAAAATTCCTGTAAGTTATAACCAGAGTCTCTTGTAGGGAGAGAATGATAATTGTGTATAGATCTATATTGGGATTGACACCCACACCTCGCTGCTAGCTAAAGCGGGACCTGCAGGTCTACGGGTGACAAATGTCATAACATATTCTAAACATCTGAAAAACGTTGTAGCATGTCATCTAGTCGCAGTATGCTTATAGCAACTCACATAGAGAGTTAACAACACTTCAAGTTTACGGGAAATTCTATTTAAAAAAAGGGTTTTATCTATTTAAAAATGCATACATCATTAAAATTTCAAAACACATATACACTCAATCTTGGGATTTAAGACTACATAACATTTATTAAGGAAAATAAGGGATTTTTCTTTGGTATACAGTACATTTACAAACAAAGGATTTCAAACTCTTCATCCAAAAGATTATGAACTCACCAACTTAATTGTTGACACTTTTTCGAAATTATTTGTATTCTCAGGGAATCGGTGAAATAGGAAATCTACAACTTTTGAGGATGGGACGTTAAATCGTCAAACATTTCATTTTTGTCATCATTGTGTAATTGAATTTGAAACATGTAAACTCATACTATGATGCAACTTTTTCAATTATATTTATGATGGTTGTATTTACTTTTAGCACTATTATACTCTTGTTGTGATACTATACATGAAGTCCTCCACCCCCGGATGTTTCCGTCATCCCTGGTTCGGGGGTGTGACAGATTGGTATCAGAGCATTGTTTATAATGAACATAGTATATCAAACCACATAAGATATACAAACCATAAACACAAAGGGACTAAAATTCTCTGATTAAATGTTTTTCCCTACAAATATACTTTTAAAAATAAAATGTTATTCTTATGAAAAAAGTATAAGTACAAACATGCATATCAGTATAGTGTCACGTTTAAGGAAAACACGAAAGTTAAAAATAGAGGAGTTGTGCTCTGTGATTATGCCTTGGGATATGTAATCAAGTCTGGGAGGAATATAGCCTGATCAACAATATTCATCCCAAAAGTGACTAACATATGCCGGGGGATAGTCATAATGGACAACAAGTCTATGAAACTACCAACTCCCATACAAGTATAGCTCTAAGAATCAAACAAAACATTTAACATACTATAGGAGTATTTTATGCACTAAAACACAATACTTCTAGATTCATTATGTGCTTCTTACACCCCTATTCTTGTACAGATGACATGGCAATATTTCATCTACCAGGGGATCCCTACTTTCCTAACCAAGGAAACAGTGGTTGGATAGAAGTAGAACCTGAAGAGGATCCTAAGGAAGTATTCGAGGAGGAGCCCGAGGAAGACCCCGAAGAGGCCGAAGAAGAAGAAGAAGAACCCGAGGAGGAAGAAGAAATTGATGAAGAAGAACCCAAAGAAGTATTGGAGGATGAAGAAGAAGAGGAGGAGTCGGAGGAGGAAGTCATTAACCCTCCTTACATCGCCAGGGTGCCTACAAACCGTTTCGGCCACAATGGGCCTGAGCCCCATTGGGCAACAGTGATCGAGAGGTGGAGCCGTCAATAACGACAACGATCACCATATGGCGATCAGCAGGGTTACTACGACTTCATCCATGGGGGACCGGCTGACAAAGCCCTCCCCGTCATGGTCCAACAAATCACGAACCTAGGGAACCAGAATAGGGAAAAGCCAGATCAAGTTAGGGATCTCAACGTTGTTGTAGAAGCCACCAATGCACGCACTAGAGATTTGGAAAGAGACTTCTATCCCATGGACCAACTCATCGAGGACCTTACCGCCACTCGGGCGGAGGTAAGGGAGTACCAGGTGAGGCATGCAACTCTCGAGGAGATAGCGATCGCGGCCGAACATCAGATTGCAGAGCTTCAGGGAGCCTCTGTGACAACCCGATATTTTGAGACAATGTAATGTAAAACCAATCAAATTTAGGTCAAAATGTAACTTTTCTAAAATCTTATTTGGGTTAAATAAAGTAGTAGGAATCATATCAAGGTTTCCAAGCATATAAAGAACCCTAAAATCCGAGTTATAACGAAGAAGTTATGACCAACCGAGGATTCTCGGCAAAAACCGACATCAGCGATTAAACGAAAAACGCGAACTTTGGATGCAATAGTTTTTAGCCTTAAGTATCTAAATGAAAGTTATAGACAACCTCAATCTATGATCGTACATAAAAAGAACGTCCAAATCTGACTTCGGATGTGAAAGTTATGAATTTTTGAAGAAATTCCTTAATCGCGACATTTTATTAAATAAATAATAAAAATAATTTTGGAATTTGCCAACGGATTCTAAACGAAAGTTGTAGATCTTGGTCTCACCTTCGCGTGGATATAAAGAACGTCAAAAACGGAGTTCGTATGAGAGAGATATGAATTTTAGAAGTTTAATTAAAATAAATATAAATTTAATTATAAACTCCCGGTATTATCCGAAGGGGAGTCATTGGATAGGACCGAAGTACGCCCTGCGTACCTTCGTACGCCCCGCGTACTGAGATCAAGGGCCTCGGATCGTCCACGTCGCCCTATCCGAGGTGTCCGACCCGTCCGAAGTATCCGACCCGTCCAACCCGCTGTCCCGTCCGACCCGCCGTCCCATCCGACCCGTCTCCCCAACAACCCGTCCCATCCGACCCGCGTACCCAGCAACCCGTCCCATCCGAAGCCGAGGCAGTCGAGGCTTCGGTCATGCATGACGTACGCGTACGCGCTGCGTACGAGCGTACGCCCCGCGTACCGAGGCGGTTCAGCCTTCCTATAAATAGGATGCGAGGCTTTCCGAATTATTTGCTCAATTCTCCTCTTTTCTCTTGCGTCTTGCCTCGTTTTCCGTGCCCGTTCAAACCCGAAGCTCTGGCCTTTTTGCTCAAGTCCCGAGGGTCGATTTTACTCCCGAGATTCCCGAGAATCCCGAGAAAAATCCGTTTCCCGAGACGAAACTCTGCCCGGTTTTCCATCTCGCTATCTTCAAGCTTTCAAGTGAGTTCATACCCCTTAAATAATGTTTTAAACTACTTTTAAATGCTTTATGGGGGGGATACAAGTAAAATCATGCTAGTATTACATCAATCACATGTGATTAATATACAACATTCAAAAGATTTGGCTACTCATTAGCCGTTTTACCAAACAGTTTCCTTCAAATGATTTTTATAAACATTTTATATGTTTTAAACTCCTTATTACATTGTACCTCTTACTCTGTTTATCATATTTCAAACTCATTTATAACTGTGTTTCAAACAAATGTTCCTTATACTTATATTGTTTTATCAAACTTATGCCTTCAAATTGTTTTATAGATTGACATCAAGTCGATCTTTCCTTAAACTGATATTTATGTTTCAAATGTTTTACCAAACTTATTTATGCTTTTATATTATAAATTGCATGCCTCTATATGTATAGTTATATAAGAAATGTTTAAAAGACTTAGGAAGGCTATCCACCCTATTTCCTTTTCGCGCCTTGAGATGTGGTCTGGTGGGATATTGGATACTCGTCCGAAGGTCGTTTAAATATTAGTTATATATCATGTGTACATATAAAGTCATAAAAGGTCCTTCCAGTTCATCTTATGCCCTTGGGTAACAAGGGTATACATCCACGTCCATACATACCACTTAGATTACTAGTAAGCTACCATATGGGTAGTTCAGGAAGATACCAGAACCATTACTAGAATGCGATATCATACAATGAGTCAGTTCATTCATGAGTCAATACTTTCTAAAACATTACTATACATTACATGTACAAACTATACTAGGACGAGAACATATACATCTATACTAGAACGGTTATATTACTATACTTGCTAGATAGAGAGAACACACATTACAGCTAGCAGCACGTAGAACCTTACCGTACTACTATAATATTTACATTAGTATACTTATAGGAGTACTTGTGCATAGATACATCAATAGGAGTCCTATTACATTTTATATGTATCGACTCCGTTATTAAATCTGTGTTCTTACCTTTTCCTTGTGATAAGATCACAAAATCGACGAGATAGAATAAATTATTATCCTAGTACCAGAGGATGCGAGTTGGGGGATTGACCATTCCTAGAATCTCTGTTAGCTACAGAGGTAAAAGTACATCTACGGATGTCAAACGGTTGGTACCTTTTCAGGTGCACGATTAAGGGATTAACTATTCCTATACCCAGCTGTTAGCAACAGAGGTAAAGAGTACGTCTACGGATGGCTTAAAGTTAAACGTTTACAGTACCAAAGGGTATGATTCAGGTTAGTTATATTATTACCCATAATTGTGACTCATTCACATAACCAATGAGGTAAAATTATATTTAGGTATCCTTGTACCAAAGGATAAAATTTCTTATAATGATAATAATAGTAACACAATTAGGTCTTGGTAGAAGACTACAAAGAGCACAGTTAAGTCTTGGTAGAAGACTCCTTTTGTTACTAATAGGAATCATAGGGATTCTAGGGTTTTCAAACATTTACAGCTGATCTACAAACATTTTCACACTTTTATGAGCTTTCTTTCAAAACAATGTCAAGTCTTAAAAATTATAAGTTTTTACAAATTAGACACATTAATACTTATGATCTCACCAGCTTTATAGCTGATACTCGCTTTCAAAATTACTTGTATCCTCAGGTCATCTTAGATAGGTACCGATGCAAGAAGAAAGAAAGATGGAGCTTATTCAAGACTTATCTTTCATTTTGATTTATGCTTTAGTGTTTATCAAAATTTGACAGAATACAATTGTATAATAATTATTTTATTAATGCAATGGATGATGTTGTTTCTTGTTTACTACTTTACATTGTTGTTGATATTATACATGACGTCCTCCGCCCCAGAACGTTTCCGCCGTTCTCGGTTTTGGGGTGTGACAGATTGGTATCAAAACATTGTTTATAGTGAATTAAGTATATCAACCCATAAAAGATATACTAACTATAAATACATAAGGGATTAAAAATACTCTGACCAAGAGTTTATACTTTAAATAGTAAAATATTTAAGTAAGTATACGTGTTGCATTCATACTAAAATCAGTGTCACTAGGACAGTACAAAAGAATTATGATTGTTGGGCAACACAAGTGGGCTTAGAGACATATGGTCAAAACTGGGAAGATATAGCCTGATCGCCTATATTATCCGAGGGTTGACTAGCATGTGCCTAAGTTTAAGTGTGTGGTTGCAACAATGCTAAAATCTTACCAACCCTACCACAATGAGAATAATAGAACATAACATTAAAATTTAAAATACTATAGGAGTATTTGGTGTTACTATAAGTACTTTATACTTGAGAATTAAAACGGGATCTTCATTATTAAGTTGATAGTTGCTAAGTGGATACACTGAGGCTATATGTAATTAGGATGTGATAGACTTAGAATTTGTGAAATTTTTGCCTTACCCCTATTCTGTGTGAATTTGGAACTAAGGTCACTCATTCGAAGGTCTATCCTGTTTAGATGACACATAGCTGGTATGCACTTCACAAATAGCGATGTAACTAATGAAGGTTTTCTAAATAATTATCTAGATAGTTCGTCTAATAATTATCCACTTACCCTAAATTCTCGCATAGAAATCATAGTTGGACTCCATCCCCTTGACAACCAGTATCTTCCGAATGAAGTCATAGCTGGTTGGTTTAGAGAAGAACCAGAGAATGATCATCCTATCTCCTTGGATGATCACCATGATGAAGACTTTTCGTATGATGCTAACTCCGAACCGGAGGTTGAGAACCTACCCCAAGCAGCTCCTTTCCAATTCCTAACCCTCTTCCGGCTTTTCATGGCCAGACCCTAAGTGAGTGGAATGCTTGGAAACAGGGAGCCAAGGACAAGATCAGTTTATGCTATTTGATGGCGACCGAAGCTTTTACGACCTGAGCAATGGGGGCTCAGAAGATAGAGTCTTGCCAATCTTGGTCCGCAGAAAGGCCCGAAATGAGATTCAAGGCAGGACAGCCCTACATCAGATTGCAGAAGTAGGCGCCTATGCTAGAATGCATACCCTCCACACCATTCATCTAGAGGATGCTCACGAGAGATCAGAGAGAAACCATGAAACCCTACTGCAAGCACTGACTGAATCACGAGCCGAAGTCATAGGGCTCCAAGTACGCCAGATGGAGTGCGAAAGACACCTACGTGACATGGAACGTCAATTGGCTGAACTAAGCGTTCACCAGAGGGATGACCGTCGCCAGTAGTAGACGCTTTACTTTATTTCCTTATAAAGAGGAATCGTATTTTTCTGTCTATGCCTGATGTGGCATTTTCTATGAAATTATCTTGTACCTTAAGTACTTTAGTTAGGTCTTTATGCTGTCAGGAACTATCTTCTGTGGATATGATGTGAGACCTTTGCAAGGTCATTTTCCAGAATCCTTACATCGTGAATATCAAAGATATTGACAGCCGGCTAACTTCTGTGTCATTCTTCATTCAAGTACTTTTATCTTACTTTCATTAGAGTATATCGGAATCATGTTTTAGTCAAGTCATTGGACTATGGTGATTTATCTCCGGAGACATTTCCAAGTCTCTTTCAGTGGTTGGATCTTGTTATTCACTAACCCCGATACCTCAGCTCGAACATCAAACGTCTTGAGACCATTCTACGAACTTACTTTACTCATTACTAGGACTGCATCATAGGGATGTAGGTCAAACCTTCGTAATCATACCTCCAATCTGTTCTAGGACTGCATCATAGGGATGTAGGTCAAACTCTCGAGAACATACTTCTATTCTTTTCTTAAACAGTCAAATTAAGTCTAGGTTCAACCATGCTCACTCACAAATTCATTTTCTTTCCGTAAAACAGAATCATGTCGCCAAAGAAGGACGAGCAACCCATCAACCAAGCACCAACCCTCCAGATTGATGCAACTACCGTTCAAGCTGCAATCTCGGCTGTCGTGTCAACTTTTCTGACGCACCTTAATGCTAACAATGCGAATGTTAGCGGGATTGTTTGCAACAATTCCAATCCGAGTAACAATCAAATACCGCAACGAGCAGCAAACTACCACGACACCCCGAGTTCCAAGACGAAGAGTAACAAAAGGAAGTTTTGGGATAGAAAGAAGGACAAATCGCGTAAAGGGACGAACAAGAAACAACCACGGGTAACGACCTTCACAACTACGACATCTATACCTCCTACTACCATCCCTTCGGAAACACCAGTTGTCCCAAACCCAGCCCGACAATATGCTGGAAATCTCCCTAATTGCATCAAATGTAATTATCACCACCTTGGACCATGTCGGGGGAAGCAGTGCTCAAACTGCAACAAAAAGAGGCACACCAAACGATACCGCAAGAGCTTATCAGGACCGACCAATAACTCACCCAACGTCGAGGGAAACCAGACTTGTCATCACTGTGGTGAGTTTGGTCACTATAAAAGAGAATGCCCGAAAAAGGAAAGAACCTGCGTCCCCATAACTCCTACTCGACGTTTCACTACCACCACCAATGTGGGTGCTGTCCATATATGTCACCAATGCGGTGAAATTGGACACCTCCAGAAGGATTGCCCGATAACGCAGAATTCTGGCGCAGATGGGAAGATTCTCAGGATCACAGCTGCAGGAGAGCCTACTCCGGAACCACGTTAAATGTAATTTGGGCGTTCGTTGTAACAGACTTATAAACTATCTAGAATTAGTGCAACTAGAGTCTTACCTTTTGCGAGATCCTGTCAGTATAGGAATACTCGTGCTGTGTATACTTGTCTTTTGTAGTATATCCTATTCGCAGCAATAGTCTTGTAGTAAATCTAAAGTACTGTAACTCTGTACATGGTTGCACAGTTGTGTTTTGTCTGTAATCGTCTATGTTTAATTCTAATGTCTTTAAAGTTTCTGTATGATTCAGACATTATCATACAATCATATTCAATTTGATCGATGCTAAAACAGCTTCATACGTACATCTCTTTCTTCTGGATCGTTTATCCAGCGAAGCCGTCATATCAGAACACCGAAGTACTCATTCCAGGAGTACCTCTTAGTTATTTTCTTCCCAAAGAAATCCCCGAAGTACCACTCGTGCAGTACGTCAAGTTCAATCCAGGGATTCATGCAGATGATCTGTCACTGAGGAAGGTATACATAAGAGTGTTATATAATCAAGGTTCTACAGGTTTAGAATTGATGATTCCGCCTTAACTCTTTTCCTCCTTGGGATGTGAGAGTAAGGAAGAATCAGTTATTCGACTACCTTTTCAATCTTAATTATATACGACTCGTATACACGAAATTGTGATCGTGAAGCCCTGTATGAATTCTAAAATGGACTTCAGGACGGAGAAACTGCCTAAGTATACGAGTAATCACATCGTCATGTGAATAGACTTAGAACCCAGCACAACTCCCGAAAACAGATCACCCTATAGTTTAAACACCCACGGAGATACAAGAATAGCACGAGCAACTTGGCGAACCACACAGAAATAGAATTAGAAGACTAGGTTTCTCACCCTAGAGAACCCCGGTCAGATTCTTCCAGAGATCGATGGATCGCATCGTATGTGCCTCGATTATCAAGGAATCCGTCAAGATTTTCATAGAAATCGTTATCTCTGCCTCACATAGACTAAATGGTTGAGCAGACGTAAGGAAAGAATCTACTTTCAGAAATGGACCTGAGATCCGAATATCACCAGTTCGATGTGTTAGGGAAGGATGTCTGGAAGACTATCTTCCGAACCCGATACGGACACTTCGAGTTCGTAGTGATACCTTTCGGATAGGACCAATACGCCCATGGTTTTCATGAGTTAAATGATTAGGGTTACGTCTTTCTTACTTGGATCAATTCGTCATTTCCCCATGAAATGACTTACTTATCTACCCTCGTAGTAAGAAGAAAGCCCATGGTAACATTCCTACAGAGGAACTTTTAGCAAAGTTCTCTAGGCATGAGTTTTGAAATTGAAGAGTCAAATTTCTAGGACACACTGATAGTAATGTGAGAAATTTTGAGTACTCTCTCAATTTGTCAAAACCGTTGAGCATTTATCAACACCAGAGACTCCGATAGTTTTTCGCCAGATTCTAGGTCTTACCGACCTACCGCCTTAGTTCATTCAGAACTCCTCGCAAGCTATAGAAACTCGTACGACTTTAACCCAGCAAGGGGTGGCCTTTCACTGGGAAGTTACGTAAGAAAAGGAACCTTTGAGATTCCAAGTGAGTGACCAAGTTCTTTAGGATAACTCACTCTGGGAATGGCTCAATACGCTTCGTAAAGCGTGGAAAGCTAAATCCAAGTTAGACAGGACCTCCGAGATTCTTATCAGAATCGGTCCTGTGCCTCACACAAACTAGACTTACTCCGCGAAGTCAGTGACGTACTTTCTACTCTTCGCATCTCGATCGTGAAACCATACCTTTCCGTTAGTACTCTTGCAAGTCCACTCTTCGAGATCCTCAACTTTGTATTAGAACCGTAGTGACCCTCGACCGAGAGGTCAAGCGGACAAAGAAACGCCATCGCCAGTTAGTGAAGGTTCGTTGTAATGCCAACCAAGAACCCGTTATCAATTAGATGCACTAGAACCAATCGATTAGGAAGTTTCCTCCTCACGACTCGATCATTCGTGCATACTTCCTTTCTTAAATTCTAATTTCGGGACGAAATTCCTTCTAACGGGGGGATGATGTGACAACCCGATATTTCGAGACAATGTAATGTAAAACCAATCAAATTTAGGTCAAAATGTAACTTTTCTAAAATCTTATTTGGGTTAAATAAAGTATTAGGAATCGTATCAAGGTTTCCAAGCATATAAAGAACCCTAAAATCCGAGTTATAACGAAGAAGTTATGACCAACCGAGGATTCTCGGCAAAAACCGGCATCAGCGATTAAACGAAAAACACGAAATTTGGATGCAATAGTTTTTAGTATTAAGTATCTAAATGAAAGTTATAGACAACCTCAATCTATGATCGTACATAAAAAGAACGTCCAAATCTGACTTCGGATGTGAAAGTTATGAATTTTTGAAGAAATTCCTTAATCGCGACATTTTATTAAATAAATAATAAAAATAATTTTGGAATTTGCCAACGGATTCTAAATGAAAGTTGTAGATCTTGGTCTCACCTTCGCGTGGATATAAAGAACGTCAAAAACGGAGTTCGTATGAGAGAGATATGAATTTTAGAAGTTTAATTAAAATAAATATAAATTTAATTATAAACTCCCGGTATTATCCGAAGGGGAGTCATCGGATAGGACCGAAGTACGCCCTGCGTACCTTCGTACGCCCCGCGTACTGAGATCAAGGGCCTCGGATCGTCCACGTCGCCCTATCCGAGGTGTTCGACCCGTCCGAAGTATCCGACCCGTCCGACCCGCTGTCCCGTCCGACCCGCCGTCCCATCCGACCCGTCTCCCCAACAACTCGTCCCATCCGACCCGCGTACCCAGCAAACCGTCCCATCCGAAGCCGAGGCAGTCGAGGCTTCGGTCATGCATGACGTACGCGTACGCGCTGCGTACGAGCGTACGCCCCGCGTACCGAGGCGGTTCAACCTTCCTATAAATAGGATGCGAGGCTTTCCGAATTATTTGCTCAATTCTCCTCTTTTCTCTTGCGTCTTGCCTCGTTTTCCGTGCCCGTTCAAAACCGAAGCTCTGGCCTTTTTGCTCAAGTCCCGAGGGTCAATTTTACTCCCGAGATTCCCGAGAATCCCGAGAAAAATCCGTTTCCCGAGACGAAACTCTGCCCGGTTTTCCATCTCGCTATCTTCAAGCTTTCAAGTGAGTTCATACCCCTTAAATAATGTTTTAAACTACTTTTAAATGCTTTATGGGGGGGATACAAGTAAAATCATGCTAGTATTACATCAATCACATGTGATTAATATACAACATTCAAAAGATTTGGCTACTCATTAGTCGTTTTACCAAACAGTTTCCTTCAAATGATTTTTATAAACATTTTATATGTTTTAAACTCCTTATTACATTGTACCTCTTACTCTGTTTATCATATTTCAAACTCATTTATAACTGTGTTTCAAACAAATGTTCCTTATACTTATATTGTTTTATCAAACTTATGCCTTCAAATTGTTTTATAGATTGACATCAAGTCGATCTTTCCTTAAACTAATATTTATGTTTCAAATGTTTTACCAAACTTATTTATGCTTTTATATTATAAATTGCATGCCTCTATATGTATAGTTATATAAGAAATGTTTAAAAGACTTAGGAAGGCTATCCACCCTATTTCCTTTTCGCGCCTTGAGATGTGGTCTGGTGGGATATTGGATACTCGTCCGAAGGTCGTTTAAATATTAGTTATATATCATGTGTACATATAAAGTCATAAAAGGTCCTTCCAGTTCATCTTATGCCCTTGGGTAACAAGGGTATACATCCACGTCCATACATACCACTTAGATTACTAGTAAGCTACCATATGGGTAGTTCAGGAAGATACCAGAACCATTACTAGAATGCGATATCATACAATGAGTCAGTTCATTCATGAGTCAATACTTTCTAAAACATTACTATACATTACATGTACAAACTATACTAGGACGAGAACATATACATCTATACTAGAACGGTTATATTACTATACTTGCTAGATAGAGAGAACACACATTACAGCTAGCAGCACGTAGAACCTTACCGTACTACTATAATATTTACATTACTATACTTATGGGAGTACTTGTGCATAGATACATCAGTAGGAGTCCTATTACATTTTATATGTATCGACTCCGTTATTAAATCCGTGTTCTTACCTTTTCCTTGTGATAAGATCACAAAATCGACGAGATAGAATAGATTATTATCCTAGTACCAGAGGATGCGAGTTGGGGATTGACCATTCCTAGAATCTCTGTTAGCTACAGAGGTAAAAGTACATCTACGGATGTCAAACGGTTGGTACCTTTTCAGGTGCACGATTAAGGGATTAACTATTCCTATACCCAGCTGTTAGCAACAGAGGTAAAGAGTACGTCTACGGATGGCTTAAAGTTAAACGTTTACAGTACCAAAGGGTATGATTCAGGTTAGTTATATTATTACCCATAATTGTGACTCATTCACATAACCAATGAGGTAAAATTATATTTAGGTATCCTTGTACCAAAGGATAAAATTTCTTATAATGATAATAATAGTAACACAATTAGGTCTTGGTAGAAGACTACAAAGAGCACAGTTAAGTCTTGGTAGAAGACTCCTTTTGTTACTAATAGGAATCATAGGGATTCTAGGGTTTTCAAACATTTACAGCTGATCTACAAACATTTTCACACTTTTATGAGCTTTCTTTCAAAACAATGTCAAGTCTTAAAAATTATAAGTTTTTACAAATTAGACACATTAATACTTATGATCTCACCAGCTTTATAGCTGATACTCGCTTTCAAAATAACTTGTATCCTTAGGTTATCTTAGATAGGTACCGATGCAAGAAGAAAGGAAGATGGAGCTTATTCAAGACTTATCTTTCATTTTGATTTATGCTTTAGTGTTTATCAAAATTTGACAGAATACAATTGTATAATAATTATTTTATTAATGCAATGGATGATGTTGTTTCTTGTTTACTACTTTACATTGTTGTTGATATTATACATGACGTCCTCCGCCCCATAACGTTTCCGCCGTTCTCGGTTTTGGGGTGTGACAGCCTCGACCTCATCTCAAGGCCACAATAGGCCAGGTGATACCACCCGCCTCAACTAGTGTTTGCACTACTCACATTTTGTTATAAACTAGGTTTATGGGTATGCGTTGGGGTTACTCTTTCTTACAAGTAATTTTGACCCTGTGTCTAAGTGATTACACTAGTCAAAGGGTCTATGTGTTATCAAAATTTTCTGTTATGTTGATATAATGTAGACCTTCTATAAGGTCAAATTTCCTTAAAGACATGTACTAAATTATATAAATGAAATTTTGCACGCATTTTATGTTATTGGGAGTCCTCCTCAGATTGCATAACATAGCATTACAAACGATTTACTTATGGTAACTTTGAGATTATTTAATATATACCTCGAGGTTATATGTAATTAAGGGACGATCGACTTAGAAATGGTGAGTCCGCCTTGGATCTTGTTCCTTGTTTGGTTGTGGACTCAGAGCAGACTCATTACGTTTGACGGTCTATCGGACCTTAGTTGCACACAACTAGTATACATTGAGTGGTCTTAGAAGTGGATCAGGCATGGATCAAAGATTACAAGATTTCAATTGAAGTCATTATTACTAAATTCATGAGTTTATTTATATAGACTTCTACTATGAATCGTTTACAAACATTTGAAAGTCGGAACATACTATACTTGAAAACTAATAACCAAATTCTACGACACCCGACTTATAACCATTACTAAAAGACTTATACCCGTTTTTTCTTTAAAATTCTTTGACTGAAAGATGCCACCTCGTAGATCTGCTAGACGCACTGGCAGAATACAAACAAATCCACCACCGCCACCTCCCCAATATGATCCTGTTATGTTTTAGGCTGCGGTTACTACCACAGTGGCAGCTGCTATGTCCCAAATCAGCACACATGGTGCCAGGAGGACAGGGAGCGGTACTAATAATTTTACTCAAGGAGATAGCCAAGGGCGTTCAAGAGAATGTTCCTATAAGGACTTCACAAATGGCAAACCCGATTCTTTCAATGGAAGCGGGGGCGTCATCACTTTGATGCAGTGGTTCGAGAAGACCGAATCCGTCTTCAAGATCTGTGCGTGCCCCGAAGCAAGCAAAGTCAAATTCGCAGCTTGCACCTTCACCGGCAAGGCCCTTACTTGGTGGAACGGCCATGTAAACTCACTGGCACTTGCCGTGGCTAATTTGATAAGATGGGAAGACTTGAAAACTATGATGCTGAAGGAGTATTGCCCAAGGGGTGAAATGAAAAAATTAAAGCAAGAACTGTGGAGTCTCAAGATGACGGGCTTTGACCTTGCAGCTTACACTGCCCGATTCAATGATTTAGCACTCCTCTGTCCGGAGATGGTCACTCTAGAAAGAAAGAAGGTGGAACGATACCTCTATCTTCCCATATTCAAAATAGCATGTTGGCCTCAAGGCCAACCACATTTGATAGTGCCAAGGAGTTGAAACAACAAATCATCGATCATCGGGCCAACCATGTCAATGTGATGACCACCTCTAATCAAGCCAAAGGAGGAAGCAACAAGAGGAAGTTTTGGAACAATAAAAAGAAGCAACCGGCGCAGGACACCGCCAAGAAGCAAAAAACTATTACCATCCATGTTGCCACTACTCCTTCCACTCCAGCACCACTAAGACAATATGTTGGAACCCTTCCCAAGTGCAACAAGTGCAACTTTCACCACAACGGTCCTTGTCGGGAAATGCACTGCAACAGCTGTAACAAGAAGGGGCATACCGCCTATTTTTGTAGGGTGTCTGCCCAACAAGCCAACCCAACTGCCAATGCCGGAGCATGTCGAGCCTGTTATGGCTGCGGGGAAACTGGGCACTACAAAAGGGACTGCCCAAAAGCTAAAAACACAAGCACCAGCGGTGTCAGGAGGATCTTGGTCTTAGGACAGGGGGAAGCAAGGGAAGATCCCATGGTGGTTACCGGTACGTTTCTCCTCAATAACTCATATGCATGCATATTATTCGATAGTGGAGCGGAGAGGAGTTTCGTTAGCCACAAATTCAAACAATTATTAAAACAAAATCCCTAATCCCTAAAAGATACATACGTCATAGAAATGGCTAATGGAAAAATAGAAAGCACAAACGACATATACTCAGGGTGTACCCTCACTCTAGCCAATCACTCATTCAAAATGATCTATTGCTGGTTTCAATAAAAAGCTTTGACATCATCATTGGCATGGATTGGTTAAGTTCACATTGTGCTAGCATTCTGTGTGACGAAAGGGGCGTACACCTTAATCTACCGAGTGCCGAAACTCTTGTCGTCTACGGCGAAAAACCTAGTGCAAACCTACAAATCATTTCTTGCTCCAAAGCCCAAAAGTATCTCCGCAAGGAATACCACGCCTTCTTAGCCCACGTAGTGGATAAGAAACATGAGGTGAAAAACATAAAGGACATTCTGGAGGTCTGTAATTTCTAGGATGTATTCTGAGAAGACCTTCCCGGAGTTCCACCCGCACGAAAAGTCGAATTCCGAATCGACCTAATTCCCGGAGCTACCCTCGTAGCCAAAGCGCCTTACCGCCTAGCGCCAGCCGAGATGCAAGAACTATCCAGCCAACTAAACAAACTGTTGAGCAAAGGGTTCAATAGACCTAGCTTCTCTCCTTGGGGAGCACCAGTTCTGTTTGTGAAAAAGAAAGATGGATCGTTTCGCATGTGCATCGACTACCGCGAACTAAATAAGCTTACCATCAAAAACTGATACCCTTTACCCCGAATCAACGACCTATTTGACCAAATCCAAAGAGCATCTTACTTATCAAAGATCGATCTTAGATCGGGATACCATCAACTACGGGTTCATGAGGACGATGTTCCTAAAACGGCGTTCAGAACTCGGTACGGTCACTACGAGTTTGTAGTAATGCCCTTTGGGTTAACAAACTCACCCACGGTGTTCATGGATCTAATGAACCGGGTGTGCTGGCCTTACCTAGACAAATTTGTGATTGTCTTCATAGATGACATCCTGGTCTATTCAAGGAGAAAGGAAGAGTATAGCCAACATCTACGACAGGTATTAGAGACACTAGGGGTGGAGAAATTATATGCAAAATTTTCGAAGTGCAAATTTTGGATCTGAGAAGTGGACTTCCTCGATCATGTGGTTAGCGAGAAAGGGATACACCTAGATCCCTCCAAAATCAAGGCGATTGAGAACTGGTCAGCACTAAAGACACCTACAGAAATCTGCCAATTCTTAGGCCTCGCTGGCTACTACCGAAGGTTCATCCAAAACTTCTCCAAGATTGCCAAACCACTTACCACCCTAACCCAAAAGAGTGTAACTTTCAGCTGGGGAGAGAAACAAGAAATCGCCTTCCAAACATTAAAACAGGCCCTGTGCAGTGCCCCGATTTTATCCCTTCCAAAAGGGACCGAAGACTTTGTGGTCTACTATGAAGCATCAAACCAGGGCCTTGGATTGTGTTAATGCAACGAGCAAAGTTCATTCCCTATGCATCGAGGCAATTAAAAACACATGAGGTCAATTACGCCACACATGACTTCGAACTAGGAGCAATAGTATTCGCCCTAAAGGTCTAGAGACACTACCTTTATGGAACAAAGTGTACTATCTTTACCGACCACAAAAGCCTTCAACACGTCCTCAATAAAAAAAGAGCTCAACATGAGGTAGAGACGATGGGTAGAATTACTGAATGATTACGCGTGTGAGATTCCTTATCACCCAGGTAAAGCCAACGTGGTAGCTGACACCTTAAGTCGAAAAGAATACTCGGGTCGCCGAGTAAAGTCATTAACCATGACAATCCATTTGCATGTGTCCATGCAAATCAAAGAGGCCCAATTGGAAGCTCTGAAGCCTGAGAATGTGACATGTGAGGCATTAAGAGGAATGGATAAGAATATAGAAGTCAAGCACGACAGAGCTCGTTATCTCATGAACCGAATTTGGACACCGAAACTCGGCTGGTTTAGGGACGTTGTCCGAAATGAAGCACACAAAACTCGATACTTCGTATATCCCGGTTCGGACAAGATGTACCTGGACCTAAAGAAACTCTACTGGTGACCAAACATGAAAGCCGAAATCACTGCCTACGTGAGCAAGTGTCTAACTTGCGCCAAAGTTAAGGTAGAATACCAAAAGCCTTCGGGTCTACTACAGCAACCTGAGATACCCGAATGGAAGTGGGAGAATTCCAAGAAGGGGGAGTTACCAATCCAAACTAATGCCAAGTTGAGTTAGACTCAAAGTCCGAGTACCGAAGTGGAGATAGCATAAATGAGCCGAGTACCATACGCTTCCACAGTTGGCTCGATTATGTATGTTATGACTTGTACTCGCCCTGATGTGGCCTTCACTTTAAGCATGGTTAGCAGATATCAAGGGAACCCTGACTAAGAACATTGGACCGCAGTCAAGAATATTCTTAAGTACCTTCAGAGGACCAAGGAATGGTTTCTAGTCCTCGGTGGGAGTGATGACTTTAAGGGTGCGAGGGTATAGTGACGCCAGTTTTCAGACCGACAGAGACAACTACTGTTCGCAGTCGGGTTGGGTCTTTACCTTAAATGGAGGAGCCGTGACTTGGAAAAGTTCCAAGCAGGAGACCGTAGCTGATTCAACGTGCGAATCAGAATATATAGCCGTGGGCGAAGCGTCAAAGGAGGCAATATAGTTGAAGAACTTCATTGGAGACCTTGGAGTAGTACCGACCATAAAGGACCCTATGGAAAATTTCTATGATAATGAAGGAGCGGTTTCCTTGACCAAGGAACCAAGGGATCGTGGCAGATCTCGACATATCAACAAAAAATATCACTTTATTCGACATCGTGTAGAAGAAGGACTCCTCATAGTGAAGAGGGTATCGTCAGAAGATAACCCAAGAGATCCACTTACAAAGGGATTGTGTAGGGTTAAGCACTTGCAACATGCTAAGAGCATTGGGCTGAAGGACGATATTAGTTTAGATTAGATAGTTTAGAAACGTGTAATAGATCAACTGTAATTAACATTTGATGATTAAATAAAAGAGTATTATTTATGAGTAAAGTTATTGTCTTATGTTAATTATTTACCTATTGTTTCATTTTTCATGTTTTGACTTCCTGAATAATAAGATTATTCAAATAGTCCACAGTCGTTCATATGTTGGAAGTAGGTATGAAAGAAGACTGTCATGAATTGGTGTGTAGATTGTCTAAAGTGTATTAGACATAGAAAAAGTTTACCGCAACGTTCATGAGTGCTTATGAATAAGATTTCAGCATTGGAATAAACTCACACTTGTTGGAATCACTTCATGGAATTTATCACGAGTGATCGCAAGACAATAATATCACGAGTGTATGATTTGATTAATAAATAGTAAATGCATATAAGTCGAAGTTTATATATTCCTTTTATGCTAAGAGGGTAAAAGCAATATCAGGGCCCCTCGATGATTTCGTTTGACTTATGTATCGGGCCCGGTCAGGACTGAATTAATGTGTTCAATTAAGTTTAATTTTAGACAAATCAGAGATCGAGAAACAAACTGATGGACAATAAGTATGACAATGTTCCATATGATTGTCTGCACGATATCCAGTATATATAGGACCCCAAGGCATCCAATTTTCGGCCATGTGAACCCTAAGAGTCTTCATAGCCAAAAGTGTGCCTCTCCCTCTCTCTCAATTAGCATCCTCTTGCTTGTGGTGTTTGTAAGTCATTAAAGGAGTGACACTTGTGACTCTAAGCTCCAAGGACAAGAAGATTCAAGCTTTGTTCAAGAGGTAATCATCTAGATTTTTTTTCTTTTATCAATTTCAAAATATATACACTAGATCTAGGGTTTGGAAGTCTTCGATGAATTGCATGTACAATAGAGAAACCTAGATCCAAGCATTAGGGTTTGCATGAGCACATAGGATGTTCTTTTGGCTTAAACCCATCAGTTGCCTATATTACCACTTCTTAAGTTCTTTCGTGCACTTATGCAGAAATGGTTTTACAAACGGCAGATGTCTGTATGTATGATTATGTTTAATTTTAAATTATATGATAAATGTCATATATATTAATATATGTTTGTTTTAACAGAAAAAAGTACAACAATACTTACGAAGTGGGCTGAAGATATGGTTAAAAACAAAATAAAGAGTGGATTCAAGGATGGTCGGTATCCGGTGTTGACAATACAACATATCAAGTGTATGACTTCAAAAGCGGCGACATAGTGAATTTGAGGGAAAAGACTTGTCTTGCAGATATTGGCAACTAACTGGTTTTCCATGTGGTCATGTGATAATGGTTTTAACCCACTTGAAAAATGATCACTATGGGCATATGGCTATAGATGCTTATAAAATTGAAACTTATCAAAGAACGTACGAGCATGCCATATACCCTCTTTCAGAACTTAGTGATTGGGAGGTTCCGAATTACCTTATGGTTGCTAACCCTCCTGTGATGGAAATACGTCAAGTTGGTAGACCAAAACACACCAATCATACTCCCTCTCAAGGTGAGGAACCAAAAATAAGAAGGTATAACAGATGCCATAGCACAACTCACAATGCAAGGACATGTAAGGAAATCGTTCCAAAGAACCAAAGTAAAAGTAAAAAAACATACTGGGACGTCAGGGAGTGGGACACAAGCATCATAAGAGGAACTGACGCAAGCGACCGAAAACCAATGGCAACATGAGCCAGAGAACCAATGGACGCAACATACCAAACAACAATGGCAGCAACAGCCAGACAACCAATGGACACAATAGACCGAACATCAATGACAGCAGCAACCAAACAACCAATGAACATAACAGACCGGACATCAATCACAACAGGAGCCACATAACCAATGGACGCAAGGGACCGCATACCAACCACAGGAAGAGCCACAAAACCAATGGCAGGGTTGCACCGAGTACCAATGGCAGCAAGAGTCAGATAACCAATGGACGTAAGCGACAGTAAACCTAGGGACACAAGCAACAGAAAACCCATGGACGGAATACAAAAACAAATCAAAGTTTTCATGGTTCGATTTGAATGAATGAAGTTTATTTCAAGTATGTTTATTATGAAGGTTGTATGTTTATATTTTCTATAGTATGGTTTGTATTACATTATTTATATGTATTTGGTTTGTATTAGTGTGTAACACCCCGTTTATTTGTTTAAATAAATAAATAAATAAATGAATGGCTCGTAGCCCTAAAACAAATAATTATATATGAAACGATGGTCTCGAAGAGCTAATTGTTACAATATTTATGAAGACGAGGGCTGCATGGTAACTATTAGGACTTGAATCGTAAGGAATGATTTAAGATAAGGGTTATTTGGTAAATATTGGACTTGTTTTGAAAAATCTTTATGGAGGAGGGATCAGAATAGGAAAAAGGGGCTATAAGTTTGAAAGGAGCACGGGACTTAAAACACATCACTCCTTCCCCCGTTGAGACACAAGTAACCCTAGCCTCAAGTGTTGCAGCCGCCATCTCCCTTGAAACTTCAGCCGCCACCATCTCTCTCATAGTCGTCGTGCACCACTGTGTGGAGGATGCAACCCATTGAGTCAAGCGCCGTTGTCGCTGTTCCTGTTGTTGCTAGAGAAGGAGACCAGCGAAGGAGCGTGGTTTAGTCGAAAATGGCCGGAGAAACCCTCCCCCTCGAGATCGGAGTGTGATTGTGAACGAAAAGGGGCAGGTCGCGAACAAACATAACCTCTCGATTAGACCACCTCGTCTCGATTAGACCTCCTGCCGCCACCGGCCGCCATGTCGGGTAGTGGTGTGCTCGCCTCGTTGAGTTTGATTCGTTTGGGGTTCTTGAAACCCTAATGGGCCTTGTGAGCGCTAATGGGCCCAATAAAGCCTAATGGGCTTAATGAAAACCCTAATGGGCTTAATGATATTCTAGTGGGCTTAATAGGCCCAATAAAGCCCTAATGGATCTAAAATCCCATCAAATTCATAAATGAGCTAGTATTTGAGTTGGAAACCCTAATTAGGGTTTGGTAAACCCTAATGCCAATAAAACCCTAATTTGGGGAATTAACCGGGACACGCAGGAATTATTTGATAACTTGAGTTATTAAATAATAATCATTGGTAAAAATTAATCTAACCAATATTGGACTTAATGGATTAAGTCCTTAGTGGATTAAGTCCTTAATGGGTTAAGTAGGAAACTTAACCCTAATCACCATTTTATGAGAAACCCTAATTTCACTTGGGTTTATTGTTGGACCTTTCTATTGGGCCTTGATGACTGGGTTATTAATGGGCCATCCAAGATCAAGAAAATGGACTAGATTAATTAATGGGCTTTATGGTAAGGCCCATATGAGGAGTTGGGCCCAATTTGGAAAATTGGGCCATAGATGGGTCATAGTTTGGGCCTTTATGATTATGTGATATTGGGCCATTAGAATGTTGAATGTTGGACTGAACTAAATGGTTGGGCCTTATGGTAAGACCTTGTAAGGATTTAGGCCCAATTTGGAAAATTGGGTCACATGATGGGCTTTGACTCATAGTTGACTTTTGGGCCCATGGATTGGGCCTTGGGCTTTAATAAAGCCAAGCATGGGGAAATGTAGTAATGACCCCAAGTACGTACTTATGGTTATGTAGTGGAACCCAATTATTAATTGGGTTTTATTTTGGTGTTGACAGTTCGGGAATCTGTCATCCAACAGTTGGGGTTGAGTCTGCGGGACTTCAACAGCGTGGGATTGTGTCTACAGGACTTCAGCAGTGTGAGGTGAGTTACCTTCCACTAGTGGTGGGTCTATGGCCACAATGCCGGCCCACCAGTAGGAGTTGTATGATAGATGATTTTCTTTTTGATATTTATTTAGGTTTGCTACTACCTGATATGTTATATGTTGGCATGATATGTTATATGTGATAGTGGTAGTAGGGAGAGAATAGTCCCCAAGTTCGGTTGTTAGGACCGAAGGGTAGGTCGGACACCCCATATATGTCTGATAGTATGTTATGATATGTTTATATGCTGGCATGATAGGTTATATGTGATAGTGGTAGTAGGAGGGGAATAGTCCCCAAGTTCGGTTGTTAGGACCGAAGGGTAGTTCGGACACCTCAGATATGTCTGATAGTTTGTTTATGTTATGATATATGTGATAGTAGCAGTAGGGTGGAATAATCCCCGAGGTTCAGTTGTTAGGACCGATGGGTAGGTCAGCACCCCAGAACGACTTGACACGGGTAGGTTGGCACCCTAGAATGGTCGTACCGGGTAGGTCGGGCACCCTAGAATTGCCCAGCAGTATGTATGTTATGTGTTTGTATGGTATGTGGTATGATGGGGAAACTCACTAAGCTTCGTGCTTACGGTTTTCAGTTTTGGTTTCAAGTATTTCGTTTTTAAAGAAAAGGAGTCGTCTTGATCGCAACGCATCACACTATGTTTTCCGTACATGAGATCTTTGGGATTGCACTCTGATATGGTTTTATGATAACACGTTTTGATTATTGACACATTGGATTTGACATGATATATTATTATGAATGTTTTTATACTGATAGTTTTATGTAATAACTTATTTAAAAATGAACTTTTTGGCATTGAAAATTGGGATGTTACATAGTGTATTTAAAAAAAATATTAATAAACGAAAATGAACGCAAAAAAAACAAAAAAAAAATTTAAAAATTAAAAAACCATAATTCCGCAGAGCTGTAGAGAATTCGCAGATACATTAATGAATCTACAGAGGGTGCTCTGCGGAACCTTTGGTTATTTTCCGAAACCCTCATTTTACGTAGTCATTTTCTTTAAAACCACCCACTTTTTTGATTATTTCTCGAATTTTCTCTTTTAATGATCAATTTTCATTTTTAAAAGCTATTATAAACATAAAAACAATGTTGCAAAGGCAATGTTTGAAACTATTAAATAATGTCGATTCTTGCTATAATAGCAAATTTAAATCTACAATCAAGTAATATTATTTTTAAAATATTAATTATTTAATATATTTTATAATAAAATGTCGTTTATAACACATTATGTTTCATTTAGACATGCGTCTCGTCTCATTATTGTACGAAGTGATCGATAATATCGAGGTGCGTGTCACGGGTATCAAACAGTGGTATAGCTTTTAAAAAAGAAATATTAAAAATCCAAAATAGTTATTGTCTGGCTTAACTGTTTTATATGATTTTATATTTGTTAGGTTAAAGGGTTGGTAAATTTTATCAGGTTGAAAATATATGCCACATAGACATAAAAGCATTTGTATTTTTTTTAATAATTTTTGCGTATGATAATGATATGGTAATCTTTTTTACCTATGAAAATAAAAAAACTAAAAAAAAATCCTAAGTCTATAAATGACCGATCAAAAAGCTAAATGGAAACAAAATTGCAATTTACTACCGGTGTACCGGTGTAAGAACACCGACAACATAATGACACAGGTAAAAGAAGAGAAAGGGGCGGTGTTACCGCCGGCAAAACATGCCAAATCGGATTACCAGGGATGACATCTTTAGAATACCGTTTAGTCTTATAAGTTATTTGATAAAATGATTTTTCGACATGAAGTATATATTAGCATATTCAACGTCATAGCTAAATCATTTTTTTAAACGGCTTTTGCATTAAGAATCTAAAAGCTAATCATAAGCTAGAACAATGGAGGCATACAAATCCCAAGTGCATTTCGGGCATGACAGCCACGTAACGGGGCCTACTTCACGTTTTTTAATTCTTACCCAAAATCCAACTAAAAGATTTAATCATATGATTAAAAACGAGACTATCAAGTTGGATGGTATGTATACACTACCCTCATCGCCACGTAGGGCGGTGAGGCGAGGGTGTGCTAAACATTTCATGGCCTCTCGACACCACACCTCGGGTGCGGAAAATCTAAGAGGAGCCAATATATTCTTTTTTTTCCTTTCTTTCCTCTTTTAAAGGTAAGAATTTAAGTTTTTTATTTCAAGTTTTTGTTATTTTGTATATATATATATATATATATATATATATATATATATATATATATATATATATATATATATATATATATATATATATATATATATATATATATATATATATATATATATACAAAATAACAAAAACTTGAAATAAAAAACTTAAATTCTTACCTTTAAAAGAGGAAAGAAAGGAACGAAGAGAATATGTTGGCTCCCCTTAGGTTTTCCGTCATTTACCCGCGGCAAGCGACGAGTGCGTATAGTTTTTTCAAAAATTAGTTTTAGAGATGATTAGTTCTTTTCCGCAAATAGTTTACTACATCTAAACAATTATCAATAAAAGTTAATTGTGCAACAATTCTTTATACACCACATTTGAGATATAAACTTCATCCTCGTTGAACTTTTTTCAGTGTTAACTAATACATTTGTATTGTCACGTGATGTTCCTATGGACAATGCAATGTAAAGTTTCTCATGCGTGAAAATAGTTTTCAGTCCACTAATTTTTCTTTAGTCGAGCGTTCTTTAATTCCATTTCGATGATTAGTTTCCTTTTGACGAATAATTTCTTGTAGCTTCATTTTGATGGACAAAGATAGTTTCATTATAAACATATGATATTACAAAGAACATGAAACACATCAACATATATCTAAGTTTACTTGGTGCTCTAAGGTTAAAAGATTACGGTTTACGGTGTAGGGTTTAAAAAAGTGTTAGTAGCATGGTCGTAGGTGGCGTTTTCAATGTGGTGATTTTTTTGATATTAGCTTTCTTTAAAGCAAATAGTTTTACTTTAGGTGAATAGCTCTTTTTGATAAACGATGAATAATTTTTTCAATAAATAGTTATTTGCTAGTATCCTTAAGACTTTTGTATCGATATATAATTAACAAAAAATGATAAATGATATTTGAGATTACGATTAGAAACCAATGTTTTATTTTATTTTGTTTTCATATCCAAATCTCTCATTTGTAGAAATGTTATTGTGATTTGACAAGTTAAATAATAATAATTTTTACAATTAACTATAGTGATCGTTAACAAAGAAAATTATTGATCAATCAAAACATCAGTTTGCCAGAATACCGATGGTAAAATATCATTGATGTCTATATTGTTATAATCGATATCGATAGATTGTTTAAAGTTTCAGGTCGTAATAAAAAAAAGTTAAATGCCCAACATACATATATTAAAATAAGAGAGATAAAAATATAAAAAGAAAAGGTATAAATAAAGACACATGTCATGTGTATCATTTGTATAAAGATAATAATTTTTTTGACAATTAATTTTGCATACATTCATTAAGAGTAGTTATTTGAAAGTTGATAATTATTTGTTATATGAACAAATATATAATTGTAAAGTTTTTTTTAGCACAAAATAAGATATAAATCCAAACATATAACATGTTATCTTAAATTAATTCATTTATTTTATGATGATGCAAAAAATAATATATTATATTTAAATATTATAATTACCATGTGTATTAGTAATTAACATACGAAGTTGGATGGTATGTATACCCTACCCTCATCGCCAAATAGTGCGGTGAGGGCGTGCCGAATATTTCACAGCCTCTCGACACCACACTCTCGGGTGCGGAAAACCTAAGGGGAGCCAACATATTCTCTTCTTTCCTTTCTTTCCTCTTTTAACGGTAAGAATTTAAGTATATATATATATATATATATATATATATATATATATATATATATATATATATATATATATATATATATATATATATATATATATATATATATATATATAGGGTGAGGTTCAATAGAGAGCCATAATTAACCAAGGAACCAAGGAACCAATCTTTTTTTTTTCAACTTTTAGAACTTATATTTTATAAAAAAAAACTAAAAATACAGAAATTCATAACTTTTTATCCTTTTTCCAATGATATAAAATTCAATTTTTTTTTTATGTCAAATTCACAATGTGAATCTTCGAAAATTCACAACGTGAATCCGGATTCACACGGTGAATCCGAAAAATATTTTTCATATTCACAATGTTAGTATATGAATTTAGGTATTTTTAGATTTTTTTTTCCGATAAAGAATAAGCTCTAGAAATTGAAAAAAAAGATTTGGTTCCTTGAAGAACCCATAATTATGGTTCTCTGTTGAACTTTTCTCTCTCTCTCTCTCTCTCTCTCTCTATATATATATATATATATATATATATATATATATATATATATTGGTAAAGATCAAATGAGAACCCAAAAAGAATAAAAACCCTAAGAACCATTCATTTTTAACTTAATTTTGTTTTTTTTAATAATTTGATTTTTTAAAGTTTTTATAAATTGCCAAAAAAAAAAAAACAATAAGTACATAATGGTCTTTTAAGACACTTATTCTATAACATAAATCTATTATTTTCATTTCACTTAAATTTTCTAAGAACAAAAATGTAACGACCCAATTTTCACATCCAAAAATTTCATTTTTGATTAAGTGATTTGCAAAACATTTGTAACAAAATATCATCCGATCATATCATTTAATAAAAACATGTCTCATATCTGAAAACCGAATCGTAAAACCATAATAATGTCAGAGTACAAATCCCAGAATAACTCATAGTGTGGAAAACGAAGAGTGTGTGTATTATGTGCCGCTACTACGCTAGCTCCTTCCCCTTCACTGAAGAGGTACCTGAAACCAAAGCTTTAAACTGTAAGCACGAAGCTTAGTGAGTTCCCCCATTGTACCACATACCTTGCAATCACA
Organism: Lactuca sativa; assembly: GCF_002870075.4. Lineage (NCBI taxonomy): Eukaryota > Viridiplantae > Streptophyta > Magnoliopsida > Asterales > Asteraceae > Lactuca > Lactuca sativa. The sequence goes on along the minus strand of NC_056623.2, from coordinate 107,220,668 downwards.
TAGTGTAACAAACCCGAAATTCATATCCCTAAATGTAACCCTACTCGCGACTCGTTCCGATCTTCCAATCGTCGTTTCCGATTTCGTTTCCGATTTCGGCATTTTATTAAGTCATTAATGTATATTTTATTTTATGACTTAATAAGTGTCTTAATACCCTTAGAACTCATTCTAACGTCTCATATTAATGATCGGAACATTTCTAGAATCAACCATATCGGGTTACGGCAAATTGGCCGGGTGCGACCAAAAGCCCCTTCTAAAGCCGGTATCGGGTAGAATTTCATCGTATCCAAATCCCGAACACTATTTAAAGTGTTCTAAGACTTCATTTTGAATCTTTTGCTTCATTCTACAACTATCACCCCAACCTCTCTCCTCAAACTAGAATTAAAGGTCCAAATCTCAAGTTTAAGGCTTCAAATCTTTGAGGTAACTTCCCTAGCATGCTATACAACCTCTTTAGCCTTTAAATTCGAGTATAATCTATGGATTAGGACCATTATCATGTGTTTACGGCCCTAGAACTATCCTAGGCCGTAAACTCATATAAATGGGGTTTTTGAAGCAACAAAACCCTTCCAAACCACAATTAGACTTTAGATATGGCTAAATGACTTTATGGAATGAGCTTTGAATGCCTTGAAACATGATTTAGAGCCTTGTTTAAGAGTTTACGGCCCTGGAAGGTGTCTAGGTCGTAAACACTAATTTAGAGGGTTTTTAAGCCCTTAAACCATTTCCATGGCACAAACAAGACTTAGATACGACTTTTAGAATATTGGTTATGGACCTAGAACACTTTAAACATGAAATTTGAGGGGATTGTATGAGTTTACGGCCAAGGCATGTGCTTGGGCCGTAAACTCCTCAAACATGGGTCTAAACTCACTTCTAAGGTGTTAGAAAGCCATCCAACACCACCAAAAGCCTTGAAATAAATCATAGAACCAACCAAAAATAGTTTAAGGACCTTAAACACATCAAAACTCTTCATTTGAGATTTTACGGCCATAGAAGGTGCTCCATGGCCGTAAACTCCTAAAAGCATGTCAAATTATGTCCAAAAATCATTTTAAGGCTTGTAAGAATTTTTAGAATCACATGTGATTAACTTTGGAACCTCAAAAACACTTGATCAAGGGGATATGAGAGTTTACGGCCATAGATCATGCCCTTAGGCCGTAAACTCCCAAATATGTGTTAAATGATGCCATTAAATCATAACAAGGCTTGGAAAATTAACTAGAATCACATGTGATTGCCCTTAGTGCCTTAAATCAATTTCTCATGACCATGGGAGAGTTTACGGCCGTAAACTCCAAGTTTACAGCCGTGAACTCCCTTAAACATGGTATATGTCCCTTTAATTTAATCCAAGGCATTTTAGAAGTCCATTCCAACATTTCCCAAGTCCAAACAAGCCATTAAGCACTCAAAATCACACCAACATGAGTTCACGGTCGTGAACTCATGTATGTATGTGTTTTATGGTTGTAAAATCCCTAAAATGTTTACTCTTAGGGAGTAAACTCAAATCCCAAGTCCCTAGTACCATTACACGTCCGTAGATGTCACCCGGGTCACTCCAAACACTCGTTTTGAGGTGTTTAATCTCATTAGAGTGTAATGTTCCATATAGTTAGTGATTGTATATTTCATTTTACATAGGGACATCACGAGTAATCAAGCCCCGAACCGACGCTTAGTATCCGAAATCGTCACATTTCCGAGTTCGGTGAGTTCATACCCCTACCCTTTTTCTGTGTTTTCAATGGTTTTTCAATATTTTCAGGGGGGGAATACAAGCAAAAGTACAAGTGTATTTTGTACTTAAACTGATTTTCAACTCATCAGTTTTACTTACTAAATGTTTTGATTTCCAAAGATTTGTGATAACTGACGTTTCGAATTGCAGGTTAAACATAGATTTCTTTTAAGAATGTTATAACTATATTCTCTTTGAATAAGAAATCATACTAATCATATTTAAGATCAACGAATACGAATACGAATACGAATATGAATACGAATACGAATACGAATACGAATACGAATACGAATACGAATACGACTACGAATGCGAATACGACTACGCAAACGAAATGACGCCTTTGGTTGACACTAAGACTTTGAATATACAGTTAGTGTACTCCTTGAGTGTCACCAGAGTTTCGAATTTATTACAAAAATACGCCTCTGGACCTCTACTGAGTTTCAAATATATCCGCCTCAGAATGTCGACAGAGCTTCGAATACATAACTAATATACTCTTTTGGAACTCAGCAGAACTTCGAAAATACTGAAATGTACACTTCTGTGTGATTCCAAATATTCGAAATTACAACTACGTTAGTAGATTATAGTCATCCGAATGTAGAATAACTAAGGAAGTAGAACACATAACTAATACTACTCACATGGTAATTACTAGTACTTCGAAATCAGACTTAAGAACAAAACACCACTCATAGGAAAATATGGGATTTTCCTGGGATAACATTACAATCAGTAGCGAACCTAAATACCAATAGACAACTCAACACATAGGAAAATATGGGATTTTCCTAGGTAACACAAGAGCACATAAACGGATAAAGTAACAAACGAATAACTAAAACTATAAGGAAAATATGGGATTTTCCTGGAACGACATAACCAACTGTTTTCGAATTTGTAATAAAGGATAACCAAACTGTTTTCATAAGAAAATATGGGATTTTCTTGATCAATTTTTTTTCCAGAACATAAAAGGAACTTGTCTTTTCAAAACTAAACCGCTTATGAACTCACCAGCTTTATGCTGATTTTCAAACTGCTTGTATTCTCAGGTCAGCGATAGAAAGGTACACCGCAACCTTTTTGGAGAAGGCGGAGCGTCCCAAAGACTCGTCTTTACTTTTGTTTATATTACATATGTAAAACACTTGTACAACTTTACTCTCAAACAGATGTAAACAATATTATGTAATGTAATGTTTTGTGATTACTGCTTTACTATGTGCATTGGATTTGATACTCAACGCGGAGTCAACCCCGAAAATGTTTCCGCCTTTGGTTTTCGGGGTGTGACACATAGCATATATACTGCCGGGTAATTCTGGGGTGCCCGACCTACCCGGTACGGCCATTCTAGGGTGCCGACCTACCCATGTGACCATTCTGGGGTGCCGTCCCACCCATGCGGCCATTCTGGGGTGCCGTCCTACCCATGTCAAGCCATTCTGGGGTGCTGACCTACCCTTCAGTCCTAACAACTGACCTTTTGGGACTATTCCACCCCTTACTGCTACTATCACATATATCATAACATAAACATACTATCAGACATATCTGGGGTGTCTGACCTACCCTTCAGTCCTAACAACCGAACTCTACTACTATCACACATAACATATCCTGCCAATATATAACATATCAGGTAGTATCAAACCTAGATGATATCACAAAGACAATCATCTAATCATATAACTCCTACTGGTGGGCCGATATTGTGGCCGTAGACCCAACGCTACTGGAAGGTAACTCGCTTCGTAGTAGCTGTTGATTTGTGCGGGAATCCTCTGACTGCTTCCGCTGCTGCTCCGGAAATCCTCCGGCTATAATTCCCACAAAACACTTAGTCGTATACTGCTAACTGTTCTTAGGGTAAAATGACAATTTTACCCCTGACCAAATCAAAGTCAAAGTCAACTTCTAGTTGACCTAACTCGCTGAGTTGGCTCGCCAACTCGCCGAGTCCCTATCCTTCCATTTGTCCATATACATGTCTCTACTCGTCGAGTTAGGCGATGACTCGACGAGTTTTCCTTCTAAATGAACATCGACTGAATTCTCATCGGACTCGGCGAGTTGTATGAACAACTCGTCGAGTTCATCTTCAACTGATACACAAGTCCTGTCCTTGACTCGCCGAGTTGTATGTACAACTCGTCGAGTTCATCTTCATCCTTAAGAGGATTGCCTTGGACTCGCCGAGTCTGCTCATGCACTCGCCGAGTCCCATGAACATCCAGAACAATGGCTTAGTTCAGAACGTTAGGTCACTCCGCGGAACCCCCCTAAAACCCTTCCACACTCAACTGGGTCCTTATGACCCTGAACTGCTATGGGACAGAAACCTTGGACTCGTCGAGTTGGTCACATGCTCTCACTAAATCTTCAATTTCTGATGTACAACCCTTGATCAAAAGATAGATCTATGCTTCTACAATCAATCTAGCACGTAAAGTTACAACCTTTACGTGCTTGCATGGGACTTTGAGCTCAAAAGGTCCCAAGACAATCTATTACAATGCATGGGGCCTTCTTTGAGTGCAAGAGCCACTCCTTTCTGCCTTGTAACCCCTCTAAGGGCCTAGATCTGAAACATCAACCCCTAACCGTGCTTGCAATCATGGTTGGTGACCAAAATGGCTTAGAAAAACCCTAAAACTCCACAAAATGGGATCTATCAAAAGAACAAACAAGGTATAGACTTTATACCTTCTGTAGACTGCAAATGATGCTCAAAATCGGATTCTTCTAGCCTCCTCTTGATTGTTCAAGCTTTTCCTTCCTTCCTTGGGTTACAAAAGCACGAAAATCACTCCAAATGCCTTAGATTGCTTCAATAACGGCTAGGGTTTGCTATGGGGGTCTTCTGGGAGCAAATGGGACGAAGGAGGCTGAGTTAAGGTGTTTAAATAGGGTGCAAACCCTCGGGTTAGGGTTTTTGTCCAGACAGGGCCTACTCGCCGAGTCCGGGACCCGACTCGTCGAGTCCACTGCTTAAACCCCACGTCTCCTCCTGCTTTACTTGGCGAGTTGGTCCTTCAACTCGCCGTGTCCAAGGCCAAAATGAAAAAATATTAATAAAAGAATATGTACCCAGAACCAGGTGCTATAAATCTCCCCCACTTATTTTAGACTTCGTCCTCGAAGTCTGCTGCTCGATCCTAAAACAGCTCGGGGTAATGTTTCATCATCTTGTCCGCCGACTCCCAAGTCCACTCCGACCCCTTCCGGTGCTGCCATTGCACCTTCACGAGTTCCACTCTTTTGTTCCTCAAATCCTTCGACTTCCGGTCGAGGATTGCCACCGGTCGCTCAATGTAGTTCAGGCTGTCATCAACCTGAATGTCCTCCAAGGGTACCACTGCTGAGGCATCCACCAGGCACTTTCACAGCTGAGAAACATGGAAAGTGCTGTGTATCTGACTGAGTTCGGCTGACAAATCCAGCCTATACGCCACCTTCCCCACCCGGGCTATAACCCTGAACGGTCCAATGTACCTGGGGCCCAACTTGTCCCACTTCCTAAATCAGATAACGCCTTTCCATGGCGACACCTTCAGGAGAACCGTATCCCCGACCTGGAACTCCAAGTCTGATCGGCGCTTATCGGCATCGCTTTTCTGCCGATTCTGAGCAGTGTAAAGCCTGCTCTGGACCTGCTGAATCTTCTCCGTCGTCTTCAGCATCTCGAAGGGAGTAAGATCAGTGTTGGGGCGAGGTTACCCTCTGGCCAACCTCGCCCCAACATATCGGGGTCCTGCACTTCCTCCTATATAGAATCTCGAAGGGAGTACGATCAATGCTCGCATGATAACTAATGTTATAGGAGAACTCTGCCAATGGGAGGTAGGTATCCCAACTACCTCCGAAATCCAATACGCATGCTCGCAACATATCCTCCAGGGTCTGGATGGTCTGCTCGCTCTAACCATCCATCTGCGGGTGAAAAGCGGTGCTAAAATGCAGACGAGTACCCAACTCCTCATGAAACTTCCTCCAAAACCTAGAAGTGAACCGCACATCCCTGTATGAAATCACAGAAACTGGCACACCATGCCGCGCCACCACCTCCCGGATATAGATGTCGGCCAACTTCTCGGGCGAGATGCTCTCCTGAATCGGGATAAAATGGGAACTCTTGGTCAATTGATCGACGATGACCCAAGACGAATCCACTCCCCGTGCGGTCATGGGAAGCTTGGTGATAAAATCCATCGTGATGTCTTCCCATTTCCACAGTGGAATATCCAACGGCTGCATCTTGCCGTGAGGTCTCTAATGCTTAGCCTTGACCTTCCTGCAGGTCAAGCACCGCTCCACAAACCATGCCACATCCCGCTTCATGCAGGGCCACCAATAGTCCAGACGAAGATCCCTATACATCTTCGTCGCCCCGGGATGAATGGAGAACCGAGATTTGTGCGCCTCCTCCATCAGAACTTGGCGTACACCCTCGTGGTATGGCACCTACACCCTACGACGTAGTGTCAGTAATCCTCGACTGTCATAGTCGAAGGAGGAAACCTGCCCCACGATCCGCTCGCTTTTCTGATGTTCCTTCTTCATGGCCTCTAGCTGGGCCTCCCGAATCCACTCCAACAGCGGAGTCACCACTGTCATCCTCAGGCATATATCCTTGATCGGCGCTGCTTTGCGGCTAAGCGTGTCAGCTACCACATTGGCCTTACCCGGGTGATAAAGGATCTCTCAATCGTAATCCTTTACCACGTCCATCCACCGACGCTGCCTCATGTTTAGATTCGGCTGATCCATGAGGTACCTCAAACTCTTATGGTCCGTGTAGATTGTACAGCGAACCCCATAGAGGTAATGACGCCAAATCTTGAGGGCGAATACAACAGCCCCCAACTCCAAATCATGCGTCGGGTAGTTCGCCTCGTGAGGCTTCAGCTGCCTCGACGCGTAGGCGATGACATGCCTTCTCTGCATCAATATTGCGCCCAAACCTGAGATGGACGCATCGCAATACACAACAAAATCCTCCATGCCCTCTGGCAGAGCTAACATTGGCGCCTCGCACAATCTCTGTCTCAGTGTCTCGAACGCGGCCTGCTGCTCAGGCCCCCAACGAAAGACCACGACCTTCCTTGTTAGCCTGGTCAGAAGTACGACTATCTTGGAGAAATCCTAGATGAATCTCCGATAGTAGCCGGCTAATCCTATGAAACTCTGAATCTCAGATGGAAACTTCGGAACCTACCATCTCATCACGGCCTCCACTTTGGCCGGGTCCACTGAGATCCCATTCTGGTTGACGAGATGCCCAAGGAACTACACCTTGCGCAACTAGAACTCACACTTGGAGAACTTAGCATACAAGTTCTCCCTCCTCAAAGTCTCCAGAACCTCTCGCAGATGCTCCTCGTGCTCCTCCTGCGTCTTGGAGTAAACCAAGATATCATCAATAAACACTATCACAGACTGATGTAACATCGGTCTACACATGCGGTTCATGAGGTCCACGAACGCGGCAGGAGCATTAATGAGCCTGAAGGGCATCACCACAAACTCGTAGTAGCCATAGCGCGTCCGAAACGCATTCTTCTGTACATCCTCCTCTCTGACCCTCATCTAATGATATCCTGAATGCAGATCAATCTTGGAGAACCAAGAAGCTCCCTGTAGCTGGTCAAAGAGGTCATCAATCATCGGGAGTGGGTAACGGTTCTTCACCATTACCTTGTTCAGCTCCCGGTAATCTATACACATCCGATGCGACCTGTCCTTCTTCCCCACAAACAGAATCGGGGCTCCCCAGGGAGAGCTACTCGGTCTAATGAATCCCTTGCCTAACAGATCCTGCATCTCAGGAGGAGCCATCCGATATGGTGCCTTGGCTATTGGATTCGCACCATGGACTAGGTCGATCCTGAATTCCACCTGGCTCTCCGGAGGTATCCCTGGCAACTCCTCGGGGAATATATCCGTAAACTCTCGCACTACGGGCACATTGCCCACTGTCGCCTTACCCGCCTTCCGGGTGTCCATAACATAAGCGATATATCCTGCACAACCCTGCTGAAGGTAACGCCTAGCTCTCGCTGCTGAACATACCGCTGGTCCTTGCTGTGGCCTCTCGCCCTGAACTACCAGCTCTCCCCCACTTGGGGTCCTGATCCGAGCCAGCTGCTGTGCGCAATCTATCACTGCCCCATTAGGGCTCAACCAATCCATGCCTATAATAAACTTGTTCCCTATCAACGGAATAGGAACCAGGTCCACCAGATAACGCTCCTCGAATAATCTCTGCACATAGTCTCGGAATACCATCGATGCTCGCACCGATCGGTCATCTGTAACCTCTACCTCTAAAGGGCAATCCAACATGCCCAAACACTCAGGAAACTTCTTGCTAAGTGCAAGAGAGACAAATGATCGGGTAGCCCCCGAATCAAATAGTACCTGAACTGGGATACCGTTCCCATGGAACGATCCTAAACAGAGCACATACAGAACATATCAAAATCACAGCAACGCATCATAAAGCATAATGATAAGAAATCATACCCGTCACCACATCGGGTGCAGCGTGCCTCCTCGGTAGTCAAATGGAATGCCCGACTCCTCACCACTGGAGCCTCTGCCTTGCCCTGCCGGCCATCAGTGATCCACAGGGTTGCTGGAGCTGGCGCCTTCACTAGCACTGATGCTGCTATCAACTAGGGGCAGTTGGCCTTTTTGTGGCTCCTCTGGTTGTAGTGGAAACATAGCAACTTAGACGTATGAATAACCGGTGCAGGGGCAGTACAATCACTGCTGAAATGCCCCGTCTCTTCGCACTTGTAGCAGCCCGACGATCCCAATCTACATGCCCCCTCATGTGGCCTGCCGCATTTCCTACAGCGGCCCGGTCCTGACTGGCCTTTCGGCCTACCGTCTGATCCCTTGGGCTTCTTCCCCGAAGCCCAGTCGTCTGACCCTCCTATATCTTTCTTTTTCTGACACGCTCCAGATCAATCTCCCTCTCCCTTGCCCTGGCAATCATGGAATCCAAGGTAGGGCACGCTGAAAAACTAACATGCTCCCGAATGTCGGCCCGTAGCATGTCGTGGTAGCGGGTCCTCTTCATATCCTCATCTCCCGCATACTGGGGCACCAGCAATGCCCTCTCCTGAAACTTGGCATTGATCTTCGTCACCGTCTAGTCTGTCTCATATCCAAAAACTCCCTGGCCAGATGCTGAAGTGTCACACCCCCGAACCAGACGGCGGAAACGTCCGGGGGCTTGAGCGTGACTTCATCTTGAAGTATCATTACAGTGAATATAATTGAAACATAACATCATCATCATCACACATGTAATATAACAACATTCATTGTTTACATCGAGTATTGTATTTGAATATTACATGCCAAAATAGTAAGAGTATGATGAAACAAAATATAACACAATATCCATTAGTTTGTTTCGTTCATCCTGTTTCATCGGTTTCCTGAGAATACAAGTTATTTTGAAAACGGTCAACATAAAAATATTGGTGAGTTCATAAGCATGTTTGTGAAAATGATTTGTATAACTTGGAAAACCACCAGAAAATCCGATATTTTCTGAAAACTGTTTAGTGTGTTTGTGCTAGATCTTGTATTAATGCATGTATGTTATCATTTATTTGACTAAAAGGTAAAGAGAACGTAGAGAGAATGTAAGAGCTTGTAAAGAGAAGGTTCCCAGACAACCTGATGTTGCCTGTAAAAAAAGAATGGTCTTCCGTAAACTTCATAACATTAATTCCTCTAAGTGAGCCGTCATAACCATACTAAATAATGACAATTTCACCTGTCTTGGCGTCATTGGACGCCGGTTTTTGACTTTGATTATAAGGTTTTCATCACCCTAGACTGAGTTAGTCTAACTGTAGCGAACAGCTCAGGTGTGGGGTGTCATCCTCGTACAGATCTATACACAAATCCCCGTTCTCCCTCCAAGAGACTCTGGTTATGACTACAGGCTACGATCGTACACTTAATAGGTGCCAACCGACAAAACTCACTAGATCCTTAATCGAATTTACGCGAAGAAAAATGTATAAACTCCTTCCAGGCCCAATGATCCATGTAAGTGAACCAGTAAGGCATCGCTAAACATGTAAATCATTTCAAGACCCAATTGGAATGAGATTATATAATATGGGCCCGAAATATATATGAAAGGACAACTAAGGCCCATTTCACATGTAAAGTATTTACAGGCCCAAATAGCACACAAATAGTATCCAAGGTCCGTCACACATGTTAATGGGTCAATGAGGCCCAATAAACATATAAATAGTATACAAGACCTCTCACACATAAAAATGGGCCACTAAGGCACAATAACCTAGAAAATGATCAAATTAATCTGTTTGTTAGTTTATCGTTGGTTTTGGTTTAAGTATTCACTAAAATATCAAAAGAAAGAAGAACACGTATAAAACTCATTCCTAGGACCAATAAACATGTAAGTGGACCACTAAGGCCCACTATATGTGTCTATTATTTTCAGGCTCAAAAAGAATATGAATGTCTATCCTGAGCCCAATATACATGTAAAAGGACACTAAGGCCCACTAAACATGTATATTATTTTCAGGCCCAATAAGGATATGAATATCGTTTTTAACCCGTTTGTTATTGTTTTGTTTATTTTAGCTTGATTATTTACAAAATTGATATATAAAACCCACTTTTTGTAAAAATTACATTCTTGGCCCAATAAGCCAAAAATTTAGAAATTAAGGCCCAATTTTTGTAAGAATAACACTTTAGTCTCCATTTTGTTCAAAACTTGTGTTGATGACTATTTTGTGGTAAAAATAACATTTTAAACCCATTTTTGTCAAAATATCATTTTTGGCTTGATTTTTGTGGAAATACACATTTTTCTGGTTTTGGGCCTTTCCGACCTAGTTTTTGGAAAATTTGTAGAAAAATCATCGTAAGTCGAAATTTGGATCCGTAAATTCTGGAATTTTGGAAATTTCGTCTACTTCGTTCACAATTTTTGTCATAATTTTAAGTGGCTTCTAACAAGTGTGAAATTGCTCACCTTCACAGGCTGGTCCGAAAGTATTTCAAATCTGATAGGCAATTTTGTAAAATTCGGAAAAAATTGTAGAAAAATCATATGAAAACGTGAGAGTAGTTATTTTAAAGGTATAAATCTGAAATTTATCCATGTAAAACAGTTTTGAAAAATACTTCCATTAAGAGGGTCAAAACAGTCCGAGATTGGACCAAAACTTTCCTGTCAAGGGCTGTTTTATGAGTTTAATTTATAGATCTTACAACACAACACTCATTTTTGCTATTTAAAGTGTATAAATCTCAGATCTACTAGTTTAAATGTATTATATGTGAGAAAAATACTTTTCTCAAGGTTCTTATGAAGATCCAAGTGATAAACTTCAAGTTCTTAACATATTTTTAGATTAATGAAGAAATCAACTCATAATCACCAAATAATTCATGGAAAACACATATAGTCATGCATATAGACATAGATCTACACAAATCAACTTGTATTCTCCCCCAAAAACAAGTAAAAACCAGAAACAAGGGGGTATGAACTCACCTTAGGGTGATGGATCGATTTTGATGAAGAAGTGGAAGAAGATTTTTGATCCTAGCAGGCTTTCTTGAGTAGATCTTGAACTTAGATGGTTCTAAGAACATGATCCACAAATATATAGATGTAAGAGGAGATTTTTGAAGAAATCAAGAAGCTAAACCATGGATCTAAGCAAAACTTACCAAAGATGATGATCTAGGTGAAGATCCTCTTGAAACTACACCAAAACTCGAGAATTTAGAGGGGAAATGTAGGAGAGTTCTTAAGAGACTTCTTGTGAGAGCTTTAGAAAGTAAGAATAATGGCGAGGAGGCCTTATGGCCGTGAGTTTTGAAGAGGGGAGAGGGAGAGAGAAGGCTTGCCTAGTTATATGAGATATTACCTTGTTGTATGTGGGGTTTTGGTGCATGGGTGACCACCATGGAATATTGAGGTGGCACTTGGTCATAATTTCTCATTTCTTTTTTTTGTCTAGTAAACACCTTGGGCCAAGAATTTGGGCTAGGAGGAAGGAGTTGAAGTAATTTGGGATCAATCATGGCTTTGCTCGATTTTTATGAAGTTTAAGAATACTTTTCGGCCCATTGGGCCTTTAAGGTAGTTCACGGCCCAAATAGTATAAAGAATGGGTTTTATGGTCCATTAGGGTTAATTGGAGTTGTTATGCCCCAATAAGACCCATTAAGGGTAAACTAATTTATTTCGGACCCAAAATGGCCCAAAATGCTAAGTTTTATAGAAGTGGGTCCAATTAGAGACCATTTAGGGTTCATGGGCCCCAAAATAGTCGGTTTGGATACTTATTGGCCCATTAGGCCCAATAAGAATGTCCTAGACCATAATAGCCTTGAATCGGAATATTTAGAGTTTCAACTCTTTGTTGAACATGAGAGATGGATTTGAATGAGCATAGAGTATGATATTCGCTTAGAGTACCTGTTATTGTACTGGTTCAATGATTATAGGAGAGTGGAATTCCTTAGCAAAAATGCTAGTTGTGACATGAAGCTCTACAGCAGGCGCAAACTCTACTCGAAACCGGGTCACAAAATCTGACCATGTCATAGCCTCAACAGCTGAGGCTCCCATAGAGTTACCAACCGACTCCCACCAATCCCTAGCCCGGTCTCTCAAACACCCTGCTGCAAATCATACCTTCGACCCCTCGGGGCAGAAGCTGGTCAGCTGCGCGGACTCAATATCTGCAATCCATCGTCTGGCAGCAATGGGTTCCTTCGCCCCGTGGAAATCTGGTGCACCGCTGCCCCTGATGTCCTTAAAGGACAGTGTGTGGGATCATGACTGGCTAGACGCCATATCACTCCTGAACGCCCTGAGGCGATCCTCCATCAGCTTGACTATCCCTTCCTTGATCGACCCGAAGATGATGGGGGTCGACTCAAGGATGCGTCTAGTGATCTCTGACGCGATGAACTCGCGTAGCCTCTCATCTACTGGCTTGGAACCTGATCCCGAACCCGATCCCTCTCCTGAACTGCGAACTACTGGCCTCTGCCGTAGTACCACCGTTCTGCAAAACATTATACCAACCGTTAGTGATATCGATACATCTCGAGGGATCACATCTGCTACAAGTTCCCTGGTCTTGTCTCAACCTTCCTCAATTTAGGTACGGATCCTCTGCTTTCAGTAGTACGGGCCCATACTACCTTCCACATCTATCTGTACCTTCCTCAAAGACTGCCTTGACTCTACCAAGTCCCTTTCACCACTGCTGATTCTCTACTATTCCCATCCTAGGCTTACCCTAGGGAAAATCTCTAACTCCACCCAAACCGGTCCTCACCTGCTAAAGGCCTCCTTGTAATGCCAATTAGCCATTACCTAAATACCATCACATGTGATGAGGCTCAGATAATCCTTCGAGTAACAGACTCGTCCCTACAATGGTTAGACTCAGACAAGAGCTGCGTAATATGGCCAAATCCAGCAATATGAGATTATTCAACCCTGATCACATGTGACATGACGTATTCACCTAATGGTTAACTCCCATCACTCAGAGTCCCACAAAGCACAAAGCAAGCGGCATTCGGATGCAGGATAGCTACTCAAGCAAATCTGTCCTCATAATGAGAAGCTGAACTAGCATATAATGCTGAGCTCATACTACTAGGCATAACCTAAACATGCTATCCTACTACTGTCTACTCAATACTAGCATCCAATTCTCATAAGCTGAAGCACATAAAGCAGGCACATAAGGCATCATTCCTAGATCCTTAGTTCTATTCTAGCATGTTGTTCTACTGAAACTGATAAACATAAGATAACTGGTATGGGTACTATGGGGAATACTTACTTGAGCTCGACCGGTTGCGCACATTACACACTTGTTCCTTCTCAAAACTCTTTTATCTTAGCTTTTAGAAAGTCATTTTCCTTGTAAAAATCTTTTAATCCCTTGGGTTGAGTCTATACACCCCCGAAGGTGTGTCCGAATCCCTCAAACCAGGGCTCTGATACCAACTTGTAACGACCCAATTTTCACGGCCAAAAATTTCATTTTTGATTAAGTGATTTGCAAAACATTTGTAACAAAATATCATCGATCATATCATTTAATAAAAACATGTCTCGTATCTGAAAACCAAATCATAAAAACATAATAATGTCAGAGTATAAATCCCAGAATAACTCATAGTGCGGAAAACAAAGAGTGTGTGTATGATGTGCCACTACCGCACCAGCTCCTTCCCCTTCCCTGAAGAGGTACCTGAAACCAAAACTATAAACTGTAAGCACGAAGCTTAGTGAGGTCCCCCATCGTACCACATGTCATGCAATCACATAGCATACATACTGCCGGACAATTCTAGGGTATCCGACCTACCTGGTACGGCCATTCTGGGGTGCCGACCTACCCATGCGGCCATGAATCGCCGAGTTGGCTCGCCAACTCGCCGAGTCCCTATCATTCTATTTGTCCTTATACCAGTCTCTACTAGTCGAGTTAGGCGATGACTCGACGAGTTTTCCTTCTAAATGAACATCGACTGAATCCTCATCGGACTCGGCGAGTTGTATGAACAACTCGTCGAGTTCATCTTCAACTGATACAAAGGTCCTGTCCTTGACTCTCCAAGTTGTATGAACAACTTGTCGAGTTCATCTTCATCCTTAAGAATATTTCCTTGGACTCGCCGAGTCCCATGAAATTCCAGCACAATGGCTTAGTCCAGAACGTTGGGTCACTCCCCGGGACCCCCCTAAAACTTTTCCACACTCAATTGGGTCCTTATGACCCTCAACGGCTATGGGACAGAAACCTTGGACTCGCCGAGTCCAAGAATGGACTCGTCGAGTTGGTCACATCCTCTCACTAAATCTTCGATTTCTGATGTACAACCCTTGATCAAAAGATAGATCTATGCTTCTACAATCGATCTAGCACGTAAAGTTACAACCTTTACGTGCTTGCATGGGACTTTAAGCTCAAAAGGTCCTAAAACAATCTCTTACAATTCATGGGGCCTTCTTTGAGTGCAAGAGCCACTCCTTTCTGTGTTGTAACCCCTCTAAGGGCCTAGATCTGAAACATCAACCCCTAACCATGCTTGCAATCATGGTTGGTGACCAAAATGGATTAGAAAAGCCCTAAAACTCCACAAAATGGGATCTAGCAAAAGAACACACAAGGTATAGACTTTATACCTTCTATAGACTGTAAATGATGCTCAAAATCGGATCCTTCTAGCCTCCTCTTGATCCTTCAAGCTTTTCCTTCCTTCCCTGGGTCACAAAAGCACCAAAATCACTCCAAATGCCTTAGATTGCTTCAATAGCGGCTAGTGTTTTCTATGGGTGTCTTCTGGGAGCAAATGGGACGAAGGAGCTCGAGTTAAGGTGTTTAAATAAGGTGCAAACCCTCAGGTTAGGGTTTTTGTCCAGACAGGGCCTACTCGTCGAGTCCGGGACCTGACTCGTCGAGTCCACTGCTTAAAGCCTGCGTCTCATCTCGCTTCTACTCGGCAAGTTGGCCCTTCAACTCGCCGAGTCCAAGGCCAAAATGAAAAAATATTAATAAAAGAATACGTACCCAGAACCAGGTGCTAGAAAAATGAATTTTATATATTTACAACCTCTCAAACTCTCTCAGCCTCTACCACTAAAATTAAAGAACACACAACCATTTACACTAGTTCTCACCAACCACCACCCCCATACATTCGCTGCCTTCTACATCCGGAGAACCGCCGTCTCTTCCTACCTTCGGTGAACGACTGCTATCGGCCACCACCGACCACCATTGGTAACAATCCCCACCATCAACTCCTCTCCCTTTAGTTTTGGTTTAGATCTGTTTAGATCTGATCCTAATCTTGTCCACCGCCATCCTTCGACGACTTTCCACCACCAACCTCCGAAGCATCAAAATCTGCTACTGGACCGTTGACGTTAAACCACCATCAAACCATCACATCTTTTTGTTGCAACACCATTTTACATATTTAATCCTCACCAACTTACCTCTGGTGACTTCAAAAACCGAAGGAAACACATATCTCGTCAGATCTGATGCAACCATCGTCTTTTTTTCTTCCTGTTAAACACCAATGTAAGACCTATGGATCAGATGAAATCTGGAACTTCCTCCACTTAGATCTAAAATCTTCGACGACTTTCCAACACCGCTGACATGCACGTCCGACACATCAGATCTGTTCTATAACTACATCTGAACATCCGTCTCAAATCTCCTTCTCTAGAAACCTACATCATTGTCGCCGCTCGTCATCTAAAACCACCCCATCCACCATATCATGTAAACCCTAATTTTAGGGTTGTGGCTCATATTTAAGCAACCTTATAGACTCATATCCTCCTTTTATCCAACCTCCTTCTGTGATTTCGATCCTCAACCAACCCTAGAGAAAGAGAGAGAAAAACTTGAGCCTTTTAGAAAGTTTTGGAGTCGTTTTGAAGAGAGAAGAAGGTGGTGAGAAGTTCTTGGAGTTGAGAGCACTTTAGATATGGGATTTCTTCTTGGTTTGTAACATCTTGAAGATATAAAGCTTGCATCTTTTCCGCCCTATCTTATAAATCTAGGTTTATGCTCTTTAAGTCACCTTTTTGGTCCCAAAATGATGGTTCATGAACATAGCATGTTTTTGACCCATTAAGTTTTCCTTTCAGACCCTTGGAAGGGTCTTGAGTCAAAAGAATGGATTCCAAGTGGTTGATTTTTCTCCATGTGTCATTTAGGAGGTCTTAATGAATTAAGAAGTTGAGTTATGCTCTTAATGGACATGCAAAGTCACAAAGTTCGAAACTTTATGACTCTTGAGGGTATTTTAGCCATGGATCTAAAAAATAGACGTGCGTGCTTAAGCCGTTAAGCACTTATTGAGCTTTGAAGCTTCTGGGAGTTCATCCCACATACTTGGAGTATGCCATGCGTACGAGGTCAATCACGCTGATGGTGGTCATCATGCGAGTACGTCCAACGTACCTTCGGAGTACGCCCCGCGTACTCTCCCTGATTTGACTCATCTGAGTTAACTCGATTGGGTTGACTCGACTGGGTTGACTTAGTTGACTCAGTTGATTTGACCAGTTTGACTTTAACTTTGACCAAGTTTGACCGTAACGGTATTTTAGGTATTTTGGGATTTTGATTCAGATTAGTCATTTGGTTGGAATAGGTGTCGATTAGAGCTGAGATTCAGAGTCGAGACCTCATCAGCTTTTTCCAGTTTGTGAGTAGCAGGATATCAATGTTGGGTTTTGAGCAATCTAACACTCCTATGGTATACATGCAATCCTATAAACCTTAAATCTATGTTTTCTCTATTATAGATGCAAATATTCAATATTCCAAGGTTTCATCCTAACCAACATAATATAAAGTATATATAATACAAGAATCTAGTAGAATGACATACCTTTTTGTTGTAGCGTGATTTCATGGAGCTTAAGAGCCTAGTGCCCCAAGTGTGACACCTCAAATGGCTCACATAACACCACCAACAGCTTGGAATAACTTGAGAGAAAAGTTTTTATGCTCAAAATCGGCTAGCCCTCTCATATGAATCCTTTGGGTTGATTTCTTGAGCTATGGGGTCTTTATATATTGTAGCTATTGGGGTTACACCATGTAACTCATGACTTTCTAGATTCCTCATGATCCATGGGTTTTAACCAATATGGAGTATCCATGGGTTACCCCATGGGTTTAGCCCAACATGAAGAACTATGGATCATAAGCACACATATATAAGAATGAATGATTTACATAATCAATCCCCATATATTTAGTTAGTCTCTTTTTATCACAAAATTAATTCCAAATTAATTCTTGATCAATAATAATTAAATAACATGATTTCATATTAATATATTAGAACTTATAATATATTAATAAATCATAAATATCCTTTTCTCACAAAATTCTACCAAATTGTTGCGGTGCCATGCAACCCAAATGGACCATGCCAAATCGGGTCAAGTACATACCAATTATAGTTATGCACTTAGACACTAATCCAACAGTCTCCCACTTGGATAAGTCTAATAACTATTATTTCAAATATGACTCTGCAACCTGACTAGCAATTGTAGCTATTAAAAGCCATTGTCGAAGTCTGAACAAATCAATGACGCGTCCATTAGATAAGGGATAATATATATTCCTCCATTCTAGATATCATATGGGTTGAGACATGGATTATAATCATTCTCTCTGTCCATTTGTTGTTTCCCGATTTCTGATTTATGACGACCGACTAATTGAACAAATCAACTCAGTCCAGGCTTGGCCATGCACTTAGGGGTGTCATCACTAAATCATCGAAGGGCCCACAGATATCGCTTTTATCCCTCCAAGGGTAAAAGGAATGGATAAAATTCGACCTAAATGTTCTCTTGTACTTACTCATCAAATTACACACACTGATATGTTTTATAACAACCAAGTTACTGGTTGCGTTTACATATGTCAATGTGCAACTGACGCACAACTACAACTCACACATCTCCGTTTGAAGAATATAAGATATTATCGTCTCATGATCACTCATGATAAAATCCAAAAGGTGATTCAAATGAGCATGGGTTTAATCCAATACTCGAATCTCATTCCAGGAGCACTCATGAATGTTGCAACAACTTTTGCTATGTCTAAACACTTTAGACATGTGCAAGCCCAATTCATGAAAGTCATGATTCATACCTACTTCCAAAGTATGATGGACTGTGGAGAGTTTGAATAACCTAGTTATTTGGGAAGTCAAAACATGTAAAGTGAAACACAAGAATAACCGAATCCAATATGGTCTTAGAACTTATGAATATAAACAAAACACCTGTTATTTATCATCATATTGATTACACATTATTCATTGTATAATTTTTTGAATAATCACGTTAATACTTGAACTGAAACAATAGTGATGCCATGCTCCAAGCATGCACAATGTGTTTGTCTAAACAATAGTTCTGCCATATTCAAGTATGCAAACTATGTTTGTCTATGATCCTTACTTTGTGCATAGACCAATTTAACATGATTCCAATGATGCTCATTTCACAATCCCAAATCCTTATCGCAAATGTAAGAATTCAATTTTTCCTGCCATTTACAGAAATTTGTTAGATTCTAAACTTATATGCATTGATCATCTTGTAATGACTATGCACAAAGTCACAAAGACTTGTCAATAGACATTACAGAGTATTTTGATGGAGATCTATTCCATGAATTGAAGTCTCAAATTCAAAGTACATTACTTTGAACATCCTTCTTGCACTAAGTTTTCTAATCTTACACAGACTGAATAACTTCCACCTATGGAGGACATTACCATATTCCTATATTGACTATCACTTCTGAACAAGAGTTGCCGCTTTTTCAGAATATGTCAATATGGTCCTTTCCAAAAATTAACATCATACTTCCAACTGTCCATGAGCAACCAATCTTTGGTAAACCTCAAATTGTCCTCGACAATTGCTTAATCATTTTAGTCATA
This sequence comes from Lactuca sativa, assembly GCF_002870075.4. Classification (NCBI taxonomy): domain Eukaryota; kingdom Viridiplantae; phylum Streptophyta; class Magnoliopsida; order Asterales; family Asteraceae; genus Lactuca; species Lactuca sativa. The sequence continues at coordinate 107,201,332 of NC_056623.2, read as the reverse complement.
TCCAATTCTAGACCTTTTCCCCTCTTAATGCCCTAGGCATTTGGAAAATTTATAAAGGATAAATATTATAACACATGTAATTGATCCTATACCCAAAGCATATGGGACACGATTCATGATGTCTCACATAAAGACATGATCCTAGACCAGTCTTTTGCTACAATATTTTGTTTTTTTCCATGTTTTCATAATTTGACTATGAAGAGGGATGTCGTAATCATAATCGAATTTTGAGAACGCAATATATATAGAATTTCCTTATGTTGAACCATTCCAACATAAAATTCATGTATATATATATATATATATATATATATATATATATATATATATATATATATATAAAAATTATACTTCATTTCAATTTTAAAAGCTTAGATTGAGATTTTAATCATCTTTAGTCAAGGATATATACATACACACACACACACACATATATATATATATGTGTGTGTGTGTGTGTGTGCGTATATATATATATATATATATATATATATGTGTGTGTGTGTGTGTGTGTGTGTGTGTGTCCTTGACTAAAGATGATTAAAATCTCAATCTAAGCTTTTAAAATTGAAATGAAGTATAATTTCCTCTCCCTTAATTATAGCAAAACAACTTTTGAAACCCTGCAGCGTCACGAATTAAGACTTTTGTATTCTATAATTAACACTTAACATAATAATCATGCTTTCACTAACATGATAATTATTAGCATAACACTTATGCTCCCACTAGCTTTGACATGTATCCAGAAATCAGTTGGACTTCTCTAAATCAATACTTTATTGACTTTCTTATCAAAGTTCAGATTTCTGGTACGTGATGCTTTGATAAGATTTTATCAAAATCATACACCTTTCCTTAGATAGCATACATGTGTGTCTAAATAATTTTTAGAACTATGAAAAGGGATGCCGTAATCATAGTCTCCATTGTTTAGACCTTTGCCATTTCTCACAAGTCCATGTTAGTGTGCCGGTTAACCACACACGCTCCACTAACGACTTTGAGAATGCAAAATATATTAATTGCTATGTACTTAAAATCTATTTAGTGAAAGCGTTTCCTCACCATCATTTTCATGAATCGGAGAGAAAGCTTATGACACTTAGATTTTATGGTGTATCTGTTCCTATCCATTTGTATTTGTTAAAACCATAATCACATGACAAGGTTAGTGACAAATTCAAACTCATATGGAATGAACTTGTTCAATCTTAATTTCTTGCCATCTGACAGCCCAAGGACCTACCATGTCTTCCAAGTTGTTATGCAAGCAACCGCGAACTCATAGAACTCACATGCATAGTCAAATTTAACCGGAATGGGCACAAAAACAAGAATTATGTCACTACGATATGTTATAAACCTCAAGTCATATGCTAGTGACAAACTACAGGTTTTATTCTTGATTAGTTCTTGAAACTCTTTGAGGATCTTTTAAGACTCCCACTGTCCTCTTGACATATAAGACACTCTTGCCAAGAACCATTCCTTGACAAACACATATTCAAGAGATAGTGCAGATTCTTATCAAGACAAACACTTCACGCAATTGGCCTTAGTTGGTCCTTGTTTTATCCAAAACATCACAACTTACCAATTTCAAATGTACAAGAGTAGAAAACATTTTACTCTACATTTTACAAGTTTTATAAACCTTCTTTAAGATATATCACTCAAATTAAAATCTTGGAGTACGATTCTAAGGATTGTTTTGGAATGAAGTATAACTCATCTTCTTGATTTAACTACTTCAACAATTCATGACTCCTCTTCTTAGCCATAGGAATGCACTAAGATGTCCTTAGAGAATCAATTGTGATATAGTTTCATAATCATTAAGATGATCATATAACATGATACTAAAGTACTCTCCCATCTTTTCAGATTTTGAGAATCTTTTATCTTTCTGCCTAATTTGATTCTTTTCATTCGTCTTGCCATACATTGAAACTTTTCCAATGTTTCAGAATTATACTTAAACTTGTAAGTATAACCATATTTACTAAACTTTAGCAAATCATGACCAAAAGTCTTATCGATATTTGTTATGGACTTGACCAGTGCACAAGAATGTATACTCGATCCCTTAGTCCTTCACTTGACTCACATATATATATGTGAACAAGGAATTGGTCTTAATTTTCCAAAAATGAAAGGTTGTCATTCATCATACAATTTGCATGATTCCAAGTTTCTATCCAACTGAAGTTTGGGTGATGAGAATCCTTTCTTATTTGGTAAATTATGACACTACCACGAAGGAATCAAATTCATTCTCCAATATTGCTATTAATGGAATCATTAAAATAAAATTTTCTCATAAATGCCATTGTAAGGAAACTTAAACAGCTCATAACTCTTAAGCAATAGCCTATAAAATCCATGGTAAGGAAACTTATCCTTACGAGGTATTTACAAATGAAAAACATGTTGTTATCTATTCCTAAGCAATTTATCATAACTCTTAAGCAGCAGCTCAAATTCTGATCTTCGAACCATGCGATCGAAATCCATCTTCGCGATCAGAATCAACTTACTCTTCTTTTAAGCTTCCTCTCTTTTCCTTCTATTCTACAAAAAATCAAAATTTGACCTAGTCACGTCATGTAATAAGAATCTCTAAATAGGAACTTAATAGAGTTAGATAGTAGACTTTACCCAAAGTAGAGTCAAACTTATGACTTTACCATCCTTATAATCTTTTCCGGTAAATAGGACAGCTTCACAACTAATGCCCCTTCTTTTGACAAAAGAAACATATGGACTCTTTAGGAACGGTACATGGGACTATCTCAGACTTAACCTTTCTCTTTACCATTTGGTCAACCGGGTTGACTATGGTCGATCCCTTTCCATTGGGAAGAGAAAGTTTTTCTGGATTTCCAATGTTACAATTGTCAATATCCATGGATGTTTGGGAAGTCAATCTTCCAATCAAATTTGCTTTACCAGTGCTCCAAATCATTGTTGATTCAGCAGCATCAAGCAAATAGGTAAGATCATTAAGGGTCATGTGATGGTCTGTCATATAGTAGTCCTAAAGGAACTCACTATGTGACTTAGGAAGTGATTGAAGAACCTAGTCCACAACCAACTTCCTCAAGACTTTGACACCCAACTCTCCCGGCCTGTCTATAGATATGACTTTATCTCCAAGATGTGAGCACACACAAACTTTGCTTGCCAATAGGGCTTAAGTGATCTTGAACTTGTAGGTTAAGGAGAATAATTGGAGGAGGTGGAGGAAGAGAAGTATGATTTCCATGATCCAATTGCAGGACATCATCTTCATTAGGAAAGCTTTTTCCAAGGGATTTGGGAAGACCATAGTTGTCTGATCTAGGCATCTACAATGGGAGAAATTCAAGTTAGTTGATTTAAGTCCTTAATATAACACCCAATCTGAAATATTAAGGTTAGGACCCAACACAATATTTTATAACTTGGAAGAGGGGTGTCGTAATCCAAGCTATAAAATATTTTAAGGTACGCGAATGACGATTCACCAATTTCCACCATGTAAAACGGAATAGGTATTAGGTTTTAATTAGATTGAAACTCCTAGATCTTTTGAGATTGATTGAACTTTTCAATGGCATGTTTAAATCTCGATTGTCCCCTCTCAAGTTTCTGACTGGGATGCTGAGGATCAAAAACAAGGTGTTAATAACCATGCAATTAACTTGGTACCCATAATTTTATCACCTAATCGATGTGTCTATTACCCACACGTGCTCCACCGATCTATGATAAACATTAAGTCACCCTTTTCCACTCTTACTAGTCCATGTTAGTGTGACGGTTACCCACACACGCTCCAGCAACGACTTGGTAAGGTATAAAGTGTAATTTCATGGGTTGGCACCAATTTTACATTTTCCTAAAGTGACTAAGATTGGGAATTTTACATGAGGTACCTAATGTAAATCAAGAATTTTGCATGTTCAATCATTTTATTTCAAAAATTGAACCAAAAACAGTCAAGATTGCTATGGAAGATCCTAATTGGATTGATTCTTTGCAATCTGAATTGGCTAAATTTGAACGAAATAAAGTTTGGCATCTGGTTCCTAAACCAAAAGATGTATCAGTAATAGGATTAAAATGGCTCTTTAAAAATAAAACTGATAAAGAAGGAAATGTCGTTCGAAATAAAGCTAGGCTTGTAGTTAAAGGTTTTTCGCAACAAGAAGGTATAGACTATGAGGAAACTTTCACCCATGTTGCAAGACTCGAGGTTGTTCGAATATTTTTGGCCTATGCAACACACAAAGATTTTGATGTTTATCAAATGGATGTCAAATGTGCTTTTCTCAATGGAAAACTTGAAGAGAAAGTATATGTTGAAAAACCTCCAGGTTCTGAAAATGAAAAATTTGATGATCATTGTTATATCTTAGACAAAGTTGTTTATCGGTTAAAACAAGCACCAAGAGCCTGGTATGCAATTCTTACCAATTTCTTATAGCAATCTAAATTTAAACAAGGATCAGTTGATCCCACTCTCTTTCAAAAGAAAGTTGGAGATCATCTCATGCTTGTTCAAATCTACGTCGATGATATTATTTTTGGCTCTACTGACCCTGTTTTGTCAAAAGAATTCGCAAATTTCTTGAAAATCCAGTTTGAGATGAGTATGATAGGCAAGATAAACAATTATCTGGGAATAAACATTCGTCAAAGCAGAGAAGGCATATTTATCAATCAAGAGAAGTATACACAAAATCTGCTTGTAATTTTTTGGAATGACGAATAGCACGAAGCTGAGAGTACCAATGGTTATTGGAACAAGACTTAATCCTTCGTTAGATAAACCAGCTGTTGATATTACATTGTACTGAAGCATGATAGGTTCGTTACTTTATCTCCTAGCAAGTCGACCTGATATCATGTTTTCTAGGTGCAATTATGCTAGGTACCAATCAAATCCTAGGGAACCACATCTCACTGCAGTCAAAAATATATTTCGTTATCTCAAAGGAACAACTTCATTAGGATTCTGGTATCCTTCGAAGATAGGCTTCTTCATACAAGCATTTTCAGATGCAGATTTAAGAGGATGCAATCTTGATCGAAAGAGCACAAGTGGCGGATGTCAACTACTAGATGGAAAGTTAGTAAGTTGGCAATCGAAAAAGCAAACATGTGTTTCGTTTCCACAACAGAAGCAGAGTATATTGCTGCTGCAACTTGCACTTCACAAATCATTTTGATACAAAGCCAACTGCGTTATTACGCAATCAACATGAAGAAAATTCCATTGTATTGTGACTCACAAAGTTCCATTTGCATCTTCCATAACCTTGTGCAACATTCAAAAACTAAACACATTGCTCTTCATTATCATTTTATAAAAGATCATGTTGAAGATGCGAACATAGAAGTTTACTTTGTAAAGACCACTGATCAGCTTGCTGATATCTTTACAAAACCTTTGGACGAAAAATCGTTTGTGATAATTCTAAATGGCTTAGGAATGATGAATGCAAATTCAGTTCCCGGACAACCTTCTTTACAATGACAAGTCTAAAGTGTCAAAAAGTTATCGATTCAGTGGTTACTGTTCACGATTCAGAGGTTACTGTTCATAGTCAATGCTTCGAGACGCTTCGTTTTCGACAATTATGCTCAAATGGTTTGACAAAAATCTTCATTAGTTTAGTCATTTCTTAAATTTTCGTTAGTTATGGTTTTCAATTCCAATATCAAAAATATAATAAGATTTTTCGTTACTTTTGCATTTTCTTTACAAAACAAAAACAACAAAAATATTTTCATTTTTGTCTTTTGTTATTAAAATTTCAAAAATACCAAAAAGATTTTTTGTTAGTTTCGTTATCTTCATTCAAAAAATCAAAAATCCAAAAATATTTTCTTTGTCTCGTTTTTGTTTTTGTGTGTAGGTGTTCACGAAGATTTTTGATGATTCATGCTTGCTACTTAAGGGAAAGGTAAATTTTCGAAATTATGTCCTAGTTAGTATGTTCCTAGAAGCATGCTGCAGCATGTCGACCCAAGCCTCCAAGACTCAATGGGTTACGAAGCCTTAATGAATTTCTCATTCTGAGGATTCTTCCCAATTAGGATATATTCCCATTAGTCACTGACCTACCTTACTCTTCTCATATGAGTTAAGAGTTTACTGATTGGTTGAAAAGTAGCAGAGGGACTTATGTTTCTTAAACTAAATCTTTTTCATCCTAAAGTTCTTTCACGATCATACACAATGACATATGTCCATGAGATTTCAGGTATAAACCAATTAGGATCTAGACATATCAAATCTTTGTGTTTATGATCTAACATCATGAAACCGTGATGGAAGTGAAACCCAAACATTTGAAACCTAAGGAATTGATGGGGAGCTTTGTTCCAGATATTAACAAAACTTTTGTTTCAGTACCCATTTTCAATACTGAAAGTCATATTCTTTCTTTCATAGTAATTTTTATCAAATGTTAGAAACCCACGACATTTGTTAGCTAACAAGATTTAGGAATATTTTGGTTTGAAGAATATGATTTCTGTTTAAGTGTCATTATTAAACTTCGTTACTTAATATATTTTCAAAGCCTACTTGTCACTCTACATTGGTCATACAGGTAATTTTGTTTACAACTTGTCACTCTTATGTTTAGATGTGCTTAGTAACGAAATCATAAACCACCTACGAAGCATGATAAAAGAAACCCTTCGTTACTTCTCTGCAAGTATTCAATTGTACTTCACGGAAAACCAAACAAGTTGCAAATTATCTCTGTTGATAATTCGCAAAGTGATCTTTGCCTGGGATCTAACTTTCTTTATGTCGAAATTTTTATTTTCGACATCACAGATCCAATTTAGTGACAGATGCTCTGAGCCGTAAGGTGGTGTGTGCCTCGATTCGAGATACATGTTTGAGGATGATTTTAATTTCGCCTCTAATGGACCTAATCAAGGAGGCTCAGGTGGAGGGATTAAAGAAGGAAAATTAGAAGATCGAGTGGATTAGAGGGCAGATTCCTTTGTTTGTCAAGGACAGATGGGGGTTGTTGACACAGTGTGGTAGAGATTGAGTTCTGGCGTCTGGTGGGGTGAGACAGATGATTTTAGATGAGGCTCATAAATCTAAATTTTCTATCCATCTAGGGGCTATGAAAATGTAATGATATTTGAGATTGATTTATTGGTGGCCATGTATGAAAAGGAAGTTTCTTGGTTTGTCGAACGATGCTTGACTTGTTGAAAGGTCAAAGCTGAGCATCAGAGACCTCACGACAAGGTGTAGTACCCATCCCTTTGTGGAAGTGGGAGGAGATCCCTATGGATTTCATCACAAAGTTTTCTAGAATGGCGTGGCGGGTTGACTCTATCTAGCTTGTCATGGAAAGATTCACCAAGAGTACACATTTTATCTCAATTTCCGAGAGTATATCTACAGAGAAGCTAGTTGATATTTATGTCCGGGTAGTGGTAGTTAAGCATGGGGTGCCTGTATCAGTAGTTTTAGACCGAGATGTTCGTTTCATCTCCCCATTTTGGAGAAAGTTTCACGAGGAGCTGGGAACTCAGTTGCATTTCAGTACAACATACCACCCATAGACCGATGGCTAGAGTGAGAGGATGATTCAGACGCTCGAGGATATGCTTCGGGTGTGTGTGCTGAATTTTGGAAGGAGTTGGGATACATACCTTCCTCTGGCCAAGTTCTCATACAACAACAACTATCATGCTAGTATTTACCAACCTCCTTTTGAGTTATTATATGGAAGGAGGTGTAGGACCCTGGTTTGTTGGGGGTGAGGTTGGTCATCGGGTCATGAGAAGCACTAAGGTGGTGCTTAAGACCATTGAGTGAACTCGGCAGGTGCGCGACAGGTTGTGGGTTACGCAGAGTCATCATAATATTTACGCTAACCGACGTCGTTCGGACCTTGAGTGTCCGGTGGGAGATTTTACTCTGTTGAAGGTGTCACCTTAGAAAGGTGTCAACCGGTTCCGGAAGCAAGGCAAGCTGGGTCCCCAGTCTATTGGTCCTTTCAGGATTTATGCCTACGTGGGCAGGGTTGCATACCAGCTGGATCTTCCTAAGAAGCTCAGTCAGATCCATAACACTTTCCATGTGTCTCAGTTGCGAAAATGTGTAGCCGATGATTCAGCAGGGATTTTGTTGGATGATATTCAGATAGATGGGTGCCTGAATTATATGGAGAAGCCGATTGCGATTCTCGATAGAAAGACTAAGTCTCTGCGCAAGAAGGATGTGAATCTGGTTAAGGTGCAATGACATCACCGAAAGGGCTCTGAGTAGACGTGGGAGCCAAAAAGTGAGATGAGAGAGCACTACCTGGAGTTGTTCAAAGTAGCCAACATCGAGTATGAAGTCTAGTTCAAGTGGGGGTGAGTTGTAACACCTAAGATTTATCATGTTTTCTCTTGAATCCTTGAAGTTTGATTTTGTTCCATATTAGGTCCCCAAAGTAAGAATCTTGAAGTTTTGGCCTTGGTCATGTACACGAGGTGTATACCTTTGTATGCTTAGCGTAATGAGCTCCGTGTGAGTACTTTGTGTGTAGTCCTGTACGTTAGGCATACGTGGCTCAGACCAAAACCATAAAAATTAGGGTTTGTGCACTATTTAAACCTCAATTTGGACCAAGACCATCCCCAACTTCAGCCTCCATTTCCTTTCTCAACCCTCTTAGAAAACCCTAGTGCATCTTGACCCCTCAAGAGTTTAGATCTAGCTTCTCATCTTCATTTTCCAGCACTAGAGGGTATAAAGCTCCAAACTTTGGTTGTATTTCATTAAGTTTCATTTAGAGCATAGTTTTCCCCTTTTTTTCCATAATGTTTAGATCTTGGTGAGTATGAGCTACTCCTAAGCCTCCAAGTTGTGTATTCAGATGTTTCTACTTGTTTTGTTCCATAAAGGTGCAAGCTTGGACCTGGTAATGTCCCCTTTCATGTGCTACAGTGTAAATTTGGGTGTGATAATCTATGTTTTAGAGTTTGGGCCCTTTGTATCCACCCAAAGTCATAAAGTTTGCAACTTTATGGCCTTAATGGTCTTAAGGGGTCCAGATTTGAATTTTAGGTGTGTGGTATTAAGTGATTAAATCACTTTTTGCATGGCTTGCATTGGGGCAGCGTATGTTGTGCGTACTTCCTATACGCTGCACATACTATGTTGTGCGTACCATTGTGTACGTCGAGCGTACGGTCCAGATCAGTTGACTAGCATTTTAGGCCAAAGGGGGTGGGCTTGTTGGATGGGTTTGGGCATTGGATGTTCCTGCAATGGGCCACTCCAGCCTTTGGACTCTTAGTGGGCCTTAGTTGATCCTGGGTTGGGACCTAGGATTTTATTGTGCTTTAGGTTTAGTTTGGCCCATCTCATTTTGGACATTAATCTTATTTTCCAAGTCGAGTGTTTGTTGGGATTTCAGCAGCCGAGGTGAGTCATCTCACCATATCCATGGGTCGAAGGCACCAATGGAGGCCTATTATTTATTATATGGAATGCTAGTTGTGACACTTGCCTGAAAGACCCCATGTGCAGCCCGTGAGACTCGTATGGAAGACCATGGGGGTAGCCCATGGCACTTATATGGAAGACCATAGGGGTAGCCCATGGCACTTGGATTTTAGACTATGTGGGTAGCCCATGGCATATCAAGGAAAAGACCATGGGGGTCATCCACAACGATTGTACGTATGGTGTGTGATATTTTGGGAATCTCACTAAGCTTTGGGTTAGACTTTGTATTTGTGGTTTTCATCTACTTCCGTTACTAAGGCGAATGTCCCGACTTGATAGCACAACATACACTCATCACTAGCTTTTCATATTTGGATATTGTACTCTAATGATTTGACATTATTATAAATAAATATGTTTGGAACAATGTGGAAATTGTAACTTTTGTGTTTATCTAAAAATGAAAATATGATCCTGGTTTTTGGGCCGTTACAAGAACACTATTATTCCTTCCATTTTTCGTCCAACTTATTCACATCACCAATGAAATAATCACCATTATTTCCTCTATTTACAACTAGAAAAGTGGCCCATGCTTCGCATGGGTCAATTTTCTTTTGAAGTACACATTTCGCAGCAAACCAATTGAAAGATATGCACAAAATGGTGTTAGGCCTAGTAATTAGTTGTGAATTGATCAAAATAACTTCTAGGACTAACAATGGCATAAACGTAAACAGAAAAAGAGATGTTTTCTTATATCGTGAAACCGATTCTTGGAAACAAATAGAAATCATTCGTCGCCATGAAGCTTTTCCACTCCCTTCGGGCTTCATCTACACACTTGTATGAAACAAAGGTAACATCTCAACAATTCACAGTCCTATAAGCAACACAAGAACACACCAAATCAATTCAAACTTACTTACACAATGGTGAATCTATTCTAACAAAACAAAATTCATATTAGTTTTCCTTAGATTGAAAATTATTATCTATTTGGTTATTACTAAAAAATTAGGATGGGAATAGAAGCAAAAAAGAATGGAAATGTAACTTTTGTTTCAATGGTATAATTGGCTTCAAATATCATACATCATATATAATTGGAAAAAAGTGGTTCAATTCATAACAGAATTAAAGCTGATTATAGGAAATTAACAATATATTTGGCTTAAATGGAAAAAAGTGTAACTTACATTTCATATTCTAAACATTCTTTGTAATCTTTGAAAACTCTATAATTGTATCCTTATCTAAAATTATTACCACTTTCGTTTATGTGGGACGTTATAACTAAAGCTCCTTTTGTCAATGAAGGTATTTATTTAAATAGTACATAAGAAGTTACGTTAGAATGAGCACCTTAAATTTCAGAAGACTGTGAATGATCAATTGTAGCGTAATAGTTATCCACAATGTTTGCATACAAAAACTCCGCTGAATATGCAAGAAAGTGAATAAATTTAAGAATAAGTAGAAGAATTTTTTAATGGCTACAAATATAGTGACGCTTTAAATCATCAAATTCAAAGGATTTCTAGAATTCCAATGCAAATGCAAATAACTCACTGGTCACTTGTAAATGGAAGCAAGTCACAAGGATAAATAACATTAAACCCTGAAATTATTAAAAAAAAAATCGGACACAAATCTTTATTAAAAAAACATCATTATTCTATCAACAACTCATAATAAAACTACGTTGCTATCTGGTAAAACATTGTTACCATTTTTTGAAACCACTATACAATATCTTACACTTTAAACATTAATAAAATGGTAATGAAACTTTTATGTGACTATATAATGAAACCAAATTTTGATTGCCAACATTAAGGCATGGCAAGAATATAGTAACAATTTAATCCATATATTGATTGGTTACAAAGATAACATACCAAAATATAGTGACAGATGAAATCATCACATTCGGAAGCATTATTCCCATATTCTTGGCAATTATAACATTGTATCTTGCTTTTGTCGTAGTTTTGAGTTTGGTCTTGCCCATGACTTCCTCTATTCTGGTGATTACCACCTCTTCCTCGACATGAGTTGTTACAATTACCTCTTCCACGACCATAATTGTTCCAATTACCTCTTCTACGATTTGAATTGTTCCAATTACCTCTTCTACGATTTGAATTGTTCCAATTACCTTTTCAACGGCCTCTTCCTCGTCCCCCATGGTCCTGTTGTTTGTTCTTTGATTCTTGTCCGTTCGATTTCTTCTTGTTGATGTACTTGAATTACCCTGTTGTTAAGAGCAGTTTCTTTTCGTCTACTTATTGATGTACTTGAATACGCACTTCGTGTGCTTTGAGTCTTCCAACGAATTCTTCAACTGCCATCATATCAAGATCAGCAAATTGTTCAATTGTTGATGCAATTTCAACAAATTTAGAGGGCATGACTCATAGAATCTTCTTGACCACGTACACTTCGTCCATGGTATCACCTAATGCCCGGATGTTGCTTGCGATGTTGCAACCGTCTCAGATTCTTTCATACTAAGAATCTCGAATTCAGCCTTTAGTGATTGAACTTTTGCTGTTCGAACTTGATCTGCACCCATATACATAGTATTGAGTGTTCCCACACCTCTTTTGTCATTTGCTTCTCCACTATCAAAAAAGGATTTCTTCCGGGATGGATTGGTATCCCAAACCTCCATTGCTTGCATGAACACCTTCATCTCAATTGCCCATGCAGCATGGTTGGTTCTAGTCAAGATGGGATAATGCATATTCGGTCCTTCCATGGTGGGGCTGTGAAAGATCGGTTAGTTGGATCTCTTATGTGTTCTTCTGAGCTCTGATACCAAGTGTAAGGTAACTACCTGATACCTTGCTGCAACCTTGTTGCCTAAGAACAAAAAACAAAAACAGAATAGGAAGGAAGGGAGAAAAAAGTTGCACAACAAGCAACACGCGGGGGAAGGAAAAAACGGGAGTTACTTTTACTTGCTCAGAAAGAGTTTTTGTATTGCTGAAAACACACTAAAATAAACATAAAACAATACCCTTATTTATAAAGATATAGAATCCTAAACTAACTCAAATACGGCTAAAAAAAGTTTCCACAAAAAATTCCAAAAATGCCCCTGAGGGCCAATTCCTGAATTACCCCAACATGGTGTTTGCAAGTAGAAACGCATGGCACATAGGCACCATGCACCTCATTTGACTTCCATGCTGGTTAGCCTGATGTGAATCATTGCACAATGGCTCAGATGGAAGAAAAAAAAAAAAAAAAAAGATCATAACAACGAGCAGACAAACATGCACCACCTAATAAACCCTCGACTTCACCAAATTGAAAATTTAGAGGTTTTAATTATTGATAATAGTTTACCTCATTTGAAAACAAAAAAGGTGATTATAACAATATAAGTAACGAGTGTTATATTCTTACAATTAAAATGCGAAACAAGGATTCTTAATATTTTTTTCTAAAATCGACACATTAAATGTGGTATAATGATATAAAACTAGCAAACGCATTCTATTAAAACTATACAACTTGAACAAGCACATGTGCTATATTTAATATAATAAACCACATTGGTGTAAGAAGATTTTCTATTGTCCTATCTTCTAAAATGTGGTCGAAAAAATAAAGAAACACAGTTACAAATTCCATTTCCAAAGGAATAACAAGAAGAAGATGAAATTACCACTGCCCAACGGAATCAATGCTTTCCTGTTGATGATGCAATTGTGTTTGAATTGTATTTGAAGAAAATGGTAACCCAAACTTTTGGTCGCCAACGGATGCAAAAGGTTGTTGTGACATAATATTGGTGGTTGTCGTTGAATAGAGACTCTTATAAGTTGGCAAAGTGTGTTGTTGTTGTTCAATGCATTGGTGCGGTTTAGGTAGGTTGTTGTTGTTGTTGTTTCCTTTGTTTTCTTCCTGTCTATACTTGCTAAGATAGAGTTTGAGTGGCTCAACGTATTCCTCAAACCCTAATGTCGTTATGGCCCAATTTATATCATCACCATTTATTGTTTTTCTCTTTTCTCGTTGGCATTTATCTGAGGCTTCACCTGTAACAAAGCTGATAAACTCAGAGACACATTCTTGAACTGTCTCTTTTGCATCTTTTGATATTTTTCCGTTTCCAGGGATGACCTTTTTCATTATGCGACCCACATTGGCTATTGGGAGGAAGCGGTCTTGTTCTTTGTTATTATTGTTGTTGCTGTTCTTTGAACAAGGACTTTCTGGGCTTCTTTTGCCATGTTTTACATCTTCCATTTCCCTTTTGTTTAGAGCGGATCAAATCACATTTCTTTTGTTGGTATAGTTTTTATGGACAAGAGATTAAATGGCATGAGAAGCATAAAAGTAGGCAGGTCAAGAGGTAGACCTACCTTACAATTTTATTCCATTGGACTCGCTCCCTATGGTAATTAAGTAATTTGGATATAAGAGGATCTTATTAATAATACCTATAATCTAGAGTAGTATAAGCGAATAACGGTCATCAATGTTGAGGACTGCCACGAGGACTATCTATCATGTACCTTCTTCTGTTTTAAATAACATATAAACAACACCAAAACAAATTTCATGTTTTCCAAAAAAAGCCATTAACTATCTATTTTTTTCGAAAAAAACCTTCAACCATCTAAATGCTTCCAAATAAACCTTCAACCTTTTTATTTTTTCTCGAAAAAACCTTCACGTTTTACAATTTGTTTTGGAAAAAAAAAAATAAAAGGACCGGAAAAAAAATACAAGGCCCTTTTTAGGCAAAAAATCGAAGTTTAATTAGAAAAAACACAAAATGTAAGTCATTTTTTAGATTAACCCAAAAAACACCACATTTTTTAATTATAGAAAAACACTACATTAATTTGTATCTACTAGTCTTTCACATAAATTTTTACATATGCAAAACCTCATATATTAAACACAAGAAACAAACAAAAAAATGACGAATGCCATAAAAACTCTCAAATTTTCAAAAATGTTCGGTTATATGTTAACTCCATTTTTATGTCCACAAAAGCACACATTTGAGCAAAATTTGTCATAATTGCCATCTTTTCCGAATTACCTTTCTATGGCATTAAGGGTTGTTTAGTTATAGTTCGACATATGTTAGGGATGTTTGGCATTAGAGGATGTCAAAACGAAATCGTGACCTTAAAAAAAATGCAACATGTTATCCACTAAGTTGGTCTGCAACTTCCGGCAAACCTTCGTGGTTCTTTTCTCGTCGTCGACGACCACCAATCGAGGGGAAAGGGAAGCAACGAAGAGGTGGATCGAGAAAGCACCTCTGGTGCTCGCCTGCTTCGAAGAAGAAGAACAAGAACGGATGCAGGAAGGAGCGAAGCCGGCAGCCGATGGCTTTTGTCGTCTATAACGGTTGTGAGAGGGGCTGCTCTAGCAGCGCATCATTGCTTCTTCTTTTCTGATCCGACAGAACCACGAAAGAAAGGGGAAGAAGGGAGCGACGATCTTCAGGGGTGCTCGTGCGTTTGCTCAACAATCGAATGAGGGGCAAGCCGGTGGGTTTCTGAATCGTTTTCTCTCGGTGGGAAGCTCACCGGTGGAGCTGTTTTTGGTCTCCAGCAACAATTGAAATATAGAAAGAGGGCAAGGGTGTTTGGGTGGCAGTTAATGAAGAATGAAGATGGTGGAGGGGTTGCTAAAAGTGGTTGGAACGGAGGTGGAAAGCCCTTCCTTTCAAACTTGGTTTACCGGCGAAATAGGGTTAATGTCATAAAAACCCTCAAGTTTTCATGGTTTTGTCGGTTTTTCCAAAAGTTGAATTTTAAGTCTGTTTTTACCCTTACATTCTCCAGAAAATGTTCGGTTTTACCTTTTTACCGGTGATAACAGGTTTTTCAGGTTACCATCATATTAACTTCTCAAAAAAACCCATAAGTTTACAGTTTTTTTTTCCGTTTTTACATTTAAGTTTATAATTTTTCCTTACAGTTTTGCCCTAAGTTTTTTTTTTCATATTATACGTATTCATGTTGAAAAATCGTATTTACATTATTAAAACTTTATTTCCTTATATACATATATATATATATATATATATATATATATATATATATATATATATGTATATATATATATATATAATTGGGTTTTTTACACGGTTATACAATTTAAAACATAAAAAAAATATTTTCAGAATTATGAATACGTATCTTATAGATATAGTTTTTAGAAGTATAAATACATATTTTTATATTTTTAGAAATATTAATATGTATCTATACTTCACAAAATATATTTATACTTTCAAAAACGTAAAAATAAAATTTTGTACTTTGAAAATACATGTTAATATTATATATATATATATATATATATATATATATATATATATATATATATATATATATATATATATAAAGAGATAATATAAAAAAAGAACGTTAACATAATATTTAATTAAACTTTTTTTCGTATATAAATATAATTTTTCTGCGTGAATACATATAATATGAAAAAAATAGTTATGATAAAAGTGTAGAATTTTTTTTTTTTAACTTAAGGATAAAAACATAAAAAAAACTGTAAAGTTGAGAGTTTTTGCGAAGTTAATATAGTGATAATCTAGAAAACCTATTATCACTAGTAAAAATGTAAAACCGAACATTTTTTGGAAAATGTAAGGTAAAAATGGATATAAAATTCAACTTTGGAGAAAACCGACAAAATTCTGAAAACTTAAGTGTTTTTATGACATTAACCTAACGAAATAAGATAGAATAGGTAGAGATTGAGAGAAGAGTGTGATGGAAGAAAAAGAGTGAGCAAACCAAACACGCCCTAATCCTAGCAGATACAGGTAGTCATACAGATCTAACAGATCACTACAACATCGCAACATCCTATATACCAGGATACAGATCTAACAGATCACTACAGCATATCAACATCCTATATACCAAGATACAGATCTAACAGATCACTACAACATATCAACATACGGTAAACCAAGATATCAATCCAATGGGCCGACCTTGGTGCCTTCGACCTGTAAGTACAGTGAGGGAAACTCACCTCACAGTCTGAATAACTCCCAACTCTGACAACCGGCTTAACCCAAATCCTAAATTTTAAAACATTTCCCATTCTAAATTAATAACATTTTCCTAAAATACCCTTGGTCAAAACTACTCAAAATCCACAAAGCAACCAAGTCAACACAGTCGAGTCAACTCAGCCGAGTCAACTCAGGCTTCGTACGTGGAGCGTACTTGGGATGTACGCGGTTCGTACTCCAGGTCCGAGGCATCGGGGCCAAATTTGCATATGTACAGCGTACCAATTGGTATGCCCAGCAAACGCAACAGCTTTCTTCTTAACTGATTAAGAGCTTATCACTCTGACTTATTACGTCCAAATACAGATCAGTCCCAAATAACGTTTTTTACCATAAATTTTTCCAACATTATGGTCTTGCATGGCCAATAAGGTCTTAAAACGAAAAACCTCAACCACTTCACCTATTAAGACCTCAAAACACATGCATGGAAGGAAAGATATGATCAAGACTACATTTTTATGCTTCGAAACACCTCAACGTGTCTAGAAGGACAATTTAAATGGATTAGAGTAGCTCATACTTAAAATACCTAAATAATGGGACCAAAAGGATACAAAAATCCATGGCTAGATCTATGCAAAAAATCATCAAGTTCATAACTTTATACTTCAAAATGGATCTTAATGTGAGGTGTTCCTGGATCTAGAAGGTCTTGATCTTCCAAGATGATGCTTCTTTCTTCACTTTGCTTCAAAGTCACCATAAACACATACCTTTGAGCGCAAATGATCACACACAAGGGATTATGGTGGCAAAGGACGAAATGAAGGTCAGAGTCTGGAGAGGGAATAATGAATGAAGAGTTAGTAATGCTTATATATGGACTAAACCCTAAAAATTAGGGTTTGAGCTTTTACCACGTACGCCCTGTTGAATTAGGTGTCTAAGCCCATAACTATAATTGGTATATACTTGAATTGATAGCAGCATAGTTATTTTAATTTGCCCTCAAGACTAGCAACTAGACATGTTGATTTTGGAGAAAGAGGTTGATTTATTATTTGATTAATAAATTGAAATACATAATTTGTTAATATATTATGAGAATAATATATTAATTAGAAATAGTAATATTTAATTAATATTTAATCAGAAAATAATTTGAATTAATTATGGGATTAAAGGAATTAATTAAAAGTGCAGGGACTAAAATTTAATTATTCAATAGTTGAGAAAGAGGCAATCTAGTACCCTCCATTAGGCTTGGACGGTTTCTTGAAGCCTAAGGGCTTCTACAATGGTCCTAGGTGGATAAATAGGAAAGTAGATAATTACCCGGTTTAAGTTGATCTTGGATTTGGGCTTATCTAGGGTTTCCTGACTGCACTATAAATAGGGCATAACCCTATGACTTTCGGCTACTTAGTTCTTTGAAGAGCTAGCCGGAATTTTTAGCCTCCCTCTATCAATTTTCTCATTTTGCTAGTGTTGGGTGTGAACCATTAGAGGCATGACATTTGTGATGCTTGCTCTCAAGGCTTCAACAATACAAGGATTTGCATTATTATTACAATATAACAATCAAGGTATGATTTTTATAACCCTATTTGTATTTTTCAAAAATATTCTAGTGTTATAGGGTTTCTATTTTTGTTGTTCAAGTTGTATGTTCAATTAGAGAAAAAATAGATTTATTTTTAGGGTTGCATGCACACATAGGATTTATATGTTTTGCATAATGCCCATTACTGGTATCAGAGAGTTGGGTTTTTTTCTATTGAATTATTGCAATCGTTGAACTTGAAGAAGGAGAAACAAACAAAATAGTAAAAATTTTATGCCACCACGACATGATGTTCTACCACCACGGCATGTTGACATGCAGAATCGTCCGACCACGGCGAGGTGATTGTTTACCACGAGGTGTTGGACAGGCAGATCCACAAAATTCGGTTTTAAATATATCTCATGAATTGATTAGGATAATTACATTTGATAATATTTTAATTGTATAAAACTAAATATTTTTTAAGTAATTTGATATCCTTATCTTGAATTCATGCTTGGTTTATTTTTTAATTTATTTAATTGAATATAAATTTTGAAAAATTTTAAAAATAAAGTTTAGTATTTTAAAAAAATTTAAATACATCCTTATGGATCTTATTATTAATTTAATTAAGTGATTAATGAAAAAATAATCAATAAATCCATAAAATGGTTTAAATTTAATTAAAACAAAAGTTTAATTTATTAAACGATTAAAATCTTGAAATTTTAAAATGTTTTAAAGTACAACTTATACTATGTATATATAATTAAAAGTTTAATATATATATATATATATATATATATATATATATATATATATATATGTAATGTCCGTGTTTCTAGGCTAGGCATTAATATTGACATAATGGTCTAGGTTAACCTTCGTAACTCATTTAGAAGAAATGAAAAGGAATTATGTGAATTTTATGTGAATTATGTGTTTTATGCTTAATTATTAGGATTTAATTAATTAAGAATAAAAATGAGCGTCAAAAATAAATATTAGATAAAGCCGATATCTTTACATAAAGTTGTAGTGGTTGAAACAAGGATTTTCGGGATATAAAGAATACCAAAATCCAAGTTATAACGAAGAAGTTATGACCTGTTGAAGTTTCACGATAAACCGACACGATGCCGAATGTCGTAAAAAGTGAGTTTTTGATAAACTACTTTTTAGCCTTAGTAATCTAAACGAAAGTCGTAGAATTCGTTAAACACAGAAGTTCGATAAAAAGAACACCCAAATCTGACTTCGTATGAGGAAATTATGATTTTTCGAAGTTTCAGCTTAGCAGTAAACAGCTAAAAACTCGAATTTTAGATCCAGCGATTTTTAGCCGACACAACCTAAACGAGAATTGAAAGTCTCGTCATTAGTAGCACAACGGTAAAAAGTCTGACGAAAACGGATGTCGGATGAAGAAGTTATGAATTTTTAACCGATTTCCTGTCCCGGTCTGTTAAAAATAATAATATAAAAATTAAAGTCAAAATTAGCCGACAAAGTCTAAACGGAAGTTGTAGAGCATAATTTTAGCTACGCGTGCATATAAAGAACGTCAAAAATGGAGCTCATATGCGAAAGTGATGGATTTTAGAAGTTTTTGCACAAAAATCGAGAAAATTCGCATAGTCACGCTTTTGCCATATTTCCGAAATTCTGATGAGTCGCCTCGCATGCGAGACTGCCCAGTGTCGCCTCGTGTCCTCTTCTGATTCGACCGAAGCTGAGGTCCAATAGCCATCCGACACGCCTCGCTTCTGAATCCGCCTCGTGTCGCAACCCCTCGCATCAGAAGTGGTCCAATCAGAAGCCTCCAGCTAGGCCCTCGCACGCGCAGGCCATGTGCGAGCACCTGGGCACCCTCACCTGCGGACCCCACCTCCCTAGCCGACCTTCGGACCCTATAAATAGAAGGGGTATGCGAGCCTTCTCGGATAGTTTTGGACTGTTGCCACTTTTAACCCCTTTTTCCATATTTTCTTCATCTTAACATTCCCCAAAGCCCCGGTATCGATTATAAGCCTCGGAATACTCCACAAAGTAAGCCCGGGAAATTTATCTTTTCGGTTTCGAAGCCCGACCCTCGCAGAGCCCGGTTTCTCAATAAAACTCCCGGTATTATTTGAAACGACCGTTTTAGGAAACGAATTGTTGCCCGGTTTTCATTAAATCAAGTGATTGTGTAGTTACTTTCACCTTACACGTAGATATGAAGTATTTTACATAAAATACGTGTTGTGTGAATATATATTGTTTGTTTATTTGAGATGGGTGTTGAAGGAATGATTTATACATGTTTTTTTTTTATAATTTCAACTATATATGTATTTTGATCTACAAAAAAATGTTGGGTAAAACATGGGTAGATGAAATAGTGGGTATGATGAAAGGTGAGTTGGATAAAGGAGATGATCAATAATATTGATCATGAGTTGAGGGTGAGTGGTGAAATTTGAGAGAAGCACTTACCCAAATTGTTGGGCCCCGTCATTCAGCAGAGTATAGATGACAACCATTGACTATTCTAGACAGTCTATGGAACACTAGCAGGCCTGCAACTTGTAGGTGTAATGAACTATATGTTCATTTGCTGTACTCTAAAAACCCATTGACATGTATTGCAGGAGAGAATACATGTAAATAATACTATCTATAAATGAGAGCTATGGACTTAGCACATGTGGAATAAACCTTGGCAGCTATGGAATTAGTGCCCGTTGTATAAACCCCAATCACGAGGTGACTTTGTGTCTATTCCTTAGGATGAATCCTTAGGAAGGAGTGATAGTTGATTCTTAGGGTAAACCCTTAAGAAATAAATAAAATAATGGGGTTTGGGGTAATTCGGTTGATTGATTGATGTTTAAACATAATAAATTTATGTATTGTGGGTTGAAAACCCTATATGTTCACCAGGCTTCTAAGCCTGGCCCACTCAGCTGTTTATATTACAGGTAGAGGACCTCGAGCATAGTCGGATGATGATGATGAGTGGTTTTGGATTATAGGCCAGTAGTTACAAATAATTGTTGTAAGGCTTATAAGGACTTGATTATGCTTTTGATCTGTATCGGAACATGACATCCCGAGGTTTTGATATAAAAGGAAATGATATATTTCTTAAAGAAAGGTTTTGACAAACTTTTATCATACTTTGTTTTAGGGACCAATTCCGCAACATCTTTTATAAAGATTCCTCTTATTTGATTTTAAAAAGTATAAATTAAATCGGTCTTTTCTGGCCGAGAAATTAGGGGATGTCACAGTTGGTATCAGAGCATTAGTTTAAGCGAAATAAGAAATTGTTGGATTTCTAGACTTAAACTTAGAATGATAAGTGATGATTGTGAGATGAGTGTCTACCATAATTTATACACGAGCACTAGTTTATTTTATGAAGGATGCCTAAAATGCTTTTATGTGCTAAATGTTTTGTGTTATACCTATAATGATGCTATTATTTGTTCGGATCTATGGTCTGTTGCCGACCGGATCTGGAAACCTTATGTGTGTAGGATTCTAAACGTATGACTACGATGTTGGAACTAACATATAAACTTTTCGAAGACTTAACATCTAACGAAAATGAAGATCTAAATTCACCTACGATTGGTGTATAGATCGAAATGGCGAGTACTCAAAGTGGGTTCGCAAGTGATAATCCACAGTCTGAGCCAATCACGATGACTGGAGTGCAGGCAATGGTACGTACGATGTTAGGTGAACAGATGGAAGAAACAAAACGTTTACTTCAACAAAGTAAGGATGAACTTATTGTGCCAGTACGTCAGGCATCTGTTCTTGAGGCAACTATTAGGGTTGCCAAGTCTATTGAAGAAATGATCAATGACATAACCGCCAACAAAGTTGAAGTTGGCAAGAAGAGGAAATCTGAGGGGTCTTCAAGGCTCAACAAGAGCAACATATCCTCAAAGTTTGGCAAAAGAAGAGATAAATGGTGCGGGAAGTGCAAAAATAAACACTCTGGGAATTATGACAGGAAGGTTAAGTGCTTTAAGTGTGGAGAAATAGGGCATTACGCCAATAAGTGTACGATTCCCAAGCAGGTGTGCTACGGATGTAAAGAAGAAGACCATGTTTCTAAGAATTGTCCGAAGAACAATGAAGTAACAAGGCCAAGTGCACCATCAACGGAAAAGGAATTTCAGGATATCCTTGACGAAGCGATTAATAACACTAGGAAGTAGAAGTCAAGACTTGATACCCGAAGATCAAGTTACAAAGTAGTAATGTGAATAGTAACAAGTGGTTTAGCCTATGAAAGGCATAGTATAGGGTAAACTTGAACCTTTTTGTAATCGTTTCAAGGAAATAAAATAAACCATGGTTTTGTCGTCTGATGAATAGAATGGTTGGTGTAATTTTTGAAGTTGTCCCAATCATCTGGAATTTCCATCACCAACCAAGTTGAAGTAGAGTTGATCCTTGAAAATACGCATGAAAGAAGTCCTAGTAGAGTCTAGGAAAATTTTATGATTAATTGGACACATTTATATGTGTTAAATTGTTTTGTGATTTTAGGACTTGCGGACTGCGAGACAGTACTTGGGACGAGTTTGAGTAGGTGTGAATAGTAGTAGAGATCTATACTACTAGAAGCACAGGACTCGCACTTGGATCAGGGAAAGTCACATGGTTACCAAGAAGCTATTATTTGATTCCGTATTGTTCTAGTTTGTCGTTACCATCGTTTTAGTAATGACTAAGAAGATTATTGCTATTCCGACCTTAGAGGTCATATCAAATTGAGTCAGACTACTATGAGTTTATTATGTGGTTCAGAGAACCAAGTTCGACGTAACATTTGACTTAAGCCAGAAGATTGAAATGAAAGATGATCAAAGCGATCAATAGAAGTATCGCACTCATTGTTAAAGAAGTTGGTAGTTAGAAATGATACATGTTGAACTGTGATTGTATCACATTAGAACATAAAGAAAGGTATAATTTGTTCTGAAATTTGTCCCTAGGAGATCTGAGCCTAAGTAGTGCAGTATACAATGAGAGATCATTAGAACATGACCCATCGGTCTATTACAATAAATGAAGGAAAGTACTTATTCCAAGAAGAAGGAGTCCTCAATAAGGATTTATTTTGTAACTTGAAGGTCCTATGAAGATCTGAAGCTTTCTAGAATTAGTTGGATATTATCGCTGATTTATCCAAGGCTTTTCTTCAATCGCGACTCCATTGACAGCTTTGACCCATAAAGGAGTTGTCTATACTTGGAATGAGAAGCATCGGAAGCTTTGAGAAGTTAAAGAAGACGTCACATGAAGCACCGACTCTTTTGTCACCTGACGGAGTTGATGACTTCACTGATTAAAGTGATGCCTCTGGAGTTGGGTTAGGTTGTATTCTGGCCCAAAGGGATAAAGTGATAGTTTGTGCATTGAGGCAATTGAAAGAGCATGA
The DNA here is from genome assembly GCF_002870075.4 of Lactuca sativa. NCBI lineage: Eukaryota > Viridiplantae > Streptophyta > Magnoliopsida > Asterales > Asteraceae > Lactuca > Lactuca sativa. Next base: position 107,177,841 of record NC_056623.2, on the reverse strand, counting down.
AAATAACTACCCCACTCATGGTCTGGAGTTGGCAGCAGTAGTATTCGCCCTAAAGATAAGGTGGTACTATCTTTATAGTACTAAATGCAAACTTCTCACTAATTATAAGAGTCTTCAATATCTCTTTAATCAGAAGGAATTGAACATGAGGCAACGGCGCTGGCTAGAATTACTCAAGGACTACGACTGTGAGATAGTTTACCACCCTAGTAAAGCAAATGTTGTTGCTGATGCTCTCAGTCGGAAGGTAAGTCTTGAAAAGAAAAAGGCCAAGAGCGTTGAGAATTAAAGTTGTCTTGACAATTATGAAAAGTATAAAGAAAGCTCAAGAGGAAGCTTTAGAGAAAAATGACCGAAAGAAATACGTTGGTGTTTGATACAAACGGTCAAGGACTGGAGGTATTCAAAGATAGGATTTGGGTACCTAGGATGGGAGGAGTAAGAGGTCTTCTGATGGAAGAAGCTCACAAGACCATGTACTCGATTCATCCCGGCAATACGAAAATGTATAGGGATCTAAAAACCCTATTACTGGTAGCCGACGATGAAGCTCGAAGTTGCTAAAGTATGTGGCTGAGTGTGTAACTTATGCTAGGGTTAAGGCATAACATCAGAAACTATATGGGAGTTTAGATCCTTTACCTGTACCCATGGGTAAATGGGAAGGTATCACTATGGATTCTGTGACTAAACTGCCCAGAACAAGGAACGGTCACGACATGATTTGGGTGGTCGTTGATCGTTTCACTAAGAGTGCGCATTTCATACCAGCCAACGAGAAATGGTCTATGGATAAACTTGTGAATTCTTATGTGAAGGAAAGTGTGAGGCTTCATGGTGTTTCGTTAACGATTTTATCCAATCGTGACAGCCGTTTTACCTCAAGGTTTTGGAGGAGTCTATAAGAGGAATTGGGTACCAAGTTGTGTTTGAATACAGCTTACCATCTGCAAACCGATGGTCAGAGCGAATGAACGATTCAAACATTGGAGGATATGCTGAGAACATATACCCTAGAATTTCAAGGTAACTGGGATGAACACTTACCTCTAGTAGAATTCACCTATAATAATAGTTTCTACTCAAGCGTTAAGATGGCACCTTATCACGCTTTGTATGGGGAAAAGTGTCGAATGCCATCATGTTGGCTGGAAGCTGAGGAAGAGAAGTTTATGGGACTTGAAATAGTCCATTAGATTGCTGAAAAGTTGTAAGTGACTAGGAAAAAAAAGATGTTAGCTGCTCAAAAGAGCTATGCTGACAAGAAAAGACAACCGATATCATTCGAATTTGGAGATTCGGTTTCACTTAAAGTCTCATCGTGGAAGGGACTTATAAGATCTGGTAGAAGGGGAAAGTTGAGTCCAAGGTTTATTGGACCATTTAAAGTTCTTCAAAGAATCGGGAATCAAGCTTACAAGCTAGAATTACCGGAAGAACTAGAGAGTATTCATAACACCTTTCATATGTGTTATTTGAGAAAGTTCACAGGAGGTGTGCCAGACATAATTCCCATTTTTGAATTAAGGTTGGACGTGAACAAGAGGTTAATTGGAGAACCCGAGGCAATCGTTAACCGTAAGACTAAGAAGTTGTAACGTAAGATAGTCGATTTAGTGCTTGTACATTGGAAACATATAAATGGGCCAAATCCCACCTGGGAAACGGAGAGTGACATAGTGAGTCGCTACCCGTAGTTGTTTGTCGTCGTGTGATTCCGGGGACGGAATCATCCTAAGGGGGAGAGAGTTGTAGCGCCCGTGTTTCTAGGCTAGGCATTAATATTGACATAATGGTCTAGGTTAACCTTCGTAACTCATTTAGAAGAAATGAAAAGGAATTATGTGAATTATGTGTTTTATGCTTAATTATTAGGATTTAATTAATTAAGAATAAAAATGAGCGTCAAAAATAAATATTAGATAAAGCCGATATCTTTACATAAAGTTGTAGTGGTTGAAACAAGGATTTCCGGGATATAAAGAATACCAAAATCCAAGTTATAACGAAGAAGTTATGACCTATTGAAGTTTCACGATAAACCGACACGATGCCGAATGTCGTAAAAAGTGAGTTTTTGATAAACTACTTTTTAGCCTTAGTAATCTAAACGAAAGTCGTAGTATTCGTTAAACCGAGAAGTTCGATAAAAAGAACACCCAAATCTGACTTCGTATGAGGAAGTTATAATTTTTCGAAGTTTCAGCTTAGCAGTAAACAGCTAAAAACTCGAATTTTAGATCCAGCGATTTTTAGCCGACACAACCTAAATGAGAATTGAAAGTCTCGTCATTAGTAGCACAACGGTAAAAAGTCTGACGAAAACAGATGTCGGATGAAGAAGTTATGAATTTTAAACAGATTTCCTGTCCCGGTCTATTAAAAATAATAATATAAAAATTAAAGTCAAAATTAGCCGATAAAGTCTAAACGAAAGTTGTAGAGCATAATTTTAGCTACGCGTGCATATAAAGAACGTCAAAAACGGAGCTCGTATGCGAAAGTGATGGATTTTAGAAGTTTTTGCACAAAAATCGAGAAAATTCGCATAGTCACGCTTTTGCCATATTTCCGAAATTCTGATGAGTTGCCTCGCATGCGAGACTGCCCAGTGTCGCCCCGTGTCCTCTTCTGATTCGACCGAAGCTGAGGTCCAATAGCCATCCGACACGCCTCGCTTCTGAATCTGCCTCGTGTCGCAACCCCTCGCATCAGAAGTGGTCCCATCAGAAGCCTCCAGCGAGGCCCTCGCACGTGCAGGCCATGTGCGAGCACCTGCGCACCCTCACCTGCGGACCCCACCTCCCTAGCCGACCTTCGGACCCTATAAATAGAAGGGGTATGCGAGCCTTCTTGGGTAGTTTTGGAGTTTTGCCACTTTTAACCCCTTTTTCCATATTTTCTTCATCTTAACATTCCCCAAAGCCCCGGTATCGATTATAAGCCTCGGAATACTCCACGAAGAGCCCGAGAAGCCCGGAAAATTTATCTTCTCTATTTCGAAGCCCGACCCTCGTAGAGCCCGGTTTCTCAATAAAACTCCCGGTTTTATTAGAAACGATCGTTTTAGGAAACGAATTGCTGCCCGGTTTTCATTAAATCAAGTGAGTGCGTAGTTACTTTCACCTTGCACATAAATATGAAGTATTTTACATAAAATACGTGTTGTGTGAATATATATTGTTTGTTTATTTGAGATGGGTGTTGAAGGAATGATTTATACATGTTTTTTTATAATTTAAACTATATATGTATTTTTATCTACAAAAAAATGTTGGGTAAAACATGGGTAGATGAAATAGTGGGTATGATGAAAGGTGAGTTGGATAAAGGAGATGATCAATAATATTGATCATGAGTTGAGGGTGAGTGGTGAAATTTGAGAGAATCACTTACCCAAATTGTTGGTCCCCGTCATTCAGCAGAGTATGGATGACAACTATGGACTATTCTAGACAGTCAAAGGAACACTAGCAGGCCCGCAACCAGTAGGTGTAATGAACTATATGTTCATTTGTTGTACTCTAAAAGCCCATTGACATGTATTGCAGGAGAGAATACATGTAAATAATACTGTCGATAAATGAGAGCTATGGACTTAGCACATGTTGAATAACCCTTGGCAGCTATGGAATTAGTGTCCATTGTATAAACCCCGGTCACGAGGTGACTTTGTGTCTATTCCTTAGGATGAATCCTTAGGAAGGAGTGATAGTTGATTCTTAGGGTAAACCCTTAAGAAATAAATAAAATAATGGGATTTGGGGTAATTCGGTTGATTGATTGATGTTTAAACATAATAAATCTATGTATTGTGGGTTGAAAACCCTATATGCTCACCAGGCTTCCAAGCCTGACCCACTCAGCTGTTTATATTACAGGTAGAGGACCCCGAGCATAGTCGGATGATGATGATGATGGGTGATTTTGGATTATAGGGCATTAGTTACAAATAACTGTTGTAAGGCTTATAAGGTCTTGATTATGCTTTTGATCTGTATCGGAACATGACATCCCGAGGTTTTGATATAAAAGGAAATGATATATTTCTTAAAGAAAGGTTTTGACAAACTTTTATCATACTCGTTTTAGGGACCAATTCCGCAACATCTTTTATAAAGATTTCTCTGATTTGATTTTAAAAAGTATAAATTAAATCGGTCTTTTCTGGCCAAGAAATTAGGGGATGTCAGAATATATATATATATATATATATATATATATATATATGTGTGTGTGTGTGTGTGTGTGTGTGTGTGTGTGTGTACAAGAATAGTCAGTTAAATCGCTAGTACGCCCCATTCACGAAGTCATACTACAATGAGAGGTTAAGGAAGCGAGCTATAAAATGATTGTCATTGGGTATACACTCTTACTCACCGCTCTCTTGTATGGTGGATGGTCATTAGCCGAACGAATTTGATAGGAAATAACCTCATTAAAAGTATAATGATATAAAGTAACTAAACTATTTTTTAAAATCCCACTCTTAGTTAGTTTAGGAAAATGTGAATTCATATGCTAATCCATGAAATTACAAATTACACTTTATAAGTCGTTAGTGGAGCGTGTGTGGTTAACCAAAATACTAATGAGGGACTAATAAAGAATGATAATGGATGTCTCAAAAATTATTGTTGATTAATGGAGCATGTGTGGTTAACTAGCACATTAAAAGGAGATGATAAATGACATCGAGAGTACCAAGCTAATATGCATTGTTATTCACATCTTGTTTGTGATCTTCGGCGTCCCAGTCACAAAAGTGAGAGCATAATCTAGATTTAAGATGCCATTGATTAGATTCAATGAATCTCTAAACATCTACGATTTTCATAAGATTGAAATCGGTAAAATCCTTACCTACCTAAAATAGATTCGAATTTGATTACGACATCCATCTTCAAATTTCGAATCGAAAATATGGATCCTAGCCTTAATTTATGGGTTAATTATTAAGGATTAAAATCAACTAACTTTAATTCTCTTTTCTCCATTTATAGATGTCAAGTCAAGACAACAATGGTCTTCCTAATTCTTTTGGAAGTGGTTTTCCTCTTCCTTCTGAAGATGATCTTCCACATTCTGATCAAGGTTAAAGTATGCTCCCTTCTTTGAGCAATGGTGGAAATCATACTTCTCCAAAATTTTCTCCTCCTCCTCCAGTAACTCTCCCCACGTATCGAGTCGAAAGATACTAAAATACTCAAGCCCTATTGGCATGCAAGCATCGAGATGAAAATTCTATGTGTATGCATGTTCTGGAAATGAAATCGTACAGTGACAAATTGGACATACTAGTTGTGGTTTTTTGAAGGGAGCAAGCGATTGATTTGGTTCTCCTTTCGCTTCCATATTCATATAGTCAGTTCATTAAGAACATTTATATGAGCGGCCACGACGTGACCCTAATTGATCTAACATATATGTTGATTGGTACTGAAGCAAAAATTCTTAAGAGCGCAAGTGATGCAAACGTTTTGAAGCATCTAATTCCAAAGTTTCCATGGACATTGACAATGGTGGTCCTGAAAAAATCTCTCTTCCCAATGGAACAGACCAGCCATGGTCAACCATTTGATCGTATGGTAAAGAGAAAGGTTATTTTTGAGATAGTTCTGTGTGCTAATCCAAAAAAGTCCACATTTTTCTATTGCCAATTGAAGGGACATTAGTTATGAAGCTGCCCAGACTTCCTGAAAAATCTTAGAGATGGTAAAGTCAAGTCATATGACTCTGCTTCATGTACATCCATTATCTAAATCCATCATTTTGATAAGTTCCTATTCATAGATTCTTAATACATGATGTGATGATCAGATTTTGATGGTATTTCAAGATCTAAGAGAAAGAAGGAAGCTGGAGAAGAATGAGCTAATTCTGATCGTGAGAGATAGATTTCGGTTACATAGTTTGATCAGAATTTGGAGTTGTTGCTAGGAGTTATGATAATTTAATAGATTGCTTAGGAAATGTCTAGAAACATTGTTTTCATTTATGCATTAAGGACAAGTTCCAAGTTTTCTTTTATTATCAATAAAAGTGAAATTTTGGTTTATACAATTGGTTTACTTTATATTTCCTTGTAATGGTATCTATGAAATGGTTGGTTACATTTATATTATTAGCATTATTAATTGTTTATTTGATTTTTATTATTTCACTTGTGGTAAATGTCATAATTAAATAAGTGATAAACAGTTCTCATGACCCAAGTTCCAAATGGATAGAAACTTGGAGTCATACAATTAGAATTGTGTGATGTATGACAATATTGAGCTTTGGAAGATTATGACTAATTCATTGGTCATATATTTATGTGAGTCAAGTGAGGGACTAATGGATCTGGATCATGTTGATATGGATTATTCAGATCCACCACAAGGGATGATCAGTCTTTTCATCATGATTTATTGATGTTTCAATAAGCATGGTTATGTTTATAAGATTAAACATAATTCTAATACTTTGAAAAGTTTCAAAGAGTGGCAGAACAAATAAAAAGAATTTGTTAGGCATAAAGATAAGGGTTTCTCCAATCTGAAAGGGAAGGATATTACTTTAGTTTCGTGTTTTGTGACCATCCTAATGATTGTGGAACTATGTCTCAATTGATCCTTAAATAACATCTTAGTACAATTGTTTGACTAAAAAGAGGAATCAAATATTGTTGAAATGGTTCAATCAAGAGATAACTCAAACTTCGTTTCTAATCACTTTTTAGAGCCATGCTCTAGTTACTTCGAATCGTATTTTGAAACTTATTTCATACTAATTAGGTTTATAACACCTCATGAAGTGTGGAGTAATAATGTTTTCATTTGGAATGGAAGTTGTGATGTTTTGGTTAAAACAAAGGATGAACTAAGGCCGATTCCATGAAGTGTTTCTTGTTAGAAATTCACACTAACTTTTGAATATTTGCTCATCAAGGAATGTTCCTTAATAGAGAAGCTTATATGTCAAAAATTCAGTGGGAGTATTATGATCTTGAAAAGTTTTAGGAGTCAATCAAGAATAAACTTTTTAATTATCACTAGCACACGACCTGAGGTTGATAACCTATCGTGTTAAGTTGACACAATTTTTGTTTCTGTGCACCTTCCAGATGGGTTATCAATGCTTATGAGTTCAATGGTCCTCATTTGCCTGCAAAAGGCAGAGCACGTTGGTTAGTGAAAGTACATTGGTTAATATGGGTGAACTACTTAACAACATGGAAGAAATGGTAAGTCCATGCGCTACTAGATGGCAAGAAATTAAGAATAAGAAAAGTTCAGTCTATGAAAAGAAAACTAAATTTGATTTTGGTTTTTTCATAAACCTTGTCTAATGATTGTTGGTTGGAAATGATAGACTCACTTGGATGGGAACAAGTACACCATAAAATCTTGGTTGCAAGAGGTTTCACTCTAATTCATGAAATGGATTATTAGGAAACACTTTCGCTAATAGATTTTAAAGATCTGGAAAATACCATTATGGTTAGTGGTTGTGTGAATTTCATTCTCAAATTCGCAATATGATTACGTCATTCTTTTCATACTTCGAATTGTGAGAAATGGCAAGGAATTTTTTTAACATTCGGGACATATAGCTATAAGTTCTTAAAGGGTTTAAACACACACACACGCACACACACACACACACACACATATATATATATATATATATATATATATATATATATATATATATATACACTATATAATGAAAGGTGGAAAAGCTTGAGAAGTCAAGTTGAAGACTTATCGAAGCATGACATATCATAAATCTGCACTTCAGTAAGAAAGTTAAGAGTATTGATTTCTAGAAGTCCAATTGATTTTTGGATACATGTGAAAGCTAGTGGGATCGTAATTGTTGTGATATTAGAAGCATAATTGTTATGCTAAGTGTTGTAAGTTGGGAAATACTATTTGTAGGAAACAAAGTTTACAAATTTCCAAGTTGCAAAGTATAAAAATTGATTTGCTATAGTTAGACTTAAGGGAGAGGGTACTCATACTTCCTTTTGAATCTAAAAGTTTAGATTGAAGGATTTAAAAGAACTTAGCCTTGGACATATAGAATATCGTGTTGAAATGATTCAACATAGGAAATTCGATATATGGAAGTATTATTGCAAGAGACTGATCAGATATCAGGTCTTTATGTAAGACATTATGAATCGAGTCACATATGCTTCGTATATAGGATCGTTGTCCATATGCTAATATTCACTTGTTCTAATTTTTCCAAATGCTAGGGAATTGAGAGGAAAAGGGACTAGAACTTTGTAAGTCCCCAAAATTGCTTGTGTATCAATCAGATCCAATTGATGGTGCAGAATCCCGATTAATTGGATGATGTCAGATCACAATAGAAGAGAAGGGGGAGAAGAAGATGATGAATCTATGATGTATTAATGAAATTTAGTGATGCTCCTTACAATAGATTCTCTCTCACACACACTTCTTCTCTCTAACTTTCTCTCTCTTCTAACCTTACCTTCACATGCACTCCTCACCCTATATATATGAGACATGGGCCACCAGCAGCACACGAGTGTACGGCTGCACACGCGTGTGCGGCCGTACGCAGGGTGTGCGGCCGCACACACATGTGCAGTCGTATACAGCCACAATATTACATATTATATTATAGAAAAAATATATTTTCCTAGAAAAGCAAAGGATAAACCAATAATTACGACCCAACAATCTCTCCCTTGGTTTATAGCTTTCTTTTCTAAATGAACCAACAAGCTCCCCCTAAAAAGTAGCTGGCTTTTCTTGTCAATCTTCAATGGGAGCTTTGGCTTCTGCTTTAATCTTCGATTTCTTCACAGCTTCAAGATGAACTTGATGAATCTTCATGAATGAATTCATCTCGAGCGGTTGGGATTTTCTTCAAGATTTGACTATGAACACACATTGGGTGAGGAGGCTTGATGAAAAGATTCATGAAAGATAGCACTTTCAGCTTGAGAATCTTCAGGGAGAACAACGGAGAGAAATTATCTTCTAGATCACTTCAGCAGGTTTATAGATAGCAGCAGATTGATTGAGTAGGCTTCAATGCAATCTGTCACATAATCTTCAAGCGCGGCTTGACCTTGCTTCTGGGGTTGACAAGTTGAGTGTTGAAAGAATAATCTTCATTTCTTGTTCCTTCAAATGAGAATTATTCGATGCTCACGGATGAAGCTTCAGCTCAGAAAATTTCGATACAGTCTCCATGAGTCTCATCTACACCTGAAATCACTTTTCAAGACAAAACAAAACTAAATGAAAAATTAGCACACAAAAAATATTTTTGCATTTTTCATATTTTCTGAAAAAAATAAAGCAGAAACAAAAATATTTTTGGATTTTTGATTTTCTTGAATAAGAAATAAAACAGAATATAACACTATTTTTTGATTTTGAATTTTTTGATATTTGTTTGATTTTTTAATTCTCTTTTTAATTCTCCCCCTAAATTTGCGCTTAAAGGAAAATTATGAACAAATTTAACAAAAAGAAAAATATTTGGGATCAAAGTTATGAGACAGCCTGAACTTGTTTATCAGTACCTTCACCTTGATGAATAGATCTGGTCAATTGTCAGTATTGTGGTCCACTTAAACATGAATGATATCGACAAACTTTTCTTAATAAACCATTTAGCTGACGACGACCACGGGTATTGTTGTCCACTAAAATTAAGCAGTGAGATCTACGGACAACCTCTAAATGGCTCAATTTTAGTTGCACTAGAACGTGTTCCCCACTTCCCGATATACCCTGGTTATCAAGAACTTCCAAAGAACTCTTTACTTTAGGTGAATAGACAATTATTAAGGAGGAAGTCAGATTTAGAGATAGATGCATATGTTGTGTCCCAGGTCGGATCTCTTTCGATCACGTAGAGGGGACAACATATGACTAACAGAGATAGAGGGATTGAGAGGTAGAATGTTGCATATGTTGTGTTCCAGGTCGAATATGTTTCAATCACGCAAAGGAGACAACATATGTCTAACAGATAGAAAGAATTTCATAGATAAGGAGGTGCGTAGAAATAGAGTTGCATATGTTGCATTCCAGGTTGGATCTCTTCCAATCACGCAGAGGAAGCAACATATGACTAACAGATAGAAAGCAAGAAAATAATTTCCTACAGAATTACTTTATCAGAACCCCCCAGTCGCCCTATCAAAACCAGAATTAAGGACATAAGTCCGTACATCAAGGAAAAGTCGAACCACAGTTCTAGATGCATATTAATTTAGCGTATCATGTGGGTTCCCGTGCTTATCTCACTGCTCAATCTACCCGAGCGTTGTATGGTCAGTCTAAAACATCCTATCTAAATCCACACTATCAAATCCTTCGTGCCTACCAGCACATTGAACATAGATTCTAGATAATTCAGATTCAGTCCTTTACACTGGTTTAGACTGTCCGTTATCACTTTATCTTAATATCACTTCCCAGACAATACCTACTAAATAAAAACTATAACAAAATGAAAAATTGTCTTTAAAATGAATTAGAGTAAGATAAACTCAGGAGTATAGAGAAGAAAACTCAAACCGTAATTCACCGATTCAATTCGCATCTAGAAGGTCTGAGAAGAGCACGCATAATCTCATATCAGAACCGAAAATTCTTCATGTCGTTAAGCACAAACCCCAATGTGTGATCCTTTCCTTTCTTCCCTTCCCGCAAAGGTCACATACTCTCAAACAAAATTCTGAGTGTTGTACAGTTGAGAGATGCCTCCTATCTTGTGCCTGGAATAGCCACTACCAACAAACCGAAGTCTGATGATATGCCTCCATAGCTGCTCCGACACAGAGAGGGATCAGTTGTCTTTGGAACCCAGTCCATTTTGAAACTGGGTTGACCTTTTTCATCCTTGCACAATACTCTCTCCCATGACATATCCGGCTTATCACAAACAAAAGATGATGAATTATTAGAGTCATTAGAAGATTTGGGAGAGTGAGCCTTTGGTACCCATTGGTAGTTGGGTTTAACCCATTTCTTTTTCGTTCTGATGGGTGGCTCGGTACTTTCTTTTGATCTAGATGTCGGCGGTTGAGATGACTTTGATTTTGGCTTCACGGGAGCATCTCTTGGATTTGGCTTCTTGGCCGACATTCCCTTCTTAACCTTGGGAGTTAGATTATTGACCTTGTGGGATTGATTTTTGGCCTTCGTGGCATTCCAGTTGCTATTGTCTGAATGTGGCCTCGAAGGGTTTCTTTTGGAGTATCTCCTTCTTGGTGTTTTCTGCCAGCCATGTGCGTAGTAGGGAACGTATGCGCGATTTGGACAATTTATGGCAATGTGTCCAGGTGTTCCACAGTGAAAACATGTCTTTTTCTTCACTTTGGAGTTGTTTCTTCCTGCCCCTGGTGGCGTATCCTTGCCTCGTTTCTGATTGTTCCCACAAGCACACTTGCAACAAATCGGTCGTTTCACTTGATTTGGTGACCTGTACTTCTCAACAGCAGGTTGATCAGAAGCAACTGAGTTCGAAGCAACAGATTCAGAGTTCAAGGAGTCTTTGGTGTGTTCAATAGTTTTCTCCTTGTTCTTATCATCTACTACTTTACCTGCACAAGAAGTAGAATCATTAGTATCGTTCATCTCAACATCCTCAGTTGGCCTTGATTGTTCAGTCTTAACTGAAGCTGGAACAGGGGTTTGGCCATATTGAGCATACATTTCTTCCTCATTGGTCTCAAGGGGTGGTTTATAGTTGTCATTAAAGGGAGGTGGCACACTGTGATACCCTAGACCCTTGTTTTGATTATCTTTGAATTTTAATTGCTTCTCAATCATCGAGGCAACTACCTCACTTGACACATCATATTTTCTAAAATTAAAATCTGCATTTTCAAATTTGTTTTTCAATGTGTCAAGCTCGGCAGTCACAGAAGCAAGTTGTCTCTTAATATAGACATAATTTTCACATTTATTGCTAAATTCCTCTTGAAGTTTTCTAAAATCCTTAGTTTTGGCCTCTAGTTGTGCTTTTAAGGGTTTTTGACCTTTCCTTAGAGTATAGCCTTCATATTTAAGGTCCTCATTTTCCCTTTTTAGCAAATCAATTTGTTCGCGAAGAAATTTAATCGTAGCTTTACAAGATGGAGTACATGAAACTTCATTTACCGGAATGGATGAGGAACTCATTTTTATAAAAACAAATATGCCCTTTGACTAAAAACTCAAAAGTCAACCCTAAAAGTCAAATTTAAAAGGTCAAAATTAAAAATCAAACTTGAAAGTCAAACTGAAAAGCTAAATTTGAAAATTTTAAAGTCAAACAAGAAAGTCAAAATTTAAAGTCAAATGTCAACTTTTAAAAGTCAAAGTCAAAATTTTAAGTAAAAAGTAAAAAATAAAAGTTAAAATTTAAAAACTAAAATTTTTTTGGTTGAAAATGGAATTTAAAATTAAAAGAAATTGAATTTTTGGGCTAAAAGTGTGAATTTGCGAAAGTTGGAGCCGAGAGGGACACTTAATAAATTAATTTTGGGAGGATTGAAACAAGATGTTGGCTAGATGAGATGGTAAGGCGCCTTCTACAATAGACAAGGGACCCGGGTTTGATCATCGGCAACCCTAAGTTTTGTTTCTATTTTTTTTATGAATGCTGCGAAGACGTTCAGATGCGAGGATGAGCTGCGAAGACGTTCAGATGCGAGGATGAGCTGCGAAGCGAGGATTCCTGCGAGTTTTTAACCAAAATGAGATTATTGAAAAAAATATTTACCAATTTAGTGTACTTTGAAAAATATTTAGCAAAATAGTGTTATTCTTCATTTTTTTGTTTTTCAATATTTCTTATTGTTTTTCTATTTATTTAAAATATCAGCTTTTTTACTTTTTTTTTATTTAAGTTTATTTACTATATATATATATATATATATATATATATATATATATATATATATATATATATATATATATATATATATTTTGAATATCAGTTTATTTTTTTAAATATCAGCTTTTTTACTATACATACATGTCTTATTCATAAGATGCATTATTTAAAATATCGATTTTTTTTTACTCTTTTACTATATATTTCTTTTAAATATCAGGTTTTTTTCTTCGGTCTTTTACTTTTTTTTTTTTAAATATCAGTTTACTTTTTCTTTCCATAACACTTTTGACGATTGGAAGGCGAATAATCCAAAGTCTTTTCCCTTACATTGCTTTCTAGAACATTATTTTTTATTAAACAGTTTGAATCGTTATGCCTTCAAATATTAAATATAGGCTTTAGTTCAAAAAGGTTAATTTTTGTATGGAAATATGTAAAGAAAAACAGATAAGTATATTATTTTATTCTAATGGTGATTATTTTAAAAACTAAAAAGATATAATCGAGATCTTGAAATAAGATATAATGTTACTTGAAATAAGATATAATGTTAAATGTATATTAAAAAAACTGCAAAAAAAAATAATAAAAAAGAAATTGATATTTAAAGAATTATATATAGTAAAAAACCTGAAATAAAAAAAAGTAATAAAGCCGATATTTTAAATAAATAGAAAAACAAAAAGAAATATTAAAAAATAATTAAAATGAAGAAAAACACTATTTTGGTAAATATTTGTCAAAGTACACTAGATTGGTAAATATTTTTTTTTCAATAACCCCATTTTGGTTAAAAACTCGGATTCCTGCTGGCCGAGGTTGCGATGCGAGGACGTAGACCGCAAACGAGCAGGCCGTACACGTGAGAGGCTGGCCGCACACCGAGCCGTATACTTAGACCGCACATCAAGGCCGCACACTCCGAGCCGCACACCGAGGCCACACACCAAGCCGCACACTCCTTAGCCGCACACCTTCAACAGATTCGCAAAAAAACGACGTTTTTCACCCTTTTTGGCTCCAAAACTCGATCAAAAACTCGTTTTTATGAAAAATGCAAAGAAGAAACCCCCCTTATTTTTCAGAGATCTATCCAAAAACGCTATTATCTTTTCAAAATAAGATCAAATAAGCTCCAGTTCTGACAAAATTGATTGATACAAACCAAGCTCTGATACCACTGGTAAGTCCCCAAAATTGCTTGTATATCAATCAGATCCAATTAATGGTGCGGAATCCCGATCAATTGGATGATGTCAGATCAAATTAGAAGAGAAGGGGGATAAGAAGAAGATGAATCTATGATGTATTAATGAAATTGAGTGATGCTCATTATAAAAGATTCTCTCTCTCACACACACTTCTTCTCTCTAACTTTCTCTCTCTTCTAACCTTACCTTCATATGCACTCCTCACCCTATATATATATGAGACATGGGCCACCAGCAGCACACGAGTGTACAGCTCTGCACATGTATGTGCGGCCGTAAACAGGGTGTACGGCCACACACACATGTGCATCCGTACACAGCCACAATATTACATATTATATTATAGAAAAAATATATTTTCCTAGAAAAGAAAAGTATAAACCAATAATTATGACCGAACAAACTTTGTGTCACACCCCAAAACCGAGAACGGCGGAAACGTTCTGGGGCGGAAGACGTCATGTATGTATCACAACAATGTAAAGTAGTAAACAATCAACAACATCGTCCATTGCATTAATAGTAATAGTTTAATACATGTGTGTTCTTTCATAGAAATAAGACATTACAACAAGTAATCAAAATAAAAGACGAGTCTTGACTGCTCCGTCTTCGCAAAACCTGGTCATCGTACCTGTCTACTGGTGACCTGAGAATACAAGTTATTTTGAAAGCGTAGGTCAGCATTTAAGTTGGTGAGTTCATAAGTATTTAATGTCATTGTTCGTATAAGTTTGATGATAACATTTGAAATCGTACAATGTAATTGTTTGTATATGTTTTGAAAATTCCTAGAAAATCCCATATTTTCTACTAGTATAACAAGTAGTCTTCTACCAAGACCTGAATGTTTTGAAAGTAGTCTTTAACTAAGACCTGACTGTTTTGAAAGTAGTCTTCTACCAAGACTTGTATGTTTTGTTGTAACAAAGATGGTTTTCCCCTTTATGACTACTATTAACAATATATATAGTCTACTTCATCGTTTACGTGAATGTATCACAAAATAAAAGTAATAGGGAAAATATAGCTATATAAGTATTATCCTTTGGTATTAGGATAAACACGACATCGCGACTGCCGAAACGTTGCTCACCGTGAATATCCGTAGATGTTCATTTTCCTCTGTAGCTACCAGCAGGTGGAAGGAATGGTTAGTTCCTTAAATGTCTTCCTAGTATAAGTATTAACCGTAGACATCCGTAGATGTCCATTTACCTCTGTTGCTAACAACCAGGTTTAGGAATGGTTAGTCCCTTATTGTTTCTTACCACCTAGTATCTATGTAAAAATATCCCTATAAGTGTATCCGTGTAAGAGGAATCTCTGTAAAAGTATCTATATAAGTATATCCATGTAAGAGGAATCTCTGCAAGAGTATCTATATAAGTGTATCCATGTAAGAGGAATCTCTGTAAGAGTATCCATATAAGTGTATCCATGTAACAGGAATCTCGGTAAGAGTATCCCTTCATATAGCATGTAGTTTAGACTCATGAATGAACTGACTTTGGTGTAATTTCTTGTAATAGGCATAATGTTTTGTATCCCCTAAACTATTCCTATAATAGTTTACTAGAATGTAATTGATGAGTGTCCAAGTAGGTTTATACACCCTTGCTACCCAAGAGTGTCGGAACTGAATTAACTGATGGATCATTTATGACTATATATGTACACATGATATATAACTAATATTTAAACGACCTTCGGAAGAGTACCCGATATCCCACCAGACCACATCCAAATCGAGGAAAAGGAAACAGGGTGGATAGCCTTCCTAAGTATTTTAAACATTTCTTATATAACTAATACATATAGAGGCATGCAATTTATAATATAAAAGCATAAAAGAAGTTTTGTAAAACCTTTGAAAAGTTTAATAAATAAGAATTTATGACTTGATGTCAGTTTATAAATTGGTTTGAAAGACCGTTTGACAAGACAGTTTAAGTGTGAGGAAACCTTTGTTTGAAGAACAACTATAATAGATTTAAAAATGAAACTTGCAGTTTGTAAGATAGTTTCTAAGAGTGTTTTCAACATGTAAAGACGTTTGTGAAAACTATTTGAAGTACATATGAAAATGTTGGTTTGTTCTTGTATATGAATGTATCTCCTTGAAATAGTATTTCTAATAAGTAAAAGTTCGTGATGTTCTCGTAAAACTATACCTATTATAGTTTTCTTTAAGTGTGTCTCGTTTGTATAGTAATCCCTAGTAAAATGTTCACTTGTTATGAAAAGTATAATTTTTATAGTGTCTAAGATGGACACATAAACATACAATAATAGCAGAGTTTTTGATTTATACATATATAACAACCTTTTCATTTCAAAAGATATGATGTTATCGTGATACATTTTGCATATGAAAGTTTCCTTATAATAGTTATAAATCACATATGATTCCATTCATAAAAAGTGTATAATGAAACTTTATATAACACACGAAAATTATCGTGCGTTTTACTTGTATTCCCCCCCTTGAAAGCATATAAAAACATTTACAAAACATTTAAAAGTGTGGATTATAGGGGTATGAACTCACTTGATAGATTGAAGAAAAGCGAGACGAAAACCGAGCAGAACTTCTACTCAAGCAAGCGGATTTCTCGGGATTCTCGGGAATCTCGGGAGTGTAAAACTTCCTTCCCAACTTGGATATGAAAACCGGGCCTTTGGGATGACTCCGAGGGTTGAAACGCAGAGCTTCGGCGCGAGAAAGGAAGGAATGGAGCAAAAATGGCCGGCACCCTCGCATCCCTTTTATAGTGGTTGGAGGACCTCGGTACGCTGGGCGTAACCTGGATTGGTCCGATGACTCCTCCTTCGGATAATACCGGGTTTTGAATATAATTAATATTTTAATTATTTAGTAAACTTCAAAAATTCATATATTTCTCGTACGAACTCCGTTTTCGACGTTCTTTATATCCACGCGAAGGTGAGACTACGATCTACAACTTTCGTTTAGACTCCGTCGGCAAATCTTGACTTTATTTTTAATATTATATTTTAATAGGTCGGGACAAGAAAAGTCTGTTAAAGTTCCATAACTTCTTCATCCGACGTCCGTTTCCGTCAGACTTTTTATCGTTGCGCTTCTATTGTTGAGACCTTCGATTCTCATTTAGTTTGTGTCAGCTAAAAGTCTCTCGATCTCTATCTCGAGTTTTTAGTTGTCTACTGTTATATCCGTAACTTAGAAAAATCATAAATTTCTCATACGAAGTCAGATTTGGACGTTCTTTTCATGTACGTTTACATAATGATATCTAAAACTTTCATTTAGATAACTAAGGCTAAAAATTATTGTATTGAAACTTCGCGTTTTACGTCTATCAGTGTTGCCGGTTTTGCCGAGAATCTTCGGTTGGTCATAACTTCTTCGCTAGAACTCGGATTTTAGGGTTCTTTATATGTATGAAAACCTTGAAACAATTCCTACCACTTTATTTAACCCAAATACGATTTTAGGAAAGTTAAATTTTTACCTATATTAGACTGGTGTTACATTTCATTGTCTCGAAATATCGGGTTGTCACACTTTATGTGACTAAAGTTGAACAGTTGTCAAGAACACTCTTAGGTTATACCAAAGGATTAGTTGCTTGTGGATAGTTGGAAGTATAACATTGTATGGAAGAACCATAGTGACATGCTTTAGATTGGGATCATTCTCGATTAGAATTGATGGTCATATAGGAATATGGAAATGTTTTCATAAAGGGAGTTGATTATTAAAAATCTACATGAGAGTAAGAAACTTTAGTGCATGGAAGGTGTTCAAGGAGTGTGCCTTGAATTTGATACTTGATTACTTTGGAATTGTTTTAATAACAAAGAACCAATGTAACATTCATTAATATCGTTGGCCAAGTCTCTGTGACTTTCAAGCCTTGACGTCACAGAAGATCATTGCATGTAAGGTTAAACTCTAACACATTGAGTAGTGGTTAGAATTTAGAATTGTGAAATGAGCATCATTAGAATAATGTCAAATTAATCTGTTCACAAAGGAAGGACCATAGAGAGACATAGTATGCATGTTTATAATATGGCATGACTGGTATTTAATTCAAGTTTTTGCTTAAATACTTGAAACATTATACAATAAATAAAGTCTAAATTATATGGTGATTAAATAATAAGAGTTTTATTTATATTCAATAGTTTTGAGACCATAGTTAATTAGGTTATTATTGTGTTTCACTTTGCATGTTTTACTTCTTGAATTATTTGACTATTCGAAACTCCATAGTCACTCATACTTTTCGAAGTAAATAGCGAATTACGACTATCATGAATAGAATTGTACATTATCTATGGGGATTAGACATAGTAATACTTTGCTGCAATGTTCATGAGTACTTAAAAAATAAGGATTTGAGTATTGCATAAACCCATGCTTAGAGAATTACTTCATGGATTTTGTCACGAGTAATTCTGAGACGATAATATCTTATATTCTTTAAACGGAGATATACGAGTTGTTGTTTATAACTCAGTTGTGCATTGATAAGACGTAAACGCATTAGTAACTTGATGTTATAAAACGTATTGTTGTGCATGATTTGATGAGTAAATAATGCAAGCATATAAGTCAAACTTTATTCTATCCTTTTTCCCTAACAAAAAAGCGATATCTTTGGGCCCCTCGATGATTTGATGATGACATCTAAGGTGCTTGGCCAAGTGTCACACCCTGAAACCCAGGGCGGAAACGTTCCGGGGCGGAGGTGACTTCATGTTGAATATCATAACCAATGTACATAGTAAGCACAGTAAACACAAAACATTACATTACATAGAATCATTTACATTCGTTTGAAAATAAAGGTATACAAGTGTTATACACATATGTCATATGAACAAAAGAAAAGACGAGTCTTCTAAACGCTCCGTCTTCTCCAAAAGATGGCGGTGTACCTATCTAATGCAGACCTGAGAATACAAGCAGTTTGAAAATCAGCATAAAGCTGGTGAGTTCATAAGCGGTTTAGTTTTGAAAAGAATGAGTTCCCTTTTTGTTTTCTAAAAAAGTTGTTATCCAAGAAAATCCCATATTTTCTTATGTAAAAACGGTTTAGTTATCATTTGTTACCAATTCGATTACAAGTTGTAATGTTATCTCAGGAAAATCCCATATTTTCCTAATAATTTAGTTACCAATTCGTTACTTAATTCGTTTACGAGTTGTTATGTTATCCCAGGAAAATCTCATATTTTCCTAAGTGTTGTGTTAGTTCTCAGTTTAGATTTCGATGTACTAGTAACTACCATACTTATATTATTAGTTAGGTATTGTGATATCTTTGTTATCCTACACACAAATGTCAATTATCTACTGTACTTAGTTGTATTTTCGAATATTTGGATACACTCAGAAGCGTACATTAGACGTATCTCCGAAACTCTGTCGACATCCAAAGGCGTATGATTTCGAAACTCAGTCGATGTCCAGAGGCGTACTTTCAAATTATTTTCGAAACTCTGGTGACACTCAAGGCGTACACTAACTATATTTCTGAAGTCTTGGCGTCATCCAAAGGCGTTATTTCGTATTCGTATTCGTTCTATCCTAATGGTACTTTCGTATTTGTATTCGTTCTATCCTATTCGTTTCGTATTCGTATTCGTTCTGTCCTATTCATTACTTTCGTATTCGTATTCGTTATATCCTATTCGTTTCTTTCGTATTCGTATTTTTTCTATCCTATTCGTTTCGTATTCGTATTCGTTCTGTTCCTAGTTGTACTTTATTAGTATTAATCTTAGTTTATGATTAGTATGATTCCTTTGCAATATATAATGTGTAACATAGATTATATCACTTTTTAAAGGAATCTACATTTAGTCTGACAGTTTACTCTGCAATTCGAACCATTGATTAGTATGATTTTCGGTATTAAAAGCATACATAATATGAAACATTTGAACTGAAAATAATAAGTTTAAGTACAAGATTTCCTTGTACTTTTGCTTGTATCCCCCCCCCCCCCCCGAAAACAATTCAAAAACACGGAAAAGAGTAGGGGTATGAACTCACCGGTTGAGGAACGTGTCGGTTTGGATCCTAAACGTCGGTTCTGGGTTTGCAAACGCACAAGATTCCTACATAATATGAAAAGATACACATTTGTATGTAATTAGGATTTAAACCACTAATTAATTGAGGGCATACACTTCTAGGTGCGAAAACACTTCATTACAAGTGTTTGGAGGGACCCAGGTGACATCTATGGACACATAAAGCTTGGATATGGAGTTTACTCTTCAAGAGTAAACTCTCAAGAGAGTTTTCGGCCCTAATGACCCATTCCCCATGATTTTAAGGCCGTAAACTCATGGTGGGTTGTTTTAGGGTGCTAAATGGTCTTGAATTAATTGAGGGTAATACTAGGTTTGGTTTCAAGGCATGGGAAAGTAGTTTGGGCATTTTAAGGATCATTTGAGGAGTTTACGACAGTAAACTATGTGTTTGCTACCGTAAGCTCTTGTGTACCCATTCACAATGTGTTTTGGTGGTCCTTAGTCAATCACATATGATTTCAAGTCATTTTACAAGCCAAGGGGTGAAGTTAGGGCACCATTTGACTATGTTTTAGGAGTTTACGGCCCAAGAACCCATCTTTGGAGGGTTTACAGCCGTGAACTCCTTAGGGAGTTGTTTTCATCAAGTTTAAGGCTTCCAATTCGATTGTGGTTGCTTCTAGGTTTTAGTTCTAGGCTTAGGAGGTGTGTAAGTGGCAATTTAACACCTTAGAAGGAGTTTACTACCCATGAATGGGTGTTTATGGCCTAAGCATGTTCTTGGGAAGTAAACTCATGTTTAATCCTCCAATAATGAGTTTAAGGTGTTCTAAGTCCATTCCCTTAAGTCCTTAATCCATATCTAAGCTCCAAATGTGGTTTGGAAGGGTTTTAAGGCTCAAAAACCCCACTTATATGTGTTCACGGCTGAAGAATGTTCCAGGGCCGTAAACACATTTTTATGGTCCTAAATCATGATTTGAACTCGAAATTGAAGGCTAAAGATGTTAATCTAAGAGTTAGGGTAGTTACCTTGATGATTTGGAGCCTTAATTTGGTGATTTTGGACCTTAAGTTTGGATTTGAGGAGAGAGGTTAGAGAGAGAGTAAAAAAGATTCAAATGAGGCTTAAACCACTTTATATATGGTTCGGGTTTGGAACACGGTGGAATTCTACCCGATACCGACGTTAAACGGGGCTTTTGGTCGCACCCGATTAAGTTGTCGTAACCCGGCGGGTCCGATTCTAAAAATTTTCAAATTAATAATTTGGGCCATTTTCATGAGTTTCTAAGGGGTTTGGACACTCATGAGATTATAATAAACGTATAGATTTAAATAACTTAGCCCAAAAACAAAATCGGAACGGATTGCGAGAGACGGCTTTTTCGGAAGGAACGGGTTACGGCGACGGAATAACTTCGGGTTGTCACATTATCCCCCCGTTAGAGGGAATTTCATCCCGAAATTCAAAGATTTAGATACAGATCATGAAATGAAAAGAGATGTGGATGAATCTACTGCTTCGGATCTTCACGCTCCCATGTGGAATCGGGTCTCCGCTTGACATTCCAGCGAACCCTCACTATCGGGATGCGGTTTTGTTTCGTATGTTTGATCTCTCTATCCATGATCTGAATTTGTTCTTCCATGGGGGTTCAGTCCTTCATTGATTTTGGTATTATAAAAGGGATTACTAGGGTTTCGTTTGGCAGGCGTTTCTAAAGTTTCGAGACATGGATGACAGGATGGATACTGCTATGTCCTTGAGATAGTCGAAGTTTGTAGTTCACGGTTCCAATTCTGGCGGGGATTTCAAAAACTTTGATGTATCACGGGTGAAGTATTTTGCGCTTCCCAAAGCATATCATGCCTTTCTGGGATAAGGCCTTCAACAGGACACAAGCTCCAACAAGAGGGTACATCTTCATGTGGCAGAGTAGCTAAGGTTTTGATGATTCTGAAAGAAATTTCTAGGTGGGTCTGCGATAATAGCCGGTGGGACCCAAGAATTAACTGGTTTCTATGGGTATCTTCGGTGCCGACTAAGTCTCTATCACCTTGATTTTTGGAAGGGTCTACGGGCATGACTGCTTTGCTTACTACATGACCAGGGAAAGTGGTTTGACCGAAGGGCATCACTACTAACTCGTAGTGACCATATCAAGCCCTGGTCGCTGTCTTGAACACATCATCCTCACAGAGGTTTGGCTACGAGGTAGTTCCAAGGATTAGGTTGATACGAGACTTGACTAGACGTTCGGAAGGAATTCTCGGGAAATCTTCGGGAAAGACATCAGAGAAAGAGTTGCAGAATTCCCGTTTCCCGATGATCACACGGACGAGGAATGCATGGTACTCCCTTCAGGGAAACTTTTTAAGCCTTGATGCACGAAGTGATGCGAAGGTTGGATTTAGGTTTGATGTCGAAGATCCTGAGAGTCGGATCAGAGGAAAGCTTTAGACGGACGACCTTCTCGAAACCAAGAATAACAGCATGAATAATACTCAGTCATTCCATGCCAATGATCGCATCAAAGTTTTTCATGAAAAGTTTGCCATTTAATCGAATGGAAAAGAATAATCGTCCGGATTAAGGATACAACCTATGGGTATGACGTTAGCGTTCTCTTTATCACTTGTTAACCATCTTGAAAGTACACGTTTCGGTTACTAACGAAGGACTAAGTTTAGAAAGGTGTTTGAATGGATAGTTAGCCAATTTCTTTCGGCATTAGAATCAAAAAGGATCACAGGCATAAGATTCATCGAGGAGTAATATACCTGTGGCAATGGTGGGGTCGGCGGCTGCCCCTTCTTGTCCCATAGTTAGGACTCTCCCGGTGTTGCCAGATGTTACTGCCTTAGGGCAGTTTTGCTTGTAATGTCCAACTTCTCCACAACTGTAACAGGTCTGACCGACACCAGCTCCGGAAGCTTGACTAGTTGATTGCGTTGGTGCTCTGCAGCTTCGCGCGAGGTGACCTTCCTGGCCATAATTTTTACAAAACTTTGCACGACAAGGGCCAGGGATACGATGGTGGTAACTGCATCGGTTACACCACGGAAGGATACTGGCATATCCGGTGATAGGTGCTTGGGCTGAGGAACCGACAACCGAAACAGCAGCAGGGGTAGTGACAGCGTGGACTGCCACTATCTGTTGTTTCTTCGAGGGCCCCGGGGAAGACTGACTCTTCTTCTTCTTCTTCCAAAACTTTCTTTTCTCTCCATTCTTCTCTGTTGGCTCAGGAGTGGTGGCTGCTTCTTCTTGGTCATCATTGTGGTCGATCAGGGTTTACGCTAGGCATTTGGCGCTGTCGTAGGTATCCGGCTTCGCAGCTAAAACGTTCCCTTTGGTTGGCTGGGTTAATCCCCAGATGAACCTCTCAATCTTTTTACTCTCCGGGGTAACCAATCCCGGACAGAGAAGTGCCAAGTCATCAAATATGGATGTGTAGGCGGCGATATTGGAACCCTTCATCTTCAGGTTCCAAAGTTCATTCTCC
This sequence comes from Lactuca sativa, assembly GCF_002870075.4. Taxonomy (NCBI): domain Eukaryota; kingdom Viridiplantae; phylum Streptophyta; class Magnoliopsida; order Asterales; family Asteraceae; genus Lactuca; species Lactuca sativa. Next base: position 107,154,218 of record NC_056623.2, on the reverse strand, counting down.
AGCTTCTGTATTTCACCCCGAGGGCAGTATTCTGCAAACAGAAGTTCCTTCATAACTTCCCAACCCATAGCATTTGCTACAGGTAAAGTTAAGGATTTGACTCGGCCATTCCACCAAGTCATAGCTTTATCGGTGAACGTGCAGGCGGCAAATTTCACCTTGTCAGATTCTGAATAGGCACAGATCTCGAAGATAGATTCGATTTTCTCTAACCACCGAGTTAGAGCAATGACACCCCCTGTGCCATCGAAGAATGTGGGTTTCGCGTTCATAAAGTCTTTATAGGAACACTCCTTCCGGTGTCCCTGATTACCTTCCTGGTTTTGGGTTTGGGTACCACCCCGTGAACCACCGGGGTTTATGTGAGACATGGCGGCTGCCACTGCGGCAGCAACAGCTACCTGGAACACGACAGGATCAAATTTAGGAGGAGGTGGTGGTGGCGGAGGGTTTTTATTCTTTGATATGGATCTTTTCCTCGGAGGCATCTTGATCTAAAATAGCCAGGAAAGAGAGGATCATAAGTCCGCTGAATTGAATCAAGAGATATGGAACAGGGGATATCTCATTAAGACAGATATAGAATTTTATTAAGCGATGAAGCAGGAAAGAGTTATCAAAGCAGATAAATTATCGCTAAAGGAATGATCAAGGAACAACGCTCGAATGAGGATTTCTACAACGGATTGGCTCGAGAAATACTCCCATAGTATTTCATGATTTGCTGCAACAACGGCTCGTTGTTTGGGTGTTGGGTAAGTTTTAGGTATGCTGCATACCACAGCCACTCCCAAGCACATGTTGGCCGTGTCTCGAATGAATATAGTTGGCCAGGCTATATTGATCCTAGACACGACTACATAACTGCCCAGGTTTAACCGCAGCGTACAACACCCATTTACTTATGTTTTGTTCTAGTTGTAGTTACGGATTTCGACGGTTAGGCATACTTGTATACTTTCGAAAATACTTATATTTTAAGGTATACTTTTAGTTTAGAGCACTTAGGCCCCTTAGTGTCTATAGTCTTATACCATGTAAGCTTTGGTATACTAGTTCACTATAAACGAGGGCTCTAATACCAATCTGTCACACCCCGAAACCCAGGGCGGAAACGTTCCGGGGCGGAGGTGACTTCATGTTGAATATCATAACCAATGTACATAGTAAGCACAATAAACACAAAACATTACATTACATAGAATCATTTACATTCGTTTGAAAATAAAGTTATACAAGTGTTATACACATATATCATATGAACAAAAGCAAAGACGAGTCTTCTAAACGCTCCGTCTTCTCCAAAAGATGGCAGTGTACCTGTCTAATGCGGACCTGAGAATACAAGCAGTTTGAAAATCAGCATAAAGCTGGTGAGTTCATAAGCGGTTTAGTTTTGAAAAGAATGAGTTCCCTTTTTGTTTTCTGAAAAAGTTGTTATCCAAGAAAATCCCATATTTTCTTATGTAAAAACGGTTTAGTTATCATTTGTTACCAATTCGATTACGAGTTGTAATGTTATCTCAGGAAAATCACATATTTTCCAAATAGTTTACTTATCCATTCGTTACTTAATTCATTTACGAGTTGTTATGTTATCCCAGGAAAATCTCATATTTTCCTAAGTGTTGTGGTTAGTTCTCAGTTTAGATTTCGATGTACTAGTAACTACCATAGTTATAGTATTAGTTAGGTATTCTGATATCTTTGTTATCCTACACACGAATGTCAATTATCTACTGTACTTCGTTGTATTTTCGAATATTTGGATACACTCAGAAGCGTACATTAAATGTATATTCGATGTTCTGGTGACTTCCAAAAGAGTACATTAGACGTATCTACGAAACTCTGTCGACATCCAAAGGCGTATGATTTCGAAACTCAGTCGATGTCCAGAGGCGTACTTTCAAATTATTTTTGAAACTCTGGTGACACTCAAGGCGTGCACTAACTGTATTTCCGAAGTCTTGGCGTCATCCAAAGGCGTTATTCCGTATTCGTATTCGTTCTATCCTAATGGAACTTTCATATTCGTATTTGTTCTATCCTATTCGTTTCGTATTCGTATTCGTTCTGTCCTATTCGTTACTTTCATATTCGTATTCGTTCTATCCTATTCGTTTCTTTCGTATTCGTATTCGTTCTATCCTATTCGTTTCGTATTCGTATTCGTTCTGTTCCTAGTTGTACTTTATTAGTATTAATCTTATTTTATGATTAGTATGATTCCTTTGCAATATATAATGTGTAACATAGATTATATCACTTTTTAAAGGAATCTACATTTAGTCTGACAGTTTACTCTGCAATTCGAACCATTGATTAGTACGAATTTCGGTATTAAAAGCATACATAATATGAAACATTTGAACTGAAAATAATAAGTTTAAGTACAAGATTTCCTTGTACTTTTTATTGTATTCCCCCCTGAAAACATTTGAAAAACACGGAAAAAGGGTAGGGGTATGAACTCACCGGTTGAGGAACGCGTCGGTTTGGATCCTAAACGTCGGTTCTAGATTTGAAAACGCACAAGATTCCAATTGAATATGAAAAGATACACATTTGTATCTAATTATGATTTGAACCACTAATTAATTGAGGACATACACTTCTAGGTGCGAAAACACTTCATTACAAGTGTTTGGAGGGACCCGGGTGACATCTCTGGACACATAAAGCTTGGATATGGAGTTTACTCTTCAAGAGTAAACTCTCAAGAGATTTTGCGGCCCTAATGACCCACTCCCCATGAGTTTACGGTCGTAAACTCATGGTGGGTTGTTCTAGGGTGCTAAATGGTCTTGAATCAATTGAGGGGTAATTCTAGGTTTGGTTTCAAGGCATGGGAAAGTAGTTTGGGCATTTTAAAGATCATTTGAGGAGTTTATGGCAGTAAACTATGTGTTTAAGGCCGTAAGCTCTTGTGTACCCATTCACAATGTGTTTTGGTGGTCCTTAGTTAATCACATATGATTTCAAGTCATTTTACAAGCCAAGGGGTGAAGTTAGGGCACCATTTGACTATGTTTTAGGAGTTTACAGCCTAGGAACCCATCGTTGGAGGGTTTACGGATGTGAACACCTTAGGGATTTGTTTTCATCAAGTTTAAGGCTTCCAATTCGATTGTGGTTGCTTATAGGTTTTAGTTCTAGGCTTAGGAGGTGTGTAAGTGGCAATTTAACACCTTAGAAGGAGTTTACTACCCATAAATGGGTGTTTATGGCCCAAGCATGTTATTGGGAAGTAAACTCATGTTTAATCCTCCAATAATGAGTTTAAGGTGTTCTAAGTCCATTCCCTTAAGTCCTTAATCCATATCTAAGCTCCAAATGTGGTTTGGAAGGGTTTTAAGGCTCAAAAACCCCACTTATATGTGTTCACGGCTGAAGAATGTTCCAGGGCCGTAAACACATTTTTATGGTCCTAAATCATGATTTGAACTCGAAATTGAAGGCTAAAGATGTTAATCTAAGAGTTAGGGTAGTTACCTTGATGATTTGGAGCCTTAATTTGATGATTTTGGACCTTAAGTTTGGATTTGAGGAGAGAGGTTAGAGAGAGAGTAAAAAAGATTCAAATGAGGCTTAAACCACTTTATATATGGTTCGGGTTTGGAACACGGTGGAATTCTACCCGATACCGACGTTAAACGGGGCTTTTGGTCGCACCCGATTAAGTTGTCGTAACCCGGCGGGTCTGATTCTAAAAATTTTCAAATTAATAATTTTAGCCATTTTCATGAGTTTCTAAGGGGTTTGGACACTCATGAGATTATAATAAACATATAGATTTAAATAACTTAGCCCAGAAATGAAATCGGAACGGATCGCTAGAGACGGGTTTTTCGGAAGGAACGGGTTACGGTGACGGAATAACTTCGGGTTGTCACACCAAGCCCGAACTGAATTTATGTCTTCAATTGGTAGTCTAATTTTAGTCATCATAAATCAGAAATCGGGAAAAAAAACTTGGACAATGAGATTGATTATAATCCATGTCTCATGTGTGTATGATATCTTGTAGAACGGATGAATATTTGATCACTTATCTTAGGACACGTGATTGACTAGATCAGAGTTCGACAGCTACTATGAGAGCTACAATTTGTTGATCAGTTTAGAAGAATATACTGGCAATTATAGTTATTTGACTTATGCAAGTGGAAGACTGGTGGATTAGGTGTCTATGCACATAACTATAATTGGTATATACTTTAATTGATAATAGCACGGTCCTTTTGGGTTGCCCTCAAGACTAGCAACTAGACATGATGATTTTGGAGAAAGAGGTTGATTTATTATTTGATTAATAAATTGAAATAAACAGTTTGTTAATATATTATGAGAATAATATATTAATTAGAAATAGTAATATTTAATCAGAAATTAATTAGAATTAATTTTGGGATTAAAGGCATTAATTAAAAGTGTAGGGACTGAAATGTAATTGTTGAATAGTTGAGCAAAAGGCAATCTAGAACCCTCCATTAGGCTTGGACGGTTTCTTGAAGCCTAAGAGCTTCTAGAATTGTCCTATGTGGATAAACAGGAAAGTGGATAATTACCCAGTTTAAGTTGATATTGGATTTGGGCTTATCTAGGGTCTCCTGACTGCACTATATATAGGGCATAATCCTATGATTTTCGGCCACTCCATCCTTTGAAGATCTATCCGAAAATTTGAGCCTCCCTCCTTTCTCTCGATTGTCTCATTCTGCTAATCTATCCATACTTTCCTCAAGAATCAATCTGAATCCTCTAAGTTACTTTATCAAACTGGTGCTCCAAATACCCACTAAACAGCGCATCTAAACCCACCAAAAACTTCTTAGGGTCTCCTATGTTCCTCACCCTACCCTGCCTTCAGCTGCTGAAGGTCCCTTACTAATGTCAACTAACTACTTCATGAATACAATTACATGCAACAAAGCTTAGATAATCCTTCGACTAAGAGACTAAATCCTACAACAGTTAGACTCAAACGAGAGTTGTGCAATAGGATCAAGTCAATCATTCTCAGATTATTTAACATTTACTACATGTAACATAACATATTCATGAAGTACTTAGCTCACATCAATATGAGTCCCACAAAGCACAAAGCAAGTAGCATTCGGACATCGATAATTCTAACCAGTGCATCACCTAATCAGGCCATTCTACCTAACATCAGATATCCATACTAGCATGCAATTCTAAAAGTTCAACCAATAGGCATATAAAGGCATCTCTCCTAGCATGAAATCTTGAGCAGATCCTTAGCCCTAATCTAGCATGCTATTCTCATGACATATAACATAACAAACATGTATGGGTATTCTGGGAATCACTTACTTGAGCTCAGCTGATTTTACGCATCACACGCTTTTCTTTATTTAAAATCTTTTAGAAAATTCTTTTTCTTACCAAAAATATTACCAATTCCTCAATTTGAGTTCAGACACACCGGAGAGCATGTTCGAATCCCTCAAACCAAGGCTTTGATACCAACATGTAACGTCCAAAAAATTTAGAGTATATTTTTCATTTTAAAACACTTCTACTATACAATTGAGTTGTTCCAAAACCAGTTACAATGATTAAATCATTTAAACATCAGAGTAAAAATCATAAATAGCCAATGCGAAAAATGATGTGGGATGTTGTGTAGTCACGTCGCGCCCTTCCCTTTGCAACAGAAAGTACCTGAAATCATAAACACATAATTGTAAGCACAAAGCTTACCGAGTTCTCCAAAATACCACATACCATACATATTATTGGGCCTAGCCTGCACATTGGGCCCAAACCATAATAATGGGCCTAGCCCTTCCTAATCAATGGTCCCAACCCCATATACGATTAGGCCTAGCCCGACATATAATAAGCCTAGCCCAACATACAACAGGCCTAACCTACTGATGCAATTAGGCCCAGTCCTACATGCATGTCAATGCACCCAGCCCAACTTACAATGCAAGAGTCACAAAGACAACGAGAATCCTACATAACACATTCGAGTGGGTCAGCATTGGTGCCTTCGATCCACGAGTACATTGAGGAGACTTGCCTCAAAACTAAAGATAACCGATACACACACGTTTCTGTTACAAGGGTTCCTTACACTGAACATATCCAAAATCATTCCTAATTAACAATCAGGGTAATAACTCATAATCAATGGTTCGTCATATTCTACCATGCTAAGGGTAAAAGACGATTTTACCCTTCCTATACTTGACCCAACAAAACATTGCCCAAAACCTAAAATAACCCAAGGCCCAAAAATAGCACAACCATACATCTGGGAGTATACCCAACGCACTTTATCCTTACACTCAGCGTACTAAGATTTCCCTGAAAAGAAAACAAGGCAAACCCACTACGCCCAACATACTCAGGGGTTATACCCAGCATACTCCCCCTAATGCTAAAACCCACTTTTAAGCTCTTATTCCGCTAAGACTAATGTCCAATTCACGTATCACAATCTTGGGAAGGTCTTAACTGATAAAGTCAAAAACTTTAAGTTTTTGTGTGGCTTAATATGACCCGAAACTAAACCCTAGGTCCATAGCTTCATAAAAAGACCAACAACTCATGCATGGGTGGTCTACAACCATTTTAATCTGATTTTATGACTTATCAAACTTAGAAATGGGTAGAAATGATGCTCAAAGGTTCTGTAGTAACTTCTACTCACAAGATCCAAGCCATGGGACCAAAACACGCCGAAAACACAACCCACAACTAGATCTACACTAAGTATCCATAAAGTTTGAAGCTTTATACCTCCAGAAGATACAAGATGAAAAGCAAAGTCTAGATCTACAGGCTCCAAGCTTCCTAACACTTTTCTAATGGACTCCTTTTTATAAATGTACCAAAACACATAAAGGTTCAATTTATAAGCTCATGAACCTCACAAGGTGTCTAGGGTTTTAAAATGACTGCTTTAGGGAGAATGAGGTTGAGTATAAAGAGGCATCAAAGGACTTAAGGTGTTTGAATAGGGTCTCAACCCTAAATTTTAGGCTTGCTCATTGCGACTCTACGTGTTGCGTACTCTAGGTATGCCCAACGTATCTCCCTACTTCGAAACCGCCACCAAGTGTTCGCATTGGAACACCCATCGCAACGAGTACCCTTGTTCGCATCCAATCGCATCCGGATACTCTCTTCTCGCATCCTAACATCTCCATTCACATCATATCCCATCTAGATACTCCTTTTTCGCATCCATTCGCATCCAAACACCTCCACTTGCATACTATCGCATCCGAATACCCGCTTTTCACATCTAAACACCTCCATTCATATCCAATCACATTCAAACATATCCTTTCGCATCCAAACACCTTCATTCGCATCCAATCACATCAAAACACTTCCATTCACATCCAATAGCATCCAAATACCTCTATTTGCACCCAAACAACCGATCTTTTCAAAAAACAAACATTTAACTCCTTAACACTCCAACTCAATCAATCTTGGAAAATGGGTGTTACAAAAGAAGGCCACCATATGTATCACAGTCGGTCCTAAATTGGAATCCTACTTGATTACTGATGGCAATGGTGTTTTCCAACTTACAAGAATTAGAAGACGAAGCAGTAGCCATTCTTCGATCGATGAGGTATAGGAACATCCTGGTTAAGGTCAATTGATAGAGAGCCACTGAAATAAAAAAGGACTTTGACTTGGGGATGTTATTAGAATCATTCGGTCTCGAGGAACAGCCTCCATTTCTTTTCTTTTTAGTCTGACGTCTCTCAACAACATAGTCCCCAATTTCAAACTCTATGTTACTTGCAAATGGTCTAGAGGCAAGCCCAGACCTAATTTTCTCAATTAGGCTTGACGACGGAGGTCCATCAATAAACTTTTATTGGGATCAGCAATGACGGCGATGTTTTCTGGACAGTCGGACGATGGGATTCCATGCGAATCATCGTGATCACCACCTATTGTGAATCACAAATTTTTATTTGCTCATCAACAGTCAAAGCGGTCGGAGCCCCATTGACCATCAAAGAAACCCGATCGCCATCATTCACAAGTTCATCTTCGTCGGGGATTATTTCACCTTCTTCCAGAACCATGTTATCTGGTTTCCATGTATTAGAGATACATTTATCATCCTCGAGTACATTTTTACCTGACAACGGCTCGACAACATAATTCTTAAACGATACCCAATCATCATCAAATTCAAACACCCCGAGCCTAAATATGTTCCCATCAATCGAAACATCATTCTATTTTTTCCTAGGGGTCGTAAGATATAGATTTTATCGTGCGACACATCATGACAATTCCATAAGGAGCTAACGTTGACCAAAACCTTCTCAAAATGGCTGACAATGGACTCGAAATTTGCTTTGTCCCAAACTTGAATTGGCAACCCGATAATTTTAATCCAAGCAATCCTCTTGAACCTAGTGGATTTTAATCAAACATGTTCCATGCACACAAACCATTTGAGCCAAATGGATTTGTTAACTTTGAGGAAATTTCCCGCTCTTTTCAATTTGAATTTGATAATAACTTGGATGCCACCTAGATACATCATTTTTTTCAATATAATATCCCTCCAACTCCAACAGTGGGGGAAAGTTACATAAAATATCAAAACTCCGAACCTCCACCACCAGTGTTGCATTGTTTGCCCAATCTTGGACCTCCCCAATAAATGATAGTACTATATGAGGATCATAACTAGAAGCCAAAGAGACTTTCGAGACATCAACAAAAGATCTTGAATCCCTGCCATGGCGTAAGTCCCTAAAATGTCTGTGTATCAATCAAATCCGTTTGATGGTGCGGAATCCCAATCAAACGGATGATGTCAGATCAAATAGAAGAGAAGGAGAAGAAGAAGATGATGATGAATCTATCTATGATATGATTAGAATGAAGATCCAGATACAAGATTTACACACACTAACACACACTCTCTTTTCTCTCTCTCTAGAACACCTTCAAATGCACACACTTAAGCTCCTCTAGTGTTCATCACCCCTTTCCTCACACCCCTCACCCCTATATATATACATGAGAATATGGGCCGTAAACACCCCCTTTGGCCATAAACCTGACCGTAAACACATAAGATATTACATAAAAATACAATTACCTAGAAAAGCAAAGTATAAACCGTAATATTGACCCAACAATCTCCCCCTTGGTTTATAGCTTTCTTTTCTTTTCTTAAATGACCCAACAAGCTCCCCCTAAAAAGTAACTGGATTTTATTGTTAATCTTCATTGCGAACTTGGCTTCAGCATTAATCTTCAATGAATGACTTCATATTGAGCGGTTGGGCTTTTCTTCAGAATTTGGCTTTGAACGCACGTCGGGTGAGGACGCTTGATGTACTGATTCTTGAAAGATAGCACTTTCAGCTTGAGAATCTTCAGAGAGAACATCAGAGAGAACAAATCTTCTGGATCACTTCAGCAGGTTTAAGATAGTAGCAGACTGATTGAGGAGGCTTCAATGCAATCTGTCACATATTCTTCAATTTCAGCTTCACCTTGCTTATGGGGTTGAAAGATTGAATGTCGAAAGAATAATCTTCATTTCTTGCTCCTTCGAATGCGAATTCTTCGATGCTTACAGATGAAGCCTTGGCTCAGAAATCTTCGACACAAACTTCATGGGTCTTATCTATACCTGAAATCACTTTTCAAGACAAAACAAAACTAAAAGAAAACTTAGCACAGAAACATTTATATATATATATATATATATATATATATATATATATATATATATATATATATATTTGGATTTTTGATTTTCTTGAACAAGAAATATAACATAAATAACACTTTTTTTTTAATTTTCTAATTTTCCCTAATATTTAAATTAGAAGAAACTATGAACAAATTTAACAAAAATAAAATGATATCTAATTAATGATTTGGGATCAAAGTTTTTAGACAGCCTTTATTCGCTTGTCGGTACCTTCTATCTTCACATCTTTGCCTGGTCGATTGCCGGTATTGTGGTCCACTTAAACATGAAAAATTGTGACAAAATTAGGACATACTATAAGTGACAAGACAATGTGATCCTAAGTTCCTAGATAATATTCCTTAAGGACCATTCAGCTGACGACGACCAAAGATATTACTGTCCACCTAAATTGAGCAACGAGATCTATAGACAATCTTTGAGTGTTCAATTTTAATTGTACTGGAATATGTTTCCCGCTTCCTGATATGCCCCAGTAATCAAGAACTTCCAGAGTACTCCTTACATCGGGTGAGCAGACAATCATTGGGAGAGAAGATAGATTTAGATTATTATCACTTATAGTTTTAGAGGGATTGAGTAGTCGAAGGATGCATATGCTGTGTACCAGGTCGGATTGTTAGTTACGCAAAGGAGACAGCATATGGCTAACAGATAAGAAGAATTTCATAGATTTAATATGCAGAGAAATAGATTTGCATATGTTGCAGTCCAGGTCGGATCTCTTCCAATCACACAAAGGGTGCAAAATATGACTGACAGATAGAAAGAAAGAAAATAACTTTCTACAAACCTAATTCATCGGAATTTACCAATCGTCCCATCAATACCGAAATTAAGGACAGAATCCGCATATCGAGGAAAAGTTAATCCACGGTTCCAAGTACGAGTTCATTTAATGTAACGAGTGGATTCCCATATATATCTCCCTGCTCAACCTATCCGAGCGTCGTATTCTCAGGCTAAACGGATCTAACTAGGTCAAGATTTGTCAAGACTAAGAATTTCTTAAGTTCAACTCTGCCCAGTCAAGTCCATTTAGAATCTTTCGTGCCTACCGACGCATCAAACCAGAGCAAAGGCCCTTCAACTTTGGGTACGTTACGCATACTCAGGTTGCCTATTATCACATGATCATATCACTTCACAAAAGATCTCCCTCAAGCACATTTCATAACCAACATATATATTTTTTTGATTTTCTGATTTTCTAATGTTTTTGGAATTTTTAAAATTTTCTAATTTTTGTTTTGTTTTTATTTCTCCCCCTAAATTTGTGCATATGAGAGAAACGAAAGTAAATGCGCAAATGTAAACTATCCTAAAACAAAAATTTGTCTTTAAAGCGAATCAGCTTAAGAAAAACTCAGGAGTATAGAGAAGAAAACTCAAACTGTAAATCACCGATTGAATTTGCATCCAGAAGGTCTGAGAATAGCACGCGTAATCTCAGAACAAATCCGAAAATTCTTCATTTCATTAAGCACTAACCCCATGAGTGATCTCTTCCTTTCTTTATTTCCCACAAAAGGACACATACTCTCAAACAAATGTTTGAGTGTTGTACAGTTGAGAGATGTCTCCTATCATGTGCCAGGAACAGCCACTACCAACAAACCGAAGTCTGATGATATGCCTCCATAGCTGCTCCGACACAAAGCGGGATCAGTTGGTCTTTGGAACCCAGTCCATTTTGAAACCGGGTCGACCTTTGTCATCCTTTCACGGTACTCTCTCCCATGACATATCCTGTTTATCACAAACAGAAGATGAAGAAATATTAGAGTCATTAGTTGATGTAGGAGAGTGAGCCTTTGGAACCCATATGTAGTTGGGTTTAACCCATTTCTTTTTCGATCTGATGGGTGGCTCAGTACTTGCTTTTGATCTTGATGTCAGTCGTTGAGATGACTTTGATTTTGGCTTCACGGGAGCATCTCTTGGATTTGGCTTCTTGGCCGACATTCCCTTCTTGCCCTTGGGATTTTGATTCTTGTCCTTTGGAGTTTGATTCTTGACCTTGGGAGTTGAATTCTTGGCCTTCTTGGCATTCCAGTCGTCAATGTCTGATCGTGATCTCGAGCGGTATCTTTTGGAGAGTATCCTTCTTGGCGCGTTCTGCCAGGCTTGTGCGTAATAGGGAATGTATGTGCGATTTGGACAGTTTCGGGCAATATGACTAGGTGTTCCACAGTGAAAACAAGCTTTTTTCTTTACTGGGAAATTGTTTCTTCCTTCCCCTGGTGGCGTATCCTTGCCTTGTCACTTGTTGTTCCCACATGCACACTTACAACAAGAACTCTGTTGCGTTGGAATTGGTGGCATGTATTTCTCAACGGCAGGTTGATCAGAAGCAGTTGAGTTCGAAGCAACAGATTCAGAGTTCAAGGAGATGTTGGTTTGTTCAATGGTGTTCTCCTTGTTCTCATCCTCTGCTACTTTACCTGTACATAAAGTAGAAGCATTAGTATTTTCAACTTGAATACCTCCTGACACAAATCCAGCTGGTTTGCCATATCAAAGATGTGTCTCCGTGTCAATTTCTTCCTGTGTCATAGGGATGGATGTGTAGTTATGATTGAAAGGTGGAGGAACACTATCATACCCTAGAACCTTGTTTTGATTATCTTTGAATTTTAATTGGGTTTCAAATAAGGACTCGACTGCCTTACTTGATGCAGTATAATTTTTGAAAATAACATCTGTTTTTCCACACTTAGTTTTCAAAGCGTCAAGTTATTCGGTTACAGCATCAAGTTGTCTCTTAATATAGTCATAAAGTTCACATTTTTCACTGTATTCTGTCTGAATTCTCTTAAAATCCGTTATTTTTGTTTCTAACTGGGCCTTCAGGGGTTTCTGTCCTTTCCTGAGTTGATATCCTTCATATCTCAGGTCCTCAACTTCTTTTTTTAATAAATCATTATGTTCACGAAGAAGTTTAATCGTAGCTTCACATGATTGAGAACATGAAACTTCACATGAATGAGAACATGACACTTCATTGACCGGAAGGTTTGCGGAACTCATTGTTTTTCGACAATTCAAAGCGTCAAGTTCTTCAATTATATCAGCAAGACTAAGATGATTGAGATCTTTTTTCTTCTTGATGCCAGCCACGTCCATATCCCACGATTTCGGAAATGCATTCAGCACCTTTTTGTTTATCTCGGATTTGGTCAAGAAGATCTCAGCTATATTCATCTCAGTAGTGAGTGTGGTAAATCGCCGCAACTGAGCTTCCAGGGTTTCTCCAGGGATATAATCGAACATGTTGAAATTTTGTCTTAACATATCCTGACGACTCTCTTTCATGTCTTTAATTCCCTTGTAGACCTCAAAAACCATTTAAAAACACAACTAGAAGTTAAACTTAAATTTAAAAATGCCCTTTGACTAAAAACTCAAAAGTCAACCTCAAAAGTCAAATTTTAAAAGTCAAACTCAAAAGTCAAACTTGAAAAGTCAAACCGAAAAGCTAATTTTGAAATTTTAAAAGCCAAATGAGAAAGTCAAAGCTTAAGGTCAAAGGTCAAAATTTAAAAGTCAAAGTCAAAAATTTAAGCAAAAAGTCAAAAATAAAAGTCAAAATTTAAAAATTAAAATTTTTGGGTTGAAAAAGAAATTTAAAAATAAAAGAAATTGATTTTTGGGGTTAAAAGTGTTAAAATGCGAAATTTGGTGCGACTAGGAGTGGTTTTAAGTTAAAATCGAAAGGCATGTAACAAGTTGTTGGTTGGTTCAACTGGTAAGACGTGTTGCTGATGAACCAGAGGTCGCGGGTTTGATCCCTGGCACCCCCGAATACGCCTCTAATTTTTTTTTTTAAATGTGCGAAGACAAAGACTGCAACTTGCTGAATGAGATGCGTGACCGAGGCTCCTGAACGAGGCGAGGTGCGATGTGCTGATGCGAAGCTTGGCTTGGTGCTGTTGAGAAGTGTATAAAGTTTAAACGATCAAACTATTTAACAAGATCCCATGTAGCTCAACTGGTTAAGGCGCGTGGTTTGAAGTGTTGGAGGTCTCGAGTTTGAACCTCGGCACCTCTAAATCCCCTTTCTTTTTATAATAAAGAGTTGTTGATGCGAGGACGAAGCCGCAAACTCCGGACCGTGAACACGTTTCCGGCCGTAAACTCCGGCGACCGTGAACACGTTTCCGACCGTAAACTCCGGACCGTAAACCCTTCAAAGACCGTAAACTCTCAATCGCTGTTATTGACGAAAAATAGCGTTTTTTCACCCTTTTTGCTCCAAAACTCGATCAAAAACTCGTTTTTACGAAAAACGCGAAGAACAAACCTCCCCTAATTTTTCGAGATATATCCAAAAACGCAAGAATCTTTCCAAAATAAGATCAAATCAGCTCCAGATCTGACAAAGATGAGTGATACAAACCAAGCTCTAATACCAATTGTAAGTCCCTAAAATGTTTGTGTATCAATCAGATCCGTTTGATGGTGTGGAATCCCAATCAAACGGATGATGTCAGATCAAATAAAAGAGAAGGAGAAGAAGAAGATGATGATGAATCTATGTATGATATGATTAGAATGAAGTCCGGATACAAGATTCACACACACCAACACACACTCTTTTTTCTCTCTCTCTAGAACACCTTCAAATGCACACACTTAAGCTCCTCTAATGTTCATCACCCCTTTCCTCACACCCCTCACCCCTATATATATATACATGAGAATATGGGCCGTAAACACCCCCTTGGCCATAAACCTGACCGTAAACACATAAGATATTACATAAAAATACAACTTCCTAGAAAAGCAAAGTATAAACCATAATATTGACCCAACACATGGAACGGTAGTCGGCCACCGGAGGAAGGAACCACCACATTAGCAGTCACCTGATTTGTAGGTTGTCCCACAAGAATCTACTTCCTCTAGTGTTTGGCGAGGTTTGCACCCCCCCCCCCTTAAATACGCCTTATTAAGCTTTTCTTCAATTGCCCCAGGATTTTTCACATCAACAAATCTCACGAATGCGAAGAAAGAACCAGAAGCATTCCTTCTACCAGCAAGGTAGATATCTCTCAGCACCCCCCAGATTCTCGCAAACTCTCCATATCTCCTTCTTATTAGCATCATCAGGGAGATTATACACGTAAAAGGACGAAAACAAAGGATCGTCATAAACTTTGAAGACAACCTTCCATGAAATCCTTTTCCGTCCATCCTCCGTTCTCCTCCTCGAGATTATTTATGACGAGAGCAATTGTTCATCCAAAATCGAAATTTACCATGACGTATAGGTTTATCCAAGACGTCCTCATGGCTACGATGCCACATCGGCTTTCAAACACTTAGGGTTCTTCGATTTTGAGATTCCATTTTTCAACAAATAAATAAACTAATTATTGAGCCATAGCTACGTACACCAAAAGATAAACATTTAAAAGTGGCAAAACATGAGGTCATATTGATACATACATATTAACAAACTTAATAACCGATAATAATGTCTTATATGAGGTCGCAATGATAGATTTAATTTGGATAAGCTTAATTAGTAGTTAACAATAATATGAGAAAATTGAAATTATTAACTATTGAGAAATTAAAATAGTTCGTTTCTAATTAATGATCACGTAAATATATCCTTTTATTTACTTTGTATCAAGCTATTGGACAATACTTTTTCATATAGATATGCGGAAGATAAATTTCTGTAAATTTTTAATCATCGTTTTCTTTTAGAAATTCTTATTAGCTAATGTGGATTTTCATTATCCATTATGCCATTTTTATCTATAAAAAATAAATAATCACTTTTACACAAGTTAGTAATATATTTGATTAATTTTTCTATATTTACTGTCTCAGCTATGTCTACCAACTACCAAATGCAAGTGAGTAAGGTTAACATGAATTTTTGTTCGGAGGAAAATAAAAATTACTTATTTATATAGTATAAAATTGAAGATCAAAAATCTCAAACTTGGTCGGCTGTGAAAGTGATAGCCATACCTACAATAATTCAAAGCGAGATCCACCATAATTATGTAGTAGCTAGATAAATGGAACGATTACACACACAGGCATTTAAGGTTCCATTAATATTCAATCCAACTTCCAACCACCCAATCCATTCACACACACAAACCCATGGACAAAAATCCCTATAAATACCTTTGACAACAACCTTTCTTACACCAACTACATCTTCAATCACACATAACTTTTCTACGACTTTAGTGCTTGTATACTCGAAAAATGGCAAGAATGGCAATGATGATCTTATGTGTAGTGTTGACTTGCATGGTGGTGGCGACACCCTACACCGAGGCTGCTATTTCCTGTGGTCAGGTGACAGCCAACTTAGCTGGATGTCTTAACTACCTAAGAAATGGTGGTGCTGTGCCACCGGCATGTTGCAATGGGGTTAGGTCACTTAATAGCGCTGCAAAATCAACCCCTGATCGTAAGACGGCTTGTAACTGCTTAAAGAATGCTTCCAAATCTGTTTCTGGCATCAAAGCCGCCAATGCAGCTGGCCTTCCCGGCAAGTGTGGTGTCAACATCCCTTACCAGATCAGTCCTAACACTGATTGCTCCAAGTATGTGCAAATATGTGCTTATATTTTTTTTTAATCAGTTTCAGATTTAAGTATACGTCTACTTGTTTAAATATTGCATGAAAACACGTTAGTTGTATTGATGTGACTTGGTATATGGTGATTTTTGCAGGGTGCAGTGAGGTCGAGATGTGGATGCATCTTGCGCAGAATAAAAGCATATATATATTAGAATAAATAAATATGAGAGCACTACTTTGTATGAAATTAAAAGACATATATTATTGTATATGTCTATGAGTTTTACGGTCTTTTGACTGGTGCCCTTGTAATATTTGTATGTAATCGCGTAATCTATATGCATCCTACCCTTATGTTTTGTCAGTATTGTCTTTTCCACTGCAATAGTTTATTAAAGCTTCCGGAATACACTTAAATCTTTTCTCTTTCTCTTTTTAGTTATCTGTTCTTTTGTCGGAAACGTTTTCTATCAAAAGAGTAACTTATTAGAGTCAAATATTGTATTTTTGGAGATATTGATTTTTTTTAAAACATCTTAAAACACTTTTACGTTTGCCATACATTTTTAAACTTATTGAGTTTTTAAAAAACTAATAAGCGGATAAGTTATTTTCTAACTCAATCTAAACACCTCCTTAGTGATTGTACATTTGAAGTTCTAACAAACCTATATTTTTGTTTAGCTAGTTGAAAACATAAGCAAATTTGTAAAGAAAGGCTTCTTCTCTTTAAAATTTATAATTTTTACTATATTACATGGTCAAATTCTCCTTACACACTTCCAAAAGCTTAAAGAAAATTCGAACTAAAGGGACCTTCAAAATATATATGACGGGGGTTTATTACTAATCAAATGTTTTGTATTGTTTCTACTTCATCGTTGTTTCAAAGTTGAAAAAAGGTTATGTAACTTGGGAGATTAAGTGGGGGTGTTGGGTTGTTCAAAATGATTATTGCAATTTCAAGAAAATCAAATCACATAATTTGGAGACTTACTTTTAATATTTTGGCCTACAAGGATCGAAAACATCAAAGTAAGTATGCCAAACATCATAAGTCCCATAACAACTTTCTTCATTCAATTTAGGGTGCCCCACATAAATTCCGAATTTTTATTTTTCTTTTGTCAAGATTTGAAACTAAAGTTACATTATTTTCTCATTTTCTGTGTTAATTATCATTACGCATTGATTTTGGTTGTTGGGTCGTGCTGATAGTCACAATAATCTTGGTCACAATCAATAACCAATAGTCTCGTTATGCTAAAAATAGAATAATCTTGGTCACAAACAATAACCAATAGTCTCATTTCTTTAAAAATATTAATTAATTGCCTTATTTGTAGTGTACATATTGCCCAAGAGAATACTGGTCATTAATGCTATATAAATAATCTTAAAAGTGTTTTTAAAACTCAAATGTCTTGCATGCCCATCCAGTATTCAAGATTTTGTTAGAGTTTGGACATAAAATTGGTATAAAATGTTTTTTTCTTATCTTTTTACACTAACAAACTTTCCAACTGGAAATTATCTATATTTTGTTGCATATCCAAATAAACAGAACATTTGTTTTTTTTATGGAAAACGAGTGTTATCTTCTTAAATTTTATTTTAAACTAGTAAAGGACCCGCGGCTATGTCGCTATTGAGATAATATGAGAAAACTCGACAAACTTTAAAAGATATGTGCTGAAAATGTAAATCGCCACAAATAGGGGAGAAAGTTGACAACCTCTAAAATTAGATGTCAAAAGTGTACAACAACCAAAAGAAAGGACATTGGTGGAGAAAATCCAAAAATGTTGTTGCAATAGTTTGAAAGTTGTCAAAGTTGGGAAAATACGGTGGCAAAAGTCTAAATGTGGTGTTTTATGTTTTTTATGTCAAAATGTAAAAGTTTTGACCATAAGAACGAAAAGTGTCAAAGTCACTAAAAATTTGTGGTAAAAACGTCAAAATGTAAAAGTTTTTACTGCAGGGACGAAAGTGTCAAAGTTGCTAAAGATTTGTGGCAAAAACCTAGAGGCAAAAAAACTTAATCAAAGCACAAAAATGTAAAAGTTTTTACTTCAAGGATGAAAAGTGTCAAATTCACCAAAGATTAGTGGCAAAAACCTAAAGCCACAAAAGGTACTATTCCTAAGGTCCTTTGAATTTAATATATATATATATATATATATATATATATATATATATATATATATATATATATATATATATAATTGAGAAATGTACATACATTGTGTATTACTCCTAACCATAAAATGTTAACCAAAAGTAGTTGCCAAGTGAGAGAAAACCAACCCTTAAGGCAAAAGTATGCAAGGTAACTCGACTTTGGATTCGATGTCAAGATCCAAGAGAGTTGCAGCACAAGAAGCTAGGAGAAGAGTTATTTGCTTGGATTGTTGTTATGTCGATGATAGAATATATGTTTTGGTTGGAAAGTGAGAACGACATCAAATATTGTGAGCGAACTCGAGACCTTTACCTATACCTATGGGTAAATGGAACGATCTTATGTTAGATATTATCGTCAAGTGTCCCAGAATTATGTAGAACCACAGTATGTTATGGATCGGATTCAACCAAGTAATAAAGTATGTCTTTCTAGGCATCACTTATGTAGAAGACTAGTCAAAAGTGAATGTTTTCGTAGACTCATTATCATGACTAGGTAAAGATTTCGATTTGAGATAATTCTTAGATTTTCTTAAAAATACTTATGTTAGCGATAATGTGAAAACTTTTGTTACTCGACAAAGTCGAAACCTGAAAGGGGCATGAAACAGTTAAGTTCATGAACTTTGTCATTTTTGGATAAGGAGAAATGGTCATGTGAGGAATTCGACGTAACATGGTCGCTTAAATGAAACATTAATCAATAAGAGTTAATGTTATGGAATTAGGTCGGCAGACTGTTAAAATGTCATAGAGGAACCTAAAACATTAACTCGTAAATAACATAATGGGATCGGTTGAGATAGTACTATGTGAAAACAAGTATTGAGGCAACTCCTTACTTGGAAGTTGTCAAATTTATTATGTTTGCTTTATCAAAGATCTATATGTATAAAAGTTTACATCTTTGTTGCCTATTGTTGAGTTTGCATGATTTAGAGGACCAATCTAATTGTGTATGCTTGAATCATAGTTGTTAATGACCATCGACAAATATGACTAGAGATAGACAAAGTCTTAGGATTATGTTAATAAAGAAATGAACTTTAATGTACATGTGCATTAGTTAATTGTCATGACTATTGAGATTAATTACAAGATTAAGTATTGCATAATATAAAGTTAAAGATTGATTTAGTGACGTGTAGTTACATTACCATTCTGATTAGAGTCCTTATTATAATTGGATTAGGGAACGGGCCAATGTATAACACCTGCAAATTTGGCTAGATGTTTAAGGTATAATAATAATTATATATTTTATCGAACACTTAAAATCCTTGAATAGGGAAATTGTTCTTCGTACATGTTACAAGCTAATAAATAATTAATATATACACAATATGTAAACAAATATTAGATTATATAATATTTGCAGAAAATCTTAATATAAAAATTATCATTAAACGATAAAATAACATTAAAAATAAAAGATTATTTTGGATAAATAATATAATCAAAAGTCATAGAGAATGTAACCACGAGCACGTGGATATATAGAACATTTAAATCTAACTTTGTATGAGAAAATTATAATTTTTTCAAAGATTTGAGTTCTGTCCTACACGACAACGTGTGTCATAAAATATGAATCAGAGATAGGTTTCTTATTAGCGTAAGTGATCTAAATGAAATTCTTAGTAATCATAATTAAAAAATCGAAAATATAAAGAACGTTGAAAACGGAGCTCGTATGCGAAAGATACAAAGGAAACTTTGTCCCTAAGCTTGATATGCAGCTTTTTCGTAGTGTAACCTGTACAAAATTGTAAATTTAAAACAGAATGAGAATCAACCAACGGCGTCAAAATGAAAGTTGTAGTACTCGTCGATACAAAAGTGGGGATATAACGTCAAGAATAGAGTTAGTATGAAGAAGTTATGATTTATAATAGAGTAGTTATACAGTAAAATAAAGTATAAATCATATATATATATATATACACACACACACACACACATTTTTAGGTCATTAGAAAGGTATCGACGATGCGGCCGATATAAAAATAATATTGAATACTTTCAACATTAGTTTAATACAAATATCATTAAATCTAGTTAAAATAGTATTATTAATGGTCGTTTAGTCGTTTAAGTAATTATAAGGGTACTTTTTGAAAATTCGTTTACTATAAATATGAGGCTTTAGGCTCTCATATTTATTGCACCCAAGTCTTTTTTAAGAGTCTTTATCTTCTTACCCTCGAGCATGTCGTTCCTTCGTGAGTTGAGCGCTAAAGAGCTGGAAGAATCTTTCAGAAGAAAGATTCAGTGATGAAGTTATGCCCATAGATTTTCTAAGTTTTCGCTAGAAAACCTGTCATTTTAAAAGGGAAAGTTGAAGTGTTAGAAAATGATCTAAATTTCCTACGAGTCTTCTACATCAATCAGGTGAGTGCATAGTTACTTCAATGAGCATGATTTAATATAAGTATTAAATACTAAAAGATTAAATTTACGCTATAAGATGGTTATTATAATGTTATGCTAATAGTATATTTTATATGTGAATTAATTGCTTGTTATCTAGAATATGTGTTAAATGTATAATTGAAAATATTACATAACCATATGAGATTACTAGGTGTAAAACCCGTGGGACCCACGGTTGATTGATTTAAATAGAATCATAATTTTGATTACATAATAAACGAAGATACCATAGTTAAGAAAAAAAAGAAGATAAATACATAATAATAGTATATTTATTTTATTAAGATTGGCATTTGTAAGTATTTAAAATTTATATATTTTAAACAATAATGAATTTTTAATTATAAAAATTTATTTAAAGTAATGTAATTAACATGAATAAAGGAAAAACAATGAAATATTATAAGTTAATTAACATGAATAAATCAAATAGAATATATTAATATAATTTTATCAAGTTATATAATTTAATTAATTAATACTAAAAATAAATAAAAGATGATACAAAATAATTGATTATAAATTACCAAAAACTTCCTTATAAACAACATTGGAAGTTTTATTGGTTAGGTTACCATCCTTATCTAAAATTAACAATTTTAATCCCTCTCTGCTTTGAACTCTAGATAAGGCAACATATAATTGCCCATGTGAAAAAACAGGATCTTTGAGGTACAAGCCAACCTTGGATAACGATTGTCCTTGACTCTTATTAATAGTCATAGCAAAACATACAGCCAATGGAAATTGTCTTCTTTTGAATTTGAATGGAATTTTTTTTTCTGATGGCGTTAAAGACATTCTTGGAATAAAAGTCCGATTTCCAATATTAGTTCCAGATAAGATACGTGCCTCGATAACACGTTTGCCCAATGATAGCACTTGGAGTCTTGTTCCATTACATAAGCCATTTTTTTGATCAATATTTCTTAGTAACATAACCGGAACACCGATTTTTAAAACTAACTTATGATTTGGTAGACCCGAAACTTTGAGACCATTTAAAACATCAGGTGAGTATAAATCTGCATCAAACTGATCATGGACAAATTCAGATTGGCATATACTATCTAAACTTAAATATTCAACCTCATCTCCTGGAAACTTCAATAGCAAACGGTCATTTATTTCCTGAACCACTTCATTCTTTGGAGCTAGTATTGCTCTTTCTTGAAAATAACTTGTATCGTTGTAATTATCCAAAATCGAAGGATATACAAACTCAATTAATGAACCTATAGGATCCTTTGGATCACTAATGAGAATATCATCTGGAATATCAATAACCGTTTCGCCGTCATTCTGACCACCAAGTTTTCCTTCTCCTATATCCAATAGCCATTCTGCAAAATCTTTTATTTTTTCTACAGCTGACTGATCCCTTCCAACCGTTAGCCTCATGTTTTTTGTTAACTTATGGATTTTGCAATGTTGCCATAAATATGAAGAACTTAAAGAAGCGTTAACAATGTTTTGTCTGCTGCCACCCGGAATAACAGGCAAAATTTGTCTGAAATCTCCTCCAAAAACAATAACTTTCCCTCCAAATGGAATATTCAACTCGGTAGAATTTTCAGACCTCAATACATCTTTTAAACTTCGATCTAAAGCTTCAAATGCATGCTTATGGACCATAGGTGCTTCATCCCAAATTATCAAAGATGTTTTTCTCAATAAGCTAGCGAGCTCACTATTTCGATTTATTTTACATACAGAATCCTCAGTAAGTTCAAATGGAATTATAAATCGAGAGTGGGCTGTTCTACCTCCGGGCAATAATAATGAAGCAATTCCACTTGAAGCAACATTTAAAACGATATGACCATCACATCTAATTGCTGCAGATATTGTCTTCCATAAAAAAGTTTTACCTGTTCCACCATAACCATAAACAAAGAAGACACCTCCTTTATTTTTTTTAACTGCACCCATGATATCAAGGAAAATGTCACGTTGCTCATTTGTTAATGCAAGAAACATACGGTCAAACTCAGTCTTTATAATGGAAATGTCATAATCTAGCTCCTCGGTGATAAGTCGATTGTTTGAAGAAGAAACATAATCAACGTCCGGGTAAGGCATGTTTTTAAAATTTTTGAGAGTGTTGTTGTTACGAAGTAAAATCTGTTCTATCTCGTATAGAGTTAAGTTCATAAGCCGATCTTCACTAAGAGTTAAGCCTGGAGGACAAAATATCAGATTAATTACATATATTATTACCAATATTTACTTATAATTAAAAATTTATCAAATGCATGTTAGAAAATAAATAATTTAATTTTTAAATAAATAATAATAATAATATTTTAATACCTGATAACTTTAATCTCTGTCGTTGATTATAAAGAATTCCATCCGCCAAATATTCCCATGTATTTTCCCAAACAACTTCTGGTTTAGACATACTGTTACACATTAACAATGTGGCAAATAAAAATCGTAGATAAAAACCAGATCCAGAATGACTTGCTTCTTTAATTGCATCGATGTATTCTTTGTCATCATCCAAAAGCCCAAGAGCATAACAAGCATCTCTAAAAGACAAATATTCTTCACCATTTACTGTGCGAATCTCTTCAAATGATCTCGGACCTTTCACCTTATTTAAAAGAATCCTTAAGAAATAAGCTTCCTTTAGATTAGGTGAAACCGAATGAATTCTACCAATGCACTTTCCTACTTCCCTAGGCTTCCAAAACCTATCCTTACGATTCCAAACAAACTTTGTAGGAAACTCAACATACGTAAGTTTTCGTGCATCACTTGAAATTACATTACACTCCATCCAAGCTGTGAACATTGAAGCAGCAACAGAAGGTTTGTCCAAAACATCATCAATATCATCGTCTTCCCCATATACAATCTGTTGTTGACCAGGAAGATGAAAAGGTAGTCTAACCACAGAAGGATATCTGTAATGAACATCATATGTAAAAATTCGCCATGATGCTTCACATGCAGATAAATATCTACAATCGTAATATTCATTTATTTCATCGACCACATCATGATTATCACAATCATTGTTGCTTCGTACAACGGCAATTGTAGCTCTATCTGGTCCTTTGTTTATGTATTTGAATAAATACTTTATAGACGATCCCTGATTGCACCATTCAACATTAATATGTGCCTGATATCTTTTCAATAGATATTTGTTGTAGGGGACAACATTTCTATTATCCAACTTGACACCTGATTTTTCAACAAAATGACCATTGTTTCTTCTCCTATATAAGGGAAAACCATCCTGATCAACAGATGTATGATTGCAGAATTGCTTTGGAAAGTTTTTAGAGCACTTTTTGTCCACCATGCATGGGCAATTGATATTTTCAGCTCCACATGGACCATGAATCATGAACTCATTCACAAGTGAATACAATTCAGGATCTTCATCTTTGTTTGGTATTTCGGCGGATATTATGGGATCGATTAATTCAACAGTGGGTAGCTTGTAGTCAGAATGCATGAATAGACATATATGACTATGTGGCAAACCTCTTTTTTGAAATTCAATTGTATAAACAACTGCAAAATATTTTGCACAAAACAATATGGTTAGACCATAAGCAAAATGTTAAAAATATGAAATAAAAAGCATTTAATCTCATGAATTATGAAATAAGTTAATTTTAAATACCTGCTTGAACTATGCCGAAGATATGATTCTTCCTTAAGTCTTTAATAAATGCATCAAGCTTGATCTTGAACAACCTACATAGTATATCAGGTCTGTCTTCTGGTTGAAGTGAAGTATCCTTAAGAAACCTTTTCACCTCTGGCCATTTGGGATTACACGTAAAGGTTATGAAGAAATCAGGATATCCATACCATTTACATAACGACATGGCATCCAAATAGTTTTGAAGCATATAGCGTGCACCACCAGTAAATGATGAAGGTAATATCACACGTTGTCCGACGTTGGAGATACTTGTAGCTCCTTGAGCTTTTTGCTTACGTAAATTCTCATAAGACTCGCATCTAAGAACATGTTGTTGTCTGCGTATGTAATGCAATCTCTCACTTTCAATCATAGTATACGCATCTACCAGAAATTGTTGAAACAACCTTTTTGAATTAAGAATCAGTGAGAACGAATGATCCCTGTCTTGAATTCTAAAAGCGAAAAATTCTCTCATTGTACATGTTGCCCGCTTGCTGTTGGTTGTATCCGTAATTCCTCTATGAAGAATGTCAACACTATAACCATCATCCCCATATGGAAATAGTAGTGGATATTGGAGAGGAAGGTAAGAAGGATGCAATTCACTGATACGTTGTAGAAAACCCGATTTTGTTTGAACAACGATATCTCTATTTTCAATCGAATCTGAAATGTCACCTACAATTAAAGCTGCAACCTCAGAAGCAGTTGGTAGGTTATATGTTCTTCCATCACGATTCCTTTTCCCGATAATTCTTAACTTCATATCAACGTGAGGATTTTTCTGAAAAGCATCTCTTACCATTCTATAAGAGCTAACCAAAACATTATTTGAATCTAGCATGACCTTCAATTCTTCAATAATATCATTATCAAATGATGTAGATTGTTGGTTTTCCCCACTATATGAATGGAAAATATAAATAACATCAGCAATATATATATATATATATATATATATATATATTAAAATAGAGTATGAATAAGAAAATTGAAAATTACCGAAAACATCTCTGCCTATTTGAATTTTCATTATCAGTATCATAAATGTATAATTGAGAGAATTTTGGTTGCAATCCTTTTGCTGGTAAAAGACTTCCAATACTATGATAATTTTGGCCACCAAGTCTGAAAATGTATGGAGCATTTCCTCTATTGATTGAAGAATCAATCTTACCACCCATCGATGTAAAAGAAAACATTGAATTGTAACGTCGTATATTTTTCCTGAAGTTTTTGCTTTTACAATCGTTTGATTGAAACATTCTTTCATAAGTTGGTGGTGCCTTTTTTAAATCTGGTAGTTGAACCTTGCCATAACCACAACATAATGAAAAATTGGTGCTCTTTTTTTGTTTGCCTCTAATGGATTCATTTGTCCATAACTTTGCACGACATGTTTGGCATACAACAATCTGATCACCATGATCCAAATATTCTGTAAAAAAATTAAGTGTTATTAATATAATAGTAACTTTATAAATATATACCATATAGGAATTGATTTGTAAAAAATAATAAAAATGGATATATTTTTGTTTACCTTTGGAAATACCAACGATTAAGTTTTCAGATACGACCTCATGTATATTTTCTATATCTGCTGTTAGGTCAATTAATGGAATAGGAGATAAATGTTTCGATTTCCTTTTTAATTTATGACATCCTGGATTTAACATGATCGATGATGAAGATTGACATATTGTAGATGCAGTTCTGGATGTCATATCTTTTGAAAGCACAGAGTAGTTACTTTTATTTGCTAACGTTGAAGTGGGGTAGTTATTGAAACCAATGTTAGCTGAAACAAATAATAGTATATTAAAAAAAAGATTATAAATTTATTAGAGAATGCATCATAGTAAAATTAAAAATAAAATTATTACCATTTGTAATGTTAGATAACGGAGTTCTAACATTTATGTATGAAGGAGAAAATTGTAACGGCGTATTTTCATTTCCTCGAGATCTATATGAATGAACATTTTCATTTTGAAGACCAACGCTCTTAAATTGATCTGCAAAAAAATATATTATTAAAATTGAAGACATGACGTAAAAAACAAAATAAGAAGGTAAAATTATATAAGATTATAGGGTAATAACATAAAAAGATGAGAATTTATGTATTGTATTTTTCAGTTAAAAGAAGTGTAAAACGTGGTTGATTTTAATAAGAAAATTACAGCTATCCATGTTTTTTAAGACATGTGGAGTTGATGGATTTATAATGCTGGATCTTATATTTGTTGCCTTCAATCGCTTATTATCCAAATATAATTTTCTCCGTCTTCTATTCTCTTTTGCTTGCAAGTAGTACATATGGTTGTTTTTTTCTGCATAAGAAATATAAGCATATGATATAAAGTTAACAATAGGTAGATAATTGTATCGATATAGAATATTAATAATAGTGAAGAAATAAATGTATCTTTGTAACCTTTGTTAAAAAATATTCCAGATGATGAAGATTCAACGTACAACGAAGTAGATAATATATTTGCTTTATCTTGTCATGTTAATACGGGTTGGTGTTAGAATAGTACATATTTTTATGTTATTAAAAAATATACAAAGAACTTAAAAAATAAATAAAATTAAAATTAAAAAATGGTAAATGATAAACATACCGTTGTTAATTGAAGAAAGAACATTAGTAACGGTTGAAGATTGTTGGATTGATGTAGCAGACAAATTAACGTGTTGTCTATTTTCTAAGTAAAAAGTATTTAATTTTCTAGTCTTTTTAGAATTAACCGACTTCATGATCTGCTTGCGTTCTGAACAATTAACACAATTTAGTTAATAAAATAAATGCTATGCACATAATTAATAAAACAACACAACCGGATTTATTATTTAAAATTAGACGAAAGCCAAGAAAAAAAATAATTAAAGTAAATATAATATAAGTGGGACCATAGTTGTAATGTAGTTACAATCTAATATTTTTATGTCAATAAAACCTAAATATAAAATAATGACAATACCACTAAATCATTTGTCTTAAAAATGATTTGTACATCAATATTATATACATTAATACCACTAATTTTTTTTTAAATTATAAATTGTAGTATAGAATTGCAGTTTAATATTGTCATTATAGTCATAGATTTATTATAAGGTTAATAATTTTTTTACTTTATACACTTTGAAATGTATAATTTATCATTAATATCCCCTATTTTCAAAAATTGGCAGCCACGTATGAAACATCCCTAACCTCCCAAACCTAACGTACGAATCTACATTTCTCCATTTTTAGGTATTCGAAAAAGAAAGAAATGACGAATGGATGGGTACAATTAAACATAGCCCTAAACATATCTATCCAATTGACTACAAATCTCGTTTGTGGCGTACAAAAAATGAAATGGAGCTATCATTCAGAATGTGTATGTAGGTCAGAACCTTGACGATTAAACAACATAGAACGATTTGTGTCGATATTCTCGAAAATCAGGAAATGAGAAGGATGCGATTAGTTACATATTATCGGGTGTTTTGAAATGGAATGTGGAACGATTCGGAAGAGGATATCGTCACCAGAGACTTACATCAATTAATAGTCGATGAAGGAAGTGACGAAGGTAAGAGATGTGGAAGAGAAACTTACAACCAAAGTCGATGTCGAACTCAGAGACTTACAGTAGATAAATAGTTGATGTCGGACTCAGAGACTGAAGAAACGAAAAAATGGGGGTTGAAGACAGCAAGATTGAAGGTAAGAGATGGTCAATTGTTTGTGAATCTTAGGTTTTATTAACAGAACATACATTATTGGGAAGAAATTTACCTGGTTTTATTTTTGCAGAAATCTTGTTTATAAAGATATCAGCGAAAAGTGAAGAACTTCAAAAGAATACCTCGAAATCGATTAAGAATGGAAACACAATCAGGTATTTTTCAATTTGCTAAAAGTTTTGAATTTCGTATTGTGTGAGTATTATTTTAAAATTTTGAAATTTGAATTTGCTAAACATTAGGCTTAATTTTGTGCAAAATTATTCATTGATTTATATTAATACGAGTAAATAAAAAAATACCTTGAAGTTTCATTTTTTGTGATATTTCTTAATATTATTTAATTTAGATTGTATTTTAAAATTTTATTTGTACATAAATAATTTCATATTAAAAAAATTAAAAAAAAAAAACCACCGTGTGTTGAAAACAATTTATATATTTAGTATTATGCATAATTCTTGTATTTGGAAACTAAAACTTATTAATTTGTTTATTGTACCTTACATTTTTCTTATTTAGTCAAAACAAAAGAACATAAAAAACTAAGTCTTATGTTATCATATTTGATTCAAAAGTAGATACAGATATCTGAAAAGTAATTATATGCTCAATAAATTAATTGTTTTAATCCTGAATAGGAAAATTATGATCAGATACCAGAAAGGGAGATCCAAACAATTGTCAACCATCTTTTGTTTAACCTATTAAACCCTATTGATGTGTTGATTGATAAAGATTACAAACCATTGAACTGATGTTTCTCTTAGATGGACTGTTTTGCCCTTTTGGTTTTGCTATAAGTTGGAATGTTTTCCCTTTTGTGTTGGGTGGCTTCATTTATGTTGTTTAGTATTTCAATTTGTTGTCTTTTTCTTGCTAGACCTTGGTATACTTGGTTTCGGATGCCTGCTGATTCTTGCTTC
The DNA here is from genome assembly GCF_002870075.4 of Lactuca sativa. Classification (NCBI taxonomy): domain Eukaryota; kingdom Viridiplantae; phylum Streptophyta; class Magnoliopsida; order Asterales; family Asteraceae; genus Lactuca; species Lactuca sativa. The sequence continues at coordinate 107,124,954 of NC_056623.2, read as the reverse complement.
CTTCATATGAGGTTTATTGGCCTTTTTGCCCTTGTTGATGCTCCTGGTATGTTTTATGTTGCTTTATAGTTGATTGCCTTTTTTTGGTTCATTCCTATTACTCCGTTGCCCTTTATGTGGCTTTATATGAAAAGTAGGCCGCTATATTATGAAATAAGTTATTTGGTAGAACGGTCCATATATAAGGGCAGAATTGTCGTTTTCTATTAAAAATAAATAATGATAGTTTTTTAGTATACAACATAAACAGAAAAACAAACAATGATAGGAACAGGGCAAGATTAATAGGAAAGGGCATAATTATACTTTTCTATTAAATACAAAGAATAACAGATTATTATTTTTATTTTTATATTTTATACGAATTTGAAGTTTTTGCCATTTGGCTAAAAAACTGCAATAATGAAAAGTAAATAGCTATGGAATAGGAAAATTGTTTTAATCATGAATTTTACCAAATTATGATCAAATACCAGAAAGGGAGATCCAAAACTCTAAGCAAATTGCTTCTTTCTGGACATGGTCACCTGATGCAAATTGCAATAAATAACAATGTTCTTACAAAAATATAATTACCATTTTAAGTCATTTTCCCATATTTAAAATATTTATTTACCTCAAAAAATATTTGTATTCATATAATAGTTTTGTTAGTTTGTCATATAATATTTTCTTTAAAAAACACTTGATAAAAGAAAAAAAAATGTTAAGCGCTTATTTTAGAAAAAATGACAAGTTTTTGTTTGTTTGATATATCTTCAAGCTGCATACCCAATAAAAGGATGGACCGGAGTTGCTGCATTATCTCATGTACAGTGTGAGGTACTAATACAGCTTCCAAAGCTGCTTAACTTGAAGAACCTTGCCAAAACTGTGTTATAGCTACCAATATAAACCCTACCCTTCATGAAGTAAGAAAAAATTGAATGTGAGTATAATTAAGTTTATCTTCTTAACATATGCTAATTTTATTTTGTCTAACTATAGGCTTATTATAACTGGGCTATGACCACATGTGATACAACAAAACTATATGGTGGCACAAAGGAAGTTGAGGAAATATAGAAATTAGCAACAAATAATGCTTTTTTCTTCAAAAAAGTTTCACACATTTTGGTTTTGCTTGTGTAAAATACTATCTTTTTGTTACGTCTATTTTTTTTTCTTAATTAAGCATTATACTACTATTGCTATCGGTAGTCTATCCAAATTTTTAGAAGTCTTTGATTAGTGATTACAATATTTAATTATCAATATTTTATTCTTACCCGTGGTTTCCACAAAGAATAACATATTTTTATTTTTATTTTTATATTGTATACGAATTTGAAGTTTTTGCCATTTGGCTAAAAAACTGCAATAATGAAAAGTAAATAGCCATGGATAGGAAAATTGTTTTAATACTGAATAGGAAAATTATGATCAGATACCGGAAAGGGAGATCCAAAACTCTTAGCTTTTACTTTCAAATATAATAATCTTATAAATCACAATTAACAAACAATTGTCAACCATCTTTTGTTTAACCTGTTAAACCCTATTGATGTGTTGATTGATAAAGATTATAAACCATTGACCTGATGTTTCTCTTAGATGGACTGTTTTGCCCTTTTGGTTTTGCTATAAGCTGGAATGTTTTTCCTTTTTGTGTTGGGTGGCTTCATCGATATTCATTACTACTTGATTTTGTTGTCTTTTTCTTGCTAGACACTGGTATACTTGGTTTCGGATGATTCTTGCTTCCTTCATATGAGGTTTATTGGCCTTTTTGCCCTTGTTGATGCTCCTGGTATGTTTTATGTCGCTTTATAGTTGATTGCCTTTTTTTGGTTCATTCCTATTCGTCCATTGCCCTTTATGTCGGTTTTTATGAAAAGTAGGGCGCTATATTATGAAATAAGTTATTTGGTAAAATGGTCCATATATAAGGGCAGAATTGTCCTTTTCTATTAAAAAGAAATAATGATAGTTTTTTTAGTATACGACATAAACAGAAAAACAAACAATGATAGGACAAATGGTCCTTTTGGTGATAAAATGTGTAAGAATGGTCCCTATGGAATGAACTCTATGACGAATTATAGAACATAAATAGAATAAACAGGAAAAATATATGTTCTTCAACTTTTTCCTCTAAACGGTCAAACCTAATTTAAAATTGAAATTCAATGGTTTTAATTATTTTAATATATTTCTTATTAATTACAATGTAAAAACTATTCGTTATGCCCTTGTACACAAGTACATTGGTTGTTGTTAATTTAAATTTAACTGTTTTTAAACATATTATTTTCCAAGATTAATTTTAGTGTAATTGTGATAGAAACAAATTTTAAAGCGAAAGTGTCAAATAAGTAAAAATGTACTGTTAAACCACTTCAAATAAACAAAACAAACGTATAAAAACTAACGAAAGTCCCCAAAATACTTGAACGAAACAACGAAATAGTCTTTAAAACAAAACCAAACTTAATAATTGTTTTTAAAAACCATAATCAACTCATTTCTCCACTTTTGGCACCCAAACTGGAGTATCTTCACCAAAAGATTCCGTATTTGATTTTATAGAATTTGCATCACCATCATTTTCTAGATCATAAACGTCATCACCATAACAACTCACTTTTCCACTTTTGGAACTAAAAGTGGGTTTCCCTCTCCCATTGATTTTCTTTTAGATTTTATTGAACTCAAATCACCTCCACCATCAACATCATAAATGTCATGGAGGTTGCGCTTCAAATCAGCTGATATTTTCAATGGACTTGTTGCGGATGATTTATCAATTGTCGAGGGAGTAAAATTCTCATCCGTTTGTGATATGACATCCTAAATTAAAAAAACATAAGTTGACAAGCGATCTAATTAAATATAAATAATAAATAAAACTTAATATGAGAATATAACATACCTTTTGAACATTTTGAACGACCTCATCTGATTCCAGGGGTACTTCATTTAAGGACACTGATTGAACACTCTAGAAAATAATATGGAAATATGTAAAACGTTATGTATGTAAATAAAAAATAAATATAAATATTGAACATTAAAACATTATTTACCATAAGTTCTAGTTTACTTTCCAATTCTAAAACAACGGACTCATCTTCTGTAAGTTTGACAACGGTGTAGATATTGTTATAGTTGGTGACATTGTGGGATGTAACATCTACAAGAAACGCAAATTTGCGGTTTTTCAACACGTTCATATGATTTGGATATAGTTCCAAACTGTCACCAACCTGTAAGAAGATTGTTTAATATATTAAAACAAATAAAATGTTATTTGATAGAAAAATATGAATAAAAAACTATACCTCCTCATGTATTTTTTTCAACTCGAATGCACTTATATCCAACAATCTTTTTGCTTCCCTATCAAAAAGAGTGAATCTGATGGTGCCAGTATGATCTTGTACGTTGATTGGAATTATATACCTAAAAAATATTAGATTATTAGTAATTTTGTTGAATGATTGAAATGATTAATATAAATGGAGGTATGCGTATACTTTATAACAGTATGAAAATTCGAATCGTTGCAAGCTGCATTTTTACACTTAATTACAACACTATCTTCCATCTTGCCGGGGGCGGTATAGGAAAGATTGGTTTTGGGCACATTGTTTATCCTTCTTCCACATTTGTAGCACGCATCGTAATACCAAGGTAGATTCTGTCTTATATTGACGATGGAACCAACTAATAGAAATTTCATTTCCTATATCAAATAAAATGTAAAATTAAAAAAAAAATACAATGTTCAAATAAAATTAAAGGATATAAAGTAAAAAACATATACCTTAAGTGGTTCTGTGATCTCACAAACAGTTTTTAAAGGGAAATCGCCTTTAAAATCATCTATATAAGAGGTAGAGTAGCTTGGGAGCGTAGTAATGCTTTTTTCAGACATACCTCCTTTGTTATTAGCCTTCAATCTGCAATGTTTAAAATTAATTTATTAAATATAAGAAATTGTATTCATCTAAATAAATATAATAACATAAATAAGTTTAAATAAAAACTAAAAAAACTAACTCTTTCTTAAACTCATTAATTTCAACAATGTCTGAATTAATGAACATTTTGGTTACATCAAAATGACTTTGGGCTTGACCAATTCCTGTAAAAACAGATTAGTCAATAAAAGTAGATTGGAAAACAAATTAATTAATAAAATACAAACCATTCCAAACGTTAAGTTTCACGAACTGCATCACTATAACAACACAAGTAATGGTGGTGTTACTTTTCAGGTAATGTGACATCTCATGTGCCTGACTTCCAAATATAGTGACATTGAGGTGTACAGACCTAAATAAAAAATTAATTTAATTAGTATGAAAAAATATGACTAAAAATAATAAATAAATGAAATAAATATCATCTCACTCTAAGTTGCTAATAGTCATCTTCATGTAATGTTTTGATGGATTAGGATTGGTTGTCTCAAGTGGCCTAAATGAGACAATTAGCCCAATAACATCTACACAATTTTAAAATAAAAAAAATATAAGAATCAGTTAAATACTAACATTTATAATTTATTTCTTTTAGTTATAAAAGTGAATGAAATAAAATTAAACAACTAACCAAATAATGTGTCTCTTGGGCATTTCTATTCGATGATAGAGTTGAAATCAGCAAACACAAAACCATTAACGGGACCCGAAAAATCATCAGATTTTTTTACGATACTTTTCCAATCCAAAGTTAATGTCTGTTTCTGACCGGTAACACTAAAACCATTTTTAACACCCGCCAAGTTTGGTTTTAAAATGATATAACTTTCACCTTCCTTTAAAAGGTCACGAAATCTTGAAAAATTTTGGTGGAAAACACGAGATTGGTATTTTGTACCCTGTTAAAACAAAAACAAAAAAATTATTCTTTGAAACATATGTAATATTTAGTAGGTTTAAAAAAAGTAAACTAACCTCCTCGTCCATGACGATCATTTCAATCGATAAAACGTGGTTATTTTTTATAAAATTCCAAATCTTTAACACCCGTAGTTTGAGATGTGAATCATCAGCAATATGTTCAATGTCTTTTAGATATAGTTTATTGCCGATATTCATTATCTGCGAACAATTGATAGCATATTGAAATTATTATAAATTTTGCCCTTTACATTATAAATTCAAAGCATATTATTAAACAGTTAATATTAAATGCAAACAATTATAAACATATTACATAATATATTACAGTACAAATATAGATGGAAAACATTATTGTTTCAAATACTGTTAAAAATACATTCACTTTGTCTAAAATATATACATTCACAAAGTTGACATAGGTAGAAATAGGACCTAACATAATTTTGTAAACATTTGACAAGTTAGAAATAAAGCAAAAACAGTAAATATTTGTTTCTTGAATACTTGGATTTCGAGTGTAACAGATGCACAGAAAAAAATGACAAACATCACTAATAAATCCAAATTGTAATTGTAATGACTAATAGTGTAACCGGTTAAATATGTATTTAGACAATAATATTTCAGTATTTTACCTTACATCCAACACTGTATCATTTTTTAGGCAAATTTATAGAACAATTATCAACTGCTATACAATGTTTTTTTTGTTTAGAACAATCATCACGTGCAAATCATGATCATCAAATAATTCCACACATGGGCAATGTTGTTTCACTACACGTGCAAATGATGATATTTTCCATCACTAACTATTATGATTTAAATAAACAATTTTAGTAAATTCCCACAACTAAAAACAACTATTCACATACTTGGAAGGTTTATTAGTTAAAAAAAAATAAATAAATAAACAACAACAACAATAATGCTAAACATAGGTATGATCATCAAAAAATGATTTTGTCTGATTCTATTAATTTTTTTTACGAATAAAATCAATAACACAACCTTAATTATTAGCTCATGAAACCCAACACAAAAAGTAAGAAGATAAGGTGTGAATTGACTCACTTAAATAAGCAGATGAATATGTTAAATTAAAAAAAAAACAAAGGGTTAAATTGAGGAAATAGTAACATACTTTTTTTTATTATTAGATTATCCTACTTTCTGATTCATCATAAAAGTACATTGTTAAATTTTGAACGTGTTTACAATTTCTTTTTGTCTGTTTTTTTATTATTATTTTCTGGAAAGTACTTTGTGTATATATAGAATAAAAAAACAGTTTACCATCACATTATGCTAATTGCTATATTATTTGCAGCAAATATTATAATTTCCAGCAAAGTATTATGCTATTTGCTATATTATTTCCAACAAAGAAGGATGAATTGAATGTTTAATGCTAATTGCATTGATCCTTTATAGTAGAATAAAAACAGAAAAAGGGAAAAAAAACGGTTTAGAATCCCACTACAATATTAGATATATTATATCCAGCAAAAGATGATGATTCAGGAATACTGAGATGCGATAGAGGAACCATGAAGAAGATGAAGGAGAAGGAAATAAATGCAGAAATAAATAACGATAGAATAAAAACTAACCTTATGCGTTGAAGTTTGATGAAGCAGAATTTCAAAGATGCAGTCGATACAGGAAGAATATGAAGCAGAATATCATATATCCAAGTAAGCGGTGGATATATAGTTCAGAAACTGAAAGAACGATGTTTACGATATTTAAGGTAAGATGTTCTGTTATCTTTTAATTGAAAAATTCTTCCTGATTTTATGTGATTTTTAATGCAGGTTTATTGGAATAGGAAGATTTGAAATTTCAAATCCGAAACATTAAGGTAAGATGTTTCATTATCTTTTAGGTGATTACATTTTGAGTGCTAAATTTGTATATATTATTATTTCCGAAAACTGATACTGATTTTATTTTATGTACAGATATATACGAATATATACGAAAGCTGATGCGCACTTACCTCAATCAATAATGAAAATCTTGTGTGTTTTTTCTTCAGGAACAATGTATTCTGCAAGGGCAAAGAGCCTTTAAGTTCAACAGATAATTCGAATACATGGATTGAAATCTATTTCCTGATTTTTTGTGATTTACTGTATTCAAAATAATTTCGAATTTATGAATGATAGAAAAGGATAACTAAGTGGTTTATGATGTTTAAACTCACGTATGGGATGAAACATTTTTTTTATTTAATAATTTAAAATTACAATCTAAACTAACGCTCATATGTAGGGATATGAATATATCTTTTATATATGGAATATATATTGATATATTGATTATTATCATTATCATTTAATTTCGACATTTATTTCCTAAAATCATGCAATTGCAGAGAATACGGGTGAAATTTTAATTGAGTTTGAATTTCTTTTGCAGATCACATTCCAGATTTTACTGCACTGTGTGTTGAAATGACCAAAAGGGCAATTTCGGTATACCACTTAGATAATTTGAGCGGGAAAAATAGCTTGGGGGAGGCTGAGAAATTGCCACGTGGCAATTTGGTACTGTTTTATTAGGATAGTAGATTATATGCTAAAGGTTATTTTGGTAATATTGTGTGATAATCTTGATACACGTAATATTACTTAAAAAAATTAAATTTATACCAAAATATTTGTCGTTTGAATCTTGCGTTATATATATATATATATATATATATATATATATATATATATATATATATATATATATATATGCCTGTAGTATGATAAGTATTTCATAAAAAATGTTTTTAGAAATTGTTTATACATATCATAGTCTTGAAGTAATATTTATAGAGGATGCTTAGTATGAAATAAATTGGATAAGTACTTAGTCATGCCCTTTATTCAAATAATATTGCATTAACAAGGAATACATATTGAAAGTTGACTATTTATGTTATAGTCTAGTCTATTTTTAAACTAAAACATATAAAGGATGATTAGTTCCAGTTAAGTTTGATAAAAGTACAGTCGTATACTGTATTACGATAATATGGTATAGATGGGAAATGTTTTTGTAAGTTGATTACATGTATTATAGTCTTTCCTAGTAATGAAATAAGACTTATAAATGATGTTTAGTTTAATTAAGTTTGGATATTGGGTAACATCATAGTAAGGGTATGTGCGATAGGAACGAAGAGTAGAGCTCTGTTATGTCACACCATCAAGTGTCGATGTATGGATTACGTATCGGAGTATGATTTAGTATTCCTTTGGAGCCAAATATGGTGGTTTTCGATCATCGGTCCGATCAGGAAGCATAAATGGTATGTTTGATCATCTCCCAGAGTAACATGATAACACTTGATTATTCTAGACAGTCTAGTGAATTACGTTTCTAGTGTGGACTTATAACCTACAAAAGTAGATGAAATGGGATACCATATTTATCAAATAATCTGATGGGTTAATTTTTCATTATGACTTACACCGGCCAAGGAAACCCCTAGTTGTGTAGTCAAACCATTGCTCTAAATGATTCATCAGGTGAGTTGATTCTTACAAATAATCGTTGACTAGGATTTATAAGAATCGGTTGGGATGGGTATGTATGGGTGTAAGGTTTTATAGATATCTAAGTTATGAGATATATCTATATTGTTTGGTAATAGTTAGTTTTGTAGGTTTGATAATTATACATTATTATCATAATAATATTGTGGGATTTAAAACATATGTGTCTCACCAGGTTTCCCAACTTGACACACGCAAATTATATGCATCAAGGGTAACAGAGTTAAAGTTGTTGGAACTTAATTAGGATGTCAAGTGATTAAGAAACAACCTGCAATAGTGTTCAGGACCGTTAGGTCTTTATGCTATAACATATGTTGTGTATTGATTATGACATCCTTAGTTCTTTTTTTTGTATTATGAAACAACATCTTTACTCAAGATATTTAATAAACAAAAATAGTTTATGCAAAATGTTTTATTGTACTGGGATTTCCGCAAACAAAAGTATTGTGTTTTTTAAAGCGTAAAGAAAAAAATGGTTCTGAAAAGTAGATGATGTCACACAATGGAACTAATCAACTTAGGAATCAGTGGGTAACAACAAATATACATTGCACTTTGTATGAATCAACCATAACTAAATATGGAATCAAGTCTAAGTGAAAGCATCCTTATCATTCTTTTTTACAACTTGTTTTCCAATGTGTTATACTTTTTGCATTACTTTCTCTTTTCAAGTTTAGATTTTAGATTCAAAATCTCAAATCTCTAACTTTTAATATTGTTTTTAGTTTAACTGTTAGTTGATTTTTTTTCTTACCTCAACTATACTACTAAACAATTAGCCACACTTCCCAAATTGTGTTAACAATCCCTAGTTCTGGTATTTCCTATTATAAATTTAATACTAGATTTAAACACATCAAGTTTTTGGCGTTATTATGGGGGTACTGTTGAATTTAGTTTAGGTTGTCTTGTTCTTAGTTAATCGATTCATTCGGCGAGCATTCCTATAAGAAATTTTTTTGTTTATGTAAATATACTCTTTTGTCGAAGAAGGTATCACAGTAACACATGCAATGCCTTCTCTAATCAGTAAGCTTTGCTTTTCATGTGTATGTATGTGTATATATATATATATATATATATATATATATATATATATATATATATATATATATATATATATATATATATATATGTTTTGGTTGACCGGTTTTATTATTTGATATGCTAATAGTATAGACTTGAGCATCAACTTCAGAAGTAACACCACCATTTCCAGAAATCAAACGTGAAATTCATTCTCTGTGAAAAGAGAACGAAAAGAAAAGGAAGAAAAAGACTTTTATGAATGATAAGTTGAGATGGTGAATGTCAATGATAAGTCATTGGACGAGTATATGAGTCGCACAACAGAAACCATCGTGTTTGGAATAGTTTGTCTCCCAATTTCGAATGAAAAAGGTTTCTAAATCAAGGGATAGTTTATGCATTTATTAAAGGAGACTCCTTTTTCTGGAAAGGACAATGAAGATTCTAACAAAGATATAGAAGATGTGCTCGACATGGTCGACTATTTCAAAGCAGCAGGATTTCTGGATGATAAAGTTATGCTTAGGGTATTTCCTATTGCACTTCAAGGGACTGTGATATTTTGGTTGAAAGCTGAGCTATCCTATTGAACCACAACTTGGGTGAATTTAAAGACCAAGTTCATCAAACAATTAGGTCAACCTTCCAAAATCCAAAAATAAAGATAAAAATCCAAAACTTTTAGCAGCTTGATGATGAAACACTTTATGATGCATGAGATAGTTACAAAGAGATGTTATAAGATTTCCCTCAGCATGATCTTAATGCTCATCAAGAGGTACATGCTTTCTAAACGGTATTGATGTAGCCACTCATTAGATGGTCAGATCTTAAGGACCAATTCCCCAAAAGAGTCATGTTAAAGGAAAAGAAATCATTGAAGAGTTGGCTCAACACCCGTACTAGTGACATTCTTCTATAGACGTATCTTTCAGAAATAAAGAAGATGAAACGACTAAAAGGTCTTGTAGCTTTAGATGCAAAACTAGAAACTTTGGGAAGAGATATGAAGAAGATAAATCAGACGATTCATGTTATTCAAGTTGGGTGTGATAACTACAATGGGCCTCATCTAGCTAACGATTGCACTATGGATGGATATGGAAATGTAAAGTAATAAGTGTGTTATTCCTGAGAAGATAGATTTGAAGACTGAAAGCCTTGAAACAATTGGAAGCCTTGTGAAGAATATATAAAAGGCGGAGAGGAAAGGTACACGTAAAGTGGGCAAGGGTACTACAGTAAAGAGTCTTCGGAGCTACCTACACAACAAGAAAAGAAGTCGGATTTTGAATCTATGCTAGCAAGATCTCTAGAGGTGTTTGACAAAATACATAGGGAGACTAAGCAACTGGTGAAAAGAATCAGACCACGTATAGAAATTGCAATGAGGAACCAACAAGCATCTATCTTGAGCACGGGAAATTAGGTTGGAAATTTTCAAAGGTGTTGCAATTCTATTTCCTGGGTACTCTTTCGAGATACATGGAGACAATTTCCTAGAAGGTTTAAGTCGGGGAATGAAATCCAGCTAAAGACTCATTAATTAAGCGCTTCTGAGAGGCAACTCGGTGTTTAGTTTTTAGTTTTCTAGTTTGTTCTTTTAAATTTTAGACTTATGGGCTTTTGGATTATATTGATTGCATTACACCCTTCAAAAGATTTTTGGTCATGATTCTATGATGTATTTGGGCTATAACCAAGGTTGTAGAACTCGTTACTCGGTACCTGTTCGGCTGACTACCGAGTAGCGAGTACTCGCGAGTACTCGGATTTGGAAATTTGTGTAGAAATATTTTTAGGGAAATTATATATGTCAAAATCATAAGATAAAATCATAAGTTGATTGAAATATATAACAAAATCGGATACATGTGAATACACAAAAAATGAAAAACACATAATGGTCTCACTTCGTGAATAATTACTGAAAATTTAACATATATGTAGTAATAATGACACGGTGAAAACCTAACACACACTGTCCCAATACGGAACCCAAACCCGCCGATGTAGAGTCAACAATCCACGTCTATCATAATCGAAGGAAGCCACCTAACCCACAATACGCTCACTCTTTTGGTGCTCTTCTTTCATAGCGTCAACCCGAGCCTCACGAATCTTCTCCAACAACGGAGTAATCATGGTCATCCTCAAACATATGTCTTTGATCAGAGCCGCGACCGCCTTACGGCTGAGAGAACTGGTCACCATGTTGGCGTTCCCTGGGTGATAAAGGATCTCACAATCATAATCCTTCACCACATCCAACCACTGGCACTGCGTCACATTTAGATTCGGATGATCCATTAAATACCTCAAGCTCTTGTGATCCGTGTAAATAGTACAACAAACCCCATAAAGGTAATGCTACCAAATCTTGAGGGTGAAAACCACGGCCCCCAATTCCAAATCATATGTCGGATATTAGTCACCGAGTTGACCAAATTTCACAACACTAATCAGTTCATAAGGGGCCAATCGGGGAGTACTCGGGATTATGTAACTCACCTCGGCAAGGGGGAGTAGCGAGTACTTGGAGGAGTAATCGGCCAACTCAGCGAGTTTTACAACACTGGCTATAACTGATGTCGGGTTTCTTGTTATGAATAACTGGTGAAGTTCAAGTTTGAAAGCAATAGGAATTACGCGACGTGTCTTGAAGAAAAACATGATGCATAAAATGATAAATCTCGATCTGAAGAGCCCTTTGTCATAAAACGTGATGCGTCTGATGGTTATTCAAGATGCGTACTTGAGTTTAATAGGTTTTATCTTCTTCAATATGTAATGTCCCAAAAATAGGACCCAAAAGTTTCATTTTTAAGTTAATAAAACTAGTATCCAAAGAACACCATCATAAAAATCTAGATAAAACAAATGTATAAATCAACGTATCACATCAGAGTAAATCAAGAAAATGCAGAATGAGGTGGTGTGTGCCTTGCAATCATTCCGAGCTCTTCCCTTTGGAACTGGAAGTACCTTAAACATAAACTAAAGATCATAAGCACAAAGCTTAGTGAGTTCCCAAAAATACCACATACCATACATAATAAACATATAATAGGGCCCGTCCGACATCGTGCCCCGCTCGGTACACAGATCGGGCCCCTACCCGACATACATATAAACATATATCATATAAACACATACACATGCAATAATCACAAAGATACATAGCATAAAAAATGGTCATCGGGCCCCGCCCGGTAAGCATACAACTACATAATACATGCAGGAGTCATGCAGACATCTAGCACCCTAACATAACAAAATCATGGGTCGGCATTGGTACCTTCGGCCCGCTAAACAGAGTGAGGAAACTCACCTCGAACTGTTGAATCACACGAATAAATCTGGTTGTTGGTCCTACAAATCCCCGAGCTATCAATACCAAATAATATCCAACTAACAATTTGATTCCAATCCAGAACCTAGACTTATGCGCCTTCTCAATCAGAACCTAACATACACTGTCCCAATACAGAACCCAAACCCACTGATGTAGAGTCAACAATCCACGTCTATCATAATCGAAGGAAGCCACCTAACCCACAATACGCTCACTCTTTTGGTGCTCTTCTTTCGTAGCATCAACCCGAGCCTCATGAATCTGCTCCAACAACGGAGTAATCATGGTCATCCTCAAACATATGTCTTTGATCAGAGCCGCGACCGCCTTGCGGCTGAGAGAACCGGTCACCATGTCGGCGTTCCCTGGGTGATAAAGGATCTCACAATCATAATCCTTCACCACATCCAACCACTGGGGCTGCGTCACATTCAGATTCGGATGATCCATCAAATACCTCAAGCTCTTGTGATCCGTGTAAATAGTAAAACAAACCCCATAAAGGTAATGCCACCAAATCTTAAGGGTGAAAACCACGGCCCCCAATTCCAAATCATATGTCGGATAATTCTCCTCATGAAGCTTCAGCTACCTCGAAGCGTAAGCAATCACACAACCCCTCTGCATCAACACTTCCCCCAATCCTGTGATCGACGCATCACAATATACCACAAAATTCTTAACACCCTTCGACAAGGTCAAAATGTGTGCCTCGCACAACCATTTTCTCAAGGTCTCAAAAGTTGTCTGTTGCTTAGGCCCCCAACGAAATGTAACCATCTTCTTTGTCAGTCGGGTCAAAAGAACAACTATCTTGGAGAAATCATGGATGAATCTCCGATAATAACCCGCCAAACCAAGAAAACTTTGAATCTCATATGGAGACCTCGGAACCTCCCACTGCATCATGGCCTCAACCTTGGCCGGATCGACCAGAATAGCATTCTGGTTGACAAACAGCCCCAGAAACTGCACCTTGCGCAACCAGAACTCACACTTAGACAACTTTGTGAAAAGTCTCTACCACCTCAACGTCTCCAACACTTCCCTCAAGTTCTCCTCGTGCTGCTCTTGAGTCTTGGAATAAACTAAGATATCATCAATGAATACAATTACAGACTGATCCAGCATCGATTTGCACACGCGGTTCATGAGATCCATAAACGCAGCTGAAGCAATGGTGAGCCCAAAAGGCATCACCACGAACTCGTAATGACCATAACGAGTCCGGAAAGCTATCTTCTACATATCCTCATCCCTAAACCTCATCTAATGATAACCCAATCACAAATAAATCTTGGAAAACCAAGATGGACCCTGAAGTTGGTCAAAAAGATCATCAATCCTCGGGAGTGGATAACGGTTCTTCACCGTTACCTTATTCAGCTCCCAGTAGTCAATGGACATACGATGAGACCCATCATTCTTCTTCACGAATAAGATCGGTGCTCCCCAAGGCGAACTGCTTGGTGGAATGAATCGCTTGTCTAACAACTCCTGCAACTATATAGGCAACTCCTGTTGGATTAGGTGTCTAAGCCCATAACTAAATTGGTATGTACTTGACCCGAGAGAAACATGGTCCTTTTGGGTTGCCTTCATCAATGCAAATTGATTGGATGGACTTTTGAGAATAAGGTTATTTGTGATTTGTTAATATATTACAAGTATAATATATTAATATGAAATCATATAATTTAATTAGTATTGATCAAGAATAATTTGGAATTAATTTAGTGATCAAAAGGGACTAATTAAATATACGGGGACTGATTTGGTAAATCAATGATTCATATAGTGTGGGCCAATGATCCATTATTATTTAGGATGGGATAAACCAACATGGATAGTCCATGGAGGTTAACCCATGGAGCCTAAGTAATGTGAAGAGTCATGGTGCATTAGGGTTTGCATGGATGTAACCCTAGCACTTGTCACACTATAAATGGAACCCTCTAGAGCCAAAATTGGTTGCCACATACATTCTTGGAGAATGTGAATCGATTTTGTGCTAAGTAACTTATTCTCTCAAGCCTCCTTTTGCACTTGGTGTTTGTAACACATTAGAGGCATCACATTTGAGGTGCTAAAGCTTTTGAAGGCCAAGAACTACAAGTCCTATTAAGATGTAAGTTATCTAACTAGTTATTTTGTTCAATTGTATGCTAGTTAGGATGAATGCTTTGGAAAAACAAATTGCATGTATAATTAGAGAAAACATAGATCCAAAGCATCTAGGGTTGCATGTGCACCATAAGGTTGTTAGAGTGCTTAAAACCCATCAGTGGTATCAGAGCCTAGGATTGTTTTCTATTATACTTGATGCTTATTAGTTTTCCAAATTGAAAAAATCAATTTTCTAGCTTCTGACTGATGAACTCGCCGAGTCCACTGGCTGACTCGACGAGTCCACTCAGAAAAAGACCAACTTGATGATTTAGGTTCATGCACTCGTCGAGTTTATGGCTCTGGCTGCAAATTTTTGAGTTTTGGCCAGAATTGGATTAGGATCATTTCCACAAACTGTTTTTTGAAACATAAAATTTGTTTTCTTGATATGGTAGTGATCATGCTTATCCAATTAAAAGATAATTGTCAAAATTTCAATATTTGTATTAGTTTATATGATTAGGCTAATTTCTTGCAAATTGTTGATATGAATTATCCTGACTTATGAGTTTAACTAGATTATGGATAAATTATTTGATTATTTTGTTAATTAAAATATTGATCTAAATGCCTTTAATGAACTCCATAACTTGTCCTCAAGTTATGGAAATTGAAAAGTCTTTTTCTTTAAAAGTCATTAAACTCATAAGTTATGGAAATGAAAAGTTTTGATGAGTTTCAAAAGTTGCTCTCAAGTTTTGGAATTTGGAAAGTCACACTTATGAATACTTTAATTCCAAACCCTATAATATTAAAAGTTTAAAATTCAACCCTTATACTATTATAATATTAAAAGTTTAATAATTATATATATGTATAAGACAAGTCAGTCTTACCGTTAGTAGGCCTCATTCACGAAGTCGGTCTATAAGGGGGTATAAGGTTACTTCCTATAAAATAGTGGTTTAATGGATGTCCACTCTCACCCACCGCTTCCTTGACTAGTGGAGGGTTGTTAGCCAAACCGGTAGGATAGGACATTAATTCTCATTAAAAGTATATTGATAATTATAAAGTAACTAAATGTTTTATTAAATTCCCAATCTTAGTTACTTTAGGAAAAATGTGAAATTGATGCTAATCCTGAGGAGATCGTTGAGTTCAGGACTCATGAGAAGGATGCCACCAAGGTGTCTTGTATCCTGTTGGCCACTATGACAACTGAACTCCAAAAGTCATATGAGGACTTCTACCCTTTTGAGATGCACCAAGACCTGATGGAAAGATACCATCAGGGTGCTCGTCAAGAGAGGTATGAAATCATCGCCTCCATGATAACATCAAAGATGAAGGATGGAGAACCCATCATGGGCTACTTGCAGAAAATGCAAAGATTTGTGGACTGCTTGTTGAAGTTGAATCTGGACTTAGATGAAGAGTTGGCGATAGATATCATTCTACACTCTTTACCTCCATGTTATGATCAGTTCCGTATGACCTATCATATGAACAAGGAGGAGCTCACTCTTAGCAAGCTACAAGGCCTTTTAAGGACTACTGAAAGTAGTCTCAAAGGTAAATCTGTTTTTTCTACTCCTACTACTACTACCTCTGTCTTGGCAATTGGACATGGGAAAGGGAAGAAGAGGAAGGATCCCTCTAAGAGTCGCAAGGTAAATTCTCTTGATGGATCCTCTTAAAGTGGAACCAAAGGTGGTTCTGTTGCTCCCTCTACCATTCCTAAGGAAGCAGAGTGTTTCTATTGTCATGAAAAATGGCACTGGAAGAGAAGCTGCCCCAAGTACCTGCAGGATGTCAAAGATGGGAAGGTTAAGGCCACCCATTCATGTATTTATACTATTCTATCTAATAACTCATCACATTCTTGTTCTTGGTTCCTTGATACAGGTTGTGGATTTCACTTTTTTCTGATTTGCATAGACTAAAAAGAAATAAGGATGTGGAGCACGGAAAGATGAACTTGATCATGGGGAATAGGAAGGTTTCACTTGTCACCAAGATTGGAGTTTACTCTTTATTGCTTAGTAGTGGGTTAGAATTAGATTTGAATAATTGTTGCTACTCGTCTGATATGGCGAGAAATATTATTTCCTTTCATGGTTTGTACAAACAAGGTTTAGTTTTTCATTTGATAATGAAATTGGTGCTATTAATGCTTTCATAATGGTGTTTTTTATTTTAAATAATTGCCTTGTAATGGTGTATATGAAACTATGATGGTTGTAGACAACTTAGGAAATAATGTGTTGCATATTGATTCTTCCAATGTTTTGGATAAGACATGCTTGTGGCATTATCGTCCTTGACATGTCAGCAAGAAGCACATAGGCCAACTCCAAAAGACTGGAGTTTTGGAGTCATTTGACTTAAGGTCGGATGACACTTGCGAATCTTGTTTTCTTGGAAAGATGACCAAGTCACCCTTCACTGGTACTTATAAAATGGGTGAAGGTTTGTTGGATCTCATACACACCGATGTGTGTGAACCTTTCAGAACCGCCACAAGGGATGCTAACCTCTTCTATGTGACTTTTATTGATGACTAAAATAGATGTGGATATATCTACCTAATCAAAAATAAGTCAGAAACCTTTGAAAGATTCAAAGAGTTTAAACAAGAAGTGGAGAATCAGTTGGGCAGGAAGATAAAGATGCTTTGATCCGATCGGGGTGGTGAGTATCTTAGTATCGAGTTCCAAGACTATCTTAAGGAATGTGGGATTTTTTCACAATTGACGCCACCTACGACACCAAAACTTAATGGTGAGGCTGAGAGACGAAATCGAACCTTGGTGGATATGGTTCGTTCCATGATGAGTTGAGCTTCGTTACCTATCTCATTCTGGGGGTATGCCTTAGAGACTGCCGCCCATATCCGTAATATAGTCCCAACTAAGAAGGTTTCCAAAACACCTCACGATATGTGTACATGGAAGGTTCGCTCGTTAGCACACATCAAGGTTTGGGGTTGCGAGGCTTTCATGAGGCACGAGACTCACAGCAAGCTCGAACCTCATAGTGAGCTGTGTATTTTCATCGGCTACCCACAAAAATCCTTTGGATATCTCTTTTATAGACCGAGTGACAATGTTGTTTTTGTTGCGAGGAGAGGAGTCTTTCATGAGAGAGAACTCATAGGCACATGAGACAGTGGGAGGAAAATTAACCTTGAAGAGCTTCAAGAGTCAAGCGGCGAAGGAACCTCAAATACTAGCAATCAACCTGAGGAGGAAACTCATGTTGAACCAGTTGACGAGTCTGTGCCTCTGAGGCGCTCCAGTAGAATTAGTGTTCCACGTGTGTTGTATGGTTTCCATATAACATCTCAGGGTGATACATTTATCAGTGATAGCACACTAGTAAATTTGGATGAACCTAACGGTTACAAGGAAGCCATGACAGGCCCCGAGTCTGCAAAGTGGAAAGAGGCTATGGACAGCGAGATTCAATCCATGTATAAAAATAAAGTTTGGAACTTGGTTGACAATGTACCGGTCGTAAGACAGTCGGGTGCAAATGGATCTTCAAGAAGAAGACCGACATGGATGGGAAAGTACACACATATAAGGTGCGACTGGTTGCGAAGGGCTTTACTCAAACTCATGGACTTGACTATGACGAGACCTTGTCACCAATAGCGAAGATTAAATCTTAGGGTTATGTTAGCCATAGCTACATTTCATGATTATGAAATATGGCAAATGGATGTCAAAACCGCTTTCCTTTATGGGAAGTTGGCTTAAGATGTTTACATGAGTCAGCCAGAGGGTTTTGTCAATGCAAAGTACCCTAATATAGTGTGTAAGCTTGAGAATCCATTTATGGATTGAAACAAGAATCTCGCAGATGGAATCTTTGTTTCGATGAGAAAGTCAAAGAGTTTGGATTTTTGAGAAGCAAGGATGAGTCTTGTGTGTATGTCAAGGCTAGTGGGAGTATAGTTAGCTTACATGTGTTGTATGTGGATGACATACTACTCATAGGAAATGACATTCCAACCTTGCAAAAGGTTAAGTCCTGGCTTGGGAAGTGGTTCGCTATGAAGGACCTTGGAGAAGCTTCTTACATCCTAGGGATAAGGATATTGAGAAACAGGAGTAAAAGACTAATTCGACTTAGTCAAAGTACCTACTTGGACAAGGTATTGAAACGATTCAGCATGGAGAATTCCAAGAAAGGTGACTTACCCATCCAAGGCAATACCAAACTGAGTAAGACTCAAAGTCCGAGTCCAGAGGCTGAAATAGCTTAGATGAGTCGAGTACCATATGCTTCTACGGTTGGCTCGATCATGTATGTTATGACTTGTACTCGCCATGATGTGGCCTTTGCTTTAAGCATGGTCAACAAATATCAAGGGAATCCTGGTAAGGCTCACTGGACTGCGATAAAGAACATTCTTAAGTACCTACGCAGGACTAAGGACAGGGTCCTTACTCTTGGTGGGAGTGATGACTTAAGTACCTACGCAGTACTTATAAAATTCATGAGTGCTCATAAGGTCTGAGTATTGGATTAAACCCACGCTCACTTGAATCACTTCATGGAATTTATCACGAGTGATTGTGAGACGATAATATCATATAAGTCTTCAAACCAAGATATATGATTTGTTGACTATGAGTTGCTTGTACATTGATAGTGCGAAAACGCATCAGTAACCTTATGTTATAAAACCCACTGTTGTGTATGATTTGATGAATAGTTAGTACAAGCATATAATGTCGAAGTTTATATGTTCCTTTTAATTATTGGAGGATTAAAAGCGATATTATGGGTCCCTCGATGATTTTGTTTTGACTTATGTGTTGGGTCCGGTCAAGACTAAATTGATGTGTTCAATTATGTTCTCTGTCAAACAAATTGGAAATCGAGAAACAAACTGTTGGGCAATAAGTATGACATTGTTCCATGTATTTGTCCGGCTGATATCTTGAAGAACATAGGATTATATGATCCCTTGTCTAAAGGACGCGTCACTAACTGGGTCAGATTTCGACAGCGGCTTTTAAGACCTACGATTGCTAGTCGGTTTTAAGTCGTACTTGCAGTTATAGTTATTAGACTTATCCAAGTGGGAGACTGTTGGATTAGGTGTCTAAGCCCATAACTATAATTGGTATGTACTTGACCCAAAAGTAGCATGGTCCTTTTGGGTTGCCTTCATCAATGCAAATTGATAGGATGGACTTTTGAGAATAAGGTTATTTGTGATTTGTTAATATATTACAAGTATAATATATTAATATGAAATCATATAATTTAATTAGTATTGATCAAGAATTAATTTTTGGAATTAATTTAGTGATCAAAAGGGACTAATTAAATATATGGGGACTGATTTGGTAAATCAATGATTCTTATAGTGTGGGCCAATGATCCATAGTTATTTAGGATGGGCTAAACCTACATGGATAGTCCATGGAGGTTAACCCATGGAGCCTAAGTAATATGAAGAGTCATGGTCCATTAGGGTTTGCATGGATGTAACCCTAGCACTTGTCACACTATAAATGGAAATCGGTTGCCACATACATTCTCGGAGAGTGTGAATCGATTTTGTGCTAAGTAACTTATTCTCTCAAGCCTCCTTTTGCACTTGGTGTTTTTGACACATTAGAGGCATCACATTTGAGGTGTTATTGCTTTTGAAGGCCAAGAACTACAAGTCCTATTAAGAGGTAAGTTATCTAACTAGTTATTTTGTTCAATTGTATGCTAGTTAGGATGAATGCTTTAGAAAATCAAATTGCATGTATAATTAGAGAAAACATAGATCCAAAGCATCTAGGGTTGCATGTGAACCATAAGGTTGTTAGAGTGCTCAAAACCTTTCAACTCATGCATCTTGGGAGGAGCCAACCGATACGGTGCTTTGGCTATCGGAGTCGCACCAGGAACCAAATCAATCGTGAACTCAACTTGCCTCTCTGGAGGCACCCCGGGAAAATCCTCTGGAAACACATCCAGTTAATCATGCATAATCGACACATCATCCATAGTCACCTTTCCCTTATCCTGGGTATCCATAACATAGTCGATATAACTGGAACAACCCTACTAAAAATACTGTCTGGCCTTCGCTGCTGAACACAAAATTGGCCCACGCTGAGATCTATCCCTATGAACCACTAACTCTCCCCCACTTGGAGTCCAAACCTGAACTAACTATTACTCACAATCGATCACTGCTCGATTAGGGCTCAACCAATCCATACCCATAATAACCTTGTTCCCACGTAGAGGAATGGGAACCAAATCGATTGGATGCTGCTCATTGAATAACTAAATAGTACAACCTCGATGAACCCTCGCAACTCGAACAGACCTATCTTCAGCAATCTTGACATCAAGAGGACAATTCAGCTCCCCCGGAGCTCCAGCATACCTGTTGCTAAGTGCAAGCGATACAAAAGATCAGGTAGCCCCCGAATCAAACAATACCAATGCAGAAACACCGTTCACAAGGAATGATCCTAAAATAAAACACATAAATATAAGCAAGCAAATCAATATAAATAAAGAGATAGGGAGAAGATACATACTTGTCTCCATATCTGGTGTCGCGCGAGCCTCCTCGGTTGTCATCTGAAAGGCCCAACTCTTCACCACAAGTGAATCTACCCGGCCCTGGCGGCCATTAGTAATCCGAAGAGTTGCAATAGTGGGTGCTTACATCGATCCTGCTATAGCCAAACTCGGACAATGGGCCTTCTTGTATCCCCACTGATTGCAATGAAAGCAAATCAGATCAGATATCGGGGTGGTGGTGGAGGTAGCAGTGCAATCTTTGCTAATATGACCAGTCCGGCCACACTTGAATCATCCAAAACCAACCACCCTGCACGCTCCCTCCTGCATCTTGCCGCACTTGCCACAACGGCCACGGACCTGATGGCCTCTCGATCTGGAATCAGATACCTTAGGCCTTTTGCCCGAACCCTCAGCACTCGGCACATAATCTGGCTTCCTCTTCGTCTCCATATCCATATCAATCTCCCTCTTCCTAGATCTCATTATCATATCCTCCAACGTCTTGCAGCTGTATCGGTCACAAACTGTCAAATATCACTCCTCAACATCTAATGATACCGAGCCTTCTTCATCTCCTCATCTGCCGCATACTGCGGAACCAAAAGTGCCCTCTCCCGGAACATCGCAATGATCTTGGCCCCCATCTCAGTAGTCTGGCGGAGATCCTAAAACTCTCACTCCAACTTTTGCACCTCAATCACCGGTACAAACTCAGCCCTGAACCTGGTCATAAAATCATCCCATGTCATCGAATCATCCTAATAACCACTAAGCGCCCGACCTCCTCCCACCAATCTCATGCACTATCCTTCAAAAGACAGGAGGCAAGAGGCAAGTCTGACCTTTATCTCCTCGGGGCAACTGCTGGTGTGAAAGGCGTTAGCAACATCCGCTAACCACCTCCTTCTCACTATTGGGTCCTTTTCCCCGTGATAGTTCGGAGCTCCACATTATCGAAACTCCCTGAAGGTCAATGAACGCGCCTGCACCAAGGCCACCATCTCAGAACGAAAGGCGCTCAAGCGCTCAACCAAAATCTCCAGAATACCCTCCTTGACCGTGCCAAAGATCACATGAGTCGGCTCAAGAATGCAACGTGTAATCTCAGATGAGATGAACCCCCTAGTCTGATCATCTAGCCGCCCGACTCCTGATCCTGAGCCTTAGCCCTCTCCAGCACAAGAACTGCCAACATGTCTGCTCACAATGTCACCATACTAAAAATAGACCATATAAACCATCAAGGGATCACAATATTTACAAGCTTCCTGGTTTCTTTGCAACCCTCCGTGACTCAAGTACAGATCTTCTGCTTCCAGTATTACAGGCCCATACTACCTTCCACATCTATCCGTACTTTCCTCAAGGATTGCCTTGAATCTGCCAAGTCGCCGTATATCCATACAAATAACCCTCAACAAAATAAGGCTCCCAACACTATATCTCATCCTAGGTTTTTCCTAGGGTAAACTCCACACCACTCTCCGCCATTAGCTGTGGAAGGAACTCCTGATAACATCCTCTAACTAGCTCATGAATACAATTACATATCATAAAGACCAGATAATTATTTGAATTAAAGGTCTCGCACTACAACGGTTGGACTCAAATAAGAGTTGTGTAATAGAGTTAAAATCTAACCTTCTAAAATTATTTAGTTCCCATAATATGTAACTTAGCATATTTTCTTACTAGTTAGATGAAGCTAGTAAGAACTCCTAAAAGCATAAAGCGAGCAGCATTTGAGCATCAAGTAACCAAAACCAACCGTCACCTAATCAATCCATCCTATCACTGACTGATCAATATTAGCATGCAAGTCTACAATAGGCATACAAATACATCTCTCCTAATCAATCCATCCTATCACTGACTAGTCAATAGGAATACAAAGGCATCTCTCTTAGCATTCTATCATGCAAAAATTGAGCAAATCCTTAGCCCTAACTAGCATGCGATTCAAAGATCAAATCATATCAGATAACATGTATGGGTATTTTGGGAAAACTTACTTGAGACCGGTTGATTGCATGCACCACACCCTTTCTTCGCTTACGGAAAACTCTTTTATTAAATATACATTTATTTTTGAAAAACTTTACCAAATCCTTAGTTTGAGTTCAGACACACCCGATAGTATGTCTGAATCTCTCAAACCAATGCTCTGATAACAACTTGTAACGTCCCAAAAATAAGACCCAAAAGTTTCATTTTTAAATTAACAAAACCAGTATCCAAATAACATCATCATAAAAAATCCAGATAAAAAAAATGTATCAATCAGCGTATCACATCAGATTAAATCAAGAAAATGCGGAATGAGGTAGTGTGTGCCCTGCAATCATCCCGAGCCCTTCCCTTTGGAACTGGAAGTACCTGAAACATAAATTGAAAACCATAAGCACAAAGCTTAGTGGGTTCCCCAAAATACCACATAACATACATAATAAACACATATTGGGCCCCACCTGTCATTGGGCCCCGCTCAGTATACAGATCAGGCCTCGCCCGACAGACATATAAACATATATCGTATAAACACATACACATGCAATAATCACAAAGATACATAGCATACAAAATGATCATCGGGCCCCACCTGGTAAGCATACAAGTACATAACACATGCAGGAGTCACGCAAACATAAAGCACCCTAACATAACAAAATCAGGGGTCAGCATTGGTGCCTTCGCCACACTAAACACGGTGAGGAAACTCACCTCGAACTGCTGAATCACACAAATAAATCTTTGGTTGCTGGTCCGATAAATCCCCGAGCTATCAATACCAAATAACATCCTATTAACAATTTGATTCCAATCCATAACCATCAGCCCAAAGTTAGGGTAAAAATACCATTTTACCCCTTACCTGGTTTGGTCTAAGACTAAGGCCCAAACCTACAATCTAAAAGGCCCAAATACCAAAATAATTATCCAAGGCCCAAACATGCCCCAATTTTCCAAATTGGGCCCAAACCCCTTTCATGGGCCTTAATCCAAGGTCCAAAATATTCCTAGCCCAAAAAACATGAATTCAAATGGCCGAACAAAGCCCAAAATATGGCCCAAATCGAAGACCCATGTAACACCCAGAATCAGGAAGACCGGGAAAAGAAAGAAAAGCCCTAAGTTAAAGGAGTCAACTCATCGAGTCCAAGGAGGAACTCGACGATTCGGAGCATGACCAGTATCGCGGATTAAGTGACCGACTCGGCGAGTCGGGGAGACTGACTCGGCGAGTCTGGTCTGGGTTGGGAAACCCTAATTTCCGGACTTGGTACCCTATTTAAGCATCATTTCAGGCCTCCATCCCAGCCTCCATCACTCCCTTTACCTACTCTCGAAACCCTAAGCCTCCATTATAGTGCTCTCAAGCTTTCTTTGCCATTTTTGGGTGCTTTGAAGCTAGAATGAAGAAAGGAACCTTTGGTGATTCAAGAATTGGCAGTAGATTCTGAGTTGGTGTGATATTTCAGATCATTTGAAGGTATGAAGCTCATACCTTGGCTGTTATTCATTTAGATCCCCTTTCCTAGTTAGATTTTATCATTTTCGGGCCATTTCCAAGGCCAATTCGTGTATTGTTCCTTGGTGAGCAAAGAGAACTTCATATCTAGGTTTGTCTTGGCCTAAAAACCCATAAAGTATCAGTCTTTGGTGCATTGGTGAAGCATGTTTGTCTCAAACCCTAGCCCTAAAGTATTTCAAGCCTATAACTCCTTGGTTTCACGTAAAGTTTGCAACTTTACGTGAAGGGTGGGCCTTAGAAGTGTGGATCTACAGTTTGGAGCCCCTGCATGGCTCTAAAAGTCACTATATTGATTAAGAACTAAAGCGACTCGGCGAGTCACATGGGTGGACTCGGCGAGTTGTATGAAGATGGGCAGGAACTCGACGAGTTGGAAGAACATCTCGGCGAGTCTGTTGAAGATTACATTGGACTCGACGAGTCTGTTCTTGAACTCGGCGAGTCTGGTCGCAGAACCCTAATCTTCTCTGGTTAAGACGCAGATCAGTGAGTTGAGTGGTGACTCGGTGGGTTTGGTCCGGATGGGACTCAGAGATCGTTGAACTCGACGAGTCTTGGGGTGACTCGGTGAGTTGAGTGGTATTTTGAAGGATTATGAGTTTAAGAACACGGCGAGTTTACAGGTTGACACGGCGAGTAGAGTCAACTGGAAGGTTGACTTTGACTAGAGTTGACTTAGTTTGACTTCTAGAGTTCAGCTTAGGCTAAGTGTTATTGTTGGTATTGAAGCTCAGGGAGCTAGAGGAGCAGCATTTCGGAGAGTCGTCGGATAGCAGCCAAAGGGTTATCGGCCGAGTTCAGCAGTCCAGGTGAGTTTTCCTTCCAGTAGGAATGGGTCTACGGCCACAATGTCAACCCGTCTAGTTAGCAGTAGATCCGGACTCCGGTCCGATGCAGTAGTTTAGTGTGCTTGATGTCTTTGTGATTCAAGCATGTCTTTGTGCTATGTGTTCCGAACTTCGGTCTGATGCAGTATGCAGTATATGTGCTTATGCTAGTTGATATGTTATGCTCAGTCAGTTTCCGGACTTCGGTCCGATGCAGGGGGCAAGGTCCCAGTTAGTCCGGACTTCGGTCCGATGCAGTTAGCCTGACTTCGGTCCGATGTAGGGGGCAAGGCCCTAGTTAGTCTGGGCTTCGGCCCGATGCAGTTTCCGGACTTCGGTCCAATGCAGGGGGCAAGGCCCCGGTTAGTCCAGACTTTGATCCGATGCAGTGGGCAAGGCCCAGTATGTGCTTTATACGTTATTATATGGTATGTCGTAGTTGGGGGAGACTCACTAAGCTTCGTGCTTACAGTTTACATTTTTGGTTTCAGGTACTCAGTTTTCAAAAGAGGAGCTCGGGAAGATTGCAGTGCACACACCATTTGTTCAACCTGGGATGTTTATACTCTAATATACTTGACAGTTGTTATAATATTTTGAGATACATTGCTTATGACTTTTATATGAGGTTTATCGACTATGGTTTTTATTATTAGATTAAACGAAACTTTCAGACTGTGTTTTTAGGTTGTTACAACCCAATAATCCAAGGCCCACTCTACTGACTACGCGGGGCGTACTCAACTCATACGTGCAGCGTACTTGCCTTAGGGCTTGTACGCTAATCGTACCTACTTGTACGCCCAGCGTACTCTCTTATTCAACCATCTTCCATTTCCAGCTCATAACTAATTAATACATCACTCCACAACTTAGATCTGACTTCTTTGGGTTGGTTTATCACATATAAATGCCATCTTTATGTGCATGCATGGCTTAATGAAGCTCTTAAAGCTCAAAAGGACATAATAGATGACTTAATTCATGCATGAGGCCATAAACACCATAAAGTTTGCACCTTTAAGCTTAAGAAACTCACAATATGCTCAGATCTAAAAGAATAATCCCCACAAACGACTTAACCCCTCAAACTAACCCAAAAGGGACCAAAAGCATAAAAAACCAAGACATGAAGAGATCTAAGCAAGAAGAAGACAATGTATGAACTTTATACCTCAAAAAGACTTGCAAAACGAGTGATGATTATGGATCTCTAAGCTTCACACTAAGCAAAGCACCTTCAACTTCTTCAATCCCTTCAAAATGAGCAAAATATGCATCAACTTCTTCTCGAGAGCTCAAAGACACAACAATGGAGGCTAAGGGTCGAGATTTAGGATTTTAGGGAAATGGAGGCTGGTGAAGAGGCCAGCCCTAGGGACTTAAGGACCATATATAGGGTTCAACACCCTAAAATAAGGGTTTTCTTATCCATGTGTTACGCCATGCATAACCCTTGCACACCCAGTGTACGAGGCTTCGAACCCGCAATCACTTCCCTCCTTAGTATGTTAAGTGTACCACGTGGTGCGCCCTGTGTACTACTCTAAGGACCAATAATGCAACAAATTAAAGATAAAAGGGAAAATAAGGAACATACTCTAACAAGCGTTACATAATCCTTTTTTTAACTTTTTACCACTTCTCACATCACATCTACGTCATCAAGAGCTCATCATTCCAACTTTGAATTTCTTCATTGTAACGCCCGTTTTCTTGGTCGAACCGAATTAAAATTTCAGAGAGTCAAAAGGTTGGATTTTTGGAAAGAAAGTGGGCGATAATCCTAAAGGGACCAATAAACCAAGGGAGATTTGTAACACCATGGTTTCCATGTATTTACACTTTTAATCTTGTTGTGTTAGTTTTTGGGACTTTGGTCCAAACGCCAGGCGTTTGGCATAAGACGCTAGACGTTCTATGATGGACGCTAGGTGTTTGCACACAGAGACCAAAGCCTAATTTTTAGGGTTTGCACCCTATCTAAAGAACATTATGGCCTCAAAACCCTTCACCACTCCAGCCTCTATCCTCATTTCGAAAACCCTAAGTGTGTATGAGAGTTTGAAGCCTTGGTTCATCTTTTTGGTATCATTTAGTATTCTTGATAAGAGAAGGAAGATCTTTGGAGTATTATGGTTGCTCCCTAGCTTGTGGATATGGACTCTTGACATCTTGGAGCATCATTTTGAGGTATAAAGTTCAGATCTTGATGTCTCATTCGTTAGATCTTGAATTAGGCCTAGTTTATCTTCTTTTTGGTCCCAAAGAATTGATCTTTATGAGTTTGGAATGCTCCAGAGGTTTGGACTGTCCTTTCAAGCATAATATTGAGTCTAGAATCATAAAAATGTAATATTAGGTCTTCATAATCTTCCATGCAAGAGTTTTGGAGCCTTATAGTGATTTTGAGTTAGGATCTTGGTGTTGGGCTTATTGTAGCCATGCATGGCCATAAAGTTTGCAACTTTATGGCTTTAGACGTTCCATTATGATTAGATGTGAAGTTTGGACATGAGATCTTAAGCCATTAAGACATTGTTTTGGAAGTTGGTAATCAGCTAGCAAATGCTTGGTGTTTTCATGGGAACGCCCAACGTTTGGACTCTAGGCGTCATAGGGTGGAACGCTAGGCGTTCTCAGTAAAAGCCTAATGGATCGATTTTGGGCCTCGGGCCATTGGGGCTTTTGGGCTTAGTTTAGTTGGGCTTGTATATAAAGGGGAAAATGGTGTTTTTCCCTCACCATGATGAGGAATGGACTAGACCAGGGGTTTAGGTTAAACCCTAATTAGTGATTGGGTTTATTTCTGGTTTTTGTTTAGCGTAAGGAGCAGTGTTCGCCACATATCCAGTGTTGTTTCAATTATCATCAGTAGAGGTGAGTCTTCTCACTATACTATGTAGGGTGCTAGTTTTCTTTGTGATACTTGCAAGGAAGACCCCCGGGGTAGCCCATGGCATTTGTATGAAAGACCATGGGGGTAACCCATGACATTTCAATGAAAGACCATGGGGATAGCCCATGGCACTTGGATGTTAGACCATGGGGTAGCCCATGGCATTTCAAGGAAAAACCACAGGGGTAGCCCATGTCACTTGGATGTTAACCATGGGGGCATCCCATGACATTTCAAGGAAAGACCATGGGGGTAGCCCATGACACTTGGATGTCAGACCTGTTGGGTTTTGAGCATTCTAACACTCCTAAGTGTACATGCAACCCTAAATACCTTGGATCTATGTTTTCTCTATTATACATGCAAATATAAATATTCCAAGGTATTATCCTAACTAGCATACAAAACATTGATTCATATGCAATAATATAAGTTAGAAGACATACCTTTTGATGTAGCTTGATTCCATGGAGCTTAAAAGCCTAGTGCCCCAAGTGTGACACCTCAAATGGTTCACACAACACCAAATACACTTAGAATAACTAGAGAGAAATGAGACACTTCATGAAATCGACTAGCCCTCACCATTCCTTCATAGTGACCGATTTTTGGGAAGAATAAGATGCTTATATAGTGTTTCACAATTAGGGTTGCACCATGTAAACCCTAATTGTCATGGCCTTTCATTTCCATGATACATGGGTACAAAAACACCATGGAGCATCCATGGAGCATTAGCCCACTATACAAGTATGGATGATTTACACAATCAACCCATATATTTAATTAGTCTCCTTTTGATCACTTAATTAATTCCAAATTAATTCTTGATCAATAGTAATTAAATAATCTTATTAATATATTAGAACTTATAATATATTAATAAACCTTAAGTGTTACTTCTCTCATTTTAGTCTATCCAAATGCATGATGCCATGCAACCCAAATGGACCATGCCAATCGGGTCAAGTACATACCAAATATAGTTATGGACTTAGACACTACTCCAACAGTCTCCCACTTGGATAAGTCTAAAAGTATTATTGTGTATGACTTCAAAACCCGACTAGCAATCATAGCTCTTAAGAGTTGCTGATGTCGAACTCTGAACATATCAATGACGCGTCCATCAGATAAGGGATCATATATTCCTCCATTCTAGATATCATATGGATTGAGACGTGGATTAAAATCATTCTCTCTGTCCATTTGTTGTTTCCCGATTTCTGGTTTATGACGACCGACTAATTGAACAAATCAAATCAGTCTTGGATTGGCCAAGCACTTCGGGGTGTCATCACTAAATCATCGAGGGGCCCACAGATATCACTTTTATACCTTTAAGGGTAAAAGGAATGGATAAACATCGACTCATATGCTTATTCTACTACTTATTGAATCATACACAAAGGCACATTTTATAACACCGAGTTACCAAATGTGTTTTCGTGCAATCAATGTATAACCAACTCATAGGCAACAAGTCGTATCTCTTGGTTTCAAGAATATAAGAAATTCTCGTCTCATGATCACTCATGATAAAATCCATAAAGTGATTCCAATGAGCATGGGTTGAATCAAATACTCAGAACTTATGAGTACTCATGAATGTTGTAGCACCACTTGCTATGTCCCATACCTTGGACATCTACAATCTAGTTTCATGACAGTCTTGATTCATATCTACTTCCAACAAATGACCGATTGTGGATAGTTTGAATAACTTAGTCATTCAGGAAGAACGGCCTAGTTATTCTGGAAGTCAAAATATGCAAAGTGAAACACAAGAATAATCAAATCCAATATGGTCTCAAGACTTATGAATATAAATAAAACACCTTTTATTTATCACCATATTGATTACACATTATTCATTGCATACTGTTTCAAACTATCAACTTTATACTTGAATTAAAATAATAGTTGTCCCATGCTCCAAGCATGTACACTATATTTTCTAAACACCAGTCATGCCATACACCAAGTATGCACACTATATTTGTCTAAACATTAGTTATGTCATACACCAAGTATGCATACTAAGTTTGTCTATGATCTTTACTTTTTGAAATAGATCGATTGAACATAATTCTAATGATTCTCATTTCACAGTCCCAAATCCTTACCGCAAATGCAAGAATTCTATATTCATGCCATTTACCGAAATATTGTTAGATTTTAAACTTATATGCATTGATCCTCTTGTAATGATTATGCACAAAGTCGCAATGACTTGTCAACAGACATTACAGAGTATTCCAATGGAGATCAACTCCATGGAATCATCCTTCTTGTATTAAGTTTTTCTAATATTACACAAATTGAATAACTTCCACCTATGGAAACATTTCCATATTCCCATTTTGACTATCACTTCTGAACAAGAGTTGCCTCTTTTCAGAAAATGTCAATATGGTCCTTCCAAAGTTAACATTATACTTCCAACTGTCCCTAAGCGACCAATCTTTGGTAAACCTTAGATTGTCCTCGACAATTGCTTAATCATTTTAGTCATATCCAATTCTAGACCTTTTCCCTTCTTAATGCCCCATGCATTTGGAAAATTTTAGAAATGATGAATATTATAGCACATGTAATCGATCCTATATCCGAAGCATATGGGACAAGATTCATGATGTCTCACATAAAGACATGATACTAGACCGGTCCTTTTGCTACAATATTTCTATTTGCCAAGTTCTCATAATTCAAATTATGAAAAGGGATGTCGTAATCATAATCGAATTTTAGAACGCAAATAATGGACCCATATATAGAATTTCCTTATGTTGAGCCATTCCAACACAAAATTCATATATATCCTTGACTAAAGATGATTAAAAGCTCAATCTAAGCTTTTAGAATTGAAATGAAGTATAATTTCATCTCCCTTACTTATAGCAAAAAACTTTTCAACCCCTACAACTTCACGAATTGAAACTTTTGTTTTCTATAATTAACATTGCTATCTTGCAATACTAATAATAATTATCATGCTCCCACTAACATGATGATTATTAGCATAACACTTATGCTCCCACTAGCTTTGACATGTACTCAGAAATCAGCTGAACTCTAGAAATCAATACTTTATTGACTTTCTTACCAAAGTTCAGATTTCTGATATGAGATGTTTTGATAAGACTTTATCAAAATCACACACCTTTCCTTAGATAGCTCACATGTGTGTCTAAACAACTTTTAGAACTATGAAAAGGGATGTCGTAATCATAGTCTCAATTGTTTAGAACTTTTCCATTTCTCACAAGTCCATGTTAGTGTGCCGGTTAACCACACACGCTCCACTAACGACTTTGAGAATGCAAATATCACAATGTTTATCTACTTAAAATCTACTTAGTGAAAGTGTTTCCTCACCATCATTTTCATGAATCGGAGAGAAACGTTATGACACTTAGATTTTATGGTGTATGTGTTCTTATCCACCATAATCACAAGACATGATAATGACAAATCCAAACTCATATGGACTGAACTCAATCTTAATTTATTGCCACCTGGCAGCACAAGGACCTGCCATTTCTTCCAAGTTGTTATACAACCAATTGAGAACTCTCGGAACTCATATACAAAGCCAAAATTTAACTGGAATGGGCACAAAAATAGAAATATATCAACACGATAGGTTATAAACCTCACGTCGTTTGCTAGTGTCAAACTATAAGTTTTTATTCTTGATTAGATCTTGAAATTCTTTCAAGATCTTTAAGACTCCCACTGTCCTCTTGACATATATGACTATCTTGCCAAATATTCAAGAGATAGTGTGGATTCTTTATCAAGACAAACACTTCACACAATTGGCCTTAGTTGGTCTTTGTTTTATCCAAAACATCACAACTTACCAATTTCAAATTTACAAGAGTAGAAAACATTTTGCTCTTACATTTGACAAGTGTTATAAACCTTCTTTAAGATGTGTCACTCAAGTTACAATCTTGGAGTATGACTCTAAGACTTGTTTTGGAACGAAGTATGACTCATCTTCTTGACTTAACCATTTCAACAATTCATGACTCCTCTTCTTAGCCATAAGAATGCACTAAGATGTCCTTAGAAGACCAATTGTGATATGGTTGTTTAATCATTAAGATGATCACAAAACATGATACTAAAGTACTCTCCCATCTTTTCATTTTTGAGAAACTTTTATCTTTCTTCCTAATTTGATTCTTCTCATTTGTTCTGCCATACATCAAAACTTTTCCAATGTTTCAGTATTATACTTAATCTGGTAAGTAAAACCATATGTACTAAACTTTAGTAAATCATGACGAATAGTCTTAACGATCTTTGTGGTGGACTTGATCAGTGCACAAGAATGTGTACTCGATCCCTTAGTCCTTTACTTGACTCACATATACATGTGAACAAGGAATTAGTCTTAATTTTCCAAAGGTGAAAATTCTCATTCATCATACTATACAACTTGCATGATTCCAAGTTTCGGTCCAATTAAAACTTGGGTTATGAGAATCTTTCCTTATTTGGTAAATTAGACATTACCACAATTGAAAGAAACAAATCCATTTTCCAACATTGCTATCAATGGAATCATATAAGAAACAATTTTTCACAAATGTCATTGTAAGGATACTTAGAATAAATAAAATCAAAAATTTTCCTTTTATTTTAAAACTTTGCAGAAAAACTTATCCTTACAGCGCAAAAGCATATGAAAAGCTTGTTGTTATCTATTCCTAAGAAATATATCATAACTCCTAAGCAACAGCTCAAAATTCTGATCACCGAACCATGCGATCGAAATCCATCTTCGCAATCAGAATCAGCATATACTTCCTTTAAGTTTCTTCACTTTTCGTTGATTCTTAAAACATCAACATGTGACCCAGTCAAATCATGTAATAAGAATCTCAGAATAGAAACTTCACAGAGTTAGATAGTTGACTTTACCTGAAGTAGAGTCAAACTTCTTGACTTGATCAACCTTATGATCTTTCAGGTAAATAGGCAGCTTCGCAATCAATGCCCCTTCCTTTGGCAAGAGAAACATATGGACTCTTTGGGAATTGTACATGGGACTACCTCAGACTTAGCCTTTCTCTTTACCATTTGGTCAACCGAGTTGACTGTGGCCGATCCCTTTCCATTGGGAAGAGAAAGACTTTTCTAGATATCCAAGAAACCAATACGTCTAAACATAAGGTAGGTGTTATCGTTGTCAATGTCCATTGGGAATTTGATCTCCTAATCAAATTTGCTTTACTAGTCCTCAAATCATTGCTGATTCAGCAGCACCAAGCAAATAGATAAGATCATTAAGGGTCATGTCATAGTCTGTTTCATAGTAGTCCCAAAGGAACTCACTATGTGACTTAGAAAGTGATTGAACATCCAACTTTCTTATGACTTTGACACCCAACTCTCCCGGCTTGTCAATATGTGACTTCATCTCCAAGATGCGATCACACATAGACTTTGCTTGCCAATAGGGCTTGAGTGACCTTGAACTTGTGGGTTAGGGAGAATAATTGGAGGAGGTGGATGAAGTGAAGTTCCAAGAGATTTGGGAAGATCATAGATGTCTGAACTGGACATCTTTTAGGAGGTATTCAAGATAGTTGATCTAAAGTACTTAATATAACACCCAATATGAAATATTAAGGCTAGGACCCAACACAATACTTTTATAACTTGGAAGAGGGATGCAGTAATCCAAGCTATAAAATATTTGAAGGTAGGCGAATGATGATTCACCAGTTTCCGCCATGAAAACAAAATAATTTAATTAGGTTTTACTCTGATTTGAAACTCCTAGATCTTTTGAGATTCATTGAACTCTTCAATGGCATGTTTCAATCTCAATTGTGCCCTCTCAAATTTTGTGACTGGGATGCCGAGGATCACTAAACAAGGTGTGAATAACCATGCAAATATACTTGGTACCCTTAATATTTACCCCTCAATCGATGTGTCGGTTAACCACACGCGCTCCACCGATACTATGATAAACATTAAGTTACCCTTTGCCTACCTTGCTAAATCCAGGTTAGTGTGCCGGTTACCCACACGCGCTCCACTAACGACTTAAGCAAAGTGCAAAGTGTAATTTCATGGGTTAGCACCAAATTCACATTTTCCTAAGTAACTAAGATTGGGAATTTATAAAAGTTTAGTTACTTAGTATTTATCATTAATACTTTTAATGAAGGGAGAATTATAGTCCTTGTCCTACCCGTTCGGCTAACGACCCTCCACCAGTCAAAGAAGCGGTGGGTGAGAGTGGACACCCATTAAGCTGCCATTTTATAGGCAGTAACCTTATACCCCCCTTACAGACTGCCTTCGTGAATGAGGCCTACTAACAGTAAGACTGACTTGCTCTTATACATACATATATATATATATATATATATATATATATATATATATATATATATTATTAACTTATAATACGATAAAGTATAAGGGTTGAATTTTAACTTTTAAAATTCTAAGGTCTTAACTTGGAATTAAAGTATTCATAAGGGAAAACTTTACAAATTCCAAAACTTGAGGGCAAGTTTTGAAACTATTCAAAACTATTCAATTCCATAACTTATGTGTTTAAAGTAGTTTTAATTCAAAAAACTCTTCAAGTTCCATAACTTGAGGACAAGTTATGGAAGACTTTAAACTATTAAAAGAATATGACTTTTCTTTATTCATAACCTATGGAAATATTTATGAGTTTTATGAATCTTAAATGTGACTTTTCATATAACTTGAGGACAAGTTACAAAAACACATTTTAGAACCAACTCTTAGATTAACTTGGATTGAAAACAACAATTTCAAATAACTTTTCTATTAATCTAAGCAACTCATAAGAACAAGATAATTCAATCAAAATTTTTCATGTAATTAGCCTAACCTTTAAACTAACACAAAACATGAATCTATTGACAATTATCTTTGAAATTGGATTAGCATGAACATTACCACATCAAAAACAGGTTTATAAGTTGAAAGACAGCTTAGGGTAATGTTCCTAGTCCAATTCCAGCCAAAACAGTCGAAGATATGCTCTCTGGGGGTCCAACTCGTCGAGTGCATGAACCAAATCGGCAATTTGGATGATTTTAGCCATGGACTCTTCGTGTCCCTTCATGGACTCGGCGAGTCTGCTGAGCAGACAGCAACAAACTTTGATTTTTCATCCAATTTTGCAAGTATAACTAGAAAACAACCAGGCTCTGACACCACTATTGGGTTTTGAGCATTCTAACACTCCTAAGTGTACATGCAACCCTAAATACCTTGGATCTATTTTTTCTCTATTATACATGCAAATATAAATATTCCAAGGTATTATCCTAACTAGCATACAAAACATTGATTCATATGGAATAATATAAGTTAGAAGACATAGCTTTTGATGTAGCTTGATTCCATGGAGCTTAAGAGCCTAGTGCCCCAAGTGTGACACCTCAAATGGTTCACACAACACCAAATACACTTAGAATAACTTGAGAGAAATGAGACACTTCATGAAATCGGCTAGCACTCACCATTCCTTCATAGTGACCGATTTTTGGGAAGAATAAGATGCTTACAGAGTGTGTCACAATTAGGGTTACACCATGTAAACCCTAATTGTCGTGGCCTTTCATTTCCATGATCCATGGGTACAAAAACACCATGGAGCATCCTATGGTTTTTATCCCAACTTGATAATCCATGGAGCATTAGCCCACTATACAAGTATGGATGATTTAAACAATCAACCCATATATTTAATTAGTCTCCTTTTGATCACTTAATTAATTCTAAATTAATTCTTGATCAATAGTAATTAAATAATCTTATTAATATATTAGAACTTATAATATATTAATAAACCTTAAGTGTTATTTCTCTCATTTTATTCTATCCGAATGCATGATGCCATGCAACCCAAATGTACCATGCCAATCGGGTCAAGTACATACCAAATATAGTTATGGACTTAGACACTAATCCAACAAGACCATGGGGGTAGCCCATGGAATTTCAGGGAAAAGACCATGGGGGAAGCCCATGGCAAATGTATGTATGGTATGTGGTATTTTGGGGAAATCACTAAGCTTTGTACTTACGGTTTTCAGTTTATGTTTCAGGTACTTCCAATTCGAAAGGGAAGGGCCCAATATGACTGTGACGCCTGCGTTTCTAGGCTAAGCATTATTATAACGATGTAATAGTTAGGGTCAATAATTGTTGTAACATCCCGAATCCCAGGTATGAAATTTTATGGATTTTGCTCATTACATAAGACCTACTCAACGAGGTTGAGGCCCCAACTCATCGTGTAGAAACTAATAAAGCCGCATGGATTTTGGAACCTACTCGATGAGTTGGAGCTGAATGGGAAAACCCTAATTTTTAGGGTTTACACCCTATTACCTACATTCTTTAGCCTCCCTTATCACCTCATTTCCCAGAGAAGGAAATCCTAGTCGTGCTTTACTACTTCCTTGTGTGTGTGAGCTTAGAATGTCATTTTTGTGCTCTTTTGGAAGGGTTTTGAAGTTTGAAGAGGTTATAGTAAATGGAGAAGTAGTAGATTCAACATCTACTTGGTTTTGGCATCCAATTTGAGGTAAAAAGTCTTTACCTTGACCTCTTATTTCTTATATCTTCCCTTATGCAGGAATATGGTTATTTCTAGTGCAAAATGGAGTCACTCTCGGTTTTGAGCTTGTCATGAGGACATGGTCTCATATTTAGACTCCTCTAGGCCCCATCGATATAAAGTGGTCGAATTTATCTACTCTTGGCCCTTCTCCATGCCCTAAACCTCTTCCTAAGCTTAGTTTTGGGTGTTTTAGCCTCTTGATGCCTTACATGCACGTAAAGTTAGCAGCTTTACGTGGTAACTACACCCTAGGGGGCTAGATCTACAATATGGAGCCTTGATTTCACTTAAAAGCGTCTGAATAAGAAAAGGGCTAAAGGAACTTGACGAGTTGCTTAGCCAACTCGACGAGTTGGATAAGGGTTTTCCCGCTTTCTGGATTCTAAGTGAACTCGGCGGGTTAGTGAGATAACTCAAGGAGTTGGTTAAGGTTTTCCCAATCTTCTAAATACTACATGGACTAGACGAGTTGCTTGGCAACTCGGCGAGTTGACTCGAGTTTTCACAGTTTCTGAGTTCTGGAGGAACTCGACGAGTCAGTAAGCTGCACTAGACGAGTTAGGTCAACATGGACTGTTGACCTTGACCGTTGAGTTTGACTTTGACTTTGACCAACGGCTGACCAAGTTTGACTACTGAGGGTATTTTGGTAATTTGGGATTTTGATAGAATTAGTCATATGGTGGTTACAGGCGGTTGAGTTCGGAGCTATGATTTGGAGTTGGATATTGTCACTACAGCACTACTTGTCAGGTGAGTTTTCCTCATTATACTAACAGGGTCGAAGGCACCAATGCCGACCCTTTTTGGAAAGTTATCCTGGTTATCGCATGATGATATGCTTGGTGATCTGTTAGATCTGTATCCTGGTATATAGGATGATGTTATGTTAGTGACCCGTTAGGTTGGTATCCTGGTATATAGGATGATGCTATGATTAGTGATATGTTAGATCTGTCTGATTGTTTGTACATGCTAGCTAGCGTTTGATATTTATGTGTTGATTGTATGTTTGGGGATGGGTTGATGCGGTCCTGCTTTATGCCCTAGGCCAACATAACCAGGGCGACCCGGATAGACTGAAGGCCCAATGGGGCGTACCAATCAGGCTGAAGGCCCGGAGAACGGTCCAGACAAGCTGAAGGCCCGGTAAGGCGGACCAGACATGCTGAAGGTTCTGAGAGTGGGCCAGACAGACTGAAGGCCCGATGAGGGTGATCCAGTAATACTGTAGACTTTATATGCATGTTGTTTGTTATGATATTGTTCTGGTTGTATAGTGTTGGTATTTTTGAGAAACTCACTAAGCTTTGGGCTTACAGTTTTGGATTATATTTCAGGTACTTTGGATGATAGCAGGAAGGCGAAGACTTGATCGTGCACCTACTCACATTTTATGACTTTAAATTCTGGGATTCTCTAAAACTATTTTGAAAACATTTTGTAATAAATAATGGTTTTTGGATGCTTGAAAAAGTTTTAAATTTTTATGAATTTTATAGATGTTATAATTGTAACCTATTTTGAAGTAATGAAGAAGAATTATTTGAGTATTATGTGATTTTTTTTTGCAAAATACGTACTTATAACGATGTAATAAATTAATAATAAAAATATGCGCCAAAAATAAAATAATAGATAGACCCAATATCTATGAAGAAAGTTGAAGTATTCACAACAAGGATTTCGGGGATATAAGGAACATTGAAATCCGACTTATAACAAAGAAGTTATGACCCGTCGAAGTTTTACGACTAAACCGGCATGACACTGTGTATCGTAGAAAGTGAGTTTGCGATAAAATAATTTTTACCCTTAGTAATCTAAACGAAATCGTATTATACATTAAACCGAGAGGGGACATAAAAATGACATCTAAATCTGACTTCGTATGAAGAAGTTATGATTTTTCTAAGATTTAACATAACAGTGTACAGCCCGGAAATCGAATTTTAGATCAATCAATTTTTTGCGGACACAACCTAAATGAGAATTGAAGATCTCATTAATAGGAGTTCAACGATAAAAATACAGTCGAAAACGAAGTTCGTATGTAGAAGTTATGAATTTTACATAACAACGTAATTTCTCATACTATTAAAACTAAAATTGGTCAAGAATTAGCCGATGGAGTCAAAATGAGAGTTGTAGATCTTGTCAATACCTACACATGTATATAAATAACTTCAAAAACAGAGCTCGTATGCAAAAGTTACGGATTTTAGAAGATAATTAGTTTTTGGGGTAATCTGCGAGTGACACATGGCGCGATCTGCATCTTCCCTATGTCTTGCCACCAGATGGTGACACTTGACACCTCAACACGACGTGTTGGGGCTTAGAACACGCTATTTTGGCCATTTTCAACCTATAAATAGAAGCGTAATTCACCCTATTTCTTCACACCTTTCCCATTCTTTCTCTCTCCATACTCCCAAACTCTCTCTCCCCTTCCCTAGTACTTCCTAAGTGCTAGACGCGAGTCCTGGAGCGCCAGAAGGCTCCAAGAAGAAGAGCTTTAGGCTCAGAAGTTTTTCCCCCGATAGAGCCTGGTTCCTAGCCAAACCCCCATAAGTAAGTTATGCTTACCCTACTTTAAGTATAGCCTATGTTTGAGTTTGTTATCTTTATTATGAACCTATAAACAATATATGTAATATTATAAAATATATAAAGTGTTAGTATAATATCTTTTAACTACTCGCGATATGGGGAATCTGATTTGAAGGGCAGCATAGGTTTGTTGGATTTCAGAACAGCTATAATGCCAAAATGGTCCTTCCCTCCGGTGTTTCATGTATGGCCCCTGTCTATACATAGTAGTTGAAAAATATTGTTTAACACTTATAAAACAATATCGCTCAAAAACAGTCGCAATAAATATTAGACTAAAATCTAGTGGTAATAATACTAGGTTTCATCGAAGAAAAAATAGAATTGTTAGAAGCGAAGCGTTGCCCGAGTTTGGAATCATCACTTTAACAAGTGTGTGCATAGTTACTTTCAACTTACACATAGATATGAAGTATTTAATATAAATTACGTGCTATGTGTGCATATTATATGTGTTCTTGATATCTACGTTGGATGAACAAAATATACATGTTTTATTTGATTTAAATTGTATATACATTTTATATCTATGAATATGTGGGGAAAGATGGGTAGATGAAATAGATGATGAGCAATGAAATAAAATGACGAGAGACATCGATGTTTAAGCTGACTTAGTCATCTATCGGAGTATAGATGACAACCACGGACTATTCTAGACAGTCTAGTGGAACGTTGTTAGGCTCGCAACCTGTAGGTGTTTGTGAACGATGTGTTCACCTGTGTACTCCATCCCCCTCATGGTTGCCTTACATACATATATTGTTGAGGAATCCCCTAAGCAGTATTGTCTTCCCGATGATGATCCTTAGGCTAGGTCCCTTGAATTAGATGCTTTAGGGACAGAAAGTGAGGATAACGGGAATGAGTAATCGGGTTGAATGATTTGATGAAGTTAATAAACGTAATTATTATAGGTTAAAAACCCTATGTGCTCACCAGGCTCTCAAGTCTGACCCACTCAGTTTCTTGTATTACAGGTAGTAACACAAGAGCATAGATGTGATGATCTGATGAGAGATTGTGGATTATAGGCCAGTAGAAATAAATAGAATGTTGTAAGTCATATTTTGTTTCTGTTTATGCTTTTGATTTGTATTGACAATGACATCCAGAGGTTTTTAATATAAGGAAAATACATTTCTTCGGAAATGCTTTGATAAATTCTTTATCATATTTTTGGGAACAAATTCCGCAACATTTTCTCAAAAAGGTACTCTGGTTTTCAAATAAAGCATAAACAAATCGGTCTTTTCTGGCTGTGAAATTGGGGATGTCACAGTGACTACACTGCATCCACCCAAGTTTCCGCAATGTGATGATTTTTTGGATTGTACTCTGATAATTGCTTTTACATTAATATACTTTTGAATGATTGGTATTACTAAATGGTGTTTTATGGTTGAATTAAAAACAAAATTTTTATATTGAAATTTTGGGATGTTACATTCATTTTCTTGTTTAATTTGCACTCCATGTATGATTCCTCTGTACTTCTTGTTTTATGGGTTTTTGAGTTATTTTGATTGCATTTCACCCTTCAAAAGATGGTCATAGTTATATGATGTATTTGGGTTGTCATTGATGTGGGATTTATTGTTATAAAAATTGGTGAAGTTTTTGAGTTTTAAGAATTGTAGACATTACACGACATGCCTTGAAGAAAAACATGATACATACAACGATAGATCTCAAGCTGAAGAACCCTTTGTCACAAACACGACGAACCTGGTGACTATACACAACGTGTATTTGAGCTTAATAGGATTTTATCTTCTTTAACCTTTTTTGACTTTTTACAACTTCTCACATCACATCGACGTCATTAGTAGCTCATCATCCCAACTTCGAATATCTTTGTTTTTCTTATTTAATCTTCACTTTTGTATGATTCCTCCACTACTTTTTACTCCATTGTATTAATTTCATGGAATTATGAAGTACGTTATACATATCTTTGAAAACTAGGGCTTTGTTCAATTTAGTGTGGTTTTATGCTTTATAGTTAAATCTTTGATTTGAATGGACTTCCCTGGTTGCAATATTGAACTTATGGTATGATTTGTTGTATGTTTGTTGATGTATGAAGGTACTTAGATATAAAAAAGTAAACATTACATAATCAATAAGTAAAATGAAATAGTTAGGAGGGGTTAAATGGTCTAACGTAAGACAAAATAATTTTAACTAAGTTTATATATCTAACCTAACTCTCCATATAACATAGACCTATCACTATTTCCCATCGTAATATAAATTTGTTAAAGCTTACATTTCCAACACCAAATCTTAACTTACTCAAAAATATGTCCACTAAAAAATCCTACATAAATATAGGGGGTGAGGTTCAAGCTCATTCCCCAACCTATTCCAAAGGTACTAGAGGATGTCTGAAGAGATGAAGATTATTGTGCAAGATCAAGATTGTTGTGAAAGCTTGAGAGACAGATGTCGAAAAGCTTTGTGAGGATGTCTACACTGCAATCAAAGAAAGGACGATCTTCTTCAAGAAGTTCAAGACTAATGAATTGATCAAGAAAAAAATTATAACCAAATTCATCTGGCAAGCTAATCTTTAAACTTCTATTATCCATGGTATTCAGAAATATATTCTCAAAAAACAAGCTTGGGTTGACAGAAAAAAAAACATTTTTTTCGTACAAATACACACCCTTTCGGAGAAAATAAAATATTAGTCAGTGTCTATATATTTGTGCTATGTACAAATTGTATATTGTTAACCTCAAAATTGTTGAATCATTTTTCAGAAAAAACTAATTGTTAAGTTCGAAAATTGAGTATTTCCGAAAATAATAGTTATTTGCAAAAATTTCCAAAAATGTGGGTGTAGTCTTTTCATTTTTAATCTTGATATAGTTATTGTTGAGTTGTGGAATTTAATTCTTCTTTCGACTTCATTGTCAATACGGAGACCAAGCGTGGGGTCCTATTCCTTGTAGGGGTCAATTATGGGGGTGGGGGCAGCACCCCATGAAGAAATTTATTGGAGCAATTGTATTTCAAAATCAAAGGCTTAGCAAAGTTGATGGTGCAAAGTTTTGACCGGAATCCTTGGGGCGAAGCCAAT
Source organism: Lactuca sativa (assembly GCF_002870075.4). Taxonomy (NCBI): domain Eukaryota; kingdom Viridiplantae; phylum Streptophyta; class Magnoliopsida; order Asterales; family Asteraceae; genus Lactuca; species Lactuca sativa. Next base: position 107,081,860 of record NC_056623.2, on the reverse strand, counting down.
TAGCGAAGTTGTTGAATTTTGTTTATGAGCGAAGCTGCAAACCATGGACGAATTCAAGATCCAAGAACTAGAGCTTCAAATTAAGTTAAAAAGCAAAGTCTAAAAGACTTGGCAGCAAAGTTAAACACCAAAGCGTAGTTGTGAAGAACGAGCTTATCATCTTCGCCTTCATTGTACATCCGAGCTTCGCTTTTGGTATACATCACGCTTAGCCTTCAGAAGTAGTCCTAGACTTTAAACTTCAATGCTGACCTAGTAACTTTAGGACCACGTCTGTCATCATAGGTCATGTCATCATAGGTCAACTGATGTATGTTATATCATGAGCCTAGTCGAGAAGAAATTAGGTCAAAAGTCTATTATCAATTGACCTCTCATTATAATTGTAACCAAGGTTCTAAATAACGTTAGACGTCACTTGACAGCTAAGTCAAGCCTCAAGCTTTTACGAGCCGTGGCGAGCCACTTCAAATTTTTACGAGTCTTGACGAGTCACATCATTTGTAAGGCATGACTTAAGACATTAATTTGTAACCCTAATACAAAAAGTATGCATTCAAAAGTATAATTCAAATATCTCTATAGTTTGTTGGGGAAATATAGTTTGATTAGTTTAATCAAAATCTAACCTTTGAATTCTTTATTCTCATTTGCATATTTAGACAAAATTGCAAAAATGGTCCCTATGGTATGCATATTTTTGGGGTTTTAGTCCAAACCACGACTTTTTTGGATTGATGGTCCTTTTGAGCTAGTTTCATTGCGTTTTTGGTCCCCCTAAATAGTGGAATGACTATAACACCCTTATGTTATTTATTTTTCATTTCTTTCATTTTTTTAAATGTAAATACTTATTTATTTATTTAACTAATTAAAAAATAAATCTCTCTCTCTCATGTTATCCATCCTAGACCCATCTTCTTACCCTTCTTCTTCTTCTTCCTTTAGAACACTCAAGAACATCTTCGCCGCCACCACCGTTCGATCACCGTCTGCCACAACTACAACCCACCACCACTACAATCCACCACCTCCGTATCCACCTAAATCATATCAGATGAACACACAAACATACACAATATCAAATGAATAGACACATGAGATCGATTTTTTCTCCTGGTGAACTTAAACCAAACTTTCCAGATCTGATTAACTCAAACAAAATTTCCAAAATTTCTAGATCTCATGAACTCGAACCAAAAATTTCAAAGCTATAATTCAAACTTTAGATATATCAGATCGGTAAACCCCTACCATGTGTCTCTCTTACTGATTCATACACATACATACAAAGATGAACAAAATAAATATCTAGAAACCATATGAAGATTAGAAAATTCAACACAAACATACATATAAATCCCAGATTTAACTGATAATTTCTCACCCACTCTTCCACCGACGAAGAAAGGAGGCTACCGACCACCACCTTCACAGCCCCTCCCTTCTATGCTTCCCTCTGATCGTGTAGAACCACCAAACACTCATCATTTCACCCACTACTCTGCTGGCCCCCTTAATCGATGGTAACAACCTCGTCAAAAGGCTTAACAGACGAGAAGAAACTCACATCCTAACCCTCGGAAAAGAAAAAGAGATGGGGTGAGGCTAGAATGGTTCTATGGTGGGCGGAAATGTAGCGGTTTACGGTGGAGTTTGGTGGTCGAATGGAGGCTAGCAGGTGGTGTTGTGGCTATCTCCAGATTGTTGGAGGTAGCACAGCCCCTTCTTGTTCGTTGAAATCGGGAACGAAAGAAAGAAATGGGTATATGACCCGGAGAGAGAGAGAGAGAGAGAGAGAGATTTTTATTTTTTTTTTAATTAGTTACATAAATAAATAAGTATTTAGATTTTAAAAAAAATGAAAGAAATGAAAAATAAATGAAAAATAAATAACATAAGGGTACTACAGTCATTCCACTATTCAGGGGGACCAAAAACGCAATGAAACTAGCTCAAAAGGTCCATCAATCCAAAAAGTCATGGTTTGAACTAAAACCCTAAAAATATGCATACCACAGGGACCATTTTTGCAATTTTGTCGCATATTTATCATTGTGTTTGTGTTTTCAAAGTCTATAAGTGGTGAATATTTTGTTTAAAATATAAGAACCAAAATGAATATAGAAACCAATAATTAACCTTTTTATGGAAAATGGGAAGTAAAGAATAACATTGAATCTCCGACCACCAATAAAAAGTGTGTTTACGCCGGCGACGGGCGGCATCAAGAACAACCAACTTTCTTTGACCTTTTGCACTCCTCTTGAAAACCAATTACAGCATTTCTATTTTGACTTTATCTCCAAACCCCAAATGATTCCGCGTATTGTACCAACAATATACGCGACAATTAATTATATAAAATACATCCACGATGTAAAATCTGACGAACATTTCATCATCTTCCACCTGAACATTATTTAAATTCACAGTCAACAAAACACCAAGAAAACGAGTTGACTACTTCCGATTCAAACCGTAGCAGGTGAAAGAAAACCATAATCGAAGGAAAAATTCCACGGATTCACCTAATTTTGCGGTTTATTTGTGGTTTACACAACTAATTTTGATGGGTAGTAGTAGTAAGGAGGTGGCGTTACGGCTGAAGACAGCGGCGGAGACGGCGATCGGATCAATTGGGTTAGGGTATGACTTGACTGAGGATTTGAGGTTGAAATACTGCAAAGGGAAGTCGCCGGAATCGAGATTAATCGGTATAGATGAAGAACAGGTGAGAGATATACTGATTCCAGGTGGGATTTTGATTCAAAATGTTTCAAAATCGATTAATTGTGATAAAGGTGAAAGGATGCGATTCAGCTCAGATACCCTCTCTTTTCAGAAGGTAAATCCACAAATTTTCATTTTTATTTGTACGATAATAGTTTAATTTTCCTTCGTGTAATGATTTTATGTTATGGGTTCGAATCTTTGATATATCAAAGGTGTCGTTTTTCTTGTTCTTGTAGATGTCGGAGCAATTTAACCAGGATGTATCACTTTCCGGCAGAATTCCGACCGGCCAACTGAACGCTGCATTTGAATTCACGGGATCATGGCAGAAAGATGCTGCAAATACAAAATCCCTCGCTTTAGATGGCGTCTTCATTACACTTTACAATATCAAGCTTGAAAAATCCCAAATTGCTTTACGTGATCATGTCAAAAACGCAGTTCCTTCCTCATGGGAACCTGCAGCATTGGCCAAGTAAGCAAAAATCGCTACTCTTATGATAATTTTAGGGATATTTTGGATAGCAAGATCACAAGGACATTTACGTCTTTTTTACATAGAGAACGGTTAGAGGCCGATTCAGTGTCCCACCTTATTCCACATTTTTGTCTAGTAAGCAAAAGTTATGACTCTTATGACAATTTTGGGGATATTTTCCATAGCAAGATCACAAGGGCATTTATGTCTTTTACATAGAGAACAGTTAGAGACTGACTCAATGTCCCACCTTATTCCACCTTTGGGCCAGAACAATCTCGTTTTTGTCTAGTTGACATCAGTGTCTGTTCATGTCAAAAAGTGTTATGTCATGTCATCATATCCTGTGTTTGTTCATGTCAAAAAGTGTTATGTCATGTCATCATGTCCTGATATATTCTGTTATCTATTTTAAGCATCACAAACTTGATTTTTAGTTTGGATTTTTTATGATGTTTGTAGGTTTATCGAAAGGTTTGGTACCCATGTAATTTCGGGTGTAAAAATGGGAGGAAAAGACGTTGTGTATATGAAACAACAACATTCATCAACTCTCTCATTGGATGAGGTGCGAAATAAGCTAAAAGGCGTAGCGGAAAAGAGATTTAGTGGACAACATAACGATAACCCAAGAGAGACGCATGATTCGGAGCTGGTTGTAGCATCTTTTCTATACTTTTATTAACACAATACATTTCACTTTCTTCCCGTTTATGGCAAAACTATCCGTTTCTAAAATTTATCTCATTTGACAACTTACATTGAATAACCCTTAACTACATTGATAAAAGAGTAAAAAAAATTAAGTGGGAGAGATAAAGAATAAAAGTTTGATCCAAGTGGTCTACTAATAACATTCACTATGGTAAAAGAACAAGATATATTATAAAAGTTTGTGAAATCTCTAATCTCATATTCTTATATAATACTCTTTTATGTTTCAGCTTGAAAGAAACGACTACGGCTTGATAAACTTGAATCCACCAATTGAGGTTAGAATTTGGTATTGTCTCGTTAAATTTTGCGATAGTCGTGTTCTATAAACATATCCGCTATTTGCCTTTGGACTCCGTTTGTTACACCAAATAGTTGTACTGTATTTGACGTGTATTGGACTTGGACCGATGTTAATGAGACAAAAATTTGTGTGGACTGCTTTTTCCAGTCTTGCACAACCTTGGTAAATAAATAGTGATTATACTGAGATTCTGCATTGCGTCGCTTTTGGTCGTGATTTTGCAGGATATAACTCTTTTTTGGAGGAGAAGAGGGGGAAGCTATGGAAAAAACCTCGACCATCGCACATGGTGTCAAACAGTTCAACTCGAACCCGAAGTCATCTCAATGTCGTTTGTTCCAATCACGTCGTTATTAAGTGGAATAGATGGAAATGGATTTTTAACTCACGCCATCAATCTTTATATACGTTGTAAGCAAAAACATCCATATCTTTCCATTTATTTGATCCGACCAATTGATGTATAAACGCTTGACAAACACAAAGTCAAATGCCTAAAATACCCTTTATGCTAGGGACATCATGACAAGGGCATTTTAGTCTTTTGAACAAACGAGAGACCAAGAGTGAGTCATGTCCCCGTTTCTAAACCGTTTGGGGTGGGATAAAAAATTATAATTTTTTGTTTTAGTGACATAAGTCGTGTGACAACAGGACAATGCATACCTAACACAGTACAAAAGCTTGTGTTTAGTGCTTTTGTCGTCTTCTAATGGCTACATGTGTTTTGCAGATAAGCCACCAATTGAAGAGCTTCAGCAGTTTTTAGAGTTTCAACTTCCGACAAGATGGGCACCGGAGTTTGGTGAGCTTGCAGTGGGTCCCGAGGGTAAACAACACAACGCAGCTTTGCAGTTCAGATTTTTGGGTCCGAAGCTCTATGTTAACACGAATCAGGCATGTTTTTATTAATTACTAAAATCTTACAAAAAATTACTTTAATATCCATAAAAATTAAACAAAATTACTATGAACGATGAAAAGATACACTTCAACTTCAATATGTAAAAAAGTCTTGGGGATTTGAATCCAAGACCTATCGCTCCAACTATACACACTTAAACCATTTTTGTTACATCTTATTTTGTTTAGATTTTTAGGAAAAACATTTCTTAGTAGATTTCAAGACTTTTTATCCTTGCGAAAAGTTCATTTGAACTCACAAATATAATCAAAAAATTCCAATCTTAAGTAGTTTCGTGGCTAAAATTCACGAGTTTTTTGACGGAATATTTAAAAAATTGTCGATATTTTTTCGTGATGTTTGTGGTCATTTTGTTACAAACAATTATCTTGATATACAAACTTTCAAATATGGCAATTTTAGCAAATAACTTTTATAAATTATATACAAAATTGTAATAACATTAGAAACCATATATATCTAATATCTGTATATAATAATTATTTACATACAAAGTTGTCTCCTTCTAAACCATGCCTAAAATACATCAATTTGATTGTAAAGCTCCTAAAGCATAAAGGTTAGGCTATTTACAACCTTTAAAAAAAAAAAAAAAAAAAAAAAAAAAAAAAAAAAAAAAAAAAACGGTCCAAAGAATTCCCAATTGAGAACCGGTCCAATCCGGTCTACGTATGAAACTCTGCTTCCAGTATACTGATTCAAATTTTCCGGCGATAAAATCCGCAGGTGGATGTCGGAGATAATCCAGTAACAGGCCTTCGTCTTTACTTAGAAGGAAAACGAAACGACTGTTTAGCGATTCATTTACAGCATCTTTCCTCCATGCCCAAAAGCTTCAAACTCGAAATCGAACCAAACCCTAACTCATCCACAAACCCTAAAGACAAAAGGTACTACGAGAAAGTCCAATGGAAAAGCTTCTCACATATTTACAGTGCTCCGGTGGAATCCGACGACGACCTCTCCATCGTCACTGGCGCCGAGTTCGAAGTCAGCGACTCTGGTTTAAAACGAGTTCTCTTCTTACGCCTCCGGTTCGCAAAAGTGGTGGGGGCGACGGTGGTGAGGCAACCGGAGTGGGACGGGTCACCGGTTTTATCTCAGAAATCCGGGATCGTTTCGACGTTGATTTCGGGTAGGTTTTCGACCGGTCAGAGACCACCGCCGGATCCGAGAGTGGTGAACATGAACTCGGCGTTACCTGGTGGACCACCGGTGTCGGCTCATGGAAAGAAGCTTTTGAAGTTTGTTGATACGACGGAGTTGACGAGAGGGCCGCAGGATTTGCCGGGATATTGGGTGGTGTCGGGGGGACGGCTGGTGGTTGAAAAGAGTAAGATATCGCTGCGGGTGAAGTTTTCTCTTTTGGCGGTGGTTTCCGGTGATGAGGAAACGTTGTAATGAAGATTGAAGCGTCGTCGTTTCCGGTGGATATGTGGATTTAGATTTGTTATTTGATTTGTTGGATCCAAACTTAGAATTTTGTTGTTTTTTTTTTTTTTTTGTATATTTTGATGTTGTGGTGAATGATGTATAAATTTTGTGTTGTAAAGTGCAAAGTAATGCTTTTAGGATGTTAATTAGGATAAATTTTATTTTGGGTGAAAATTATCTTTGAATTTTGTAACATTTTTTTTTTTGTGATTTAACTTTGTGAATTTAATAAACTGTTACACTTCATTTGTATATTATTTTATTTTTATTAAATCCATCTCATTTAAAATAAATAAATCATTACAATAACAGAATAACTTGAGAAAACTACTCGGATGGTCCCTCTGGATTGGGGTTACTATCATGTTTAATCTCTAACTTAACTTTTTAACTCGAACAATCCAAATGTTTGATATTTGTTGTCAGTCTGGTCTTAAGACTAATCGATATGGGTCTATCAATTGCATTGATAGGTTTATACGACCTCCTTTTATGCCGTTAAGGAGAGATGAACACCACCCTCATTCAACATCTCATTACTTCTCGTTGCCACTACAACACCCAGAAATGTCCATTTCTTTCTTCTTCATCTCTGTTTTTCTTCTTTCTTAGCCTCATGACGGCGTTTCTCTCTTCTTGTTGTGTTAATAGGTCTGTGCGATCTCCTTTGACACTGTGTTTTTCAGTTTGTTACAATTCTAACCACTTGACCGATCAACCAGGTTACATGCTGACGTGGCATGAAGACGTGTCAGTTTTGATGACGTGGCATGCTGACGTGTCAAAATTGAATTTTTTCCACAAAAAACATTAAGTTTTCATTTTTTTCTCGATTTCGACACTAAGTTTAATTTTTTCTTTCAATTTTAACACTATGTTTTTTTGTTCCAAATCGAACATCATATACCAAATTTTGTTCAATTTTGACCATTTTCCATTTGAAACCGTATAAATATATTTTTTTATTACATTTTAAATTGTATAAATATATTTTTTTGTTTAAAAACCACATTTTTATTAAAATACAATGTGTTTTTTTTTTGTTTTTTCTTGTTTTTGTTTGTTTTTTTTTTTTACATTCAAAACATAATGTATAAATACGCATTAGTTATAATATGCATTTATAATATGCATTAGTTATATCATGATAATCAAACTAACAATAATCTTCTAATAAGATGTAAAAATTTCACGGGTTGCAAACTTGACATCCGGGTTTTGATCGACTACACGCCTTCAAACCTTCAAACTCATTTTAAAGTTGCGTATTTAATATAAATACAGTTTTATATATAACTAATACATATTTATACATAAAATTATGGCTTGAATGTAAAAAAAAAAAAAAAAAAAAAAAAAAAAAAAAAAAGCCATTGTATTTCTACAAAACTATGGTTTTTAATTGAAAAAAACGTATTTATACGGTTTCAAATAGAAAATTATCAGCATTGAACAAAATTGAAAAAAATGATATTCACTTTGGAAAAAAAAACTTAGTGTGAAAATTGAAAGAAAAAATTAAACTTAGTGTCAAAATCGAAAAAAAAAAAAAATGAAAACTTAGTGTTTTTTGTGGAAAAAAAATTCAATTTTGACATGTTAACATATGATGTCAGTATGTCACTTCAGCATGTAACCGGACCGTTTAAGTGGTCAAAATTATAACAAATTGGAAAACACAGTGTCAAATTTGAGAAAAAAAAATACAGTGTCAAATTAAAATTTTAATGTAACCTGAATGTCTTTTGTGTTATTTACCCTAAAAAATCAAATTCTAACCAAAGACAAACATCATATGATTTCACTCTTAAATAAATATGTATGTTTAAAACTAAAGTACGCAAATTAACAATAAAACAATTTCACAGTCCTACTCCGTAATTAAATATGGGCTTTTTAGTGCCAACAACCACCAAAAAAAATAATGGATTTGGTCGGGAGACATTTCAAGAACTTTTTGTGTTAATTCCTTGTGTAGATTGATTGAGAATTTGAGATAAAGGTTGCACGCAAAGTAATTATATCCATTGGTGGAACAATTGGGTTCCGATTAATAACAAACTTCTTTTGTTAACAAATTTTTAGTAGTGAAATGACGGCTTATAGCCAGGGATGTTGTAACACCCATAAAATTTACGTCAAATTTAAACTTTTAATACTAACAAAAGAGTCAAATAGTGATTGTTTTTACAAAACATTTCCAATTCATTTATCATCATAGTGTCCCAAAATAGATCATGAGGATGAGGAACGGTACGGTTACGCCTTTGTCTTCCCTCGCTCTCATGAAGTACCTGAAACAATAAACTGAAAACTGTAAGCCAGAGGGCTTAGTGAGCTACCCCCAAAATACCAATACCACACTGGCAGGAACCATAGCCATAACGATCAATCAAACAACATACATACTGAGCCATTGGCCGGACTGGTCCGCCCTACTGTGCCTACAGTCTATCTGAATTTATCCCGAGCCTTCGGCATGACTGGTCCGCCGCGTGGGCCTACAGTCTCCCCGGACCGCTCAGAGGGTGTGTTGACCTTCAGCACAAAGCAGGACCGCCTCAACCCAACCAACGAGCAACTAACCATGTACGCATACTATCATATACTGGCACATACACATAGCAAACATATCTATCTCATTTACCATCAATCATAGAGTTTCACTCATAACTAGAGCATCGACCTAACAGGTCACTAACATACCAATCCTGACGGATCATAAAAGCATATCATACTATCTATCCTGATTTCGATCTAACAGATTAGAATCATATGTGGCATACCATGACAACCGATCTAACCGATCTCTAGCATAACAACCATCCTAAACAGGATGAATTCTAACATAGTAATCACATAACACCCATCCTAAACCAGGATGAAATCTAACATGGCAATAACAAAGCAACCATCCTAAACCAAGATGTAAATCATAAAGGGTCGGCCTTGGCGTCGTAGACCCTATCGATATAGTGAGGATAACTCACCTTGCAGATGTCGATTCGAAATGCAACTCCGACTATCGGATCACTTGACACCGGCTCCACCACCTATAACCATAACACAATATACTCATAAGTTCTTACTCTTATGAGACACCCCATAACCTTTTAGTGATTCCTGATCAAGGTCAAAATCCTTAGTCAAGGTCAACAATCCATGTTGACCTCAACTCGCCGAGTACACTCGGCCACTCGTCGAGTCCATGGAACACATTCCAACTCGCCGAGTCATCGGAGTGACTCGTCGAGTTCCTTCGAATCCTGATCAATCCTTAAGGCCACCCGTCGAGTTTCCTCCTTGCCACTCGACGGGTACACATGCATGCATATCCTAGGGAAAAGCCATCCGACTCGCCAAGTTGTTCTTCAACTCGTCGAGTTTTATGGCGATCTTCATCGAACTCGCCGAGTTGTTCATCCAACTCGCCGAGTTCAATGACCATCTTCATGTGACTCGCCGAGATCATTCTTGCGACTCGCCGAGTCCATCCAGTCCTCTTTCCATACAGACTTGTTTTGAGCCATGCAGTGGCTCCAAATCACAGATCCAAGCTTCTAGGGCATACTTACCAAGTAAAGTTGCAAACTTTACGTGCATGCATGGTTATAAAGGCTCCAAATGTCTATTTTAAGTTCTTAATGGAGCTTCTAGTCCAAGAGGAACTTCAATCACAACCAATACAACAACTTTATGACTCTAGCATCCAAGGAGGGTCCAGATCTGAAGTTACAACTTCAGATCTAGCCCATAGCTCAACATCCCAACTTGAAAATCCATAAAAAGCCCTAGAACTCAACAAAAGGGAAGAAAAGGAAGTAAGAATGGCACTTTGATACCTTCAAACGATGCTTGTTGAGGCAAAACCTGCTTCCCAATCCTTTCTTGCTTCAATTTCCTTTGCACTCTTAGCTTCCTTCCTCCAAGATCCTCTTTTCCAAGCTTCAAACCCACACCAAGGCACACACACACGAATTAGGGTTTTAAGGGCTCTCAAAGACTGTAAGGAGACCCAAAGGAGGTTGAGGCTCCTTTAAATAAGGGTGCAAACCCCGGGATTTAGGGTTTCATCTGTCAGCTCCTACTCGCCGAGTCCCAATAGTGGACTCGCCAAGTAGGTCACTAAACACGTGTTCTCACCCCGCTGCTACTCGACGAGTAGGTCGACCAACTCGTCGAGTAGAGCTTCGTCCAGGAATTCTTAATCAATTCTCCCCCACTTGAACTAGACTTCGCCCTCGAAGTCCGCTGAAGAAAACAATGTCGGGTAATGCTCGCGCATTTTCGCTTCCGGCTCCCACGTCCACTCGGATCCCCTCCGATGTTCCCACTGCACCTTTACTAAAGGTATTTCCTTGTTTCACAGAATCTTCTTCTTCCTTTCCAAAATAGCTACAGGCCTCTCCACATAGTTCAGGCTCTCATCGACCTGAATGTCATCCAACGATACCACTGCCTCCTGGTCCATGATGCACTTTTGCAATTGCGAAACATGAAATGTGTTGTGGATTCAGCTAAGTTCCTCCGGAAGCTCTATCCTATAAGCCACACTGCCAACCCTGGCAACAATCCTGAACGGCCCGATGTATCGGGGACCTAATTTTCCCCTTTTCCTGAAACGGATCACACCCTTCTAGGGTGAGACCTTCAGGAGAACCATGTCACCCTCCTAAAATTCCAACTCAGATCGACGTCGATCTGCATAACTCTTCTATCGACTCTGAGCGGTCTGCAGCCGCTGTCTAATCTGTTGTATCATCTCGGTAGTTTGCAGAACTACCTCTGTCCGACCTATCACCCTGTGCCCAACCTCGCCCAAACAGACTGGGGTCCTACACTTCCGCCCATACAACAGCTCGAAAGGCGGGACACCAATACTGAAATGATAGTTGTTGTTGTAGGCGAACTCTACAAGTGGTAGGTGGGAATCCCAACTCCCATCGAAATCAATAACGCACGCCCTCAACATATCTTCGAGGGTCTGAATGGTCCGCCCACTCTGCCCATCAGTCTGCGGATGGAACTCTGTACTAAAATGCAGCCTCGTACCTAGTTCCTCGTGGAACTTCTGTCAAAAACGGGAAGTAAATCGGACATCCCGATCGGAAACTATGGAAACTGGAACCCCATGGCGAGAGACAATCTCGCGGACGTATAGGTCGGCCAATTTCTCTGCCGACGAACTCTCCCGTATAGCTAGGAAATGGGCACTCTTGGTCAATCGATCCACGATGACCCATATAGCGTCGAATCCCTTTGCCGTTCTTGGCAATTTCGTGATGAAATCCATCGCGATCCATTCCCATTTCCACATGGGAATCTCCAGAGGCTGCAGCTTACCATGCGGCCTCTGGTGCTCAGCCTTGACCATCCTACAGGTCAAGCACCTCTCAACATACTGGCGATATCTCGCTTTATACCAGGCCACCAATAACTCAAAATCAAATCACGGTACATCTTGGTAGCCCCCGGGTGAATAGAAAAACGAGACTTATGAGCCTCCTCCATTACTGTCTGCCTAACTCCTCCGGTCATCGGAACCCAAACCCGACCATATTGGGTCAATAGCTCGCGGCTATCCTGAACAAACCAGGCGCTTTCGCCCTTAATCCTTTCCAATTTCCAGTTCTCCGGTTTCATACCCTCGATCTGAGCATCCCTAACAAAACCCACCAGCGGGGAATCCACCGCTATCCTCATACACCTGGCTGGGGTAGAAGACCCTGCTGACTTGCGGCTCAGAGCATCCGCAACCACATTCGCTTTACCAGGATGGTAAAGGATCTCGCAATCATAGTCCTTGACTACATCCAGCCACCTGCGCTGCCTCATATTCAAGTTCGGCTGATCCATTATGTGCCTCAAACTCTTATGATCCGTGTATATGGTACAACGGACCCCGTACAGATAGTGCCTCCAAATCTTGAGAGCGAAGACCACCACTCCTAGCTCAAGATCGTGCGTGGGGTATCTCATCTCATGCGGCTTCAACTGCCACGATGCATAAGCCATCACTCGCCCCCTCTTCATGAGGACTGCCCCTAAGCCTGTGATGGACGCATTACAATATACCACGAAATCCTCCACTCCCTCGAGGAGTGTCAACACTGACGCCTCGGATAACCGCCGTCGGATGTCTCAAACGCCCTATGCTGCTCTGGGCCCCACCAGAAATCTACTCCCTTCCTCGTTAGACGAGTGAGGGGTACGACAACCTTGGAGAAATCACGAATGAATCTCCGATAATACCCTGCTAATCCCAGAAAACTCCTGATGTCTGAGGGAGATCTCGGAGTCTCCCGCTGCATAACCGCCTCCACCTTGGCCGGATTGACCAAAATCCCATCCTGGTTAACGAGATGTCCAAGGAACTGAACCTCTCGCAACCAGAACTCACACTTCGAGAACTTGGCATAAAGCTGTTCTCGTCGCAGCACCTCCAATAGCTCCCTGAGGTGCTCCTCATGATGCTCTCGGGTCTTGGAATACACCAAGATATCATCTATAAACACATTGACCGAGCGATCGATCATCAGTCTGCAGACTCGGTTCATCAGATCCATGAATACTACTGGCGCGTTGGTGAGTCCAAACGGCATCACCACGAACTCGTAATGACCATAACGAGTCCAGAACGTGGTCTTCTCCACATCTTACTCCCTCACCCTGACCTGGTGGTATCTTGATATCAAATCGATCTTGGAAAACCAAGATGCAACCTGCAACTGGTCGAAAATATCATCTATCCTCGGGAGTGGATAACGGTTCTTCACCGTTAACTTATTCAGCTCCCTATAGTCAATTCTCATCCTGTGCGAACCATCCTTCTTCCTGACGAAGAGGATCGCTACTCCTCAGGGTGAGCTACTCGAACGAATAAACTGCTTACCCAGCAGTTCTTGCAGCTGAGATGATAGATCCTGCATCTCTGGCGGTGCCAAACGGTATGGCGCCTTGGCAATTGGGGCCGCACCTGGCACTAGATCAATCCTAAACTCAACCTGCCTCACCGGAGGCACTCCGGGTAACTCCTCCGGAAACACATCAGCAAACTCTCTAACCATTGGGACCTCTGAAACTGAGATCTACTCTCTAACCCGCGTATCTACCACATACGCCAAATAACTGGCACACCCGTGCTAAATATACTGTCGAGCCCTGGCCGCCGAACAAAACCCTGATCCCGACCTGGTTCCCTCACCATATACTACCAGTTCTCCCCCACTTGGGGTTCGAACCACTACCCGTTGTCCCTCACAGTCGATCATGGCGCCAAAACAGCTAAGCCAATCCATTCCTACAATCACGCATACATCCCCCATGGGAATAGGAATCAAATCTATCGGGAAAGACACCCCAAAAATCTCCAACTCGCATCCTCGGTAGACCGAAGAAGCAGAAACCCCGTGCTCGTTAGCGATCGAAACTCGCAACAGACACTCAAGATCATCTATCAGCACAATGAACCCTCTAAAGAAAGTCTGAGATACGAACGACCGACTCGCCCCCGAGTCAAATAAAACCAAAGCAGGCAAAGAATTTACTAAAAACGTATCTGATCATGGGCACAACCAATAAGCATAGAACAAATACAATAACTGAGATAGAGAATAGAAACATACCAACAACCACATCCGGTGCTACCTTGGCCTCCTCGGCCGTGAGCTGGAAGGCGCGACCCTGAGCCTTCGGAGGCTCCATCTTGACTGGCCTCCCATCTCCAATCTTCATAGTAGCTGGCGCGGAACCCTGCGCCGGCTTGGCAGCGAGCTGCGGACAGTTGGTCTTCACATGACCAACCTGATGACAATGGAAACAAATCCTCATATCTGCTGGAGGGGCGGACTGACGACAGTCCCTGGCATAGTGCCCCTCCTTACCACATTTGTGGCACCCAACTCCTGCTCGACAAACCCCTGAATGAGCCTTGCCACACTTTCCATAAGTGCGGCTCTGATGACCCTTGGCCCGTGTATCAGCGGTTTTAGACCGCTTAGGCGCCGACTGAGACTGTGTCGGTGCCTGACGCTGCTCCTTTAGCTGCAGCTCTATCTCCAACTCACGCCGCCGTGCGGCTTTTTGAAGATCCAGAAGGGTATCGCAACGCTGTATAGCCACAAACTGTCGTATATCCGTCTTAAGCATACTCAGATATGGTCATCTGAGATTGCCCCGATGCAAACACCAGGAAAAACATAGCCCTCTCCGTGAACATCTGAGTAATCTCCATCACTGACTCCCCATCCTGTCTCAAAGTAAAAAACTCCTGAGCAAGCCGCTCCCGTTCCACGTGCGGAACGTAGCAGGTGCAAAACATATCCCGGAACTGCTCCTAGGTAATAGTAGCCCTCTGATCATCAGTATACAACCCAGTCATCAGCCTCCACCAGTCCTTCGCCCCAAGCCTCAGCAGGTTCAGGGCACACCTGACCTTCTAGTCAGCAGGGCATGAACACGTGAAGAAACATCCCTCCACGTCAGATAACCACCTCATAGCCCGAATAGCATCCTATGTACCATCAAATGTCAGGGGCTTCGTATTGTCGAAGTCCCGGTACTGGAAAGCCCTGCCGGCTCCTCCTCCAACCCATGCAGCAGTTACAGCCGAAGTGGCTGCAGCGGCAGTTGTCTCTACTAGAGCGGCATACCGCTCATCAAAATACTTGACCATTGCGATCTTAATCGATCCAAACATCTCTGGCAGCTGCGCTCGGAATGCAGCAGCAATCTCGTCGTGCATGATCTCTCGAATTCGAGCATCCAACTCCTCAGTCCCTATCTGAACGACGGGCTCAGGTGCTACCGGCACCTCCAATCCTCCGTCTCCTGACCCTGACCCTGATCCTGATCCTGATCCGGATCCCGAAGCAACACGTCTCGTCACCACCATACTGCAAACACACACAATGTCTCAGACAAATCATATAATGACGGAAGACGAATTACCCTCAATCCCTCGGGGTTGTGACTTCCTTGATACGCGTATGGGTCCTGTGCTTTCAGTAGTATGGGCCCCTACTACCTTCCACACCTACCCATATTTGTCTCAAGTATCACCACAACGCCCTAAACTATATTTAACATAATATGCGCTCAACCCTCACTAACAGGGGACATCGCCTAACTAGCAATTGATCCTGCAGTTCCGCACCACTCACACATCAATGAAACTTCCATCATCCCCTGTAGCGCTAGTGTACACTGGCTGCACATAACGCTGGACCGATAGACTTTTGAATATCTGATCCTACACTAAGGTCGAATTGGACATTCTCAGGCTATAAGATCTTGACTACACACAACCGTGATGCATACACTAAACATCTACAGTTATGATGTCAATCCCATATACAAGAAACCCTAGGCTAATAGGTATCATACAATTAGGCCAATCTATCATGTGATTCCTGAAATTCCCTAGCCTAGCACTAGCATGTTGTTCTAACATATCAGAATATCAAATAACTGTATGGTATTTTGGGGCTTACTTACAGGCTCCGGCTGATCGTACCCTCTACATCCTCCATCCTTTATTTTGAAAACCATTTTAAAACTTATTTTCCGAAAATCTCCTTGATTTGAGACTGGATTCACACGAGTGTTCCTCCAATTCACTCAAATCAAGGCTCTGATACCAACTTGTAACACCCATAAAATTTATGCCAAATTTAAACTTTTAATACTAACAAAAGAGTCAGATAGTGATTGTTTTTACAAAACATTTCCAATTCATTTATCATCAGAGTGTCCCAAAATAGATCATGAGGATGAGGAGTGGTACGGTTACGCCTTTGTCTTCCCTCGCTCTCATGAAGTACCTGAAACAATAAACTGAAAACTGTAAGCCAGAGGGCTTAGTGAGCTACCCCCAAAATACCAATACCACACTGGCAGGAACCATAGCCATAACGATCAATCAAACAGCATACATACTGAGCCATTGGCCGGACTGGTCCGCCCTACTGGGCCTACAGTCTATCTGAATCTATCCCGAGCCTTCGGCATGACTGGTCCGCCGCGTGGGCCTACAGTCTCCCCGGACCGCTCAGAGGGTGTGTTGGTCTTCAACACAAAACAGGACCGCCTCAACCCAACCAACAAGCAACTAACCATGTGGATCGGGGCGTTACAGATGTGATCTTAAATTTAGCTGCAACCCGTATTAGGGTGTGTCATGAGTCGCACATACATGTCAAGGGCATAACTAGTTAGTTGGCAGGGGTAGCCGTGCTATCCCGAGAAGAAGATAGACACTGGATAGGAGAAGGCAGATCAAGTGTGTGTGTATGTCAAGGTGCTACTTGGTATGAAAGGAAATTAATCACATATTGAGAGGGAATGAGAACTCTATAATTCCGATTTTACTCTCTTCATATACTTGGAAGCATAATCAAAATCATAATTGATTTCTATAAGCGAGGGCTTTAATCAAGTTATAGTATCAATTAATCTCTATAATAACTTCTTTTTATTCTAGTCGATTTCCATAAAGCAAGGGTTTCAGTAGAATTTCAAGTTAGCATCTCATCACCACATATAATGTTGCTTAATCAATTCCTCTGCCTATTCTTCCTTTTTTGTCCTTTATTTTCAACTAAAATTTATAAGGTTATCATCTCCTTAGAACATTCTAAAGAGCCTCACCAATCTGTACTTATAAACACAGTTTTTGTTCTTATTAGATTTACATATTTTGTATGCATACAAACTGTTTGATGAAATGTTTAATGTATTATTATTTTTTTATTTTTAATAAAACCTATTCTATCTAAAAGAGTATATAAGTTGTTATTCCTAAAGAGTATAATTAGTAATGGCTACTATCACACCCCAAAACCAAGAACGGCGGAAACGTTCTGGGGCGGAGGACGTCATGTAAAATATCACAACAATGCAAAGTAGTAAACAAGCAACAACATCACCCATTGCATTAATAGTATAATTTTCAATACAAGTGTGTTCTTTCATAGAATAAGACAACATAATGAATAATCAAAATGAAAAGATGAGTCTTGACTGCTCCGTTTTCACAAAACCTGGTCATCGTACCTGTCTACTGGTAACCTGAGAATACAAGTTATTTTGAAAGCGTAGATCAGCATTTAAGCTGGGGAATTCATAAGTATTTCAATGTCGTTGATTTGTAAAACTGTAAAGAAAAGACTTGTAAATGTTTGAAGAACAATTTTGTATAAGTATGAAAACCCTAGAAAATCTCATATTTCCTACTAGTATAAAAAGTAGTCTTCTACCAAGACTCGACTGTTTTGAAGGTTTGAACCTCTGCAAAAATGAACGTTTTTCCCTTGTACAACTATTATTATTAAAATCTAGTCCGCCTCATCGATTATGTGAATGTGTCACAAAATAAAGGTAATAAGGAAAATAATATAATTATTGAAATCGTATCCTTTTGTACTAGGATAAACACGACGTGGTAACTCGCCGAACAGTACAACCGTAGACATCCGTCGATGTGCATTTTTCCACTGTAGCTAACAACCAGGTGTAGAATGGTCAATCCCGTATTGTATGTAATAGTATCTTTTCATATAGTATGTAATAGTATCTCTTCATATAGTATGTAATATATTTGTATAGACTCATGAATGAACTGACTCTATTGTGATTCCTTGTACTAGGAATAGTATGTAGTATCTCCTAACTATTATAGTTACTAGTAATGTACGTGTATAACCGAAAGTATGCCTTTGCTACCCAAAGGTACTAAATTGACTGATAGAACTTTTATGTCTATATATGTATACATAATATATAACTAATATTTAGACGATATTCGGACAAATAACCGATACCCTAAGGCCACATCCAAACAAGGAAAATGAATTAAAGCGAGCTAGCAGTCCTAAGTCCTTTAAACATTGCTTATATAACTATACATATATAGGCATGCATTTGACAATATAAAAGTTTAAAAGAAGTTTTGTAAAACCTTTGAAAAGTTTAATAAATAAGAATTGATTACTTGATGTTGATTTATAAAACAGTTTAAAAGCAGTTTGTTTGATATAAACAATTTAAAGTATAAGAAATCTTTTGTCTGAAATAGAGTTTGAAATACATGAAAACCTTTGTTTGAAACACAGTTGTAACAGGGTTTGAAAGGAAGGATACAATATGTAAGACAGTTTGATAAAGAGTTTAACATGTAACAACGTTTGAGAAAATCATTTTAGAAGTAGTATGCTTGGTAAACAGCTAAAAGTGTAGTAAATCCATTTGTATGCTAGTTATTAATCACATGTGATTGATATAATAACTATCATGATTCAACTTGTATTCCCCCCCCCCCCCCCATAAAAGCATTTAAAAACATTTAAAAGGTTAATTAAGGGGTATGAACTCACCTGTAGTGAGTAGATTGTATGGAAATGTTGGACAAGGTGCTAGGTGTCAAGTGAAAACTTGAACACACGCAATTATCCTAGTTAACATATAATAAAACATATATGTATCCAATTAGTCATTTAACAACTAATTAACTAAGTTAAGACACCCTAGGACATGGAAACACTTTGATTCAAGTGCTATAGGTACTAAAGGGTTGCATTTAAAGGTTGCATGGCATGGCTTTGGAGTTTATGGCCCAAGGACCATTCCTTATGGAGTTTACGGCCTATGGTCATTTCCCCCATGAGTTTACGGCTGTAAACTCATGGTACTAAGTGCCATTTGGTGATTTAAGGTCTTATAAGTCAAGAGTAAGCATTCTATGATCAAGTCCAAGCCTTAAGAAGTATTAGGGGCACAATATCACCTCTTTATAGAGTTTACGGCCTAAGGACCATTTCTTTATGAGTTTACGGCCGTAAACTCTATGTGGACTTGGTTATAACTTCTTCGTTATAACTCGGATTTCAACATTCTTTATATATTCGGAAACCTCGTCACAACCACTACCACATCCTTCATAGATATCGGGTTTATCTAACATTTCATTTTGACGCTTATTTTTATCCTTAATTCATTAAGTCACACAATTAAGCACAAAACACATAATACTCAAATAATACATATTTATTATTTCAAGACGGGTTACAAATGTTAACTTAGACTATTACATTGTCATAAATTCCTAGCCTGGAAACACGGGCGTTACATTGTGTCCATGACGCTCAAGTTGTTTGGCGTGACAAGAATTGAAAAGAATGATTTCGAGGACGCAATCTAATTTAAGTGTGTGTGTGGGGGGGGGGGGGTAGTTGTAACATCCCGCTATTAAATAAATAAATAGATAAAATTAATGAATGAATAGTAGCCCAAAAATCCATAATACTTAGTGGGGTGTTGGTTTCGGGGAGCCAAATTTTATAATTTGGATTATTCAGGGGTTAAAATATAATTCTAGGATTTATTTTGTAAAGATTTTTGAAGACAGGGGCTGCTTGGTAATTATTAGGACATAAATTGAAAAGAGTTAGGAATGCTGAGGGCTGAATTGGTAAATGTTGGATTTAATTTGAAAGGAAAAGGAGAAGGAGGGACTGAAAGTGTCAATATGGTCAAATGTTTGGATTTGTACAAGACATATAAACCCGTCACCCGTGCCATAACCCTAACCCTAATGACTTCCCAGCCACCATCCTCACTCAACCAACTCCGGCTGCTTCCACCATTCACCTAGTTCGTTCCGACCAGCTAGCGGCCACCAAGTGACCACCCGGCTTCCTTCATTTCCGACCTGTCGAAGCTCCGATTAACCATCTTCATTAGCGGACGACCATGCCGCCGTGTGAGCCACCATCCAGCGTTGTCATTGTTCCCTTTGCCGGTGACGACGAAGACCACTAGCAGGTTCTATCCCTCTGTCGTTGTTGCTGTCGTTCGCGGTCACCACATCTCTTCCCCATTCTTCTGCCAATGCGTCGTCTCATTAAAGAAGAAGCCATTGTTGCCACCGACAACGCCGACTGTCGGCGCTACTATTGCCGGTTGCTCCACCCGTTGTCGTCGCCGCCCACCGCAGGTGGGTGATTGGGTTCGCTTTACGAGCAAAAGACGAGTGTATATGTTTCTACTGCTGTTGTACATACCGTGTGTGTGCTTTGTTTGGCCGGACACCACAAAAGGAGCCATCACCACCACCGTGAGGTGGTGGCTATCACCTCCGACCACCGTCTGCCGCCACAAGGGTGGCTGAGTGTGTGTGTTATATTGTGTGTGTGTGTTTATTTTGGAACATTATGTTGTATAATTTTAGTTTTGGCAGGAATAATCAAGGAAATCACCACAACCACCACTGTGAGGTGGTTGTTGCCACCTTCTGTCGCCATCAACCGCCGTGTTGGGTGGCGGTGTGCATTTGAGTGTGAATGGATTGCTATCTGTGATATGCTTGGATGTTTTCGATCTAGAATCACAACCACCACCACCACGAGTTGGTGGTTTCTGCCATGAGCCGCTGTTGACCACCACTACCCGAGGTGATAGTGGGTGGTGCCTTACCTAATGAAACCCTAATTGATCTAAAGAATTAGCTTTTGGGACTGATTGGCGTGGTTTGGGTTGGAAACCCTAATTAGGGTTTAGAAAACCCTAATCTTGGAGATTTTAATTTTGGACTTGGCGGGACCTACATTTTGGACGACTGGATTGGAATTGTGAATTAAGCCCGACCACACTTTATGATTGACCTAGTAGATTGATGGACTTAATGGATTATGTCCTTAATGTGTTAAGTGTTTCTAATTAACCCTGATCGTCATTTCATGTGAAAACCCTAATTGTGTTGGGTTTTGAGTTGGGCCTAAATGTCTGGACTCTTGATGGGCCAACTATTAACAAATATATGGACTAGAACATTTGGATTGGGCTTAAGGATAAGGGCCATTGGAAAGGTTTGGGCCTAATTTGAAAAATTGAGCCATAGATGGGCCATAAATGGGGTTTGATGATTATGGGATATTAGACCATCAGAATGCCAAATGTTTGGACTAGAACAAATGGTCGGGTCTTAAGTTAGGACTATGTAGAGGTTTGGTCCTAATTTAGAAAATTGGGCCGTATGTTGGGCTTTAGTTCATTTTTTGACTTTTAGGCCTTCAGAGAATGAGTTTGGGCCTTGGTCTTGGACCAAGCTAGGTTAGGGGTAAAATGGTCATTTTACCCCAAGTGTGGGTTTACGGTTATGCATTGAAACCCAAATGGTTAATTGAGTTTTGTTTTGATATTGACAGTTCGAGAATCTGTCAGTCAGTAGTAAGAGATTTATTCGCGGGGCTTCAACAGTGTGAGGTGAGTTTTCCTCCAGTAGGAACGGGTCGAAGGCACCAATGCTGGCCCGTTTATGTATGTTAGCATATGCCGGACTTCAGTTTGATACCGGGGTTAGCTCGATGTAGGTTATATGTTTCTGGACTTCGGTTCGATGCCGGGGAAAGCCCGAGGGATGTTTGTATGCTTGATGTCTTCGTTATTCTTGCATGTGTTTGTTTATGTGTTTCGGGATACGGTCTGATGTCGGGGCAAGCCCGAGGAATGTTTAACTTACATGTTAGGTGTATATGTTCCGGGCTTCGGTCCGATGTTGGGGCAAGCCCGAGGAATGTTTAACTTATATGTTATGTTTATATGTTCCGGGCTTTGGGCCGATGTCAGGGCAAGCCCGAGGAATGTTTATATGTTTATGTTGTGTGTTTATGTTATATGCTTGTTGATATGTTATATGTATACCTGACTTCGGTCTAATATCAGGCGAGGCCCGATGCTGGACTTCAGTTCGATGTCGGACAGGGCCCAATGTTGGATTCGTCTGATGTGGGGCGGGCCCCGATGTAGTGGGAAAGGCCCAATGTATGTTATTATGTGATTATGTGTATGGTATGTGGTAGTTTGGGAAGACTCATTAAGCTTCATGCTTATAGTTTTCAGTTTTGGTTTCAGGTACTTCCAGTAGCAAGGGGAAGAGCTCAGGATGATTGCAGTGCACACACCATTGTTAGCATGGGATGTATATACTCTGAAGTATTTTGATAGATGTTATGATATATTGAGATACATGACTTATGATTTTTATATGATGTTTGATAACTTATGGTTTTCTTAATGATTTAAAACGAAATTTTTAGACTGTATTTTTGGGATGTTTCATATTTCCTTCATCTGACGAAGACTCAGGTGTGGTTGTTGTAGTTGCACCTCCAACCCATTGAACATTATGGTCAATGTTCATGTGGAAATCATGCATATCAACATCTACATCATGTATCATATTATCTTCGTCCACAAGATAACACTCATCATTACTGCTGGTATCATGTTCACTTTCCATGTCCATATTGGTTCCAAAACTATCATGATTACTTATATTTTCCATGTCCACATTACCTGTAAAACTGTCATGATCAAATTCATTAGTTTGGTTTGTGGTACTATCTTGCCCAAGTGCCACTTGGGGTTCAATAGTATCATGCCAATTCAAAAACAATCGTTTATAGCAAGTAAGATGTTGCTTAATTTCAATTATATGCACCTTACATGGATTGGGGGACATTGAGTATGTATGCAGTTTGGTTTCACCATGCTCCGTGTACACATCTATCAGCTTATGTTGACCAACATATCGAGCCAAAATAGCGAACACCATCATCAGAACCCAAAGCAAAAAAGATCAAAATCTAAATTACATAAAGGTCTTTGAAAATGATAGTACATCTTCTCCGTCACCATGTGGGGTTAAACATACCCTAGTTTTTCCATTATATCGTCGATGTCATGCACCGAAAATGTGTCAACATCAAGTAAGTCAACATAATTTCGTTTTCCCCAGATATACTTTCTTTCTGGAAAACCAGTAAATTTTCCATTATGATGTAACCTTATGGAAAATACAGTCGGATGCCCAACTAATTTAAAATGAGAAGATTGACATTAACCTTCTATGTGAAAAGAATGGAAAGATTACAAATTCCAAAATCTTGGTTTTTAAAACATACCGTATCTAGAATGAACATCAATTTCTTCCATGTTTGCATGTATCCTCCAACTTGCCATGCTTGTTCTTCAATGCCACAGTAGGGTCTTAACATCAATTACGGTTTTTATTGGGATGGTGATTTTATGGGTTTTCTTATTTGTTCGAATAACTTGTGATTGTGTAGACGTTTTTCATTCTAAACGACGCTAGGAACTGTCTTAATGAATAGACGAAACGTGGGGTATTCTAACTGAGTAATGGACGAAATGTTAAGTTAGGGACCAGATGGGTAACAAATGTCAAATGTTTGGATAGTCCGAGTTTAAAAATTAAGTTATTGACAAAGCATGAAAGTAACCCCAAATCACAGGGACCATCTGAGTAGTTTTCTCTATTTTTGAAGTAAAAAACATTAAACAAAACTGAATAAATCAATAAACATAGTCTAACACTAAGAAAATGACCCTTCCTCCCCCTCTTAGTAGTTTACTACCAGATGCTAAGGGTGGTTTCATGGTATAAGTTTTGAAATATCTTAGTTGAATTTTTTTTTCTCAAATTCTCATATAAATATTGGTTATCAAAAGAATTTTTGATTTTGTTTATATTTAGTCATCTTTTTTTTGTTCTACATTATATATCATTTAACTTGTTGAAACTATACACATATTATTCTTATACCCTACGACAACCGATTGCAAGGATAAAATATAAACAACTTTAACAAATTGAATAATATATGGTGTAAAAAAAAACTAAACATGAACAAAATCAAAAGTTCATAATCATCCTGAATTATTTTCCATAGTATTTTTAGATATAGTTTTTTAAAATCTTCTAAAACGAATATTGAAAAGTTATATGTTTTTTATTTTAAAAAAAAATACTTTTTAAATAAAATTATTTTTTTGTGTCCCAAAAACCTAAAACTTCTAGTGATACTATAGGTGAGAATGTGTATCTCATCTAACAAACTTCTTTTTATCAAAAATAAGAAGTTAACTCGTATCCCCGCATGCCGTACATAGAACTATAGAAGCGTGAGGGACTACACATCGATAGAGCAGCTGGCACCCCTTTTCTTCCTCCTGTCGCTTTACAAACCCTAAATTGGAAACCAGCAATCTCTCAAAATAATGGCGCACAATCGGCAATCTGACCTCAAACCTAACCATCCATCTTCATCGGACGACGAAGAAGAAGAAGAGGAGGAGGAAGAAGTCTCTGGTTCAGAAGATGAACAAACATCCGACTCAGGATCAGAAGAAGCCTCCGATTCAGATTCCGAACCGAAACAGAAACAGGAGCCAAAGAAACCATTAATTCCACCTCGTCAACTCGCCACCAAACCACAACCACCAGATCTATCTTCATCTGAAACGGAGGAATCAGGTTCTGATACCGATTCCGATTCGCAACCCAAAAAATCCATGGTCGCTGATCCCAACATCAAACCTATCTCCTCGAAACCTATGGAGCGAGAGGACGTAGCGAACGTCGAATCGAAATCAGCCAAAAAATCCGGATCGAAAGCTAGCTCAGTTCCATCTCCGGCGAAGGCTAAGCGACCAGCACCTCCTCCGGTGGTTGAGAAAGATACGAAGAAAGCTAAGAAGAGCACGACGACAACCGATGACGACTCGAAGAAGCAGCTGTTTCAGAGGCTGTGGAGTGAGGATGATGAGATTGTTATACTGAAAGGTATGATTGATTACAAAACTGAGAAAAACGGTGAGAATCCCGTTGCTGATATGGGTGCGTTTCATGAGTTCATCAAAAAGTCATTGCATGTTGACGTTAGTAGAGCTCAGTTGGTGGATAAAGTCAGGAGGTTGAAGAAGAAGTATGTGAATAACGCAAGTAGAGAGAAGGATGGCAAAGACAGAAGCTTCTCAAAGAGCCATGAACAGAAGGGATACGAGTTATCAAAATTGATATGGGGTAGTAGTAACAGTCCCAACACTGGAACAGAGAGTAAGAAGACTCAACCTCAAAAGAATGGTGGTGCTAAAGGTAATGCTAATGCTAATCCTAGTACTAGCTCTGTTGTTGCTTTGGAGAAAACAAATGGTGTTGACGAGAAGGAAGGTTTGACCATGGAGGCTGAGAAGAACATGGATGTTTCTAGGTTTGTTCAATATGGTAGAATGAGTTATAGTCCTGTAATGGAAGAGGAGATTATGAAAGCTGGATTGGAGTTAGTTGAAGGGTCTAAAAAGGAGGAGTTGAAAGAGAAATGGAATAAGTTGAAGATGCAGGAGCTTCAGCTTTATGTTCAGAGAATGGATTTGATTAAAGAGCAAGCAGCAGTAGTTTTTGAGGCTATGAATTCAGCAGGAAATTGAGGTAATCAATGTCTTTATTTCTTTCTGATGATGCCTTTTTAATAAGATGTTGTAGTTATGTTAGAAGTATGATGGTTGTGAATCTTTTTTGTTTCATTATTTGAAGTTGTGAACTTGGTATTATTTTTAGCAATTTGAAGTTAGAAATAACATTTTCCATGTTTTTGTTGATTGGTGAGGATTTTATTTTTCATTCCATACTTTGATAATTTTTTGCTTGATGTTTCAATTAGAGAATTTTGGATGTGTAGATGTGATCATAAAATATGTTGCTCTTTCTTCCATTATTTTAACCCTTAAAGATTTTCAAAGTTCAAGATGCCTCCATCACCAAAATAAGTCATCACACATGAATCTTGTTTTTCCATCTTTAAAGAATATGCAGCACCAATTGCATGTGGGATTTGTGTTCTGAAGTACAAAAAAAAAACTGTTAAAAAACTAAAAATCAATTTGGATAATCATGAAGTAAAAAAGGCAAATGATCATTTACTCGTATTTAGAAGATTCGAGTCCTTGGGTCTAAAAAACAAAAGATAAATCTTTATTTAAACGATATTATATTATGTTTGGTAGACAAGCTGAAAGGTAGTTGATAAAAATATGGTAAAAACTAGTTCAAAAATGGAATTTATACCTCTTTTTAACCTAATCCCGATGAAGTTGAGGAAGAAAATATGTAACATAGAATCAATCAGAGGAAATTAAGCAAATGAAAACTACCTATTGCTCATGACTCTTACACTGAGGTGATAATATTGAATTTGAGGTTCGATTGCATACAACTTTTTATCAATATATCGTGAATTAAAAGTTGCGATTGGGAGTAAAAAGTCGCACCAGGTAAAACTCACGTAACACGGACCAATTAGATCAGAATAAACAGAATTCAAACAAACGAAGCACAAAAAGTTGCAAAACCTTTCTACAAATTACGATGATGAAGATAATACAAGCCTGATAGACGACATTGCTAACACTGGTAGTAGAATGCAATCATGCAATCGTCTGACCGATTTGAAACGATTGAGAAAAACCGTGGGAGTAATTCGCGAAGAACTTGGAAATTTCTGTACTGCTAATGGTGGAGATTAGATTGAAGGTGGAAAGATGGAGTTAGTAATGGTAGGAGTCTATAGTTGAGAAGCTTGTTGGATTTGAGATTGTTGATGATGAAAGATTTGGATTTTGTTAAGCAATAGAGAGGAGTCGGAGAACAAGAACGGGAAGTAGGTGGAAGTCATCGTTTTTGTTTTTTTTAATATCACAATTAACATTTTAAATAATAAAATAAGAAACAAGTGTATTAATTTTTTTAGAAAAAAAAAAGTCTAATCAACCACTTTACATTTTTTTTGAAACGGCAAATTATTATATATTTATAAAGGAAACATTTTTCCTTTTATCACATTCATTTAAAACTGTCAATCATTTTTCCTTTCACCACATTCACTTGAAACTGTCATTACTTTTCAATTTTTTCTAATAATGATTATAAGTTGGTTAATAATGTTAAATAAATATAAAACCTAAAGTGTAATCATATATAAACTAAATTTCAATATTAAAAAAATATATTTTCTTTTACTTATAAAGTTATGTTTTTAACTTTTAACATATTATACTTAATTTATTAGGCCTAATATGTTGTTGCATGTAAACCATTATCATTTTAAAGCTACAACTTTTGAACAATTTGTATAAAATATTTAAATTGTTAATTTAAATATAACATTACAGGATTAACTTAAATATAAATTTTAGTTCAACTTAAACAACATAAATAATATTTTGTAAATAGTTAAAAGTGATAAATTATAGTGTCTTTCTAATAATTACTATAAGTTGGTTAATAAGGCTAAATAAGTATCAAACCTAAAGTATAATCATAAATAAACTACATTTCAATATTAAAATAATATTTTTACTTCTACTTATAAAGTTATGTCTTTAACTTTTAACATATTATACTTAATTTATTAGATTTAATATGTTGTTGTATATTATCAGTTTAAAGCTACAACTTTTGAACAGTTTGGACAAAATACTTAAATTGTTAATTTAAATATAACATTACAGGGACATCTTCAATATAAATTTTAGTTCCACTTAAAAAACCCAAAGAATACTTTGTGAATAGTTAAAAATGATAAATTGTAGTGCAAAATGTAAAAACTAAACTGTAATATCAATTTAACTAAAATATTTCCTAAATATATTTTTATAATCATTAAAAGTTTTCAAATAACTAGCTTAAAATAATTACAATAATAATAGTAAAAAATAACTCTATAAATGATTATATTGTTAACTTTAAAATAAAAAAAAAACTGATTGATGTTTTAAATAATTACAATGATAGAAATTAAAAAGTTAAGCAAATAAATTTTTAAAAAATTAATTAACAATAACAACAACTATAAATAACATTAATCCATATATTATATTTAATTTTATCCATGAGTAACCCGCTGGTAGAAGTCATTTAAAAAATTGAGATTATACAGTTTTAATATATGTATATACTATCATATAATTGATAATAATCAATATATTATATCAACTTAGTATACAAATTATTATATCAAATTTAAAAACATTATTGTTATATTTTAAAAAAACATATATTTGTAAAGATTTCAGCTAAATAGAAGCTTTCGCACAACGCGTGGGCATTCGCCTAGTCATATATATACTTATAAATCTAGCATTTTTTCTTGAATCTCATGCATTTGAAACCCCGTTTTTTAACTTCCTCAAACCACATTCATTTGAAACCTTTTTTTTTTAACTAATGCAACTCAAAAGTTTTCTTAATTATGATTTAGCACTCAGAAGTTTTATAACTTATATTATGTTTAATTAGCATTTTGTGAAAAGTTTACTATAAAAAGACCAATCTTTTGGGAAGAAATGCATACAAATCATATACAAATTAAAAAAAAAAAAAACAAACTTAAAGGTTTTTGTGTTAGGTTGAGGTCTTATGACCACTTTTGAAGATATTCTATTATATTAGAGCTTTTAATTTGTAAGTTTGTTATACTAATTCGTTTTTATATTTTCTTCATTTTTGGATTATTGTAATACAGTCGTTGTATATTGTGCTTTAATCGTTAATATATTGATTACATGTTATATAGGGTGATGTCGAAAATATTTAAGTAAATATGTTAAATATTTTTTTTGTTTTGTAATTGTACCGTTTCAAAAAGATAATTAATTAAAATTCATACATATGTTATACTTTCTCTCTCTCTCTCTCTCTATATATATATATATATATATATATATATATATACATATATATATATATATATATATATATATATATATATATATATATATTATAAAAGAGGTCAAAACACTTCAACCAAAATTCATTTAAATTTTTTTAACATGTGTTACTTAATTGATTGATTAATAAAAATATTAATGTTTTGAAAATCTTAACTCTTAAACTTATATTATTTAATTTGTTAGTTAACTAAAAATATTTTTCCTACATAAAGATAGCATTTTAATTTGTTAGTTGTTAGTTAACTAAAAATATTTGGAGATATTCTATTATATTAGAGCTTTTAATTTGTAAGTTTGTTATACTAATTCGTTTTTATATTTTCTTCATTTTTGGATTATTGTAATACAGTCGTTGTATATTGTGCTTTAATCGTTAATATATTGATTATATGTTATATAGGGTGATGTCGAAAATATTTAAGTAAATATGTTAAATATTTTTTTTGTTTTGTAATTGTACCGTTTCAAAAAGATAATTAATTAAAATTCATACATATGTTATACTTTCTCTCTCTCTCTCTCTCTCTATATATATATATATATATATATATATATATATATATTATAAAAGAGGTCAAAACACTTCAACCAAAATTCATTTAAATTTTTTTAACATGTGTTACTTAATTGATTGATTAATAAAAATATTAATGTTTTGAAAATCTTAACTCTTAAACTTATATTATTTAATTTGTTAGTTAACTAAAAATATTTTTCCTACATAAAGATAGCATTTTTATGTTTGGTTACTCATATTTGTTTATGTAATTAGAAAACAAGGTCTACATAGAATGACTACTTCAATATCACATAGGAATCGATACCACTAGAGATGTATGTTGTCTTTAACCGGTGGTAGGAGATCCACATATCCTTTTTAATTATTTTTATTAACTAGGAAGAAAGCCTAGGCTTCGGCCCGGGATGTTTTTTTGTGTTTTTTTATGCCAAAATGTAAAAGTTTTGACTGTAAGGACCAAAAGTGTCAAAGTGGATAAATAATTGTGGCGAAAACCTAAATGCTTTTTGTGTATTTCGTGCCAAAATGTATAATTTTTTACAATAAAGACTAAAAGTGTCAAAGTGGCTAAAAAATTATGGCAAAATCAAAAGTTTTTTTGTCCTTTTTTTTTTACCAAAATATAATAGTTTTGATTGCAAGGGCCAAAAGTGTAAAAATAACCAAAAAACATTGGCAAAAATCCTAATCCCAAAAAGTTACTATTCCTAACTCCTTTGTGCTTTTATACCAAAATATAAAAGTTTTAATTGCAAGAGTCAAATGTATAATTTTTTACAATAAGGACTAAAAGTGTCAAAGTGACTAAAAAATTGTGGCAAAATCTAAATTTTTTTTTGTGTATAAGGACTAAAAGTGTCAAAGTGGCTAAAAAATTGTGGCAAAATCTAGAGTTTTTTTTTTTTTTTTTTTTTTTTTTTTACCAAAATATAAATGTTTTGATTAAAAGGGTCGAAAATGTCAAAATAACAAAAAAATTGTGGCAAAAATCATAATACCAAAAAATTACTATTCCTAACTCCAATGTGCTTATATATATATATATATATATATATATATATATATATATATATATATATATATATATATATATACACACACACAAACACACACTCACCAATGCTTAGTAATATCTATTTTATATTCCTATCGACCTTAATTTTTTATGTACAAATTAAGGAAGAGGATTGTCGGCACACCAACATAATGTCAAACGTACGCTTTGCAAAATATGTAATTAAAATTAAATATCATATTATGTAATTAAAATTAAATATCATATTTACTAATCAACTTATTTTAAAACTTTTGATGACATTTATGTATAATGATATATTTTGTATGACTTCAAACTTAATTTCAATGTTTAATATTTGAAAGTTCATATATGAAACCTTGGATGTTTTGGTGTAATATAAATAGTGTAATACAAAGTTTATTAGTTTAATATTGTTTATTAATAGCTCATTCAAAACAACTTATTTCTTATTTTATCCAAAAAACATTATCGGACATAAGAAAAGTAGATTATATTAATGTTATACAAAAACTTATAATATATATTGGATATTATAAAAGTAAAGGTAAAGTTTATAAGGTATGAACTATATTAGATAGTATCAAAATATAAGTTGATGGATTTTTATGTTATTTGATAATTCGGTTAATGCCCAAAAATGACTAAAACGTAAATTTCAACATATTTCTATTTTTTTTTCCATAATTATTTTAATCACTTAAATGCATTCTTGCTCAACGCGCGAGGTTACACCTAGTCTTTATATATATACTTATAAAGGAAATATTTTTCCTTTCACCACATTCATTTGAAATTCCCATGATGCATTTTACTCAAACCATATTCATTTGAAACCTCTTATTTGAATGAATACCACTCAAAATTCTCTTAATAATTATTAACCATTCAAATTTTTTATAACTTATATAATATGTTTAATAAGCAATTAATGGATAGTCTACTATAATATACCAATCTCTTTGAGTAGACACACAAATACTAATCACATACAAAATTCACAAAGAAAACAAGTCTAAAGGTTTTTTGTGTTGGTTTAAGGGCTTTTGACCATTTTCAAGCCATGTTATTATGTTAAAGTTTTTTATTTGTAAGTTTGTTATATACTAATTTTTATTTTTATTTTTCTTGGTTTAAGTATTCTTTTAAGACAATCATTGTATGTTGTGGTCTCTTTTGAACTGGATATGTCATATTATTAATGCAAATCTCTTTTGAAATGCAAACTGTCAATTTTATCACTTTATTATTTAATATATGTTTCATATTTGAATAATAATATTAAGTGTTTCTTAAAAGTCTTCTTTAACTTATTATTAATAATAAGTGGTTTAAAATTAGTGAACAATAATTTTAAATGGATAATAATATTTGAATAATAATTTTAATGAACAATAATTTTAAAAGTGACATATTTCAAAGCACAACATTAATTTGAAACTTCCATGACATTTCAATTTCCTTCTAATAATGATTATAAATTGGTTAATAATCTTAAATAAGTGCAAAAACTAAATTTTAATCCTAAATTAACTAAATTTGAATATTAAACTAACATCTTTTACTTCTACTTATAAAATAATATCTTTAACTTTTAACATATTATACTCAACTTATTAGTTTAGATATGTTGTTGAATCTGAATTATTTTTATTTTAAAGTCACAACTTTGAATAGTATAAAATATTTTAATTATTAATTTAAATATAATGTTAAAGGGTTAAATGCAAAACCTAAATTGTAATCCCAAAATAACTATAAAAGTCCATAACTATTTTTATAATCATTAATAGTTTTTAAATAAGTAGTTTAAAAATAAATTACAACAACAATAGTCAAAAGTAACATCATGTAAAAAATTATATTGCTACCTTTAAAAAGAAAAACAATGTTTGATGTTTTCAGATAACTACAATGATAGAAATTAAAATTTTAAGCAAAAAAAAAATTAAAATTAATTAACAATGACAACATTTATAAATAACATTAAACCATATATTTTAATTAATTTTTTCATGAGTAACCCGCGAGTAGAACTCATTGAGACGATGGATATTATATATAGTTTTAATAGATGTATACATCGTAATATCATTCAAAATAATCAATGTTTAATAATAGGAATTATTATATCAAAGTTAACAACAACCTTATAGTTATAATTAACAAAAACATATATATTTTAAATATTATAACTATATCCTAATATTCTACGCAACGCACATGTATTCGTCTAGTATACTTATAAAGGAAGCATTTTTCCTATCACCACATTCATTTGAAACTCCCATGCATATTTCCTTTCACAACATTCATTTGAAACTCCAATGACTTTTCAATTTCTTCTAATAATGATTATAAGTTGGTTAATAAGGTTAAATAAATAACAAACCTAAAGTGTAATCATATATAAACTAACTTTCAATATTAAAATAATATATTTTCTTTTACTTATAAAGTTATGTTTTTAACTTTTAACATATTATACTTAATTTATTAGGCCTAATATGTTGTTGCATGTAAACCATTATCATTTTAAAGCCACAAATTTTGAACAATTTGTATAAAATATTTAAATTGTTAATTTAAATATCACCTTACAAGATCGACTTAAATATAAATTTTAGTTCAACTTAAACAACCGAAAAAATATTTTATAAATAGTTAAAAGTGGTAAATTGTAGTGTCTTTCCAATAAAGATAATAAGTTGGTTAATAACATTAATTATCAGAAGAATTTGTTAATTTAAATATAAGATTACAGGGCCAACTTCAATATAAATTTCAGTTCCGCCTAAAAAAACCGAAAAAATATTTTGTGAATAGTTAAAAGTGATAAAATATAGCGTTAAATGCAAAAACTAAATTGTAATATCATTTTAACTAAAATATTTCATAAAGATATTTTTATAATCGTTAAAGTTTTCAAATAAGTAGCTTAAAATAACTTACAATAGCATTAATTAAAAATAATTCTATATAAATGATTATATTGTTACCTTTAAAATAAAAAAAAGTTGTTTTATGTTTTAAATAATTACAATGATAGAAATTAAAATATTAAGCAAATAAAATTTAAAAAATTAATTAACAATAACAACAACTATAAGTAATATTAAACCATATATTATATTATATTTTATTCATGAGTAACCCTTAGGTAGGGTCGTTTAAAAGATTGAGATTATGCCATTTTAATAGATGTATATATTTTCATATAATTCAGAATAATCAATATATTATATCAACTTAGTATATGAATTATTATATCAAATTTAACAACAAAATTATTGTTATATTTAAAAAGAACATATATTTGTAAAGATTTCAGCTATATAGATGCTTCTGCGCAACGCCCGACAATTCGCCTAGTATATTTATAATAGAGATATTTTTTTTCAACCACATTTATTTGAAACCCTCAACTTTTCAACTTCTTTTTAAATTAATACATTAAATTCAATATAGTTGTAATTTCAATATTAATTCTTTATTCTCACTACAATATATTAGTTTTTCAATCTACATATGATGTTAAATTTAAAACATAATTTTTATAATATATTCAAAACCTATTTTTTCTAAATAGTTGTTTTAAGAGATTTTTTTAAAATAGTTAAAAAGTTTAAATATAAGATCTAAATAACAATGTAAAATTAACAAAAAAAAAGTTGATTAAAATTTACTCTTTATAATAATAATTTTTTTCTCAAAATAGATAGTTTAAAATACATTAAAAATATTAAAAATTTAAATATAATATTGAATATAAAACATGTATTAAAAGATAGTTTTAAAATTAATTAAAAATAACAAAGGTATAAATAAAATGTTAAATATAAACCTACATCGTAATTCCAAATTCACACACAACCTATAGATATATTTTATTAAAATAATATCACATAAAGTATATGTATCTAATTTGAGTTTATTTTTATTTTCACGGGTAGCAGCCATTGAGATGATATGATTTTAAATAAAATAGTATGGGATCTATTATTTGATACTCATAAATGCATTATGAAAGTAATTTTGTACACCCATGTTTGATAATGGTTATCATTTATTTAAATTACTTAGAATGTTTTATAATAAATTAGTCTAAGAATTATTAATTTAAATTTACTAACAAGAATACTTTTATTTTAATAACATATATTTATCAATATTTTAATTATAACTGCACAACCCGCGAAATATCGCATAGTCTATATCTATCTATATATCTATATCTATATCTATATATCTATGTATCTATATAATTATATCATTATCTTTATCTTTATCTTTATCATACATACTTATATAACTAGCATTTTTTTTTAAATCTCATGCATTTGAAACCCCATTTTTTTAAGTTCCTCAAACCACATTAATTTGAAACCCCCATTTCTAAGTAATGCAACTCAAAAGTTTTCTTAATCATGATTTAACACTCAAAAGTTTTATAACTTATATTATGTTTAATTAGCATTTAGTGAAAAGTTTACTATAAAAAGACCAATCTTTTGGTAAGACATGCATACAAATCATACACAAATTTCAAAAAGAAAACAAACTTAAGGTTTTTGTGTTGGGTTGAGGTCTTATGACTACTTTTAGAGATATGCTATTATATTAGAGCTTTTAATTTGTAAGTTTGTTAAACTAATTCGTTTTTATATTTTTAGAAAACAAACTTAAAGGTTTTTGTGTATGGTTAAGGTCTTATGACCACTTTTGGAGATATGATATTATATTAGAGCTTTTAATTTGTAAGTTTGTTACACTGATTCATTTTTATATTTTCTTTGTTTTTGATTATTGTAATACAGTCGTTGTATATTGTGGTTTAATCGTTAATATATTAATCATATGTTATATAGGGTGATGTCAAAAATATTTAATTAAATATTTTAAATATATTTTTTTTTGTTTTGTAATTGTACCGTTTCAAAAAGATAATTAATTAAAACTCATACATATGTTATACTTTCCATCTCTCTCTCTCTCTCTCTCTATATATATATATATATATATATATATATATATATATATTATGATAGATGTCAAAACACTTCAATCAAAATTCATTTAAAATCTAATATTTCAAATGCTTTTTAATAATGATTGTAAAAATTTCAATATATGTTACTTAATTGATTGATTAATAAAAGTATTAATGTTTTGAAACTTCTAACTCTTAAACTTATATTATTTAATTTGTAAGTTAACTAAAATATTTTTCCTACATAAATATAACATTTTTGTGTTTGGTTACTCATATTTGTTTATGTAATTAGAAAACAAGGTGTACATAGAATGACTACTTCAATTTCACATAGGAATTGATACCACTAGAGAGATATGTTGTCTTTAACCGGTGGTAGGAGATCTACATACCATTTTTAATTATTCATATTAATGCTTAGTAATATCTATTTTATATTCCTATTCACCTTAATTTTTTAGGTACAAATTATGGAAGAGGATTCTTGGCACACCAACATAAAGTCAAACATACACTTTGCAAAATATGTAATTAAAATGAAATATCATATTTAGTAATCGACTTATTTTAAAACTCTTGATGACATTTATGTATAATGATATATTTTGTATGACTTCATTCTCAATGTTTAATATTTGAAAGTTCATATATGAAACCTTGGATGTTCTGGTGTAATGTAAATAGTGTAATACAAAGTTTATTAGTATAGTATTGTTTATTAATAGCTAATTCAAAACAACTTATTTCTTATTTTATCCAAAAAATATTATCGGACATAAGAAAAGTAGATTATATTAATGTTATACAAAAGCTTATAATATATATTGGATATTATAAAAGTAAAAGTAAGGTTTATAAGGTATGGACTATATTAGATAGTATTAAAATATAAGTTGATGGATTTTTATGTTATTTGATAATTTGGTTAATGCCCAAAACATAACTAAAAACGTAAATTTCAACATATTTCTATTTTTTCCCATAATTATTTTAACCACTTAAATGCATTCTTGTGCAACGTGCGAGGTTCCGCTTAGTATACTTATAAAGAAAGCATTTTTCCTTTCATCACATTCATTTGAAACTCCCATGATGCATTTTAGTCAAACCATATTCATTTGAAACCTTTTATTTGAATGAATACCACTCCAAAGTCTCTTAATAATGATTTACCATTCAAAGGTTTTACAACTTATATAATATGTTTAATATGCAATAAATTGATGGTCTACTATAAAATGCCAATCTCTTTAAGTAGACACACAAATACCAATCACATAAAAATTTCACAAAGAAAACAAGTCTAAAGGTTTTTGTGTTGATTTGAGGGCATTAGACCATTTTTTGAGCCATGTTATTATGTTAAAGTTTTTAATTTGTAATTTTGTTATATACTAATTTTTTTTCTTGGTTTATGTATTCTTTTAAGACAATCATTGTATGTTGTGGTTGAAGTTTTAATGTAAAATAGATTAGATTCATGTTATCGATCATATTTTATGGAATGTGATATAGATAATATTTAATTAAATATTGTATATATGTTTGTGTTGCTTCAAACAAATAATCAATTAAAAATCATGGATATGTCATATTATCGATGGAAGTCTCTTTTAAAATGTAAATTGTTTATCTTATCACTTTGTATTTTAGTATTTTTAACTTTTTAAGTATAATAATAAGTGTTTTTTAAAAGTTTTATTTCACTTATTAATAACAACAAGCGGTTTTAAAATTAACGAACAATACTTATAAATAATAAAATCAAATTATAAAAATCATGGATATATCATATTATCTATGCAAGCATCTTTTGAAATGAAAATTGTCAATTTTATCACTTTATTATTTAGTATATGTTTCATATTTGAATTATAATATTAAGTGTTTCTTAAAAGTCTTATTTAACTTATTAATAATAATAAGTGGTTTAAAATTAATGAACAATAATTTTAAATGATAGTAACATCAAATTATAAATTACATAACGTTAGCTACAAATAACTTGTATTTTAAATAAACATCATTAATGAAATTAGAAAATAATTGCATAAATAAAAATCTAAATTAATCAATCATAACAATTGTTAAAAATAATAATAAATAGATAATTATATTTAATTTTGTTAATGAGAAAGGTGAGTTGATGTCAATGAATATTATTGTTCAAAATAGTTGAGATTATATATATATATATATATATATATATATATATATATATATATATATATATATATATATATTAGTGTAAAAATATTACGTCAAAGTTAATGTCAATAACATAACCATTATAAACATATATTTTTCAATATTCTAACAATATATTTTTAACCTGCGCCGCACAATGCGCGAGAATTCGTCTAGTCTATATCTATATATCTATATATAACTTATAAAGCTAACATTTTTTCTTAAACCTCATGCATTTGAAACTCCTATGACCATTTTTCCTTGAACCTCATGCATTTGAAACTTCCAAGACTATTCAAACTTATACAAATTAAGTTATGATTAATTGAAATATTATGATTTGTAACTCTTAAAAACTCTTCGAATCATGCTATTTAATTGATGAGTTAAATGAAATATTTAGCCTATATAAGAAATTTGTAGATTACATATTGCATGTATGTCAACATAAAATGATAGATTATCTTTGTAGGGTTTGAAGAGTTATATAAGTGGTTCCATGGATGTAAGAAAGCAATTGCAATTTTTCCAAATATAAATTCATGTAAACTCAAATTGGGTGCATATAAAATTTTAGATATTAACCAAGGTTTAAATTTAGGTATGTTTGTAAAGGTATACTTGAGATCGTTTTTTAATTTCATGTGTTATGCATCTTTCTATAATCACAGGATGATGAAGTGGGATTGATAATTACTTCTCATGCACTTTTGGTAAATCAACCATCAAGCTATTTATAAGTTAGAGCAATTAACTTTTTTAACATGTATGCATCTTTATATTGTCTCTCTCTTTTTTATGTTAAGAAAATATATTTTATGTACTAGAGAACATTATTCAACATGTATTTTATGCTATGTATATATTATGTTAGTTTCTATCGTTTATTTTGTTGTAAATTACATCGATGGAGTTTTTTATAATTGATTTTGATGAAAGGAGTTTACAATTATTATTCCAAATTGTTAGTGATAATAACGAATTAGAACAGGTGATTTTTAATATGATATGACTTTATGTTCTACCAAAACTTATATGGATGTACCCAATTTTAAATGTTTTTATAGTAATAAAAATAAATTATCTTATTACATTTGTCAATTTCCATTTTTTTTTTCTATTCATTCTTTATCGTAAAGGATAAGTAAAATAAATAAAATATTAATATTTTCAAAAGAAAAAATAAGTGATCAAAATATACCTCAAATGTAACAATCCTCCTCCCCTAACCCACTCTTAACATATTTTTTTTAAAGATTGGTCGCAGTACATAATAATTACTATAGTTTTGATATTCAAATCGCCATTTTATTTGGACCGTTCATTATCTTCCAATATTTCATAGCTTTAGGAAAAAAAATGAAAGTACAATAAAAAAGTATGATAGTTTTTTTTAAATATAATAATGAAAAATTTTCAAAGAAGTAGTTTTTAATTAGTAAAAAGTAATAATTGTTTAAAATAACATAAAAATAAAGAATATATTATATTATATTAAAAAATTATTGTTATTTGAAATAATAATAATAATAATAATAATATAGGAAATAAAAAATATTTAAATAAATTATTTATAAATTAGTTAAAAATAAATATAGTTTAAAATAATTTTAAATCAAAAACTTAATTCAATTTCATTCAAACACAACTTTTTATATCTTTCTTATCATATACTTAAAATTATTATAATATTAGTTACAACTTAGCATAAAAATTATTATTTCAATGCCAAATACTTACAATATTCTTTTTATAACATATAATTGAAATTTTTTATATTACATTATTGGACACAAATCAAGAGTTTAAAACTCTCACTAGAACTCAATAGTTTTTTTTATTTAAATGTAATTATGATTTCAAATTTAATGTAATTTTCCTTTATATTTTCCACTACATTCAAAAGTTTTTTAAACTTATGATTATTAATGTGCAATGTTTTTTTTTTATTTTTTATTTTCCACTTATTTATTATACACATTGTAGCTATATTAGTAGTATATAAGTAAGTTTTGATTAAAGAATCATATATTTGAAAAGATTTGTAATTCAAAATGAAAGAGTTGAAAAAAAAGTTTTGTCATATCAATGACTATTTCAACACAAATTTTTTATAACAATGTTTCTATATATCAAATGTATATTGATTTCTAAATATTCATTTTGAATGATTTATAAGTTTTTAATAAGTTTTGTTTGATGTAAATGTTATGATGTTGTAGTGTTTTTATTTTATTAAAAGCTATAGTGTTTTTCATAGTATTTGTTATTTGTCTTATATACAAAGCGACATACATTTTACATATAATTTCCACAACTTAAAATGTTCTATAAAATCATCAAAAGTTATAGTATATATTATTTCATGCTACATCGTTTTTTATACATAGAAATCAACATATGTTTGATATATAATTTACACAACATAAAACGGTCTATAAAATAATGAATTAATAGTGGAAATAACTAATGATATAAATTTATTAAAATTAATAAAACTAACATGTTAACTATAAAGTTTGTTTTGCTATTGACATTGGTTTTACATGTATAAATATTAAATCACATTTTGTTAAATGTTATTATTTTAATTAAATAATTATATTCATGCGCAACGTGCGGGGATTTGACTAGTCATGATCTATCTATATCTTTATCTTTATCATATCATACATACATACTTATAAAGCTAACATTTTTCTTGAATCTCATGCATTTGAAACCTCATTTTTTAACTTCCTCAAACCACATTCATTTGAAACCCCCCTTTTTAACTAATGCAACTCAAAAGTTTTCTTAATTATACTTTAACACTCAAAAGTTTTATAACTTATATTATGTTTAATTAGCATTTAGTGAAAAGTTTACTATAAAAATGTCAATCTTTTACGAAGACATGCATACAAATCATATACAAATTTCAGAAAGAAAACAATTAAATGTAAAGGTTTTTGTGTGGGTTTGAGGTCTTATTACCACTTTTGGAGATATGCTATTATATTAGAGCTTTTAATTTGTAAGTTTGTTATACTAACTCGTTTTTATATTTTCTTCATTTTTTGACTATTGTAATACAATCGTTGTATATTGTGGTTTAGTCGTTAATATATTGATCATATGTTATATAGGGTGATCTCGAAAATATTTAATTAAATATTTTAAATATGTTTTTTTTTGTTTGGTAATTGTACCGTTCAGAAAGATAATTAATTAAAACTCATACATATGTTATACTTTCCATCTCTCTCTCTTTCTCTCTCTCTCTCTCTCTCTATATATATATATATATATATATATATATATATATATATATATATAATAGAGGTCAAAATACACTTCAACCAAAATTCATTTAAAATCTAATATTTCAAATGATTTTTAATAAAGATTGTAAATTTTTTTAACATGTGTTACTTAATTGATTGATTAATACAAATATTAATGTTTTGAAACTCCTAACTCTTAAACTTACATTATTTTAATTTGTTAGTTAAGTAAAATATTTTTCTTACATAAAGATAACATTTTTATGTTTGGTTATTCATATTTGTTTATGCAATTAGAAAACAAGGTGTACATAGAATGACTACTTCAATTTCTCATAGGAATTGATACCACTAGAGAGGTATGTTGTCTTTAACCGGTGGTAGGAGATCCACATACCATTTTTAATTATTTATATTAATGCTTAGTAATATATATTTTATATTCCTATTCACATTAATTTTTTAGGTACAAATTAAGGAATAAGATTCTCGATGCACAAACATAAAGTCAAACTCAAACATACGCCTTGCAAAATATGTAATTAAAATTAAATATCATATTTACTAATCTACTTATTTTAAAACACTTGATGACATTTATGTATAATGATATATTTTCTATGACTTCATTCTTAATTTCAATGTTTAATATTTTAAAGTTCATATATGAAACCTTAGATGTTTTGGTGCAATATAAATAGTGTAATACAAAGTTTATTAGTTCAATATTGTTTATTAATAGCTCATTCAAAACAACGTGTTTCTTATTTTATCAAAAAAATATTATCGGACATAAGAAAAGTACATTATATTAATGTTATACAAAAACTTATAATATATATCGGATATTATAAAAGTAAAAGTAAAGTTTAGAAGGTATGGACTATATTAGATAGTATAAAAATATAAGTTGATGGATTTTTATGTTATTTGATAATTCGGTTAATGCCCAAAACATGACTAAAAACGTAAATTTCAACATATTTGTATTTTTTTCCATAATTATTTTAACCACTTAAATGCATTCTTGCGCAATTCGCGAGGTTCCGCCTAGTATACTTATAAATAACACATTTTTCCTTTCATCACATTCATTTGAAACTCTCATGATGCATTTTACTCAAACCATATTCATTTGAAACCTTTTATTTGAATGAATACCACTCAAAAGTCTCTTAATAATGATTAAACATTCAATAATTTTATAACTTATATAATATATTTAATAAGCAATTAATGGATAGTCTACTATAAAAGTCCAATCTCTTTGAGTAGACAATAAATACCAATCATATACAAAATTCACAAAGAAAACATATGTAAAAGTTTTTGTGTTGGTTTGAGGGCTTTTGACCATTTTTTGAGCCATGTTATTATCTTAAAGTTTTTAATTTGTAAGTTTGTTATATACTAATTCTTTTTTTATTTTATTTTTCTTGGTTTAAGTATTCTTTTAAGACAATCATTGTATGTTGTGGTTGAAATTTTAATGTAAATTAGATTAGATTCATGTTATGGATCATATGTTATGGAATGTGATATAGATATTATTTAATTAAATATTGTGTATATGTTTGTGTTTCTTCAAAGAAATAATTAATTAAAAATTCATGGATATGTCATATTATGCATATTATCCATGTAAGTCTCTTTTAAAATGCAAATTTTCTATCTTATGACTTTATATTTTAGTATATTTTTAACATTTTACGTTTAATAATAACTGCATTTTGAAAGTTTTCTTTCACTTAATAATAATAATAAGTGGTTTTAAAATTAATGAAGAATAGTTAGAAAAAGTGAAATCAAATTATAAAAATCATGGATATGTCATATTATCCATGCAAGTCACTTTTGAAATGAAAATTGTCAATCTTATCACTTTATGATTTAGTATATGTTTCATATATGAATAATAATATTAAGTGCTTAAAAGTCTTATTTAACTAATTAATAATAATAAGTTATTTAAAATTAATGAATAATAATTTTAAATGATAATGACATCAAATTATAAATTTCATAATGTTAACTACAATTAAATTGTATTTTAAATGAATATCATTAATGAAATTAGAAAATAATTACATAAGTAAAAATTTAAATTAATCAATCATAACAATTGTTAAAAATAATACTAAGTAGATAATTATATTTAATTCTATTAATGGGGAAGGTAGGTTGATGTCAATGTATATTATTGTTCAAAATCGTTGAGATTATATATATATATATATATATATATATATATATATATATATATATATATATATATATATATATATATGAGTGTAAAAATATTATGTCAAAGTTAATGTCAATAACATAACCATTATAAAAATATATTTTTCAATATTCTAACAATATATTTTTAACCTGCCTCGGGCAACGCACAAGGATTTGTTTAGTATACTTATAAATGAAGCATTTTTTCTTTTACCGCATTTATTTGAAACACCCATGACTTTTCAATTTCTTTCTAATAATGATTATAAGTTGTTTAATTTGGTTAAATAAATATCAAACCTAAAATATAATCATATAAAAACTAAATTTCAATATTAAAAGAATATCTTTACTTCTACTTATAAAGTTATGTTTTTTTAACTTTTAACATATTATACTTAATTTATTAGTTTTAATATATTGTTGGATGTAAAGGAATATCATTTTAAAGCTAAAATGTTTGAACAATTTGTATAAAATACTTAAATTATTAATTT
This sequence comes from Lactuca sativa, assembly GCF_002870075.4. Lineage (NCBI taxonomy): Eukaryota > Viridiplantae > Streptophyta > Magnoliopsida > Asterales > Asteraceae > Lactuca > Lactuca sativa. The sequence continues at coordinate 107,037,957 of NC_056623.2, read as the reverse complement.
AAATATAACATTATATGGTCACCTTAAATATAAATTATAGTTTAACTTAAACAACCCAAAGAATATTTTGTAAATAGTTAAGAGTGATAAATTATAGTGTCTTTCAAATCATTATTATAAGTTGGTTAATAAGGTTAAAAAAATATCAAACCTAAAGTGTAATCATAAATAAACTAAATTGCAATATTAAAAAATATCTTTACTTCTATTTATAAAGATATGTCTTTAACTTTAAACAAATTATACTTAATTTATTTGATTTAATATGTTGTTGTATGTAATCTGTTATCAGTTTAAAACTATAACTTTGGAACAGTTTGGACAAAATAGTTAAATTGTTAATTTCAATATAACATAGCAGCATCAACTTAAATATAAATTTCAGTTCCACTTTAAAAACCCAATGAATATTTTGTAAATATTTAAAAGTGATAAATTGTAGTGCTAAATGCAAAAACTAGATTGTAATCTCATTTTAACTAAAATATTTCTTAAAGATATTTTTATAATAATTAAAAGCTTTCAATTAAGTAGCTTAAAATAACTTACAATAACAATAGTTAAAAATAACTCTATATAAATGATTATATTGTTACCTTTAAAATCAAAAAACAATGTTTGGTGTTTTAAATAATTATAATGGTAGAACTTAAAATGTTAAACAAAGAAATTTTAAAAAATTAATTAACAATAACAACAACTATAAATAACATTAAACCATATATTATAATTAATTTTATTCATCAGTAACTCGCGGATAGAAGTCATTCAAACGATTGAGATTATTTAGTTATGATAAATGTATATATTTTCATATAATTCAAAATAATAAATATATTATATCAATTTAGTATACAGATTATTATATCAAATTTAATAACAACGTTATTGTTATATTTAAAAAAACATGTATTTGTAAAGATTTCAACTATATAGGTGTTTCTGCGTAACGCGTGGACAATCGCCTAGTCTTTATCTTTATCTTTATCTTTATATACTTATAAAGGAAGCATTTTTCCTTTCACCACATTCATTTGAAACTCCCATGATGCATTTTACTCAAACCATATTCATTTGAAACCTCTTATTTGAATGAATACCACTCAAAAGTCTCTTAATAATGATTAACCATTCAAAGGTTTTATAACTTATATAATATGTTTAATAAACAATTAATGGATAGTCTATTATAAAAGGCCAATCTCTTTGAGTAGACACACAAATACCAATTACATACAAAATTCATAAAGAAAACAAGTCTAAAGGTTTTTGTGTTGGTTTGAGGGCTTTTGACCATTTTTCGAGCCATGTTATTATGTTAAAGTTTTTAATTTGTAAGTTTGTTATATACTAATTCTTTTTTATATTTTAATTTTCTTGGTTTAAGTATTTTCTTAATCCAATCATTGTATGTTGTGGTTGAAATTTTAATGTAAATTAGATTAGATTAATGTTATTGATCGTATGTTATGGAATGTGATATAGATAATATTTAATTAAATATTGTATATATGTTTGTATGTTTGTGTTGCTTCAAAGCAATAAAAAATTAAAAATTATAGATATGTCATATATATTATCCATGTAAGTCACTTTTAAAATGCAAATTGTCTATCTTATCACTTTATATTTTAGTATATGTTTAACATTTTAAGTATAATAATAAGTGATTTTAAAAGTTTTATTTCACTTATTATTAATAATAATAAGTAGTTTTAAAATTAACGAAAAATAGTTATAAATAATAAAATCAAATTATAAAAATCATGGATATGTGATATTATCCATACAGATCTCTTTTGAAATGCAAATTGTCAATATTATCACTTTATTACAAAAGAGGCATATATAAAAGAGACATATTTCAAAACACCACATTCATTTGAAACTCATAACTTTTTAATATCTCTCTAATAATTATTATAAATTGATTAATAATCTTAAATAAGTGCAAAAACTAAATTTTAATCTTAAATTAACTAAAATTGAATATTAAACTAACATCTTTTACTTTTACTTATAAAATTATATCTTTAAATTTTAACATATTATACTCAACTTATTAGTTTATATGTGTTGTTAAATGTGAATTTTTGTTATTTTAAAGTCACAACTTTGAATAGTATAAAATATTTCAATTATTAATTTAAATATAACGTTAAAGGGTTCATTAAGTTAAAATTTCAATTAAACTTAAAATAAAATCCAAAGATTATTTTATAAATAGTTAAAATATGTAAATTGTAGTGTTAAATGCAAAAGCTAAATTGTAATCCACAAATAACTAAGAAAAATCAAAAACTAATTTTATAATCATTAAAAGTTTCTAAACAAGTAGTTTAAACATAACTTACAACAAAAATAGTCAAAAGTAACATTATGTAAAAAATTATATTGTTACCTTAAAAAGAAAAACAATGTGTGATGTTTTCAAATAATTACAATGATAGAAATTAAAATATTATGCAAAAAAAAAAATTAATTAACAATAACAACAAGTATAAATAACATTAAACCACATAGTATTTTTTTTTAATTTTTTTTATGAGTAACCTGCGAGTAGAACTCATTGAGACAATCAATATTATACAGTTTTAATAGATGTATACATTGTAATATCATTCAGAATAATCAATGTTTAATATCAACTTAGTATAAGAATTATTATATCAAAGTTAACAACAACCTCATTGTTATGATTAACAAAAGCATATATATTTATAAATATTTCAACTATATACTAATATTCTGCGCAACGCGTGAGTATTCGCCTAGTATACTTATAAAGGAAACATTTTTTCCTTTCACCATATTCATTTGAAACTCCCATTCATTTTTCTTTCACCACATTCATTTGAAACTCCCATGACTTTTCAATTTCTTCTAATAATGATTATAAGTTGGTTAATAAGGTTAAATAAAAAGAAAACCTAAAGTGTAATCATATATAAACAAACTTTCAATATTAAAAGAATATACATTTTCTTCTACTTATAAAGTTATGTTTTTGACTTTTAACATATTATACTTGATTTATTAGGTCTAATATGTTGTTCCATGTAAACCATTATCATTTTAAAGCTACAACTTTTGAACAATTTGTATAAAATATTAAATTTTTAATTTAAATATCAACTTACAGGATGAACTTAAATATAAATTTTAGTTCAACTTAAACAACCCAAAAAATATTTTATAAATAGTTAAAAGTGATAAATTGTATTTTCTTTATAATAAAGATTATAAGTTGGTTAATAAGGTTAAATAAGTATCAAACCTAAAATGTAATCATAAATAGACTAAATTTCAATAATAAAATAATTTTTTTACTTCTGCTTATAAAGTTATGTATTTAACTTTAACATATTATACTTAATTTATTAGATTTAATATGTTGTTGTATATAAACCATTATCAATTTAAAGCTACAAATTTTGAACAGTTTGGACAAAATACTTAAATTGTTAATTTAAATATAACATTACATGGTCAAATTTAATATAAATTTCAGTTCCACTTAAAAAACTCAAATAATATTTTTTGAATAGTTAAAAGTGATAAAATGTAGTGCTAAATGTAAAAACTAAACTATAATATCAATTTAACTAAAATATGTCCTAAAGATATTTTTATAATCGTTATAAGTTTTCAAATAAATAGCTTAAAATAACTTACAATAAAAAAAATTAAAAATAACTATATATAAATGATTATATTGCTACCTTTAAAATAAAAATAAAAAAATTGTATTATGTTTTAAATAATTACAATGATAGAAATTTAAAAGTTAAGCAAATTAATTTTAAAAAATTAATTAAAAATAACAACAACTATAAATAACATTAAACCATATATTATATTTAATTTTATTCATGAGTAACATGCAGATAAAAGTGGATCAAAAGATTTAGATTATGCAATTTTAATAGATATATATATTATCATATAATTCAAAGTAATCAATAAATTATATAAGCTTAGTATAAGAATTATTATTTCAAATATAACAAAAACATTATTGTTATATTTTAAAAAAACATATATTTGTAAAGATTTCAGCTATATATATGCTTCTGCGCAACGCGCAGACATTCGTCTAGTATACTTATAAAGAAATCATTTTTCTGTTCACCACATTCATTTAAAACTTCTGTGCATTTTTTCTTTCACCACATTCATTTGAAACTCTCATTGACTTTTCAATTTCTTTCTAATAATAATTCTAAGTTGGTTAAAAAGGTTAAATAAATATATAAACTAAATTTCAAAATTACAAGAATATATATACTTCGACTTATAAAGTTATGTTTTCTAACCTTTAAGATATTATACTTAATTAAAAGAATATATTTATTTCTACTTATAAAGTTATGTTTTTTTTTAACTTTTAACATATTATACTTAATTTATTAGTTTTAATATATAGTTGAATGTAAACCATTATCATTTTAAAGCTACAACTTTTGAACAATTTGTATAAAATACTTAAATTATTAATTTAAATATAACATTACAAGGTCAACTTAAATATAAATTTTAGTTTAACTTAAATAACCCAAATAATATTTTTGTAAATAGTTAAAAGTGATATTTTATAGTGTCTTTCTAATAATGATTATAAATTGGTTAATAAGGTTAAATAAATATCAAATCTAAATTTTAATCATAAATAAATTAAATTTCAATATTAAATATAATATCTTTACTTCTACTTATAAAGTTATGTGTTTACCTTTTAACATATTATATTTAATTTATTAGATTTAATATGTTGTTGTATAACCATTATCAGTTTAAAGCTACAACTTTTGAACATTTTGGACAAAATACTTTAATTGTTAATTTAAATATAACATTATAATGTCAACTTAAATATAAATATAAATTTCACTTAAAAAACCCAAAGAATATTTTGTAAATATTTAAAAGTGATAAATTGTAGTGCTAAATGCAAAAACTAGATTGTAATCTGAATTTAACTAAAATATTTACTAAAGATATTTTTATAATGATTAAAAGTTTTCAAATATTTACCTTAAAATAACTTACACTAATAATAGTTAAAAATAACTCTATATAAATGATTATATTGTTACCTTTAAAATCAAAAAACAATGTTTGATGTTTTAAATAATTATAATGATAAAAATTAAAAACTCATGTAAATAAATTTTAAAAAAATAATTAACAATAACAACAACTATAAATAACATTAAACTATATATTATATTTAATTTTATTTCTGAGTAACTTGCCGGTAGAACTCGTTTATACGATTGAGATTATGTAATTATAATAGATGTATATATTATCATATAATTCAAAATAATCAATATATTATATCAATTTAGTATACGAATTATTATATCAAATTTAAAAATGTTATTGTTGTATTTAAAAAAACATAGTGATAGCGTTATAATTAATTAAGTATTAATAGAAAATCTATTATAATATTTAATTATTAATTTAAAGAGACCACTTGGAAGGCCACTCATATAGTGGAACTATTTCGTTGTGATGAGTAGTTGTCTGAAAAAAAAAACACGACAACACAAAATTCTAGATAATAATCTGCACAAGCTAAGAGCCCATTTGTTTGGAAAATAACTAAAACAGCTTGGAAAGATGTATTGTACATGTTAATACAACCACAAGATCAGTAATAGCACAAATAATCAGCTCAAATTAAACCCTAAAGCACCAAGATTGTTGGTGATGGTGGTGGATGATGCGACTGATGATAGTAAGAAATGGTGGATGTTACAAGGTATGGTGATGGTGCCTTTCTGTTTGAACCCATACTCTTCTTTGGCCTCCCTCAACAGCTGCATGAAGAGCGGGTGGTTAAAGCGGATAATTGGAACCACAGATCTTTGTTGTTCACCGCCTGCTTCACCAACTTTCACAACTAAGCACCCTTTTGGCACCTGCGCTTGATGATGCTACTACGCCCTCCAACCACGATGTTGAGGAAGACGAACCAGATGCTTATTGATTTCCGTGCTACCCATTAGAATTTCTGATCAGTAGTGGCCTAATGGGAGACTGAAGTTGTAGGGGGTACGTAGGAGAGGGTTCGATATGATCGAGGTTAGTGGCAAGAGGAAATTGATAACATGTGGATTATCGGTTGGAGATACGTGGAAGAAGCATGGAAAATTATATATTACATTTCTATTTAATTTCTTTTAAACACAATTTCCAAGTAGGCAAATTATATATTACATTTTCATATATTTTCTTTTATTTTAAGAGATTCCTAGTATTTTAAAGTATCATTTTCTTTACATATTGTTTGATAATGAGACTGCAGCCAGTGTGGCTTACCCTCAAACGCATGATAACACCGCAAACACCCCCTCCCCCGACATATCCGTTATTAGGCGAATTTCTGCACGTTGCGCAGAAACACCTATATAGTTGAAATCTTTACAATTATGTGTTTTCTTAAAATTGCATAATCTCAATCGTTTGAATGACCTATACCCGCGGGTTACTCATGAAAAAAAATTATATATAATATATGGTTTAATGTTAAACATATATTGACAACCAATATACCATTTTTTCTACCGCATTAAATATGAACAACTATTTCATTTATTCAAGTAAAGTTATATAATATAATTTATAGAATGTTAGATGTTATATTGATTTAATTTTAGTATATCATCAATGAAGATTCTTTTCTAAATCATGATTTGTTTATTTTAAATTGATTATGAACATAAGTGCTAGCTTTTATGTTTGTTCTTATTTATTTGGTGTTCGCAAGAGTTTTGCATTAGTTTAGGCGCAACTTTAAATAATTTTAGTATATCATCAGTGTAATTTGGTATATTTTTCAATTACATGAAATATCAAATAATGACATTTCATTACTATCGTGATAATTTAGTTTATATATTGTATTTTTACTAATCTTAACGGTCTTATTTTTTCTAATAACCATAACGCTTTTACTAATTGTATTTTTTACAAATCTCCTAATATCTTATAATTTTATCTTACTTTATAATTTTTCATAACTATGTTATTTTCAAGATTGACTGCCTTAATAGTTTTTTTCTATCTATTCCATTTTTTATTTCATTGTACAATATCATCATTTGTATGTATTCTAAAATTTCACTTTAAAAATGCTTAATGTTGACACCTTCATATTAATTTTTTGAATAATCCCGTGTAATAATTATGTAATATATATCTCATTTTAATTAACATTTACTTCCTTCATTATATCAAATTCCTCATTAAATGGATATACTTTTAGAAAGTTATAATTATAATTGGGCGGCATTATCTAAGACGTAAATGCTTGATATACTTTTGGAGGAAAAAAATCAGGATCATTAAAAAATTTTATAATGAAAATACAAATTTAAATTTGTTGAAAGTAAGGATCAAATTACTGGCGAAAATTATTTTGGCGGCAGTTGTATTATGTAAGGTATAATAATATTACAAAATTCGAAATATGTATATTTCTTGTGTAAATTTATAAATTTTATTGTTACTATATAAAGATAAAAAAGTAGGTTGATATGATATACAAAAACATAATAACTTCAATGATATTTTAAAATCATGTCAATTAACCGGATTCTTATGACATAGAAATAAAAAATTCATAATTATCTCTAATATATAAAAGTAACATTTTCGTAATTAATGTCAGTTCCCAAGATAGTTAATTTCTGTTTTGTTAAAGGTACGCAATATCTTTTCCTGTTTATTTGAAGAGTTTCAGAAAAGTAGTTAACTGATTTCATGTAATTTGTGATAAAGAAAATTGAAATATATGAATACATACATTTGATAAATGAACAAAAGAATTATCGAAAAAAATATAAAAAACGAAAGAAGGTACTGACCTTCTGGTGCAAAAGAACGAATGTTTGAAGCGGGGAATGGTGATCGAAGTTATAAGTAATAATAATGATGTCGTAGGAGAATGTTTGAAGAAAAGAAACAATTAAAAACAAGTGTGAGCCGCGGATTCAAGGATGAATCGTATATGTATGTGATAATTTAAATATGATTTTTGGTATTAATGATTTCCTAATAAAAATAGATTTTATATTAATGGTTACTAATATAAACGGATTTATATTAATGCCTTGATTGAAATAGTTTGTTAGTAATATGTTTTTAAAATTGACCATATTAAAATCTTCATAATCGGAAATTCAAAATTTAAAATATGGAAAACTTTTATTGGAATTAAATACATTCCATTTCTACGAATATAAGTTATTGTTTGTCGATTGGAAAGCATTTATTGAAATTAAATACATTCCGTATGAGGAAGATGATGTCAGCGATTTGATCTAAGGGTGGAAAAAAATAAGATTGAAATACAATCAACGGTCCAGATTATTTAAGATGATGTCATAAGGTTTCTCTTTTAATAATATTTAGAGATGTTATTGTTAAATTTGATATAATAATTCATATACTAAGGAAGCATTTTTCCTTTCACCACATTCATTTGAAACTCTCATTCTTTTTTCCTTTCACCACATTCATTTGAAACTCCCATGACTTTTCAGTTTCTTTATAATAATGATTATAAGTTGGTTAATAAGGTTAAATAAATATAAAACCTAAAGTGTAATCATATATAAACTAAATTTCAATACACTACAAATAAAATGATATTTAATGGCATATAAAAAGTGTCACTAAAAATCAAAAAAGTGCCACTAAAGGCCCCTGGAGCAATCAGTGGTACAAAATAAAAGTGTCACTAGAAGCACTGCCACTAAAAGTCTTTAATGACACTTTTTGGTTGTGTCGCTGCAGCTTTATTGGGTTTTAGTGGCACTTTTCTACTATGCCACTAAAGAACTTATAGGTTTTAGTGGCATTATTTTATGCTATTATTTATCTGCTAAATGAAACATTATTTTTATACTATTAGTGACACTTCTTTTAGGCAAAATTATATTAATAAATTAGGTCCAACAATTCATTAAATTTAAACAGAATATAAAAGAAAAATAAGATAATTAAGATAAAAAAAAATACAAAACACAATATCATTACTCCAATTTCAAAGTTGTCTACAACAAAATTCTCCATAGTTAAAACACAAATGTCTTAAAAAAAGTTTAAAAATATTAATTGTTGTGCCAGTACTCAAAACATAGTACAATCAAACTAAATATTTGTTGGGATGAAACTCGAAACATGATCAATCTCGAACTAAATATTAGCATGCAATTTCAAGAGCTTCCAAACGGACATATATTTCTAGCTTCCTTTCTTCTTCCTTTCCTTTAAAACCTAGAAATTGGAAAAGGAAACAAAAATGTTAACAAAAATATGTCCTGAAGATATTTTTATAATCGTTATAAGTTTTCAAATAAATAACTTAAAATAACTTACAATAATAATAATTAAAAATAACTATATATAAATGATTATATTGCTACCTTTAAAATAAAAAAAAATTGTTTTATATTTTAGATAATTACAATGATAGAAATTTAAAAGTTAAGCAAATTAATTTTAAAAAATTAATTAAAAATAACAACTATAAATAACATTAAACCATATATTATATTTAATTTTATTCATGAGTAATCTGCAGATAAAAGTGGTTCAAAAGATTGAGATTATGCAATTTTAATAGATATATATATTATCATATAATTCAAAGTAATCAATATATTATATAAGCTTAGTATAAGAATTATTATATCAAATATAACAAAAACATTATTGTTATATTTTAAAAAAACATATATTTGTAAAGATTTCAGCTATATATATGCTTTTGCGCAACGCGCAGACATTCGCCTAGTATACTTATAAAGAAATCATTTTTCCGTTCACCACATTCATTTAAAACTTCTGTGCATTTTTTCTTTCACCACATTCATTTGAAACTCTCATTGACTTTTCAATTTCTTTCTAATAATGATTCTATGTTGGTTAAAAAGGTTAAATAAATATATAAACTAAATTTCAAAATTAAAAGAATATATATACTTCGACTTATAAAGTTATGTTTTCTAACCTTTAAGATATTAGACTTAATTAAAAGAATATATTTATTTCTACTTATAAAGTTATGTTTTTTAACTTTTAACATATTATACTTAATTTATTAGTTTTAATAAATTGTTGGATGTAAACCATTATCATTTTAAAGCTACAACTTTTGAACAATTTGTATAAAATACTTAAATTTTTAATTTAAATATAACATTACAAGGTCAACTTAATATAAATTTTAGTTTAACTTAAATAACCCAAATAATATTTTTGTAAATAGTTAAAAGTGATAATTTATAGTGTCATTCTAAAAATGATTATAAATTGGTTAATAAGGTTAAATAAATATCAAACCTAAATTTTAATCATAAATAAATTAAATTTCAATATTAAATATAATATCTTTACTTCTACTTATAAAGTTATGTGTTTACCTTTTAACATATTATATTTAATTTATTAGATTTAATATGTTGTTGTATAACCATTATCAGTTTAAAGCTACAATTTTTGAACATTTTGGACAAAATACTTTAATTGTTAATTTAAATATAACATTATAATGTCAACTTAAATATAAATATAAATTTCACTTAAAAAACCCAAAGAATATTTTGTAAATATTTAAAAGTGATAAATTGTAGTGCTAAATGCAAAAACTAGATTGTAATCTGAATTTAACTAAAATATTTACTAAAGATATTTTTATAATGATTAAAAGTTTTCAAATATTTACCTTAAAATAACTTACACTAATAATAGTTAAAAATAACTCTATATAAATGATTATATTGTTACCTTTAAAATCAAAAAACAATGTTTGATGTTTTAAATAATTATAATGATAGAAATTAAAAGCTCATGTAAATAAATTTTAAAAAAATAATTAACAATAACAACAACTATAAATAACATTAAACCATATATTATATTTAATTTTATTTCTGAGTAACTTGCCGGTAGAACTCGTTTATACGATTGAGATTATGTAATTATAATAGATGTATATATTATCATATAATTCAAAATAATCAATATATTATATCAATTTAGTATACGAATTATTATATCAAATTTAAAAATGTTATTGTTGTATTTAAAAAAACATAGTGATAGCGTTATAATTAATTAAGTATTAATAGAAAATCTATTATAATATTTAATTATTAATTTAAAGAGACCACTTGAAAGGCCACTTATATAGTGGAACTATTTAGTTGTGATGAGTAGTTGTCTGAAAAAAAAAAAACACGACAACACAAAATTCTAGATAATAATCTGCACAAGCTAAGAGCCCATTTGTTTGGAAAATAACTAAAACAGCTTGGAAAGATGTATTGTACATGTTAATACAACCACAAGATCAGTAATAGCACAAATAATCAGCTCAAATTAAACCCTAAAGCACCAAGATTGTTGGTGATGGTGGTGGATGATGCGACTGATGATAGTAAGAAATGGTGGATGTTACAAGGTATGGTGATTGTGCCTTTCTGTTTGAACCCATACTCTTCTTTGGCCTCCCTCAACAGCTGCATGAAGAGCGGGTGGTTAAAGCGGATAATTGGAACCACAGATCTTTGTTGTTCACCGCCTGCTTCACCAACTTTCACAACTAAGCACCCTTTTGGCACCTGCGCTTGATGATGCTACTACGCCCTCCAACCACGATGTTGAGGAAGACGAACCAGATGCTTATTGATTTCCGTGCTACCCATTAGAATTTCTGATCAGTAGTGGCCTAATGGGAGACTGAAGTTGTAGGGGGTACGTAGGAGAGGGTTCGATATGATCGAGGTTAGTGGCAAGAGGAAATTGATAACATGTGGATTATCGGTTGGAGATACGTGGAAGAAGCATGGAAAATTATATATTACATTTTTATTTAATTTCTTTTAAACACAATTTCCAAGTAGGCAAATTATATATTACATTTTCATATATTTTCTTTTATTTTAAGAGATTCCTAGTATTTTAAAGTATCATTTTCTTTACCTATTGTTTGATAATGAGACTGCAGCCAGTGTGGCTTACCCTCAAACGCATGATAACACCGCAAACACCCCCTCCCCCGACATATCCGTTATTAGGCGAATTTCTGCACGTTGCGCAGAAACACCTATATAGTTGAAATCTTTACAATTATGTGTTTTCTTAAAATTGCTAATCTCAATCGTTTGAATGACCTATACCCGCGGGTTACTCATGAAAAAAAATTATATATAATATATGGTTTAATGTTATTTATAGTTGTTATTGTTAATTAATTTTTTAAAATTTAATTTTTTAACACTTTAATTTTTATCATTGAAATTATTTAAAACATCAAACATTGTTTTTGGTTTTTAAAGGTAACAATATAATCACTTATATAGAGTTATTTTAACTATTGGTATTGTAAGTTATTTTAAGCTACTTATTTGAAAACTTTTAATGATTATAAAAATATCTTTATGAAATATTTTAGTTAAATTGAGATTACAATTTAGTTTGTGTATTTAGCACTACAATTTATCATTTTTAATTATTCAAAAAATATTTTTTGGGTTTGTTAAGTGGCATTGGAATTAATATTTAAGTAGATCCTGTAAAGTTTTAAATCAACAATTTAAGTGTTTTATCCAAACTGTTCAAAATGTATAACTTTAAACTGAAAATGGTTTATATACGACAACATATTAACTCTAATAAATTAAGTATAATATGTTAAAAGTTAAAAACATAACTTTGTAATTAGAAGTAGATACATTATTTTAATATTGAAACTTAGTTTATTTATGATTACACTTTAGTTTTGATATTTATTTAACCTTATTAACCAACTTATAATCATTATTAGAAAGACACAATTTATCACTTTTAACTATTTACAAACTATTCTTTGGGTTGTTTAATTATAACTAAAATTTATATTTAAGTTGACCCTATATTTAAATTAATAATTTAAGTATCTATCCAAACTAATCAAAAGTTGTAGTTTTAAAAAGATAATGGTTTACATATAACAACATATTAAAACTAATAAATTATGTATAATATGTTAAAAGTTAAACACATAACTTTATAAGTAAAAAGTAAAGATACTATTTTAACCAACTTATAATCATTATTATAAAAAATTGAAAAGTCATGGGAGTTTCAAATGAATATGGTGCAAGGAAAAATACATGGGAGTTTCAAATGAATGGTGGTGAAAGGAAAAATGCTAATGATTTATATATAACAATATATTAAATCTAAAATTAAGTATAGTATGTTAAAACTTAAAGGCATAACCTTATAAGCAGAAGTAAAAATATTATTTTAATATTAAAATTTAGTTTATTTATGATTACAGTTTATGTTTGATACTTATTTAACCTTATTAACCCACTTATAATCATTATTAGAAAGACACTACAATTTATCACTTTTAACTATTTACAAAATATTCTTTTGGTTGTTTAAGTTAAACAAAAATTTATATTTAAGTTGATCATGTAAGGTTATATTTAAATTAACAATTTAAGTATTTTATACAAAATTTTCAAAAATTGTAGCCTTAAAATGATAATGGTTTATATACAACAACATATTAGACCTAATAAATTAAGTATAATATGTTAAAAGTTAAAAACATAACTTTATAAGTAGAAGAAAATATATTCTTTTAATATAGGCGAATGCCCGCGTGTTGCACAAAAGCATCTATATAGCTGAAATCTTGACAAATATATGTTTTTTTAAATATAACAATAACTAGATTATAGTCCGCGTTAAATGCGGGAAACACATAAAAAACATATAATCGTTTACAGATATTGCATAATGATTATAAAAAATATGGTTATGGTATTATTGAAATGTGTAGAAAATACATTGAAAACAATAAATATCTATAATCATTGAATGACCTCTTTGTAGACAACATTTTTTGTTTTATTAGTTAAACGACAATCCTCGTCTCATATAGTTATGATATTGTTATATAATTATAAGCATTTTAATTAGACGTTCATTCCATAATAAGGTTACCTAATTTAAACATATATTGACAACCAATATACCATTTTTTCTACTACATTAAATATTGACGACTATTTCATTTATTCAAATAAAGTTATCTAATATAATTTATAGAATGTTAAATGTTATATGAATTTAATTTTAGTATATCATCAATGGAGATTCTTTTCTAAACTATGATTTGGAGGGAGTTGTATTTTCTAAGGTATAATAATATTGCAAAATTCGAAATATGTATATTTCTTGTGTAAATTTATAAATTTTATTATTACTATATAAAGATAAAAAAGTAGGTTGATATGATATACAAAAACATAATAATTTCAATGATATTTTCCAATCATGCTAGAATTAACCGGATTCTTATGACATAAATATTTTAAAAAAAAATCGTAATCATCTCTAATATATAAAAGTAACATGTCGTAATTAATAACAGTTCCCAAGATAGTTAATTTCTGTTTTGTTAAATCTACGTAATATCTTTACCTGTTTATTTGAAAAGTTTCAGAAAAGTAGTTAACTGATTTCATATAATTTGTGATAAAAAAAATCGAAATATATGAATACATACATATGATAAAGGAACAAAAAAAATTATCGAAAAAAATATAAAAAAACCAAAGAAGGTACTGACCTTCTGGTACAAAAGAACGAATGTTTGAAGCGGGGAATGGTGATCGAAGTTACAAGTAATAATAATGATGTTGTAGGAGAATGTTTGAAGAAAAGAAACAATTGAAAACAAGTGTGAGCCGTGGATTCAAAGATGAATCGCATATATGTATGTGATAATTTAAATATGATTTTTTGGTATTAACGATTTCTTAATAAAAATAGATTTTATATTAATGGTTTACTAATATAAACGGTTTATATTAATCGCTGATATTAATGCCTTGATTGAAATGGTTTGTTAGTAATATGCTTTTAAAATTAACCATATTAAAATCTTTATAACTGGAATTCAAAATTTAAAATACTGAAAGCTTTTATTTGAATTAAATACATTTCATTTCAACGAATATAAGTTATTGTTTGACGATTGGAAATCATTTATTGGAATTAAATACATTTCATATGGAAAAGATGATGTCAACAATTTGATCTAAGGGTGGGAAAAATAAGATTGAAATACAATCAAGAGTCCAGATTATTTAAGATGATGTCATAAGGTTTCGCTTTTAATAATATTTAGAGATATAACCATTTTAATTAGACGTTCTTTCCATAATAATGTTACCTAATTTAAACATATATTGACAACCAATATACCATTTTTTCTACCGCATTAAATATGAACAACTATTTCATTTATTCAAGTAAAGTTATATAATATAATTTATAGAATGTTAGATGTTATATTGATTTAATTTTAGTATATCATCAATGAAGATTCTTTTCTAAATCATGATTTGTTTATTTTAAATTGATTATGAACATAAGTGCTGGCTTTTATGTTTGTTCTTATTTATTTGGTGTTCGCAAGAGTTTTGCATTAGTTTAGGCGCAACTTTAAATAATTTTAGTATATCATCAGTGTAATTTGGTATATTTTTCAATTACATGAAATATCAAATAATGACATTTCATTACTATCGTGATAATTTAGTTTATATATTGTATTTTTACTAATCTTAACGGTCTTATTTTTTCTAATAACCATAACGCTTTTACTAATTGTATTTTTTACAAATCTCCTAATATCTTATAATTTTATCTTACTTTATAATTTTTCATAACTATGTTATTTTCAAGATTGACTGCCTTAATAGTTTTTTTTCTATCTATTCCATTTTTTATTTCATTGTACAATATCATCATTTGTATGTATTCTAAAATTTCACTTTAAAAATGCTTAATGTTGACACCTTCATATTAATTTTTTGAATAATCCCGTGTAGTAATTATGTAATATATATCTCATTTTAATTAACATTTACTTCCTTCATTATATCAAATTCCTCATTAAATGGATATACTTTTAGAAAGTTATAATTATAATTGGGCGGCATTATCTAAGACGTAAATGCTTGATATACTTTTGGAAGAAAAAAATCAGGATCATTAAAAAATTTTATAATGAAAATACAAATTTAAATTTGTTGAAAGTAAGGATCAAATTACTGGCGAAAATTATTTTGACGGGAGTTGTATTTTGTAAGGTATAATAATATTACAAAATTCGAAATATGTATATTTCTTGTGTAAATTTATAAATTTTATTGTTACTATATAAAGATAAAAAAGTAGGTTGATATGATATACAAAAACATAATAACTTCAATGATATTTTAAAATCATGTCAATTAACCGGATTCTTATGACATAGAAATAAAAAATTCATAATTATCTCTAATATATAAAAGTAACATTTTCGTAATTAATGTCAGTTCCCAAGATAGTTAATTTCTGTTTTGTTAAAGGTACGCAATATCTTTTCCTGTTTATTTGAAGAGTTTCAGAAAAGTAGTTAACTGATTTCATGTAATTTGTGATAAAGAAAATCGAAATATATGAATACATACATTTGATAAATGAACAAAAAAATTATCGAAAAAAATATAAAAAACGAAAGAAGGTACTGACCTTCTGGTGCAAAAGAACGAATGTTTGAAGCGGGGAATGGTGATCGAAGTTATAAGTAATAATAATGATGTCGTAGGAGAATGTTTGAAGAAAAGAAACAATTAAAAACAAGTGTGAGCCGCGGATTCAAGGATGAATCGTATATGTATGTGATAATTTAAATATGATTTTTGATATTAATGATTTCCTAATAAAAATAGATTTTATATTAATGGTTACTAATATAAACGGATTTATATTAATGCCTTGATTGAAATAGTTTGTTAGTAATATGTTTTTAAAATTGACCATATTAAAATCTTCATAATCGGAAATTCAAAATTTAAAATATGGAAAACTTTTATTGGAATTAAATACATTCCATTTCTACGAATATAAGTTATTGTTTGTCGATTGGAAAGCATTTATTGAAATTAAATACATTCCGTATGAGGAAGATGATGTCAGCGATTTGATCTAAGGGTGGAAAAAAATAAGATTGAAATACAATCAACGGTCCAGATTATTTAAGATGATGTCATAAGGTTTCTCTTTTAATAATATTTAGAGATGTTATTGTTAAATTTGATATAATAATTCATATACTAAGGAAGTATTTTTCTTTTCACCACATTCATTTGAAACTCTCATTCTTTTTTCCTTTCACCACATTCATTTGAAACTCCCATGACTTTTCAGTTTCTTTATAATAATGATTATAAGTTGGTTAATAAGGTTAAATAAATATAAAACCTAAAGTGTAATCATATATAAACTAAATTTCAATACACTACAAATAAAATGATATTTAATGGCATATAAAAAGTGTCACTAAAAATCAAAAAAGTGCCACTAAAGGCCCCTGGAGCAATCAGTGGTACAAAATAAAAGTGTCACTAAAAGCACTGCCACTAAAGGCCTTTAATGACACTTTTTGGTTGTGTCGCTGCAGCTTTATTGGGTTTTAGTGGCACTTTTCTACTATGCCACTAAAGAACTTATAGGTTTTAGTGGCATTATTTTATGCTATTATTTATCTGCTAAATGAAACATTATTTTTATACTATTAGTGACACTTCTTTTAGGCAAAATTATATTAATAAATTAGGTCCAACAATTCATTAAATTTAAACAGAATATAAAAGAAAAATAAGATAATTAAGATAAAAAAAAATACAAAACACAATATCATTACTCCAATTTCAAAGTTGTCTACAACAAAATTCTCCATAGTTAAAACACAAATGTCTTAAAAAAAGTTTAAAAATATTAATTGTTGTGCCAGTACTCAAAACATAGTACAATCAAACTAAATATTTATTGGGATGAAACTCGAAACATGATCAATCTCGAACTAAATATTAGCATGCAATTTCAAGAGCTTCCAAACGGACATATATTTCTAGCTTCCTTTCTTCTTCCTTCCTTTAAAACCTAGAAATTGGAAAAGGAAACAAAAATGTTAACAAAAGAAAATTGATCCATGTAGTTATTAATGTCTAGTAATCTTAAAGAGCTAGCATTAGAAATTTCCTATGCATATCCCAACATTCTTATTTTAATGGTGAATACTAAGTTGAAAATTGACATTTTGAAACTTAAATGCTCAAATCTATTTAAAAAGCAGGTTTAGAAGGAATAATCATTAGGAAAATTAGAGCTTCCATCAATGTTCATAATTATCTTAAACTAAAAAGAAACCATGATAAAAAAAAAAAGTGATTTCTCATGATTTTTAGCAGATTTATTGGATGAAGTTGAGAATTTTTGCAGATGAAATCTACGAAATTGTTAAATCCATTTGAGAAATCCTTTGAAAAATAGTGAGATTATTTTCTCATTTTTGCAGGTCAAAACTACAATATCAAGCTCTATTTTTTTTCTTTTTATGAAAAGTGATATTTGAAGATTCATACCATACAAACCCCACAAAAAAGATTTCAAACCATTTTTTAGAGGATTTCTTAGATGGGTAGGAGGATTTTGTGGATGTTATCTGCAAAATCTCGGCTACATCTGAAAAATTGTGGGATTTATTTATTTATTTATTTTAATTTTTGTAGGTCAAAACTAAAATACAAAACTTTCTTTTGCTGTGGAGATTCCTAACTCAAAAAACTTCAAAAAACTATTTTTATTTTTTTTTTAAATAACATGTGCAATTTTTTTCTTAAAAAACGACGTCATTTTAGTTGCCACATCACCATTTCATAGATGACGACATGCCAATTTCGTACATGTTATTTGCAAAACTGATGACTATTTTGGTGGTTGGATACTTGGATTAACTTTTTGGAGAATAGTTAACGAGAATAGCCTGATTTGCCTTTTTTTTCAATAAACTCAACCATATATATATATATATATATATATATATATATATATATATATATATATATATATATATATATATATATATATATATATATATATATATATATATATATATGTTGACATTCACCTGTTTTTCAACTTTAGTTATATAACTTCTAAAAAACTTTTTAATAATGAAGAATGACATTGTACCTAGACCTCGCAATGGGGCGGGTTTGAAGCGTGTCGACCTTGATCTAAACCCTTTTAAGAAATTTCAAAATCCGATGCAAACCCGCTCCGTAACATGCATGATTTTGAATAATCAAATCCATACTCTTATCCACAGCATCAACGAATATCCAAATCCACCCCGTAACCGTAGGCTTTTTGAATTATCAAACACATTTTACTTAATTCATAAAATAATATTTCTTAAATAAAACAAATGTTGGTTTAGAAAACACATTACGTACTCGAGGACTTTCGATTGGAATAAAAAATCACTATTGTAGTAACTTCTGATTTAGTTTTGACTGTCGATTTTAGTGATGGAGAATAACAATGACAAAATTTCTTTCGGTTGATGACTGAATTTAATGATTTATGAATGAAATATGACGATTGCTTAATGAAATATAAATGAAATGATATCATAATTCTTAATAGAAGATTGAAAGTCTAGAAGTCGGTTCCTTGATTTTTATGTATAAACAGTTTGGTCTTTGGTATTTTCCCTTTTGGACTTTCGATTAGAATTAAAATTAAACTTTAGGCAATATAAATTATAAACCAATAATTAAAAAAGCATACGAGGTGGATCGGAGGTGGATCGGTGATGATCCATACCCGACCCTTTTAATAAAAGGGTTAGTAGCTATGAGTGGTTAAGGGTAAACCAATAAAAAACTATGCTCCAAACCCATATAATTCCTAAGAGATTGGATCATATCAGGGTTAAAACCCGCTCCATTGTCAGCCTAGTTGTACCACCCTTTGTTCCTTATGGCACTTGTTTAAACACTATAGGTATCTCCTCCATAGGATATATCTCCAAGTAAGAATTCAGTCCCATAATTCTTTCTAAGCTCTCATACACTCTCTCAAGTAAGACCTCCCTAACTTAGGCGTCAAAGCGTAATACACTTCAATCCACCTCATCCCAAACCTCTACCCTAGAACTTGGGTAAAGAATTGTATATTGGTCAACTTTTACCAAATTTTGCGTAACTCATTGTAATATCACATTGTACTTCGAAGCAATCCATATACATAATATAACAACTACAAGATTCAAGTTACTAATGAATTCAATTAAACGAGACAAAATATGCAAAATAATATTAATTTAGAACTCTCATTGATAAAATTAATAATAATTTTAATACACGATAAAGCCCATTGATTTACACGGGAACATCGGATGGATAATCTTGCGAATGTTTGTCCATACTTTTTCTTACAAAAGCCTCTTGATCGATAAGGTTTTTAGGGATGACATCATATACGTCACTGAAAAGGTCCCCAAGTGGAGGCTTTACTACTTTCTCTGCCGCTTGAATTGCTTGTGATAACTATATTATTATTACTTACAAAAGTTAGATTAATGTAAGTGAAATAGTAACATATTTACATGGGTAATGTACTATTTTTTACCCATAATAGTAATGTATTTTTATTTTATTACATATTGCTATTATCAATAAAAAAAGGGGTTAATCTCATAAAAGACTTTTTATTTTGTGTTTTTTTCAGATTAAATCTCAACTTTATTTTTTGCCTGAAAAAGACCTTGTATTTTTTTATTTTCCGGAACAAACTAGCAACTTTGTTTTTTTTCCCGAAAAGAACCTCAACCTTCTAACCGCTTCCAAATAAACCCTCAACTTTTTTAGTTTTTCTTGAAAAAACCCTCAACTTCGTTTTTTTTCTCCGAAAAGACTCAACCTTCTAATTGCTTCCAAATAAACTCTCAACTTTTTTTTCCGAAAAGGCCCTCAACCTTCTAATTGCTTCCAAATAAGCCCTCAGCTTTTTTAGTTATTCTCGAAAAAAACCCTCATACTTTACAATTTTTTTGGGGTTCATCTTAGAAAAAAACCTTATATTTTGTGGTTTTCAATTTCCGGAGTAAACCTCAACTATATTTTTTCATGAAAACGACCTTGTATTTTTTTGGATCCGGCCCTTTTAGTCATTTTTCTCTAAAAAAGTTGTAAAATGTGAAGGTTTTTTCAGGAAAAACTACAAAAGTTGAGGATTTATTTTGAAATGTTTAGAAGGTTGAGGGTTTTATCCAGAAAAAAAAAATCTCCGATAAAGTCCGAATATTTTGGGCCGGTTAACGGTTTAATCTCAACATTTATCTTTTGAACAAAAAAGTCCCGATTATTTTATATTTTGCCCAAATTAACGAAACAACCCTTATTTTTTTCAACAGAAAATGACAGATTAAAGTATAAAATTAGATAATCAGGCCTTTTCTGTTCAAAAAATAAATATTAGGATTAAACCGTAAACCGACCAAAATATCAGGCCTTTATCAGAGATTTCTCAAAAAAAAAAAAAAAACGACAAAGTTAAGGGTTTTTTCTGGCAAAAAAATAAAGTTAAGGTTTAATTTGGGAAAAACGCAAAATGTAAAGTCTTTTATGAGATTAACCCTAAAAAATGTAAATACAAAGTACGTTGCTATTATGAAGATTTTAATTTTTTACCTGTTTCCTTATGTTGCTACGGTGTTGTGATTCGGCTTCATCATTCCACCAACCTTCATTTTCGATCCATTTTCTAAATCTCTTTACAGGGTTTTGATCACCTCTCCACCATTCGATTTCTTCAACCGATCGATACTTTGTTGAGTCGTCTGATGTCGAATGGTGTCCTGCTCTATATGTCATCGCCTGTTGTTTGAATTAACAAATAGCAATGTACTTTCATTCATTTATTTAATAATTAATAATTAATAATTAATAATAGTTAATATACCGTTTTACTTTCATTGCTTCTTATTACAATATTGTTGAAAAAAGTGCCCAAATATATAGCAATAGGGTTTTATGTAGAAAAGTGAAAGTCGCATTATTTTGGGAAATTTTTTGATGAAGTCATGGAATAATTTTTTTTAATAGAAAAGTCCTGATTATTTAACATTTTGCCCAGATTAACGAAAAAATCTTTTTTTTTTAACAGGAAATGACAGATTATGTGATTTTTCCAAAATAACTGCTAAAAAAAGGGTTAATTAAAAAAAAAAACAACTTATTATTTTTTTTTTCGGATTAAATCTCAAATTTATTTTTTTCCCTGAAAAAAAACCTTGTACTTTTTTTTAGAAAGAACCTTAAACCTTCTAAATGCTCCTAAATGAACCCTCAACTTTTTTAATTTTTCTCGAAAAAAGCCTACATTTTACAATTTTTTTTGGCTAAAAATTGACTAAAAGGGCCAAATTTGGAAAAATGAAAAACTACAACGTTTTTTTTCAAGCAAAAAATAAATTTGAGGTTTAATCCGGAAAAAACACAAAATATAAGGGTTTTTTTTAGATTAACCTAAAAAACATTCAAAAAATTTCCCAAAATAATGACACTTTTCTGCATAAAACCCTATTAACAATATTATAAAAATAGGATGTTATATAAAATACAAAACAAACCTCAATTAAAACAGGTGTTTGTTCTTCAATAGCCATTTTGCGTGCCTTATGAACAGCTGAATAGACTGCTAAAGCATCGTTTCCATCTACTCGAATGCTCGGAATTCCATATGCTTTCCCTCTTACAACAATTCCATCACCTATTTTTTTTTTTTTAAAAGTCCAAAAGTCAATAATATAATTACAAATTAAGAATATTGAAAAAGAAAAAGAAGTCAAATGCATGAAAATATGAAATAGATTATACTTTGAAAAATCTACACAATGCTATAAACGTGTAGATTTTTCATTTTTCAAAGTACAATTACTTGATAAGTAAATAAATTGAAAATATTAAAGTTGAAAGAAATTAGTTTTTTTTGTTAAAGGAGGAGAGAGAATGTATAATAATAATAATACTTCTAAACTGATCACTGATTGGAGTACTAATAGCCCATCCATTGTTTCTGCAGAAAAAAATTACTGGAGCCTCCATAACTGCAGCAAAGTTTAATCCAGCATGGAAATCTGCCTGTAATAAATAAAATATCACAATTATATAATGAAAAAGGTGATTAATTTTTGAGTAAATTACACGAATGGTCCCTATGGTTTGTGGTAATTTGTGGGTTTGGTCCTTAATTTACTTTTTTAACTCGGAAAGTCCCTACTGTTTGTTTTCATTACGCGTTTGGTCCTTGTCTTACCTAAAAATACTATTATTTAAAAAGGAAAAAATGGTGAGGTAGGTAAGGTAAGGTGAGGGGGTGGGGTTGGGGTTGGGGGTGTTTTTATTTAAATAAATTGAAAATCAAGAGCAAAATAGTTTTTTTAGGTAAGACAGGGACCAAACGTGTAACAAAAACAAACAGTAGGGTCCTTCTGAGTTGAAAAAATAAGTTAGGGACCAAACGCGCAAACTACCCTAAACCATAGGGAGCATTCGTATAATTTACTCTAATTTTTTATAAAAATAAAAAATTATTGATCATATATATATTTTTTATACCGTGCTAGTGCCTCCATCACCAAAATAAGTAACTGTGCATGCATCTTTTTTATCCATCTTCAGAGAATAAGCAGCACCTACTGCATGTGGAATCTGTGGTCTGAAAAGATATTTTTCATTTATTTATGTACTATAGCATCATACTTTTATTTCTTTATATTAAGTATTTTTTTTTATTATTTTTTTTTGGGGGTTAATCTCATAAAAGACGTATTTTGTGTGTGTATTCGGGTTAAACCTTGAACTTTATTTTTTGTCTAAAAAAGACCTTGGATTTTTTTATTTTTTTTTCGAAAAAGCCCTCAACTTTGTATTTTTTTTTTTTTGGAAAAAATCCTCAAGGTTCTAAATGCTTCCAAATAAACCCTCAAGTTTTTTAGTTTTTTTTTCGAAAGGGTTAAGGTAAAAAAAGGCTTTATATTTTGTGTTTTATTCCGGATTAAGCCTCAAATTTTGTTTTTTGGATGAAAAAGATCTTGTATTTTTTCATTTTTTCCGATCTGGCCCTTTTAGTCATTTTTTTTTCCAAAAAAAACTGTAAAATTCGAGGGTTTTTTCGAGAAAACCTAAAAAGGTTGAGGGTTTTCTCGGAAAAAATTACAAAGTTGAGGGCTTTTTTGGAAAAAAAATGAAAAAGACAAGGTTTTTTCAGGAAAATAATAAATTTGAGGCTTAATCAAGAAAAAACACAAAGTATAAGATCTTTTTTGAGATTAACCCTTGTAACAGCCCGGAATCTCAGGTATTATTAAAATTATGTTTTTGGGGTGATTTAAGAGGGGACTCGGCGAGTTGGAGCCTAGACTCGCCGAGTAGGATCGCGGACTTGGTCGCGGGTCCGCGACTGGACTCGACGAGTCCAGATATGGACTCGGCGAGTCGACGCTGTTCAGCAGAAACCCTAACCGTTCAGTTTGGATCGTATTTAACGCCCCTTAGGCCGTCATTTCCAGTCTTTTGGTCAATTGAGAGAAACCCTAATCGCTGTGGACGCCTAGAGCAAGGGAGAAAGCTTTGGAACTTGGAAGAATTGGTTAAGCAAGAAGAAGAGGGATTCGGCTAAAGGAATATCACGGAGGATTGAGTTCTAAGATTTGGGGGACACAGAGAGTGCGTTTCCAGGTAATAACTCGGACCAAATCTGTTACTTTGATGTATTTATGAAATTAGGGTTTATAGAACCCATTTAGTGACTTGATGAAGAAATGCCTTGTTACCCCACGATTATAGTCTTGTATCAGGACCCTTAGAGGTCCAGAAGGTCCCATGCATGTGTACTTCGGGACGAGACCTATCCCAGGAAGCAGTTACGCGTCTGCATAGCATGGACTCGCCGAGTTGTTCTTCAGACTCGGCGAGTAGCTTGAAGATGTGCTGGGACTCGCCGAGTTGTTCATCAGACTCGGCGAGTGGAGTCGGGGTGGCCCCGCGATTCTTCCACGAGGACCTCGTCGAGTCGAGAGGTATACTCGACGAGTAGAAAGGGAATATTCAGGAATCTGTGAGGACGACTAGACTCGCCGAGTCGCCATGGTACTCGCCGAGTCCAGTCGAGTTGACCGTTGACCAGAGTTGACCTAAGTCTGACTTCTTAGGGATAGTCACACTTAGCTGATATGAGTGTTAATGAGTTATGTAATGTTATAGGAGGATTGTAGCTCGTTGGTTTGTGCGCGAGTGATTTCAGGAGTTGCTAGCTTTCAGCACTTACGAGGTGAGTCTTCTCACTATACTCCACCCGGAAGGGTTTGACTGTGTGACCGGAAGGTCAAGTATGTTATGTATTATGTTTATATGCTATAAGTGGTAAGTCAAGTGTTATATGGATATGTATGCTATAAGTGGTAAGTTAAGTGTGATATGGATATGTATGCTATATGTGGTAAGTTAAGTGTTATATGTACTATGTATGATAGGTGGGCCGGAAGGCGATTATGTTATGGGCCGGAAGGCGATTATGTTATGGGCCGGAAGGCGATTATGTTATGGGCCGGAAGGCGTTGTAATGAGGACCAGAAGGTCATGGCCTGGAAAGGCGTATGTGTGTAAGTGTATATTGGGGAACTCACTAAGCATTTATGCTTACAGTTGTTGTGTATGTATGTATTTCAGGTACTAGCGAGGACCGTGGGAAGGCGCCGGCATGATCGATACACACTGAAGATTGTTTTAGATCTTGGGAGTTTGAATAATTGTATTGACGAATAATTAAACTAGTTATGCCTTGTTTTTAATGGAAAATATTATGTTTTAAAAATGAAAAATTTGTTTGAAAAATTTGAGTTGTTACAACCCTTCTCGAAAAAATCCTCACATTTTACAATTTGTTTTGGGAAATTGTCAGAAAAGTCTCAATATTTTTGGGAAAAGTAACAATAAAGTCCCATTTTTTTTAACATAAAAGTCCCGATTATTTAATTCTTGCTCGAATTAACGAAAAAGTCTTTTTTTTGTTTTA
This sequence comes from Lactuca sativa, assembly GCF_002870075.4. Classification (NCBI taxonomy): domain Eukaryota; kingdom Viridiplantae; phylum Streptophyta; class Magnoliopsida; order Asterales; family Asteraceae; genus Lactuca; species Lactuca sativa. Next base: position 107,011,962 of record NC_056623.2, on the reverse strand, counting down.
ACATGAAATGACATTATCATGTAAAATCGAATAATCAAGACTTTTCTGACAATTTCCTTTTTTTTTTGGAAAAAAACGACTAAAAGGGCCAGACCGGAAAAAATGAAAAAATACAAGATCTTTTTCATCCAAAAAACAAAATTTGAGGTTTAATCCGAAAAAAAAAAACACAAAATATAAGGTCTTTTATGAGATTAGCCCTTTTTTTCCTTCCTCTTATTAACACATTTTAGTTTAAAATATATCTGATTATAACATTTAACTTCCATATTTTTCTTATTAGTACATCATACTTTGAAAAATCTACCCAATTGTAGAAATGGAAATTGCTTTGTATCTGTATGATATTTGCTATAATCGGGTAGATTTTATAAATTACAATGCGCTAATATAAAAAGTTTAATAATTTCTTTTTAGGAAAAAAGGAGTAGATTATAAATTTGATATCTTACCCTACAGTAGATGAAACTGTAATGTAATTAAGCTTCTTAGACCCATAATGAATAGGCATCTGTCTCCCTTTTCCATAATCATATTTATTTCCAAACAATTGATTTGCAAATTCTTGTAAAGTAAATCCTCTCCATAATAAAACTCCAGCCTCCCTATACTGCATATCAGAATTTCAAACTTTAATTAATTAATACAAAAAAAAGATGATTTTAATCCATGAAAGTTATGAACAAAAGATCATAAAGTAAAACCTGAGGAAAGACAAAGTCATTAATGTTAAGAGCTGCAGCTGATGCAATATTGATTGCCTCTTCACCAATTGTTGTTAGATAAAATGATATTCTACCTTGTCTTTGTGCCTCATAGAAAATAGTATCCATAACTTGCAGTGTTGCCATGTCAGCATACATTTTCACAGCAAGTTCTTTGCTGATCTGTATGTTGAAAAGACAAAAAGATCCTTTATGTACGTTTAGGAGATATAAAAAGAATCGATCTTGTTAATTAAATAAGTCATGTTTTAGTTTATTACCTGAACTGAATCACTATTGGGGATTATATGTCCATTTTCATTAAGCACTCGATAACAATGAGCCCTTTCCTCTATAGTTTTTGATGTGAAAGTTAGTTTGGGGGTAAACTTGACTTTTCCACCTGGAAAATCTAGGTGTTCCCTTGTAGGAGCTTCATTAGAGAACTGCATCAAGATATGTGTGTTAATAAGGGGATAAAAAAATGAAAGTGATTATTCATAAGAAAAATGTTTATTCCAGTTTCCAAAAAGTAGTGGCACTGACTCAAAAGTCAAAAGTCAAAAGTCAAATCCTGTTTTTAATATGAAAAAGATAGATTTTGTTTCTTTTATTTCGTAAATGAACACCTTGAAAAGGAGGAGTCATAAATAGATTCCATGAGGAAATTAAATATGGGATGTGTTAGAGGAACAGCAATCTAAATCGCGTAAAGTTGAAGGGTGACTTTAAAGTACAGATGAATCCATGTGCTAACAAAGAAGAGAAGTTTGACTTTAATGATAAAAAATGGTCAACTGAAGAACTCTGATTCGATGTAGATACAGAATAAAGTTAGACCTGTAGTAAAGTAATAATGGGTTGTTAAGAGAAGAAAAAGGCTGTCAATAAAGTGAATAAACAAAGCTTTAATCTGTACATGAAAATACCATATCGGTTACTAAGTCAAAAAGTGACATTTTGATAAAGTCAAACCTGTAAAATATTTCAATTGAAAAAGAAGTAATTTGTTGGTTTCACAATGCCCAAAACAGTAATGATTACCATTTCAATCTTGATCCAGAAATAGTTTTACACTTTTACTGCAGAATTCAAGATATGTACCTCTTATTTCATATTTGGATATTTGATATGCAATTCAACTTATCATTTAACCCTTTTATTTAAAGCTAATCCTGTCGATTTACTAAGTTCATCAATTAAATTGATAGTATTGAATTTTGATCATTATGATTCTTACAACTAATCTATTCAATTTCACAAATCAAGTGAAAACAGAAAAATTCAAAGAGCCAAATCAGAGGCTAAACAGGAAAAACGTGAAGCGAAAACACTATTATGATCATTACAACTAAACTAATATTATTGATTTTTGAGTTTCTATGCAAATTTGACCAATACCACAATCATGAGTAGAAAACACAAACTGCTAAAAGCCAAAACTCATCACAAACCAATCAAATCAAAACAAACTAAATCAACAAACACGTCACAAACAAATACAAAAAACTAAGTTGCAAATCACAACGAGAAGATGTTACCGAGTACAGACCTGATCGACGTCGTCGCTAACACTGGTAGCCGTATGCGCTCTTCTCCCTCCGGCGACCGAAGCAAAACAACGAGTTAAAACAATGGAGGAATTAATCCGAGACGAACTCGCATAACTCCAAGCAGGTAACGATGGAGGTGAAATCGTATGAAGAAGACGATGAGCAAACTGCGAACTACCAATGGAACTGGAAGTCGTGCGATTGATTAAGCCTAACATGAGAAACCTCTTGGATTTGAGATTATGCATGATGGAAGATTTCGATTTTGTGAAGTAGGAAGCCATTGAAGAATGAATCAATGAGCAAAACCAGAATTGAAAGCTCTCAGATTGGAGAGAAGAGAGGGAACATTGTTTGTTTAACGATTGAATTCAAGGAGGAAGAAAGGGTATTTATTATGGAGCACCAAATCAACAAACTTTACCAAATAGATAGAAACAAATACGTCAAAAGTTTGTCTTCTTCAAATGTATCGTATAATATATTCAGGAGACGTAATCTAGTAGCCGTTTGGTAAATATGGGTTGGGAAATAACAATATAACATAACATATTATAATATAATTTAATATTTAATATTAGAATTAAATATAAAAATGTAACATATTTTCTGTTATTTTGTTGGTTATTTTTTGTAACGATCAAATGTTCTTTTTGGTTAATTGAAAAAAATGTTATTTTTTTTTCTAGTTATATGATTTTGTTTATGGATTTAGCTATTAAGCTATTTTATTATTGTTATTATTATCATATTATGTTTATGGTTATATTCATTGTATTTGTAGTTTTATTATTGAATGAATTTACGAAACTAATTGGTTTATATGAAGGACTTCAAATAGGTTATCAAGTTGTTCATTATTATAGATTTTGAATTATTAAACTATAGATTTAGAACATTTTTATGTTAAAAACAAGAAACAATGCCACTACTTTTGATTTTATATTGATGTCGAATTGTTTAATGGGTCACAATTGTCATGTAGCGAGTGGGTATGCAGGGTTATACAGACAGCTTATGCCAACCATGATTCCAAATATAGTATAAGTGTCGTATATAAATAAATAAATGGATAATCACGTAATATATTTTTTGATTTTTATATATTTAGTCACTAAGGTATTTTTTTTTCATTTATGTTTATCCTTTCAATTTGTTAAATTGTACACATTCAGTCATTATGACCAATTACTCCAAGTTAGTCGGGAAAAATGACTTAATAGGATAATATATTTCTCATTTTATATATATTTAGTCCTTAATATTTTTGTATACATTTAGTCATTAATATTTTTTTAGTTTCAATTTTTGTTTTTGTACTTATTCAGTATTTATGAATGATTTCTGTAGGTTTTTCTCACGACATTTCATGTGGGACAGTAATTGATGAATTGTGTGGGGTTGTTGATGTTTATGTGTAACGTCTCATTTTCACGAATAAAAAAATTTCGTTTTTAAATAAGGCGAAAGTCCCTAATTATAAATCCATTATTAAGAAAAAACGTTTATTCCAAAATACATTTATTGAAAATCAGAGTAATATAAGAAACGCAGAATCCTCAATACTATTGATGAGTTTGTACAATCATGTCTTCGCCTTCCCGCGATCAACGATAGAACCTGAAAACATAAACAACTTGGTAAACACAAAATGACTTAATAGGGTAATAAGGTAATATATTTCTCATTTTGTACACATTTAGTCCTTAATATTTTTGTACACATTTAGTTATTAATACTTTTTTTTGTTTCAAAATAAGTCATTTTTGTTTTTGTACTCATTCAGTACTTATGAATGATTTCTGTAGTTTTTTCTCATGACATCTCATGTGGGACAATAATTGATGAAGTGTGTGGGGTTGTTGATGTTTATGTGTAACGCCTCATTTTCACGAATAAAAAATTTCATTTTTAAATAAAGTGAAAGTCCCTAATTATAAATCCATTATTAAGAAAAACGTTTATCAAAATACATTTATCGAAAATCAGAATAATATAAGAAACGCAGAATCCTCAATACTATTGATGAGTGTGTATAGTGATGTCTTCGCCTTCCCACGATCAACGATAGAATCTGAAAACATAAACAATTGGGTAAACACAAAATGACTTACTAGGGTAATAAGGTAATATATTTCTCATTTTGTACACATTTAGTCCTTAATATTTTTGTACTCATTTAGTCATTAATATTTTTTTTGTTTCAAAATAAGTCATTTTTGTTTTTGTACTTATGAATGATTTCTGTAGGTTTTTCTCACGACATTTCATGTGGGACAATAATTGATGAAGTGTGTGGGGTTGTTGATGTTTATGTGTAACGTCTCATTTTCACGAATAAAAAATTTCATTTTTAAATAAGGCGAAAGTCCCTAATTATAAATCCATTATTAAGAAAAAACATTTATCAAAATACATTTATTGAAAATCAGAGTAATATAAGAAACACAGAATCCTCAATACTATTGATGAGTGTGTACAGTGATGTCTTCGCCTTCCCACGATCAACAATAGAACCTGAAAACATAAACAACTGGGTAAACACAAAATTTAGTGGGTTTCCTCCAAAATACCCGATACAACAAATGTATTATCATGCATAACGGGCCCACACTCATCAGATTTCAGTCATCAGACTGGAATGCCAACATGTAACAGGTTCAATCAGTCATTGGACTAGAATACCCAGGGTTTGTCAGCATGCCGCCTTAACCCAACCGTTTTTCTCGAGTCGCCGTGCCTACGGCTTACAGTCGGTCCGTACCAGGTATCTTGGCATATAGCATATAGCAGGACCACCTCAACCTATCCCACCACTATATGGCTATCCCACGTAAAATGTCGTGAGAAAAACCTAAATAAATCATTCATAAGTATTGAATGAGTACAAAAACAAAAATGACTTATTTAGCAAATATATATATATATATATATATATATATATATATATTAAGGATTAAATGTGTACAAAAATATTAAGGACTAAATATGTACAGAGTGAGAAATATATTACCATATTAAGTCTTTTTTACCGGCTAACCTGGAGTAGCCGATCATAAGGACTAAATGTGTATAGTTTAACAAGTTGAAGGGGTAAATATGGACGAAAAAAAGTTAGTGACTAAATATGTACAAATCAAAAAATATATTACCCTTTTAAGTCATTATCCCATAAATAAACTTTGAAAATGGGATCTTAAAATAGAAGTAAACTAGAAAATGCCTAAGCCCCTCTTCGTAGGGAAGCAGTTAGGGGCGTGCGGTGAACGTAATCTGCAAATTTTCTGTGTGGTAAGGGCATATTTTGTTATTTTTTAAACACATAGATTGTTTATGTAAAAAAAACTACACAAGGAATTTTTTATAAATTACGGGGACAAATTTTATAATTTATTTTCTACATAAAGATCAAACCTGCCAACATACAGAAATCATGAACATATGGATTGTTTTTGTGGAAAAAAAACTTTACAAGAACCTTTTCTATACATTACAAAATTATAGGGACTAAATCAGCCAAAATTCAAAACCGACAAAACTTTTTAAAACCAAAAACCTTAATCTTTCTAAGAGGTTTCATAATAATAATAATAATAATAATAATAATAATAATAATAATAATAATAATAATAATAAAATGTACAACAATTAAGAGTGGAAAGAAAAAGTAAAACATGTCAAAAGTGGAAAGTATTGTACCAAAAGTGTGAAACAAAAACTATTATAATCAAATTGTGAAAGACCACTTTTACTTTGTTAAGCCATTTGCTTTTAATATATATAATAAAAGTATATTTTCTATTATTTTATCCTCTTATTTCATCATTTTATCTATTTAAAGATTGATATATGTAATGGACTAATTCTTTTGGGGAAATGACATAAATGTCCGTAATTTTTAGGATTGGTCCATTTAATCCATAAAGTATTTTTGTTGATTTATGAGGACATAAACTTGTTTTTTTCGGGTCAACTACGTACTTTTTTGAAGTTTGGAAGGGGTAAGCCAACCACATCTTTGCCACCTCATTTATTTATGCCACATACGCTTGCTGACTGTGTCGTTTATGCATTTAATAAGACTAATACCGACAAACACTTTTACTAGTTCCTTATGCTTCGACTGAAAACCCTTACTTCATTTCTTCTCTTCAAACCCCAGACATGACTGATGTATACATCATTGTCGATTTGCACTTCCAAAGTATCTTTGCTAAGTACCCCATACGCTACACCAACGGGATTAGTCAGTGGCTGGTGAACATTGATTTCGCCAGCATGACAAGGACGAGTGCTATGTGTTGAAGAAAAATGTGAGAAGTTATATTACTATCTTCTTGATATTGATTTTACAAATGGTTTGAGGTTAATTCAGAACGAGCTAGATTATGCCTAATTAATAGCAGATGCTAATGAATGTGGTGTTGAACTCCCTATATATGTAGACCATTTTAGTAATGCTAACGTGCAAGAATGTTTGGATGAAGAAACATAGAAAATTGTTGATAATATACAGGAAGAAGTGCTTGATGATACGGAAACAATCCACACATGGCATGAGGATGATAATAGCAACCCTTATTTTTTCAAAAAGGATAATGGGCCAGATTTTTAGATCGGTGAGAATGTAGTTCTAGGTGAGCCTGTTGATAAAGAAATGGGAGACAATGAAGATGTTGATCCTAAATCGCTTAATATCTTTTTAATGAAAAGCTATACTAGAAGAAGTAATAACCTATGTTAGGTATGAGGTTTGAGAATCCTTAAGAATTGAAACACATGGTTTGTAATTATGCAGTGGCAAACGGTTATCAATTATGTGTTGTGAAAAATGATAGTAGACGGTTATTAGCCAAATATTGTGATGGCAAATGTAGTTTTAGGGTTTGGGGGTTCCGTGGATGAGTGATGATAAGTCTTGCTAGATCAGGTCTCTTATAAGTGACCATTATAGTACAAAGAATTTTATAAGTCCCCAATCTGCTAGTGTATCAATCAGATCCGTTTGATGGTGCGAAATCCCAATCAAACGGATGATGTCAGATCAAATAGAAGAGAAGGAGAAGAAGAATAACTTGAATCTATGATGTATTGAAGATATGAATGATGCTCCTTACACAAGATTCTCTCACACACACTATTCTTCTCTCTAGTTTCTCTCTCTAGAACATGCTCCTCCTCTCTAGCCTTACACTCCTCACACCCCTCACCCTATATATAGTATTACCAGCTGTACACCCATGTACGGCTGTACACAGGTGTGCGGTTGTACACACAAGTACGGCTGTACATAGCTACTAAATTACAGAAAAATATATTTTCTTAGAAAAGCAAAGTATAAACCAATATTTTGACCCAACAATCTCCCCCTTGGTTTATAACTTTCTTTTCTAAATGACCCAACAAGCTCCCCCTAAAAAGTAGCTAGTTTTTCTTGTTAATCTTCAATGGGAGCTTTGGCTTCAGCATTAATCTTCAAATTCTTCACAGCATCAAGATGAACATATGAATCTTCCATGAATGACTTCATCTTGAGCGGTTGGGCTTATCTTCAAATTTTGACATTGAACGCACATTGGGTGAGGAGGCTTCTTGAAGAGATTCATGATAGATGGCGCTTTCGGCTTGAGAATCTCCAGAGAGAACAGAGAGAACGAATCTTCTGGATCACTCCAGCAGGTTCAAGATAGCAGCAAACTGATTGAGGGGGTTTCAATGCAATATGTCACATAATCTTCAAGTGCAACTTCACCTTGCTTCTTGGGTTGAAGGATTGAATGTTTAAAGAATAATCTTCATTTCTTTCTCTTTCGAATGAAAATTCTTCGATGATCACGAATGAAGCCTTGGCTCAGAAATCTCGATACAGTCTCCATGAGTCTCATCTACACCTGAATTCACTTTTCAAGACAAAACAAAACTAAAAGAAAACTTTAGCACACAATATTTTTGGGTTTTTCATATTTTCTGAAAAAAAATAAAACAGAAACAAAAATATTTTGGATTTTCTGAACAAGAAAATAACACTATTTTTGGATTTTTTTTTTAATTTTCTGATTTTTGTTTGATTTTTGAAAAAAAATTAATTTAATTTTTTTTCTGATTTTTATTTGATTTTTAAATTTATTATTATTATTATTATTATTATTATTATTATTATTATTATTATTTTAATTCTCCCCCTAAATTTGTGCATAGAGGAAAACTATGAACAAATTTAACAAAAACAAAAATATTTGGGATCAAAGTTGTGAGACAGTCTTAACTTTGTTTATCAGTACCTTCACCTTCATGAATAGATCTGGTCAATCTCCGGTATTGTGGTCCACTTAAACACGAAGGATATTGACAAACTTTTCTAAATAAACCATTTAGCTGACGACGACCACGGGTATTGACAAACTTAAACACGAAGGGTATTGACAAACTTAAACACGAAGGATATTGACAAACTTTTCTACAGGCAGCCTCTTAAATGGTTCAATTTTAGTTGCACTAGAACGTGTTCTCCACTTCCCGATATACCCTGGTTATCAAGAACTTCCTAAGGACTGCTTACTTTAGATGAGCAGAAAATTATTAGGAGAGAGAATTGATTTAGACTACATATGCTATACACCCAGGTTGGATCTCTTCCAATCACGTAGAGGGTGAAACATATGACTAACTAGAGACTTAGAGGTATTGAGAAGTAGAAGGTTGTATATGTTATGTACCAGGTTGGATTACTAATCACGTAAAGGAGACAACATATGACTAACAGACAGAAAGAATAGCATAGATAGAAGATGCAGATAGACAGAGTTGCAAATGTTGTGGTCCAGGTCGGATCTTTCAATCACACAAAGGAGGCAACATATGGCTAACAGTATAAAAGAAAAAAATAACTTTCTACAGACCTAATTTATCAGAACCCCCCAGTCGCCCTATCAGAACCAGAATTAAGGACATAAGTCCGTACATCAAGGAAAAGTTGAACCACTGTTTTAGATGCGTATTAATTTAGTGTATCCCGTGGGTTCCCGTGTTTATCTCATTGCTCAATCTACTCGAGAGTCGTATGGTCAGTGCAAACAATCCTATCTAAATCCACACTGTCAATTCCTTCGTGCCTACCAGCACATTGAACACAGAGTCTAGACAATTCAGATTTAGTCCTTTACACATGTTTTAGACTGCCCGTTATCACTTTATCTTTATATCACTTCCCAGACAATACCTACTGACGAAAAACATAAGAAAATTAAAGAAAAATGTCTTTGAAATGAATCAATGTAAGATAAACTCATGAGTATAGAGAGCAAAACGCAAACCGTAATTCATCGATTGAATTTGCATCCAGAAGGTCTGAGAAAAACATGCATAATCTCATAACAGATCCGAAAATTCTTCATGTTATTAAGCACTAACCCCATTTGTGATCCCTTTATTTCTTCCTTTCTTTCCCGCAAAGGACACATACTCTCAAACAAATTTCTGAATGTTGTACAGTTGAGAGATGTCCCCTATCATGTGCCTGGAACAACCATTACCAACAAACCGAAGTCTGATGATATGCCTCCATAGCTGCTCCGACACAGAGCGAGATTAGTTGGTCTTTGGAACCCAATCCATTTTGAAATTGGGTTGACCTTTTTCATCCTTTCACGGTACTCTCTCCCATGACATATCCTGTTTATGACAAACAGAAGATGAAGAAATATTAGAAGCATTAGATGATTTGGAAGATTGAGCCTTCAGAACCCATTTGTAATTGGGTTTAACCCATTTCTTGTTTGAGCGGATGGGTGCCCCGACACTTGTTTCAGAACTTGAAGCCGATCGTTGAGATGACTTTGACCTAACTGGTCTTGGCTTCACAGGAGCATCTCTTGAACTTGACTTCTGGGCCGACATTCCCTTCTTGCCCTTGGGAGTTGATTTCTTGGCCTTGGGAGTTGAACTCTTGCCCTTCTGCGCATTCCAGTCACTATTGTGCGATTGTGACCTCGAATGATTTCTTTTGTAGAATCTCCCACCCTACGCGTTCTGCCAACCTTGTGCATAGTAGGGAACGTATGCACGATTTGGACAATTTCGGGAAATGTGTCCAGGTGTTCCACAGTGAAAACATGTCCTTTTCTTCATTGGGAAGTTGTTTCTTCCTGCCCCTGGTGGCGTACCCTTGCCTTGTCTCTTATTGTTCCCACAAGCACAGTTGCAGTAAGCACTCTAATTTGCTTGTTTTGGAGGCCTGTATTTACCAACAACAGGTTGATTAGAAGCAACAGATTCAGAGTTCAAGGGGTCGTTTGTTTGTTCAGTAGAGTTCTCCTTGTTCTCATCCTCTACTACTTTGCCTGCACATGAAGTAGAAGCATCAAAAACATTCACCTTAATAACCTCAGTAGGCCTTGATTGTTCAGTCTTAACTAAAGCTAAAGCAGGTTTAGGGAGTGGGCCAAACTGAGTAGGTGTCTTTTCTTCATTGGTCTCAAGGGATGGGTTATAGTTGTCATTAAAAGGAGGTGGCACACTGTGACACCCTAGACCCTTGTTTTGATTATCTTTGAATTTTAATTGCTTCTCAATCATCGAGGCAACTACCTCACTTGACACGTCATATTTTCTAAAATTAAAATCTGCATTTTCAAATTTGTTTTTCAATGTGTCAAGCTCGGCAGTCACAGAAGCAAGTTATCTCTTAATATAGTTATAATTTTCACATTTATTGCTTTATTCTTCTTGAAGTTTTCGAAAATCCTTAGTTTTGGCCTCTAGTTGTGCTTTTAAGGGTTTTTGACCTTTCCTTAGAATATAGCCTTCATATTTAAGGTCCTCATTTTCTCTTTTTAGCAAATCAATTTGTTCGCGAAGAAATTTAATTGTAGCTTCACAAGATGGAGTACATGAAACTTCATTTACCGGAATGGATGAGAAACTCATTTTTATAAAAAAAAAATGCCCTTTGACTAAAAACTCAAAAGTCAACCTTAAAAGTCAAACTTCAAAGTCAAACCGAAAAGCTAAATTTAAAATTTTGAAAGTCAAACAAAAAAGTCAAAGTTTAAAGTCAAAGGTCAAAATTTAAAGTCAAAGTCAAAATTTTAAGTAAAAAGTCAAAAATTAAAAACTAAAATTTTTGGGTGAAAAAGGAATTTAAAAATAAAAGGAAATTGTTTTTGGGGTTAAAAGTGTTAAAAATGCGAAAGTTGAATCGAAATAAGGACGCCTTAAGTTTTAAAAAGGGAACGAAGAAACCATCCAACAATTTCAGATGGTAAGGCGTTGCTTTGATGAAGGGGATGGTGCGAGTTCAATTCCTAGCAACTACAAATTCGCTTCCCTTTTTTTTAATAAGATGCTGCGATGTCTTGAGCTGACCAGGAGCTCCGACGACTCCGACGACTGAAGCCTCGCACACCCTCCGAAGCCGCTTAGCTGAGAACACCGTCCGAAGCCGCACACCGAGTCGTACACGTCCGAGCCACACACCGAGGCCGCAAAGCTTCAACTCGCCGCACACCTTCAATCAGATCACAAAAAAACAACGTTTTTCACCATTTTTGCTCCAAAACTCGTTCAAAAACTCGTTTTTATCAAAAATGCAAAGAACAAACCCCCTTATTTTGCCCCGATCTATCCAAAAACGCAAAATTCCTTTCAAAATAAGATCAAATAAGCTTCAGATCTGACAAAACTGATTGATACAATCCAAGTTCTGATACCAATTGTAAGTCCCCAATCTGCTTGTGTATCAATCAGATCCGTTTGATGGTGCGGAATCCCAATCAAACGTATTATGTCAGATCAAATAGAAGAGAAGGAGAAGAAGAATAACTTGAATCTATGATGTATTGAAGATATGAATGATGCTCCTTACACAAGATTCTCTCACACACACTATTCTTCTCTCTAGTTTCTCTCTCTAGAACATGCTCCTCCTCTCTAGCCTTACACTCCTCACACCCCTCACCCTATATATAGTATTACTAGCCGTACACCCATGTACGGTTGTACACAGGTGTGCGACCGTACACACGGGTACGGCCGTACACAGCTACTAAATTACAAAAAATATATTTTCTTACAAAAGCAAAGTATAAACTATATTTTTGACCCAACAATCTCCCCCTTGGTTTATATCTTTCTTTTTCTAATTGGCCCAACAAACTCCCCCTTCCCAACGTGTCACAACCTGATTCTTACACACCCTAATCTCATGCACCACATGATTAATCAACCTAAATTCATGACTCACCAACACCATCCCTCCATCCCACTCGTTTAACGCCTCATCCAAACTATCAATCGTTTCAATATCCAAATGATTCATCGGCTCATCAAGCAAAAGCATCTGCGGTTGTCGAAACGCCAACCACGCGAAAATCACCCGACTCTTCCGCCCGTCAGACAAATTCTTCATCGGCATCACATGCGCTTTCCCGGTCAACCCAAACCGCCCGATACTCGCACGCATCTTCTCCTCTTCGTTCCCTGGGTACTCCCTCATCATATACAACAACGCCGACATCTCCAAATCCAACTTCTTCGCCAAATGTTGATGATACTGCGTGATTCTCAAATGATTGTGTCGTCTCACCATGCCATCAAGAGGAACAAGCTCTCCCATCATTAGCTTTATCAAAGTACTTTTCCCCGCTCCGTTGGGGCTCACCAACGCGACACGGGAATCAAGGTCAATGCCGAAGTCAAGACATTTGTAGATGAGATTCTCTGGGGTGTAACCGAAGGAGACTTCGACGAATTGCAGGACAGGCGGCGGGAGTTTACCGACGTCGACGAAGTGGAAGACGAGGACTTTGTCACGTGCGACTTTTTTGGTGAGGCCGCTGCGTTCCATTTTCGCGAGGGTTTTTTCTTTCGATTGGGCGAGTTTGGCAGACCCGTGACCGAATCACGCGATGTATTCTTTCATGTTGGCGATTTGGTCTTGTCCCTATTCGTATTGTTTCATTTGGTTTTCTTCGAGTTCGGATCGCATTTGGATGTATTGGTCGAAGTTTACCGTGTAGATTTTGAGTTTCTTGCTTTGCATGTGGATGATGTTGGTGCATACTCCGTTTAGGAAATCTTGGGAGTGGGAGACAACTACGAGGATCCGCTCGAAGTTTTTTAGGGTTTCATCCAACCACACACACACTTACAGAACAAGATGATTAGTGGGCTCATCAAGCAACAAGATTATTGGGTTCATAAACAAAGCACGAGCCAAAGCAATACGCATCCTCCACTCACCAGAAAAGTCTCTTATTTTCTTTGCTTGCATTTGTTTATCAAATCCAAGACCATTTAAGATCTCAGTTGCATGTTTCTCTGCAGTTGATGCATCCATGGCATCTAATTGTTCATAGATACGATCAAGTGCACCACCACCACCAACGTATTGAGCAGCTAAACGTTCAACTTCAGCTTCCAATTTGAGCCTTTCTTCATCACAATTCTTGACAGCTTCAAGTGATGACATGTCACGAAACGACCCAAAAATACGACCCAAAAATTTTTGTTTTTAATATAGTCAAAACTGTAATCAGAGCATCATATAATAAAACCATGCGTGATGTATTCCAAAACATAATAAAATACTGTGCGGAAAACTGTATCATACTACATCAGATCAAAACATCTAAATCAATCCCAGGCTAAAGCTGAGGCTGTGGTGTGTGCGATGCCATCATCCCGAGCTCTTCCCTTTGCTTGCGGAAGTACCTGAAACCAAAACTGAAACTGTAAGCACGAAGCTTAGTGAGCTCCCCCAAAATACCACATACCATGCAATAGCATATAACACATATAGGGCCTTGCCCACTGCATCGGGCCGAAGCCCGGAAACTGCATCGGACCGAAATCCGGAACTGACTGGGACCTTGTCCCCTGCATCGGACCAAAGTCCGGAAACTGCATCGGACCGAAGTCCGGAACTAACTGCATCGGACCGAAGTCCGGAACTAACTGCATCGGACCGAAGTCCGGAACTAACTGGGACCTTGTCCCCTGCATCGGACCGGAGTCCGGAACTAACTGACTGAACATATCATAGCATATCAACTAGCATAAACACACATACTGCATACTACATCGAGCCGTAGCCCGGAACACATAGCACGTAACACATAAACCATAGCACATAAATCTTGTCTGAGCCACGAAGGCATCAAACATACTAGCTGCTACATCGGACCGAAGTCCGGAACTACTGCTAACTGGACGGGCCGGCATTGGCCTTAGACCCGTCCCTACTTGAAGGAAACTCACCTCGTAAACTGGCGGCTGAGTGTGTGTCTCTGAAAGCTACCGGCTGCTGCTCCTGAATCTCCTCGGCTACAAGCCCAAGAACACACTCAATCAAATACTAAACACTGCACTTGGGGTAAAAATGACTCTTTTACCCTTGGTCAAAGTCAACTCACTTTTGGGACTGACTCGCCGAGTTGGGTCACCCAACTCGCCGAGTCCTACTCTCACTTCTCAGTTCTACCCGTTGCTACTCGTCGAGTGTGGCATCGACTCGACGAGTACCCTCTTGATCCAAGAACTCAGACAATCTTCATCCGACTCGCCGAGCCGTATGAACAAACTCGACGAGTTGTTCATGAACCTAAGAAGATTGTCTTGAACTCGCCGAGTTGTATGAACAACTCGCCGAGTCCCTCCATCACTGAGTCTACCCTCAACTTGCTGAGTCCACTCTCTAACTCACTGGATTCACTCGACACTGGTCAAAATGAAGGACTCGGGAGTTCGCGACCCAACTCGCCGAGTCGTTCTTCCCGACTCGCCGAGTTGCCGCCATGCAACTGATTTTTACTCGATTTTGTTTGAATCCAACGCATACAATTGATAGATCTGAGTCCAATAAGTTGATTTACCACGTAAAGTTTCCAACTTTACGTGCACATCCTCATGAATAAGGGAAATAAGGCTAAAAGATGCATAAAATGGGTAGATCTATGATTAATATGCAAAGTAACTCCAAAAAGACAGAAGATATGGGCTCTACAACACCCCAACATTCAGATCCAAAGGTATTTCGACTTATTAAGACATTCATGCAAACATAAGGCTTGGAACAAACATCAATTAGCTCTTAGAAGAGCTCTAATGGAAGTTAAAGCATCAAATAAGAAGGGAACTCCGAAAATACCTCAATAAACTCAGATTTGCCCTTGGATCTTTGCAATACAACTCGTTTCCTTGCTTCTTTCTTCTTCTCCTTCTTCACACCTTCACAAAATGGCACCAAATCACTTATAAGCTCTCAAGGGAGGATTAGGGTTTTCTCACTGAGTTTTCAGGGTGAGGGAGGCAAGAATGGGGCTATAAGGTGGTTTAAATAGTGGGCAACCCGGGGATTTAGGGTTTCACCCAGATGGATGGACTCGCCGAGTCCAGAATATGGACTCGCCGAGTCCCCGGCTCACGCGTGCTCGCAGCCGCGACCCTACTCGGCGAGTCAGGCTATGAACTCGCCGAGTTCCTCTTGCAAAACTCACAACAAATACCAATAAATTAACATACCGGGAACGGTTCGTTACAATTCTCCCCCACTTGACTCAGACTTCGTCCTCGAAGTCTGCTACGGCTGGATCTGCAAATAACTCTGGGTAGTGCTCTCTCATCTCCTCCTCAGCCTCCCACGTCCACTCAGACCCCTTCCGGTGCTGCCACTGCACCTTTACTAACTGAATTTCCTTGTTCCTCAAGGTCTTGGTCTTCCGGTCCAGAATCGCGACCGGTCTCTCAATATAATTCAGGCTACTATCAACCTAAATATCCTCTAGGGGAACGACTGCTGATTCATCCACCAAACACTTCCTCAACTGAGACACATGGAAAGTGTTGTGGATCTGACTAAGCTCTTCAGGAAGATCTAACCGATAAGCAACCCGACCCACCCGGGCCAAAACCCTGAAAGGACCAATAAATCTGGGGCCCAACTTGCCCCTCTTCCGGAACCTGATGACACCCTTCCAAGGTGAGACCTTCAGAAGGACCATATCTCCCACCTGGAACTCCAAGTCCGAACGCCTCCTATCGGCGTAGCTCTTCTGCCGACTCTGAGCAGTTTGCAGTCTACTACGGACCTGCTGGATCAACTCAGTCGTCTTGAGCACCACCTCTGTGCTCCCAATGACTCGCTGACCGACCTCGCCCCAACAAATCGGGGTCCTACACTTCCTCCCATACAGCATCTCAAAGGGAGGTCGGTCAATGCTCGCATGGTAACTGTTGTTATACGAGAATTCCGCTAACGGAAGGTACGTATCCCAACTGCCACCGAAATCTAGAACACATGCCCTGAGCATATCCTCTAGAGTCTGAATCGTCCTCTCGCTCTGCCCGTCTGTCTGAGGGTGGAAAGCGGTGCTGAAATGGAGACGAGTACCCATCTCGTCGTGGAATCGCTTCCAAAATCTGGATGTGAAACGGACATCTCGGTCAGACACCACTGATACCGGCACTCCATGACGTGCCACGATCTCACGCACATAGATATCGGCTAACTTCTCCGCCGATATAATCTCCTGGATCGGGATAAAATGGGCACTCTTCGTCAACCGATCCACTACTACCCATATCGAGTCCACTCCACGTGCGGTCCGGGGAAGCTTGGTGACAAAATCCATGGTAATGTCCTCCCATTTCCACACGGGAATGTCTAACGGTTGCATCCTGCCGTGAGGTCTCTGGTGCTCCGCCTTGACCTTCCGGCAGGTCAGGCATCTCTCGACGTACCAGGCGACGTCCCGCTTCATGCAGGGCCACCAATAATCGGGTCGAAGATCTCGGTACATCTTTGTCGCTCTTGGGTGGATAGAAAATCGAGACTTATGAGCCTCGTCCAATAATACCTGCCGTACCCCACCCCAGTACGGTACCCATACCCTACCATGAAGCGTCAACAAACCCCGACTGTCGTAGTCAAATGAAGCTACTCGGCCCACTATCCTCTCACACTTCTGCCTCTCCTCCTTGAGGCCCTCCATCTGAGCCTCCTTGATCCGCTCCAATAGTGGAGTGATCACTGTCATCCTCATACACAGATCCCTGATTGGGGCCGCCGACACCTTACGGCTTAGGGCGTCGGCCACCACGTTGGCCTTCCCTGGATGATAAAGGATCTCACAGTCATAGTCCTTCAGCACGTCCATCCACCTCCTCTGCCTCATATTCAGACTCGGCTGATCCATAAGATACCTCAAACTCTTATGATCCGTGTATATAGTACAACGGACCCCATAGAGGTAATGCCTCCAAATCTTGAGGGCAAACACAACTGCCCCCAGCTCCAAATCATGGGTAGGATAATTAGCCTCGTGAGGCTTCAACTGTCTCGAGGCATAAGCTATCACATGGCCTCGCTGCATCAGAACTGCTCCCAAACCTGTGATCGAGGCATCACAATAGACTACAAAGTCCTCTACTCCCTCTGGCAAGGTAAGGATCGGAGCCTCGCACAATCTCTGCCTGAGGGTCTCGAATGCTGTCTGCTGCTCTGGACCCCAACGAAATACCACTGATTTCTTGGTCAGTCGGGTGAGCGGCACTGCTATCTTGGAGAAATCCTGAATAAATCTCCGATAATACCCTGCCAACCCTAGGAAGCTCCGAATCTCAGATGGAGACTTCGGGACCTCCCACTGCATCACGGCCTCTATCTTGGCCGGATCTACCAGAATACCCTTCTGGTTGACGAGGTGACCAAGGAACTGCACCTCGCGCAGCCAGAACTCACATTTGGAGAACTTTGCGAAAAGTCTCTCCCTCCTCAAAACCTCTAGCACCTCCCGCAGGTGCTCCTCGTGCTGCTCCTGCGTCTTGGAATACACCAAGATGTCATCTATGAACACTATCACTGACCGATCCAGCATCGGCCTACACACGCGGTTCATGAGATCCATGAACGCGGCTGGAGCATTGGTGAGCCCAAATGGCATCACCACAAACTCGTAATGACCATACCTGGTCCTGAAAGCAGTCTTCTGTACATCCTCATCTCTAACCCGCATCTGATGATATCCGGAGCGTAGATCGATCTTGGAGAACCAAGACGCTCCCTGAAGCTGATCAAACAAATCATCTATCCTCGGAAGTGGGTAACGGTTCTTCACCGTTACCTTATTCAACTCCCGGTAATCTATACACATACGATGCGACCCATCCTTCTTTCTCACAAACAGGATCGGCGCTCCCCAAGGCGAACTGCTCGGTCGAATGAAACCCTTGTCTAACAGCTCCTGCAGCTGTGTAGACAACTCCTGCATCTCAGGGGGAGCTAGTCGATACGGTGCCTTGGCTATCGGAGCCGCACCAGGGACGAGGTCGATCCGGAACTCGACCTGTCTCTCAGGAGGTATCCCCGGCAAATCCTCAGGAAACACATCTGGGTAGTCTCGAACAATAGGAACATCATCCACTGTCGACTTGCCCTTCTCCCGGGCATCCAAAACGTAGGCTACAAAACCGGCGCAACCCTGCTGAACATAGCGCCTCGCCCTTGCGGCGGAACAAAAGGTCGGTCCTTGCTGTGGCCTCTCGCCCTGAATCACCAACTCTCCCCCACTGGGAGTGCGAACCCTCACTAACTGAAGCTCGCAATCAATCACCGCCCCATTGGGGCTTAGCCAATCCATACCCACAATAACCTTATTCCCTCGCAGGGGAATAGGTACCAGATCCACTGAAAACTGCTCATCAAATAACTGAAGAGAACACCCTCTGTGCACTCTGCCGACCCTCACGGTCCTATCATCCGCTATCTCAACCTCTAATGGACAATCCAGCTCCCCTGGAGCTCTACTGAACCTCTTGCTAAGCGCAAGAGATACGAATGATCGGGTAGCCCCCGAATCGAATAATACCAAAGCAGAAATGCCGTTCACAGAGAACGACCCTGAATAAAACATACAACCATAAGCAACATTTAGTCAATAATAATAAAGAGATAAAAGGGAAGATACATACCCGTCACCACATCAGGAGTCGCTCGCGCCTCCTCTGCTGTCATCTGAAACGCCCTACTCTTCGCCACTGGCGCATCAGCTCGGCCCTGTCGGCCATCTGTAATCCTCAAGGTAGCAGGGGCAGGTGCAGCCACCTTCCCTGCTGAAGCTAAACTCGGACACTGGGACTTTTTATGTCCCCTCTGATTGCACTGAAAGCAAATCAGATCTGATGCTACGACGGCAGTAGCAGGGGCCGTACAATCCCTACTCAAATGCCCAATCCGACCGCACTTGTAGCAGCCGGAACTCCCTGCCTTGCACGCTCCCTCGTGCAATCTCCCACACTTGCCACATCGACCGTGGCTCTGCTGACTCCTAGATCTGTGATCCGAAACCTTGGGCTTTTTGCCCGAACTGCCTGAACCCGAAACCGCCTCCGGTTTCCTCTTCTTCTCCATCTCAAGATCAATCTCCCTCTCCCGAGCTCTAGCAATCATATCTTCCAGCGTTTTACAGCTGGACCGGCTCACAAACTGGCGGATATCGCTCCGCAACATCTCATGATAACGGGCCTTCTTCATTTCCTCATCAGCCACATACTGAGGAACGAGAAGAGCCCTCTCCCTGAACTTGGCGGTGATCTCCGCCACTGTCTCTGTAGTCTGGGTGAGGTCCTGAAACTCCCTAGCTAGCTGTTGCACCTCAATGACCGGTGCAAACTCCGCCCTGAACCTGGTAGAGAAATCAGCCCAGGTCATGGCGTCCAATGCTGCATCATCCCCAATAGCATGCCCGACCTCCTCCCACCAATCTCGTGCCCTGTCCTTCAGAAGACAGGACGCCAATCTGACCTTGTCCCCCTCGGGACATCTGCTAGTACGGAAAGCGTTGGCCACATCTGCCAACCATCTGGTGCTCGCTATGGGGTCCCGCGCCCCATGATAGTCCGGAGCTCCACATGCCCTGAACTCCCTGAAGGTAAGGGTGCGCGACCCCATCATGGCCGCCACCTCGGCACGAAAGGTGCTCAGTCTCTCATCCATCAGCTCTAGAATCCCCTCCTTGATCGAACCGAAGATCACAGGAGTCTGCTCTATAATGATGCGCGTAATCTCCGAAGAAAGAAACTCTCGGGTCTGCTCATCCATGCGCTCTTCCCCCGAGCCTGAACCTGATCCCTCCCCGGCACCTCCGCTGCCGGCTGCTGGTCTCGAACGCAAAACCACCATTCTGAAACACATCACAACTACATCAAAAAACAGAAATATCTTGAGGGATCATTGCTACTACAACTAGCTTCCTGGTCTTGTCTCAGCCTTTCTTGATTTGAGTACGGATCCTCTGCTTCCAGTAGTACGGGCCCATACTACCTTCCACATCTATCCGTACTTTCTTCAAGAACTGCCCTGACTCCACCAAGTCACTTCTACTACTACTGATCTCTGCTACTCTCGTCCTAGGCTTGCCCCAGGGAAACCTCAGACTTAACTCAACTAGTCCTCAGCTGCTGCAGGTCTCCTTATAATGCTAATTAACCATCACCTGAACACCATCACATGTGACGAAGATCAGATAATCCTTCAAGTAAAAGACCCGTCCCTATAACGGTTGGACTCAAACAAGAGCTGCGCAATAGGGTCAGTTCCAGCACTCTGGGATTATTCAACCCTGATCACATGTGGTGTAACGTGTTCACCTAATGGTTAACTTCCATCACTCAGAATTCCCACAAAGCACGAAGCAAGCAACATTTGGATAAAGGAAACATACTCAGGCAAAACTATTCTCAAAATGAGAAACTGATCTAGCATACAGTGCTAAGCTCATACTACCAGGCATAACCTAAACAGGCTATCCTACTGCTGTCTACTCAATACTAGCATGCAATACTCATAAAGCTGTAACACATAAAGCAGGCACATAAGGCATCCTCCTAGATCCTTAGTCCTATACTAGCATGCTATTCAACTGAAACTGAAACTGAACAATAACTTGTATGGATAATTTGGGAGTACTTACTTGAGCTCGGCTGATCGCATGCACCACACCCTTTTCTTGTTTAAAAATTTCTTTCTTTCTAAGTGCTTTCAAAATTCTTTTAGAAAACATTTTACTTTTAGAAATCTTTTTATTTCCCCTTAGTTTGAGTTCAGATACACCCGGAAGTGTATCCGAATCCCTCAAACCAGGGCTCTGATACCAACTTGAAACGACCCAAAAATACGACCCAAAAATTTTTGTTTTTAATATAGTCAAAACTGTAATCAGAGCATCATATAATAAAACCATGCGTGATGTATTCCAAAACATAATAAAATTCTGTGCGGAAAACTGTATCATACTACATCAGATCAAAACATCTAAATCAATCCCAGGCTAAAGCTGAGGCTGTGGTGTGTGCGATGCCATCATCCCGAGCTCTTCCCTTTGCTTGCGGAAGTACCTGAAACCAAAACTGAAACTGTAAGCACGAAGCTTAGTGAGCTCCCCCAAAATACCACATACCATGCAATAGCATATAACACATATAGGGCCTTGCCCACTGCATCGGGCCGAAGCCCGGAAACTGCATCGGACCGAAATCCGGAACTGACTGGGACCTTGTCCCCTGCATCGGACCAAAGTCCGGAAACTGCATCGGACCGAAGTCCGGAACTAACTGCATCGGACCGAAGTCCGGAACTAACTGCATCGGACCGAAGTCCGGAACTAACTGGGACCTTGTCCCCTGCATCGGACCGGAGTCCGGAACTAACTGACTGAACATATCATAGCATATCAACTAGCATAAACACACATACTGCATACTACATCGAGCCGTAGCCCGGAACACATAGCACGTAACACATAAACCATAGCACATAAATCTTGTCTGAGCCACGAAGGCATCAAACATACTAGCTGCTACATCGGACCGAAGTCCGGAACTACTGCTAACTGGACGGGCCGGCATTGGCCTTAGACCCGTCCCTACTTGAAGGAAACTCACCTCGTAAACTGGCGGCTGAGTGTGTGTCTCTGAAAGCTACCGGCTGCTGCTCCTGAATCTCCTCGGCTACAAGCCCAAGAACACACTCAATCAAATACTAAACACTGCACTTGGGGTAAAAATGACTCTTTTACCCTTGGTCAAAGTCAACTCACTTTTGGGACTGACTCGCCGAGTTGGGTCACCCAACTCGCCGAGTCCTACTCTCACTTCTCAGTTCTACCCGTTGCTACTCGTCGAGTGTGGCATCGACTCGACGAGTACCCTCTTGATCCAAGAACTCAGACAATCTTCATCCGACTCGCCGAGCCGTATGAACAAACTCGACGAGTTGTTCATGAACCTAAGAAGATTGTCTTGAACTCGCCGAGTTGTATGAACAACTCGCCGAGTCCCTCCATCACTGAGTCTACCCTCAACTTGCTGAGTCCACTCTCTAACTCACTGGATTCACTCGACACTGGTCAAAATGAAGGACTCGGGAGTTCGCGACCCAACTCGCCGAGTCGTTCTTCCCGACTCGCCGAGTTGCCGCCATGCAACTGATTTTTACTCGATTTTGTTTGAATCCAACGCATACAATTGATAGATCTGAGTCCAATAAGTTGATTTACCACGTAAAGTTTCCAACTTTACGTGCACATCCTCATGAATAAGGGAAATAAGGCTAAAAGATGCATAAAATGGGTAGATCTATGATTAATATGCAAAGTAACTCCAAAAAGACAGAAGATATGGGCTCTACAACACCCCAACATTCAGATCCAAAGGTATTTCGACTTATTAAGACATTCATGCAAACATAAGGCTTGGAACAAACATCAATTAGCTCTTAGAAGAGCTCTAATGGAAGTTAAAGCATCAAATAAGAAGGGAACTCCGAAAATACCTCAATAAACTCAGATTTGCCCTTGGATCTTTGCAATACAACTCGTTTCCTTGCTTCTTTCTTCTTCTCCTTCTTCACACCTTCACAAAATGGCACCAAATCACTTATAAGCTCTCAAGGGAGGATTAGGGTTTTCTCACTGAGTTTTCAGGGTGAGGGAGGCAAGAATGGGGCTATAAGGTGGTTTAAATAGTGGGCAACCCGGGGATTTAGGGTTTCACCCAGATGGATGGACTCGCCGAGTCCAGAATATGGACTCGCCGAGTCCCCGGCTCACGCGTGCTCGCAGCCGCGACCCTACTCGGCGAGTCAGGCTATGAACTCGCCGAGTTCCTCTTGCAAAACTCACAACAAATACCAATAAATTAACATACCGGGAACGGTTCGTTACATGTCATAGGCTTCAATTTCTCTGGTGAGATGGAAGATGTCCATGTGTTCAAGGATTGGAAGTTCTCTCATTCCAATTGATGTCAGAAGAGTGGATTTACCACATCCGTTTAAACCAAGTAAACCATAACGTCTCCCATAGTTAAGCTCCAGTTCAGTGTCAACAATAAGATCGTGTCCATGAAAAGTAAGTGATAGAGACTCTATCTGAATATCCTTAGACAGCGGATGAGAGCAAAGAACGCCGATACAAGTCCGATCAGATATCACAAGAGACCCCATCCCATTCGACAAGTTAGCGGTACTAGAACTTCCGTTCATCGTACCAATAGCCGCCGCCTTAGCCGAAGTAGCGGCGGCAGCTGCTTTACCTCCTCTCTTGGCAGCCGCTGCTGCCTTCTTCTGTAGTGCCTTCTTCTTGCTCGCATCAGACACCATATTGAGATCGGAAAGTGAAAGATCTAGGGATTGATCGAGATTGAAAGTGTTTGCGATAGGAATCACCTCCGGCCGATAGGTAGATGGAGTCGGTGTGAATAGAAAAAAAGGGAAGACAACGCCTCAAAAGTTTGATACCAATCTGTCACACCCCGAAACCAGGATGGCGGAAACGTTTCGGGGTGGAGGACGTCATGCGTAGTATCACAACATTTGTATAGCAAGCATAGTAAACACAACCAAACATTGAATACAAATATGAAAAATGTTTACATCAGTTTGAAACTTGTTTTAAATACATCAAAAGTATGTATAATATAGAAAACATGACTCTTATTGCTCCAGCTTCACCGAATTCCTGGAAGTACCTGTCTACTGATTCCTTGAGAATACAAGCAGTTTGAAAAATATAAGCATAAAGCTGGTCAGTTCATATGCATTTAGTTTTGGTGGAAAATGTTCTTTGATTCTTTTGAAAAGTGTTCCTCAAGAAAATCCCATATTTTCTTATAAAAAGTAGTGCGGAAGGAGTATCCATTAGTAGAAAATAAACCATCAGTTTTAGAAACACCGGTGCTATTTTGGGAAAATCCCACATTTTCCCTAAAAACAGTTTAACCGTCCTAGAGGTAGAGATGCAAGTTTAGAAATCTCTTATTACTATCAGTGCGTCTATGAAAGTAGTTTTATTATCCAAAATAAAACAAAGAAGAGTAGAGTCCGTAAACCAAAGTTAGTTTATACTTATTTGCGAGTTGTATAACCATACTTGATATGACCGAGAGACCTTTATAACGTTCTTCAAGAGTTAAGCTAAATGACATTTGTTCACCCCAGGCATGCCTGCCTAACTGTAGCTAGCAGTTCAGGTGTGGGATTGTCAGTCCCGAATAGATCTATTCACAAATCTCACGCTCTCCCTCCAGGAGACTCTGGTTATACTAAAAGGATTTATCCCTGTACACCTAAGGGTACAATATTGAAGTAACACCTCACAATTCGGTATAATCTAGTTCACTAGCGGGAAAACGGTATAAAACAGTAATTATTATTGAATAATTGTACTTTATACTCCTGAGAAAATATATAACATAAACGAAATCTGCCATAGTTTATACATATTCATTTATGAAGTTTGATTTGGTAGAGACTACCTAGAGTGTTATCCCAAACTATACCCATTATAGTTTATTAGAGTTGATATAGAAAATGCTTTGTAAAAACCTTTCTAATGAAGTTAGATTTCCAAATCATATTACAAAAAGGGATAAAATATCCGAATATGTTATTAAACATGGAAATCATTAACTGTATTAATAAGTTTGGCTTGTATTCCCCCCCTGAAAACATTAAAAACACGGAAAAATGTAGGGGTATGAACTCACCTTGAGCGAGTGGTTTGATTGAAGGATCGATACGAAAAACAGAATGTTCAAGTGAAATCCTGAACACAATTTGATCCTAAACAACACATAGTGACACATAAATGAATCAGATGAGGGTATTTTACTATTAAATGTGATGGAGAACCACTCTAGGGACTTGGAACTACTTGCACTAAGTGCTAGGACTTTGTAGGATTGTATGAAGGGAGTGTATGGCCACCTTAATGGCGTGTGCAGCCATGGGTGTGAGCAAGAAATGACATGAGAGGTACTGACAAATGGAGAATGATTGTCCAACAACTTTGATCCCACATCTCAAAAGGTTATTAATTTCATATAAAGGCGAAATTTAGGGTAAATTCAAATTTAGTATCCTTTTATTTTTATTTTATTTTTATTTTAGGATTGGTAATTCTTAGAAAATATTTTATTTTTATTTATTTATTTATTTTAATTAATTAATCCTCAAATAGTTTTGTTTTTTAATACATTTGATTATTGGGCCTTTATTTTTTAATGGTGAGTGGCAGCCCAGTTTAAAGAAGGTATAAAAGGGAGTGTGCGGTCAAAGCATTACACTTTTTCTTCCCCTTGAGATCGGCCGCACACTGCTCCCACTCCTCTCTATCTCTAAAATCCTCAAAAACTCTAATTTTTCGTGAAATCGAAGCCTCATAATAGTAAGAACTGTGAAATCGACTCCCATAATGTAGTTTTTGAGCAAAATCGATATTGAACTGGTGGTCAATTGAAGGTTTTCGTTTCTGACTGTGCGTGTGCGGCCGCACACCCTCCATGTGCGGTTGCACACCCCTCGTGTGCAGATGGACTTGTGTACGACTGGCACTGTACAGTCGGAACCCATGTATGGTTGTACACCGTGTGCGGCTGCACACATTGTGTGTGGCTGGATATAGGTGTATGGCTGTACACCTAAAATTGACAGATATTTTTGATTAATGAAAATCTCTTAACTTTTCTAATGCTCTAATGTATGCTTGTGTTTTTCAGATCAACATGGGAGATCTTGAGTTTGAAAAGCTGCACAATTCAGCCATTTTTCTAGAAGATCCTCCGGCTGCCCACAACGATCTCAAATTCATTGTTGATGGTCTAAGAAAATGTTGCTTAGTCTCTGCTTTCACCACTAGTCCAGCAATTAGTCAAAGATTGATTAAAGAATTTTGGAGAAGCGCATCTGTGGAAAGAAATGACAACGAAGAGAAATATCTTGAGGCAACTGTGCAAGGAAAGAAAGTCCTAATTACAGAGCAAATCATTCGAGAATCGCTGCAAATTAATGATAGGCCTGATTTGACCATGGAAATTGATCTGGAGCAAACCCAAGAAATCCTGGATCATATGGGTTGTGAAGGATCATTTCCTCCTACTATTAAGAAGTTACTACCTTCTTCCTGGAAGTACTTAGCTCATGTGTTTGTGAGTTGTATTTCCGGAAGGAGATCGGGACCTAACGAGATCTCTCTATTCAACACAGGAGCCATTGCAGCCTTGGCGTCAGGAATTGAATTCAACTTTTCAAAATTTATTCTGCATGAATTAATTCTCAACATTGAGGGAAACAAAAGGGACAAGTTGTTAATGTACCCTAGGTTTCTGCAGATCATCTTTAACGTCATGCACCCTGAGATTGAGAGAGGAAATGAAACGTTGGATCTCAAGTCTGTTGGTCCGAGCGCTTTTGGTTTAATGAAGCATAATAGAGCTGGAAAAATTTTCTTTGAAGGAAAATTTCCGTTGATAAAATTTGGGATCTTTGCTGACGATAGTGACCAATCAGGATCTGAAAATCTCTCTAATCCCACAAGGACCAAGGATGTCGTTATCTCGGTTTCAGAGCATGAGAATGAAGAAGCTCATGATTCTCCAGTGGCAATGGTGGCCGAGGAACATGATCAACTACATAGTGTGGAGATTGAGGGAAATTTTTATCAAGAGGGAGCTGATGAGGAATTCAATGGAGATGATGATTTATTAAAAGACTTGGATTTTACTGGTATCAATAATGTCGACATTTTATCAGGTCTTGATCTTAATCTAGATGATGATGATTTTGGTCCATTGTCGGGATTCGTTGACAGGCACTTTAGAAAGGTCAATGAAGTTGCTCAACCAGCAACTACGACCGGGGATGATGTTAATGCTCTCAAAATTTTGCTTTTCTCTTCAAAACCAATGGAAGATTCTTCAAGTCTAAGAGATGTGGTTTCAGGGATTCCTCACCTTGATACTAATGTCTCTACTTCTGTTCCATCACTAAGTGAACCGACACAGCCACAAACCTCCTTGTCTTCTCCGAGGCAGGGAGTGTTCATTCAAAGCCAAGCACCATCGGTTTCATCGATTGTCAGCACCACAACTATCTCTACACCACCACTTCAAACTGAAGAAGGTCCAAGCACAGTGTACGAAGTAGGCAGATCGTCTTCTATTCTAAATATACCCCGACAAGGCCCTCGCTTGATGAATCTTCTATCAGGCTAGCTAAGCATTTGGCTCAGAACATTTTAGATTCTCCGTCCCGAGGAAATGGCATATCTTTTGAGGAAGAACATTCCGGGGATGATAAGACCTTAGTGTCTAAGCTTCGAGAAGAGATTGGAATTCTAAGGAAAGAAGACATTGAAAAGAACATTTTGATTGAGCAACATGATTTTATATCACCGAGCTTCGAGAAAGAGATGAACTAAATACTAAACAGATTACAGATCTGCAAACAAATCTTGGTTCTTTAACTGCCTTCTACTTCGGATTAAAGAACATATTGTTTGATGTTTTTTATGACAAAGTCAAGGCTCTGTTTCAGCAACCTCATGGAATTGAAGATCCTCCCATGGCTCCCACCTAGTCCTCAGAAGGCGACCATCCAGTTAATCAACCTCCTCCAAGGACAACAACCATTGTTAATCACTTCGACAAAGAGCCTGAAAATGCCAGATATCGGATCACGATTAAGCATGGAAAAAGGACTGTCACTGCCAATAAAAGTGAAGGATTTTTATGAAGAATTCGAACGAAAATCACAAAGCAAAAGATGCTGTATTGACAGTGACGAATCTCAAGAAAAGAAAGTTTAGTGACGAGTTTGGTGATCGCTCTGGGATTCAAGCAAAATGTTCTTTTCAATGACTTCTTGCCTTAGAATTCCAATCTCTTCTCGAAGCTTAGACACTAAGGTCTTATCATCCCCCGAATGTTCTTCCTCAATAGATATGCCTTTTCCTCGGGAGGGAGAATGTGAAATGTTCTGAGCCAAATGCTTAGCTAGACTGATAGAAGCTTCATCAAGCGAGGGCCTTGTGGGGGTATATTCAGGAATAGAAGACGATCTGCCTACTTCGTACACTGTGCTTGGACCTTCTTCAGTTTGAAGTGGTGGTGTAGAGACAGTTGTGGTGGTGACAATCGATGAAACCAGTGGTGCTTGGCTTTGAATGAACACTCCCTGCCTCGGAGAAGACAAGGAGGTTTGTGGCTGTGTCGGTTCACTCAGAGATGGAACAGAAGTAGAGACATTAGTATCAAGGGGAGGAATCCCTGAAACCAAATCTCTTAGACTTGAAGAATCTTCCATTGGTTTTGAAGAGGAAAGCAAAATTTTGAGAGCGTTAACATTATCCCCAGTCGTAGTTGCTGTTTGAGCAACTTCATTGACCTTTCTAAAGTGCCTGTCAACGAATCCCGGAAATGGACCAAAATCATCATCATCTAGATTAGGATCAAGACCTGATGAAATGTCAACATTATTGATACCAGTAAAATCCAAGTCTTTTAAGAAATCATCATCTCTATTGAAGTACTCATCACCTCCCTCTTGATCAAAATTTCCCTCAATCTACTATGTAGCTGATCATGTTCCTCAGCCACCATTGCCACTGGAGAATCATGACCTTTTTCATTCTCAGGATCTGAAACCGAGATAACGACATCCTCAGTCCCTGTGGGATTAGAGAGATTTTCAGATCTTGAGAATGAAGAAGGTCATGATTCTCCATTTGTAAGTCCCCAAATCTGCTTGTGTATCAATCAGATCCAATTGATGGTGCGGAATCCCAATCAATTGGATGATGTCAGATCAAAATAGAAGAGTAAGAGAAGAAGAAGAAGATGAATCTTGTGATGTATTCAATGATATGAATGATGCTCCAACACATAATATTCTCTCTCACACACAATTCTTTTATGTAGTTTCTCTCTTTACAATATGCTCTCCTTGTCTCTACTCACTTCTCTGTCTTTGGGAAATGGATTCTTGGCCTTGGAAGTTTGATTATTGGCCTTCTGTGCGTTCCAGTCACTATGGTCTGAACGTGACCTTGAGGGGTTTCTTTTGAAGTATCTCCCTCTTGGCGCGTTCTGCCAGCCTTGTGCATAGTAGGGAACGTATGCGCGATTATGACAATTTCTGGCAATGTGACCAGGTGTTCCACAGTGGAAACAAGTCTTTTTTCTTCACTGTGAAGTTATTTCTTCCTGGCCCTGGTGGCGTATCCTTGCCTTGTTTCTGGTTGTTCCTACAAGCATAATTATAGCAGACACTCTGTTTATCGTGAATTGGTGGCCTGTATTTACCAACAACAGGTTGATCAGAAGCAGCTGAGTTTGAAGCAACAGATTCAGAGTTCAAGGAGATGTTGGTTTGTTCAATTGTGTTCTCCTTTTTCTCATCCTCTGCTACTTTACCTGCACATGAAGTAGAAGCATTAGTATCGTTCAACTCAACATCCTCAGTTGCCTGTTCAACAGCTGGTTTACCGTATACCATAAATGGTTCTCGGTTAACCTCATCCCGAGTCAAAGGTTTTGCAGTGTAGTTGTGATTATAGGGAGGAGGAATAACTTCATAACCTAGACCCTTTTGCTGGTTATCCTTAAATTTCATATTATGTTCCATCATAGACGCAACTACCTCACTTGATACATCGAATTTCTTAAATGTAAATTCAGCATCCTTAAATTTAGCTTTCAATGCATCAAGTTCGGTAGTTACAACAGCAAGTTTTTTTCTTAATGTGATCATAATTTTTACACTTGTTGCTGTAATCTTCTTGCAGTTTTCGGAAATCCTTGGTTTTGGTCTCTAATTGAGCTTTTAGAGGTTTCCGACATTTCCTAAGGGTATAGCCTTTGTATTTGAGGTCCTCATTTTCTCTTTTTAATAAATCGATTTGATCTCGGAGAAATTTAATCGTAGCTTTACACGATGGAGTACATGAAACTTCATTTACCAGAATAGATGAGGAACTCATCTTTCTTTCTTTTTTTTTTTAATTTTAATTGCCCTTTGACTTAAAAATCGAGAAAGTCAACCTTAAAAGTCAAATTTAAAAGTCAAACTCAAAAAAATTCAAACTTAACAGTCAAACTGAAAAACTAAATTTGAAATTTTGAAAGTTAAACGAAAAAGTCAAAACTTAAAGTCAAAGGTCAAACTTTAAAATTAAAGTCAAAATTTTAAGGTCAAAAGTTAAAAAATAAAGTCAAAAATTAAAAACTAATTTTTTTGGAGAAGACGTAATTCAAAATAAAAATTCAAAATAAAAGATTTTGAATTTTGGGCTGAAATTGACAATTTTGCGAAAATAGATGCGAAAAGGAGTGTTTTTGAATTAAAATGGAGGGGAATGGAACAAGATGCTTGCTAGATGAGATGGTAAGGCTGCTGAAAGATCAACTAGGGGACCCAAGTTCGAAACTTGGCAGCCCCAAAAATGTTTCCCTTTTTTTATTAAGTAAGCAAGCTGCTGCGAAGTGTATAAAATTTGAACGAGCGAGAAGTTTAACAAGTTGCCTTGTAGCTCAATTGGAAAGGTGGTTGGATTGTAAACCAAGGGCCTTGAGGATGAGCTGCGAAGCGAGGATGCTGGACCGAGACCGAAGCGAACCTGAGAACGAGGTGCGAAGCCGCACACTCCCTAGCGGCACACCCGAGCCGCACACCTTCAACAGATTCGCGAACAAACGACGTTTTTCACCCCTTTTTGCTCCAAAACTCGATCAAAAAGTCGTTTTTAGGAAAAACG
The DNA here is from genome assembly GCF_002870075.4 of Lactuca sativa. NCBI lineage: Eukaryota > Viridiplantae > Streptophyta > Magnoliopsida > Asterales > Asteraceae > Lactuca > Lactuca sativa. The sequence continues at coordinate 106,980,624 of NC_056623.2, read as the reverse complement.
AGAAGAACAAACCCCCCTTATTTTGTCAAGATCTATTCAAAAACGCAAAAATCCTTCAAAAATATGATCAAATAAGCTCTAGACCTGACAAAATTGATTGATACAATCCAAGCTCTAATACCACTTGTAAGTCCCAATCTGCTTGTGTATCAATCAGATCCGTTTGATGGTGCGGAATCTTAATCAAACGAATGATGCTAGATCACAAAATGAAGAGAAGGAGAAGAAGAAGACGATGAATCTATGATGTATTGAAGATATGAATGATGCTCCTTACACAGGATTCTCTCACACACACTATTCTTCTCTTTAGTTTCTCTCTCTAGAACATGCTCCTCCTCTCTAGCCTTACACTTGCATGCACTCCTCACCCTATATATATATATATATATATATATATATATATATATATATATATATATATATATATATATATATATGAAACACCCGTGTACGGCCGTACACCCGTGTACGGCCGTACACAGGTGTGCGGCCATACACACGAGTACGGCCGTACACAGCCACAAAATTACATATTACATTACAGAAAAATATATTTTCCTAGAAAAGCAAAGTATAAACCGTATTTGTACGACCACACACCTTTGTACGGCCGTACACGCGTGTACGACTGGTGTTCATATATATAGGGTGAGGAGTACATGTGAGTGTAAGGATAAAAGAGGAGGAGCAGGAGAATGAACAAGAACATAAGAATGATGCTAGTGATGTTGATACCTCCTCTACAGTAAAAAATGAACACAATTTACTCCCCAATAAGAAAAATACTGCTACCAATGCCATATCATCCAGTCAAAAATAATTCGCTTTGAGGATTAATTTTTGTTTAGGTTAGTTTAAATTTGCGCATTTTAATTTCTTTCTCTCCCATGCACAAATTTAGGGGGAGAATTTAAACAAAAACCAAACAAAAATTAGAAAATTTAAAAAAATCCAAAAACATTAGAAAATCAAAAAAATCAAAAAATTTTCTGTTAAGTGATGTGACGGGAAGTGATATCAACAAGTGTTAACAGGCAATTTGAATCTGTGTAAGGTACCAAAACTGAATTGTCTAGGCTCTGTGTTCGATGCGCTGGTAGGCACAAAAAGTTTAACGGACTTGACCAGGTGCAGATGAACTTAAGGAATCTAAAGACTTGATAAATCTTGACTTAGATAGTTTTGTTTAGCCTGTCAATATGACGCTTGGGTAGGTTGAGCAGGGAGATATACATGAGAATCCACCAATCACATTAAGAGAACCCGTATCTAGAACTGTGGCTTAACTTTTCCTCGATGTACGGATTCTGTCCTTAATTCCGGTATTGATAGGGCGACTGGGGAATTCTGATAAATTAGGTCTGTAGAAAGTTATTTTCTTTCTTTCTTACTGCTATTCATATGTTGCATCCTCTGTGTGATCGAAAGATCCGACCTGGACTGCAACATATGCAAATCTGTCTCTCTGCATCTTCTATCTATGCTATTCTTTCTACCTGTTAGCCATATGCTGTCTTCTTTGCGTGATTAATAATCCGACCTGGTACACAGCATATGCAACATTTTGCTTCTCAGTCCCTCTGAAACTCTAGTTAGTCATATGTTTCACCCTCTACGTGAATGGAAGAGATCCGACCTGGGTGTACAACATATGGAGTCTAAATCTATCCTCTTTATGAATAATAGTTTGCTCACCTAAAGTAAGGAGTATCTCGGAAGTTCTTGATTATTGGGGTATGTCAAGAAGTGGGAAACACGTTCTAGTACATATAAAATTGAACAATTCTAGATTGTCTGTAGATCTCGCTGCTCAACTTAGGTGGACAACAATATCCTTGGTCATCGTCAGATAAATGGTCCACCCATCGGATTAAAAAAAAATCAAACAAAATTAAAAAATTAAAAAAATCAAACAAAGACCGGTTAGGTCAAAGTCATCTCAACAGCCGACATTAAGATCAAAAGCAAGTATTGAGCCACCCATCCGATCGAAAAAGAAATGGGTTAAACCTAACTACAAATGGGTTCCAAAGGCTGACTTTCCCAAATTTTCTAACGATTTTAATATTTCTTCATCTTTTGTTTGTGATAAACAGGATATGTCATGGGAGAGAGTACCGTGCAAGGATGAAAACGGTCAATCCAGTTTCAAAATGGACTGGGTTCCAAAGACCAACTAATCTCACTCTGTGTCGGAGCAGCTATGGAGGCATATCATCAAACTTCGGTTTGTTGGTAGTGGCTGCTCCTGGCACATGATAAGGGACATCTCTCAACTGTACAACATTCAGAACTTTGTTTGAGAGTATGTGTCCTTTGCGGGAAAGAAAGGAAGAAAGGAAGGGATCACAAATGGGGTTAGTACTTAATGACATGAAGAATTTTCGGATCTGTTATGAGATTATGCATGTTGTTCTCAGACCTTCTGGATGCAAATTCAATCGGTGAATTACGGTTTGCATTTTGCTCTCTATACTCGTGAGTTTATCTTACATTGATTCATTTCAAAGACATTTTTCTTTAATTTTCTTATAGTTTTTCGTTAGTAGGTATTGTTTGGGAAGTGATATAAAGATAAAGTGATAACGGGCAGTCTAAAACATGTGTAAATGACTAAATCTGAATTGTCTAGACTCTGTGTTAAATGTGCTGGTAGGCACAAAGGATTTGACAGTGTGGATTTAGATAGGATTGTTTGGACTGACCATATGATGCTCGAGTAGATTGAGCAATGAGATAAACACGGGAACCCACGGGATACACTAAATTAACACGCATCTAGATCAATGGTTCAACTTTTCCTTGATGTACGGACTTATGTCCTTAATTCTGGTTCTGATAGGGCGACTGGGGGTTCTAATAAAGTAGGTCTGTAGGAAATTATTTTCTTGCTTTCTATCTATTAGTCATATGTTGCTTCCTCTGCGTGATTGGAAGAGATCCGACTTGGAATGCAGCATATGAAACTGTATTTCTACGCACCTTCCTATCTATGAAATTCTTTCTATCTGTTAGTCATATGTTGTCTCCTCTACATGATTGAAACATATCCGACCTAGAACACAGTATATGCAACATTCTACCTCTCAATCCTTCAATCTCTGTTAGTCATATGTTGTCCCCTCTGCGTGATTGAAAGAGATCCGACCTGGGACACAACATATGCACCTATTTCTAAATCTAGCTTCCTCCTTAATAATTGTTTACTCAGCTAAAGTAAGGAGTCCTTAGGAAGTTCTTGATAACCAGGGTATATCGGGAAGTGGGGAACACGTTCTAGTGCAACTAAAATTGAACCATTTAGGTTGTTTGTAGATCTCGCTGCTTAATTTAAGTGGACAACAATACCCGAGGTCGTCGTCAGCTAAATGGTATATTTAGAAAAATTTGTCGATATCCTTCATGTTTAAGTGGTCTACAATACCCGCAATTGACCAGATCTATTCATAAAGGTGAAGGTACTGATAAACAAGTTCAGGCTGTCTCACAACTTTGATCCCAAATATTTTTGTTTTTGTTAAATTTGTTCGTAGTTTTCCTCTATGCACAAATTTAGGGGGAGAATTAAAAAATAAATTCAAAAATCAAACAAAAATCAGAAAAATTCAAAAATCAAACAAAAATCAGAAAATTAAAAAAAAATAGTGTTATTTTTGTTTTTTTTTTCCAGAAAATATGAAAACCCCAAAAAAATATTGTGTTAAAGTTTTCTTTTAGTTTTATTTTGTCTGGAAAAATGAATTCAGATGTAGATGAGACTCATGGAGTCTGTATCGAGATTTCTGAGCCGAAGCTTCATCCGTGAACATCGAAGAATTCTCATTTGAAGGAGCAAGAATTGATGATTATTCTTCCAACATTCAAACTTTCAACCCCAGAAGCAAGGTCAAGTTGTACTTGAAGATTATGTGACAGATTGCATTGAAGCCTCCTCAATCAATTTGGTGTTATTCTTGTACCTGTTGAAGTGACCCAGTAGGTTAGTTCACTCTGATGTTCTATCTGAAGATTCTCAAGCTGAAAGCGCTATCTTTCAAGAATCAGTACTAGAAGCCTCCTCACCCAATGTGCGTTCAATGTCAAATTCTAAAGAAAAGCCCAACTGCTCAAGATGAAGTTATTCATTGAAGATTCGTATGTTTATGTTGATGTCATGAAGATATCGAAGATTAAAGCTGAAGCCAAAGCTCCCAATGAAGAATTGACAAGAAGAGCTAGCTACTTTTTAGGGGGAGCTTGTTGGGTCAATTAGAAAAGAAAGCTATAAACCAAGAGGGAGATTGTTGGGTCAAAAATACGGTTTATACTTTGCTTTTCTAGGAAAATATATTTTTCTAGAATGTAATATGTAATTTTGTGGCTGTGTACGGCCGTACACGGGTGTACGGCTGGTGTTTCATATATATATATATATATATATATATATATATATATATAGGGTGAGGAGTGCATGCAAGTGTAAGGCTAGAGAGGAGGAGCATGTTCTAGAGAGAGAAACTAGAGAGAAGAATAGTGTGTGTGAGAGAATCTTGTGTAAGGAGCATCATTCATATCTTCAATACATCATAGATTCATCATCTTCTTCCCCTTGTCTTCTTATTGTGATCTGGCATCATCCGTTTGATTGCGATTCCGCACCATCAAATGGATCTGATTGATACACAAGCAGATAGGGACTTACAATCAAAAAATATATTTTCTTAGAAAAGAAAAGTATAAACCATTATTTTGACCCAACAAATTTCAATCAATTGTCACTTATAAATGGATATGGATCCATTTAACTCAAGAATATGAAAACAACTAATAGATGAGTGCCAAATTGTTTAGAGAGGAGGTGAAAAACACTTTTGGCGTTAAAGTGACTATGAGTCGGTATAGGATAGCTAAGAAGTATGCTTTGACTCTAGTTGAAGGAAAAATGTAAAAAATTATTCCAGGCTATGGTCATATGGTGAGGAGATCAAAAGATCAAATCCAGGATCAACTGTAAATTTTTATGTTGATGCAATGTCTAATGGTAAGAATTACTTTAACAGGATTTACATTTGTTTCCATGGAGCGAAAGAGGGATGAAGGGGAGGGTGTAGAAGGATGAATAACCTAGATGGTTGTTTGCTGAAAAGTTTTTGCCAGTATGAGTTACTTTGTGATGTGGGTAAGGATGCTAACGATGGAATATTTCCAATTTCTTGGGCAGTTGTATGTATGGAAAACAAAGATAATTGGAAATGGTTTATTGAAAATCTTATAGAAGATTCGTAGTGTTCAAGTCAAGGACTCAGGCTAGTTCTTATTTCTAATCAACAAAAGGTATTGTTCATTTTATAAATTTATTACAATAAGCATTGACAATCCTAACTTCATTACTTCTTATTACATATGTAGGGTTTGGTTGAGGCAGTGGAGGATGTATTATCTTGTAACAACGTAAATTTTCAAGCAAAATTTTCATTTTCAAAATCACATAATTCTCAATATCATATCTCAAAACCCTAATTGTCAAATTGTCAAAAACACAATTTCATGAATTGTTTGATAAAACCAGGATCCTTAAAACATAAACTCCATCTCGTGTGTATAATCAAGCCAACGCCTTCCTACAATCCTGAGAAGTACCTGAAACACAGAACACATAACATGGTAAGCACAAAGCTTAGTGAGTTCACCAAAATAACACACACACATCTCATTAGCCTCTCATGGCTATATCTCGATAAAAACCCTCCGGTCAATGTGTCTCAGTGGAGACCCGATAGTCCCACAACTCGGGATAAACCCTCCGGTCCTAACTCAATAAAGCTCAAGATAATACACAACATAAATCACAAAGACATAGTGCATGATATCACATAACTCACAATAAGCATACAAGACCCTCCGGTAACACAATGTTACCACTCAGGTAAGTATAGTGAGAAGACTCACCTCGTAAGTAAGCAAGTAAGCCTCGTACCCCTCGAACAGTCTAATCTCCACCTACATGCCATAATCATCTCTAATTGACACTTATAACCACAACCCTAAATAATTTAAGCTCACCCCTCACTCTAACTCTTGGAAAGGGTAAAAGACCATTTTACCCTTCCATGGTCTCCATAATTCATGTCTTGACCAACCCTAAAGTCAACAAAAGTCAACACTCGAGTCAACAGTCCATGTTGACCTAACTCGTTGACTGCATCTATGCGACTTATCGAGTTCCCTTATTTTCCTCAAAATATCATAAAATCCAACTTAACTCGTTGAGTTGTCTCGTCAACTCGCCGAGTTACAACACGTCCAGACTCATCGGGGAAAACCCTAACTGAGTCGTCGAGTCGGCTCACCAACTCGTCGAGTTCCTTCAGTCTATTTTCTTATTCAGAGGATTTCAAGAAGAAATAAGGTCGCATACTCTAGATCTAGCCTTATATGACTGAATCATCACGTAAAGCTGCAAGCTTTACGTTCATGCATGGCATCTAGGGTTCAAAAGGCCAAAACAAGCTCTATAAAGGTTTTCATGCATAGAAACTTGCCCAAAGCTTGATAAAGCTTGGATCTTTGGGCTCACGAGATCATAATTGTCCAGATCTGGAATCTCAACCCCATGGCAAGCTCCAGCAACTCAAGAACCACAAGATAAGGGGGGAAAGCCCTAAAACTCCCTAGAAAGAGATCTATCAAAGACATGATCAAGGTGATAGTTTTTTACCTCCAAATTGAAGCTAGCATAGAGAAACACTTGATCCACTAGCCTCTTCTTATTCCAAGGATTGATGCTCTTCACTCCTCTTCCAAATGTGCACCAAAACACCCAAAGTTAGCTTCTCTCTCTCTCTCTCTCTCACACACACACACACAAATGGATACACACGATTAGGGTTTCTCACAGAGGGTTGGGATGATAAGGGAGGCGGAAATAAGGGCTTAAGGTCCTTTAAATAGGAAACAAACCCTGATGATTAGGGTTTTCTCACTTAGCACCTACTCACTGAGTTGGGGTCCTCCAACTCGTCGAGTATACTCTAAAAATCACGTTGCCATTATCTCCTCTACTCGGCGAGTTGGGGCATCCAGCTCGTGGAGTTGCTTTGAGACTATCAACTAATGTGGACCAAGAACTCTACCCATGTCAGTTGTAGTGGATCATGGTCTCCCCAAGGCGTTCCACTAGCGAACAACACCACCTCCAAACCGACTCACTGCATAAGTGGTTTGTAGCTTGCCCTTGCAACCACACGTTATGAAAGCTAGCTCCATTTCAAATATCAAGTCCATAGCTCCTTTGGACCTCTTTCCCAGTAAAAGTTGATGGTTTGCAAGTCATGAACTCTTTGTACTTGCATCCGTTTCTTTCAATCCCTTCGTCTTGGTTATTTCTCCTAACCACTGGCGGTTCATCTTGGCCAACGGTCCTACTATAGTTTCCTTCTTTTCACTGACCTTCATTCAGTTCAGGCTGTTCAACAGGCATAATAGGTTCATCCTTATTCTGTTGAAGTAGACGCCTTGTCTCTTCCATCTGACGATCCAACATCATTTGAATCATTGCTTGTACTCCTGCGATAGTGATTGTCTCGGGTGCAACCGCTACTTCTGGTCCACGCTTAATCACAGGCCGCTGATTAACATTAACATTTCCAAATGCGCTTCGAGTTCCCACCATGTTGATATATTCACAAAATTAGACGTTCAGTGTGTAGTGATGAGAATTTAGAAGGGAAAGCTTTATTTACGATAGACCTATAAATCTCCTTATCTTTTCGAAAATTTACATGCCAGTTCTAATACCGTAATTAAACGTTTAGAAATCTGAATACATAAAGTTTCCAGATCCGGTCGGCAACAGACCATAGATCCAATCATATAATGGCATCATAAAGCATCACAAATCATTTAGCACATAAAAGCATTTTAGGCATCTTCCCTAAATAAGCTAGTGCCGGTGTCTATTTAGGTGTACTTCCTAAAATATATTAGACACGCTCCTCACGATCATCGCTTATCATTCTAAGTTTAAGTCTAGAAATAAATCCTTATTCCTAGTTCACTTAAACTAATGCTCTGATACCAACTTTGACATCCCTAAATTCACGGTCATTTTAAAAATTTTATTTATGCTTATTTGAAAATTAGAGTATTCATTTTTAAGAATACTAGTGCGGAATTTGTTCCCAGATTACAGGATAAATACATTATCAAATCATTTCCGACGAAATGTATTTTGTTTATATTAAAACCTTGGGATGTCATTGTCAATATAGAAACATAAGCACAAACAGACCTTACATTCATTTACACTAGTGATTTACATCTGCTTCAATCTCTCAGTGTGATGTAGCTTCGTATCGACACCTGTGATACAAGTTAATTGAGTGGGTCAGGTTGGGAAACCTGGTGAGTGTATAGGGTTTTTAACCCACAATAATAAAATTATTATGTTTCAGAATCAAACAATTAACCCAATTATCCATCCCCATTATCTTCTTTACTTCTTAAGGTTCTACCCTAAGAATCATCTATCATTCACTCATTCATTCCTAAGGATTGTCCTAAGGAATAGGCATGAAGTCCATCGCTGCAAATGGCACAACAACTAATAATATCTATTAGGCACAACTGTCAATATTATCATTTGGGCGTAGCTGCAAGGATTATGACGCTCTCTATTAGGCGCTGCCGATATTATCCTTTAGGCGAACTGCGAGGATTATGATGTTCTCTATTAGGCGCAGCAGCTGATATTATCCTTTAGGCGCAACTGCCAGGAATATGATGTTCTATATTAGGCGTAGCTGCCGATATTATCCTTTAGGCGCAGCTACTAGGATGTTTAGAGTATATCCTTTAGGCACATCTGCCAGGATTATAATGCTCTTTATTATGCGTAGTTGCCGATATTATCATTTAGGCGCAACTGCTAGGATTATGATGTTCTCTATTAGGTGCAGCTGCCGATATTATCCTTTACGCCCATCTGCTAGGATGTTTAGAGTATATCGTAGTCAAAAACACCTACAGGTTGTGGCGCAGCTGCCAATATTCATCTATATCATCTTTAATCTCTCATCATTCATCTACCGATGTTTTACCCAAAATATTCGTAGGTATAAAATACATATACTGTTTAAATCATTTAAAACATGTATAAATCATTCATCCATCATAGATATCAGGAATGCAAATATTATGCACACATAACATGTAATTTATATTAAATACTTCATATTTATGTGTAAGATTAAAGCAACTATGCACTCACTTGTTAAAGTGGTGATTCTAACTTGGACAACGCTTCACTTCTTAACAATATAATTTCCTTCGACGAAACCAAGTATTATTACGACTATTTACGAGCAATATTGTTTTATAAGTGTTAAACAATAATTTTCAACCACTATGTATAGACAGGCGCCAGACATGAAATACCAGAAGGCAGGACCATTTTGGCATTATATCAGTTCTAAAATCCAACAACCCTATGCGGCCCTTCAAACCAGATTCCCCGTACCGCGAGAAGTTAAAAGATATTATAATAACACTTTATATATATATATATATATATATATATATATATATATATATATATATATATATATATATATATATAAGTTCATAATAACAATAATAAATTTAAACCTAAGCTACACTTAAAGTAGGGTAAGCAGAACTCACTTACCGAGAGGTTTGACTAGGAACCGGACTCTACGGGGGAAGAACTTCCGAGCCGAAAAGCTATTTTTCTCGTAGCCTTCAGGCACTCCGGGGCTTTCCTCTAGCACTTTGAAGTTACTAGAGTTTTGGGAGGGTTTTAGAGAAAGGTTAGAGAGAGAGAGGGGGGGCTTTGGTGTGAAGAAGAATGACAACCCTCACACCCTTTATATAGGGGTCTGGTCCTCGGTCTACATTGGGTGTTCCTCGGTGGGATGTTGCGCGTACAAGGAATATGCCCCGCGTATGAGGGGACCCGTGTCTTCATCCAAAGTGCTGATTGTAGGGAGCAAGCAAAGGTCCAGATCATGCCACGTCACCCATCCTTGCACAACATCCTTCAAACTTCTAAATTCCATATATTTCACATACGAGCTCCTTTTTCGACATTATTTATATCCACACATAGGTGGAGGCGTACTCTACAACTTTCGTTTAGACTCTGTCGGCTAATTTTGACTTTATTTTTAAAGTTATATTTTTAATAGGCCAGGACATGTAAAGTCCGTTAAAAATTCGTAACTTTGTCATCTGATGTTTGTTTTCATTTGTTTTTTTATCGTTGATCTCTTATTAACGAGATCTTCGATTCTTGTTTAGATTGTGTCGACTAAAAATCGATCGATCTAAAATTCGAATTCCGGGTTGTGCACTATTATGCTAAATCTTAGAAATCTCATAACTTCCTCATACGAAGTTAGATTTGGACGTTATTTTTATGTACACTCTCGGTTTAATGTATACTATGACTTTTGTTTAGATCACTAAGGCTAAAAAGTATTTTATTGCAAACTCACTTTTTACGATTCCCGGTGGCATGCCGGTTTTGCCGTAAAACTTCGATGGGTCATAACTTCTTCGTTATAACTCGGATTTCGAAGCTCTTTATATGTATGGAACCCTTGTGATATATACTATAACTTGGTTAAGATTATTTACTCTACATAATATTCTATAAAAAATTCATTTTGACACTTATTGTCTCTAATTTAACTAGCCCGAATCTATGAGTGTTACAATTACCCCCCCCCCCCCCTTAGGATGATTATGCCCCGGAATCATCAACAAAACAAGGCTTGTATAATCAATCCATATGTTATCTCTTCATCCTAGGTAAAAACCGTAACTTCTATGTTCCTTCGAATGAGTATCTAACTCTTGGACTTTTTGACCGCATGTGGTGCTCAATCTTGTACCCGCTCTCTATCTCGCATTGGACTTTCAATTGTAACCTTCGAGTTACAAAATCAATCCTTATTGGAGACTCCTTATTATCCTTCAGATAATTTCTTTCATTTGATTACTATAATAGACCGATGGGTCATGTTCTAATGACCTCTCATTGTATGATGCAATGCTTAGACTCAAGTCTTTTAGAGTCATATTCCAGAATAAAATATACCTTCCTTTAAGTTTTAATATGATATAATCACATTCTAGCATGTAACACTTCTAGCTACAAGCTTCTTTACTTTAACGGTGATCGTGATATTTCTATTGATCGCTTCAATTATCTTTCACTTTAATCTTCTGGCTTAAGCCAGATGTTACATCGATCTTGGTTCTCTGAACCATGTAACATACTCATCTTAGTCGGATTCGATTTGATATGACCACTAAATTTGGAATAAAAATCATCTTCTTAGTCATTACCGAAATGATGGTAACGACATACTTGAGCAGAACGTAATCAATTACTAGCTTCTTGGTAACCTTGTGACTTTCCCTAATACAAGTGTGAGTCCTGTGCTTCCGGTAGTATAGGCCTCTACTACTATTCACATATACTCATACTCGTCCCAGTATTGTCTCACAGTTTTCCAAGTCACCATAAAAGAATTTCACATAGTCATTTTGTTGGATTAGTGTCTAAGTCCATAACTATATTTGATATGTACTTGACCCGGTTGTAGCATGGTCCTTTTGGGTTGCCTTCACCAAAGCAACTTGGCTGGATGAATAATAGAGAAAGAGGATATTTTGGTTTATTATTAAAAGAGAAATCATATTTATTTAATTAACATTGGTCAAAAATTAATTAAGAATTAATTTTGTGGTCAAAAAAGGTTAATTGAATTAAGGGGACTGAACTTGTAATTATGTGATAGTTGCAAAGTTGGGTAAAGAAACCCTACAGTATAGGGTGGACGAATTCTAAGGATAAGGCCTTAGGAATTCGTCCAAAGGTAGGGTTCTAGAATTATCTTTGGGCTGCTTGGTGGCTAAGTAACTAGATAAGGATAAGGACCGAAACCCTAATTTCCACACTTATATAAGGACCCCTAGGGCATGGGAATTCGACCAACTCTAAACCCTAGAAGTCTTGGATCCATTTCTCCCTCTCCCCTCTCTCTCTCTCTCTCTCTCTCTTGCTTCATCCTATTGCTCTTGGTGTTTGTGATTCATTAGAGGCACAACATTTGGGGTGCTAAGGTTCTCAAAGCTTCAAGATCTATAATCAACAATCAAGGTATTCATCTAACTTTTTTATTTGATATTCAATTATTTTTGTTGTATTCTAGTTTAGGGTTTACAAGCTTCGGATAAATTTGCATGTATAATAGAGAAACCTAGATCCAAAGCTTTAGGGTTTTACATGTGCACATAAGATGTTCTTTTGCTCAAAACCTATCAGTGGTATTAGAGACTTGCTTGGTTTCTATTGTATTTGATGCATTGTGTGTTTGTTCTTTGCTTGAAATCGATTTTCTAGCCTTCTTCTTGAATGAATCGACGAGTCCCAAAGTGGGCTCGCCGAGTCAGATGAACTCGACGAGTCCAAAAGGGGACTCGGCGAGTCGGGCAGTCACACAGAGGGAATTTCAGGATTTTGGCTTATTTTGACATGGGATAGTCACCATAACTGTTTCTAATTAATAAAATCCAATTTTTATTGATTCCTTATGATTATCTTTGTCAAAATAAAAGATATTTGTCATTTAATTAAATAATTATTACCTTATTTGATAAATCTTAATTATTTGAATTATTTGATCAATTATCTAGCATGAAATTGGATTAGTCAAAATTAGATAATCACCAAATTAATTTTTTAATTGTTTATTTGAATTTTAATCTAGATGGTTTTGAAATATTTTAAAACTTTCCCTCAAGCTTTGGAATTTAAATTTTTGATTAAAAGTTTAATTTTGAAATAATTAAATTCCAAACCCTAGAATTTTACAAGTTTAAAATTCACCCCAATACTATTATAATATTATAAGAGTAATATATATATATATATATATATATATATATATATATATATATATATATATATATAAAAGATAAATGCTAGTCTTACCGTTAGTAGGCCTCATTCACGAAGACGATCTATAAGGGGGTATAAGGTTATGGCCTATAAAATGGCCGTTTAATGGGTGTCCACTCTCACCCACCGCTTCCTTGATTGGTGGAGGGTCGTTAGCCGAACAGGTCGGATAGGGAAACTAAATTCCTCATTAAAAGTATAATGATTAATAAAGTAACTGAATATTTTTATAAAATCCTCAATCTTAGTTACTTTAGGAAAAATGTGAATTTGATGCTATTCCATGGAATTACACGTTGTACCCTTGCTAAAACGTTAGTGGAGCATGTGTGGTGAACCGGCACACTAATTTGGCTTTAAGAAAAGGTGGAATAGGGTGACTTGTTGTTTGTCATAGATCAATGGAGTGTGTATGTCTAACCACCACATTGATTAGGTGACTGTAATATCGAGGGCACCAAGTATATTCACATGGTTATTCACACCTTGTTTGTGATCCTCGGTATCCTAGTCACAAACTTGAAGGGCATATCGAGATTTAAACATGCCACTGAAAAGTTCAATGAATCTCAAAAGATCTAGGAGTTTCAATACATTCAAAACTTAATCTTTTTTCGTTTTTCATGGTGGAAATTAGTGAATCGTCATTCACTTACCTTCAAATTATTTGCATTTTAAATTACGACATCCTTCTTTTAAGTTGTAAATAATGTTGTTGGATCCTAGCCCTAATTTCTATTTGGGTGTTTAATTGGGGATTTTTATCTAATTAAACTTTGTCTCTTTTCCTTTTTAGATGTCGAACTCAAACAACGCTCAAGGCTCAAATTCTTCCGGCTCATTCTCACTCATTAATTTGTGTGGGAGGGTGATCTTCGATGGAAACAATTTTAATGGTTGGATCCGAAACATATGAATGGTAACCCGCTACGAGGACAAGGAGTATGTTTGTAACGCCTGTGTTTCTGGGCTTGTCATTAATGTTTATGTAATAGTCTAGGTTAACCTTTGTAACCCGTTTTGAAATAATAGAAGTGTATTATTTGTGTATTATGTGTTTTGTGCTTAATTGTGTGTCTTAATGTAATTGAGAATAAAAATAAGCTTCAAAATAAAACGTTATATAAAACTGATATCTATGTATAATGTTGTAGTAGTTGGAACGAGGTTCCCGAATATATAAAGAATGTCAAAATCCGAGTTATAACGAAGAAGTTATGATTCGTTGAAGTTTCGCGACGGAACCGACAATGCTGAAAGACGTAAAAAGTGAAATTTACGTTAGAGCGAAATTTAGCCCTAGTGATCTAAATGAATGTCATAGAGTTCGTTAAACCGAGAGCGTGCATAAAGAGAACACCCAAATCTGACTTCGTATGAGTAAGTTATGATTTTCTGAAGTTTCGACTTAGCAGTATGCAATCCGAATACTCGCTTTGAGACCGAGCGGTTTTTAGCCAAAACAATCTAAACGAGAAGCGAAGATCTCGTTAATTGTAGTGAAACAATAAAAAGATAGGCGAAAACGGACGTCAGATGAAGAAGTTATGAATTTATAACAGAGTTTTCTTGTCCCGGCCTACTAAAAATAAATAATAAAAATAAATTCAAAATTAGCCGACGGAGTCTAAACAAAATTTGTAGAGCGTAGTCTCACCTACGCGTGGATATAAATGTTGGGTTTTGGTCATAAGACATCCTATGTGCTCATACAAACCCTAATGTTTGGATCTAGGTTTCTCTATTGTACATGTAAGTTATCCAAAGCTGTAAACCCTAATTCTAGCATATGGAAATCGATATTAACATATAAATGGGTTTAAGATCATACCTTTGATTGTTATGTAGCAATAACAATCGAATTCCTCCTTGAATTGACTTTGGAAGGCTTAGAGTCACAAGTGTCACTCCTCTATTGGCTTACAAACACCAATAGCAAATGGAGAAGGTATAAAGAGAGAAGAGAGGTATAAGAACTCGTCTATAGGACCTCTTGGGAAGGCATGGACTATTTCATGAGCCTTAGGGGTCTTTATATAGGTGTAGAGATTAGGGTTTTAGTCCTTATCCTTATCTAGTTGCTTGCCCACCAAGTAACCATAAGATAAGCCTTGAAAACCCTTATCCTTTATCCTTTGGACGATTTCAAGGATCCTTATCTTCTTGAATTCGTTCAACCCATATTTAGGATAACCATTACCATATTTTGTAACTATCACATAATTACAATTCAGCCCCTCTAGTTTAATTAATTACACTTGATCACAAAATTAATTTTTAATTAATTATTGACCAATATTAATTAAACAAATATGATTTCTCCTTTAATATATTACTCTTATAACATATTAATAAATCATAATAACCTCTCTCTCTATTTATTTCTCCAATCAAGTTGCTTTGGTGAAGGCAACCCAAAAGGACCATGCACCATCGGGTCAAGTACATACCAAAATAGTTATGGACTTAGACACTAATCCAACAGTCTCCCACTTGGATAAGTCTAATAACTATTATGCGTATGACTTCAGATCCTGATCTGCAATCGTAGCTTTCCAAAGCCGCTGTCAACTCTGATCCTATCAGATACGCATGTCCTTAGATAAGGGATCATATATTCCTCCATTCTAGATATCGTATGAGATATGATTTCAAATCATTCTCTTTGTACTATATCTCGATTTCCGATTTATGACGACTGACTAATTGAACAAATCAAATTAGCCCTAGCCCGGCCGAGCATTTACGTTTGTCATCACTAAATCATCGAGGGGCCCAAAAGATATCGCTTTTATCCTATTTTGGATAAAAGGAATGGATAAACTTTGATACAATGCTTGCTTGCACTCACTCACCAAATTACACACAATAATATGTTTTATAACACCAAGTTACTAGTGCGTTTACATATTATCAATGTGCAACCGATTTGCAAGATACAACTAACACATCTCGGTTTCAAGAATATAAGATGTTATCGTCTCACCAATCACTCGTGATACAATTCATGGAGTGATCCAAGTGAGCGTGGGTTTGATCCAATGCTCAAATTCATATTCATAAGCACTCATGAATGTTGCAGCAAACATTTGCTTATGTCTAATGCTCTTTAGACAATCCACACACCAATTCACAATAGTCTTCTTTCATATCTACTTCCAACATATGAACGACTGTGGCCCGTTCGAATAATTCGATTATTCTTAATAAACTCAATTATTCTGGAAGTCAAAACATGCAAAGGTGAAACACAAGAATAATACTAATCCCATATGGCCTCAAACCTTTGAGTATAAATAAAACACCTTTTATTTATCACCATATCGATTACTCATTATTTGTTGTTTCGGTTAATTAACTTCTTACTTGAATTACAACACTTGTCCCATGCTCCAAGCATGCACACACTGTTTACTCATGGTTCTTACTATGTGAAATAGATCACATTGAACACATTTCCAATCATTCTCATTTCACAACTCCAAATCCTTTTTCCATAAGTGAAAGAATATCAAATTCTTGCTACTTATAGAATATGCTAGATTCTAACGTTCTATGCAACTTATCCTTTCGTAATGTCACTACACCAAAGTCACAAAGACTATTGCCAATGATATTACAAACTCTTCTATCAGAGATTGTTGCAAGACAATTCCTTAGATATGATGTTTCTCACTCAAAGTACATTCCTTTGAACATCCTTTTGCATAAAAGGTTTCTAATCTAGTCATAGATTTTTCAATATTCAATTCCCAATATGGACACGCTTCCATATTTTTCATATGACGACTCATTCTTAATAGAATCTTATCTATTCGTAATGATGTCGATATGGTCCATCCAATATGGAAAATTTTCCATATTTTCCAATACTATACTTCCAACTACTCACAAGCGACCAATCCTCGTCGAAGTTTGGATTGTCCTTTGATAGTTGTTGAATCATTTTAGTCAAAACCGATTCAAGTCCTTTTTCCCTCTAAATGCGCTAGACATTTGGAAATTTTAGAATGGTCAAACATTAAAGCATTTGCAATCGATCCTATACCCGAAGCGTATGGGACACGACGCATAATGTTTTATTTGCTATGTTCTCAAAATTCGAATTGTGAAGAGGAATGCCGTAATCATAATCGAAATTTTAAGAACACACTATGCACCTTTGACTAAATTTATTAACATTTCTCAACCTCAGCCTTTAGATTTGAAATGAAGCATAATATTCTCTCCCTTAATTATAGCAAAACAACTTTATAACCCTTACTACTTTGCAAGGTATAACTCTTGTTTTCTATAATTAATATTGCCAACTTTGCAATACGTGCCTTAATAATCATACGATCATAACATTTATGCTCCCACTATCATGATGATTATTATAAAACATAACACTTATGCTCCCACTAGCTTCGACATGTATTCAAAACATCTTAACTTCCAGAAAAACAATACCTATTGAATTTCTTAAGTCCATGTTTCTAATACTTAGTGCTTTGATAATCTTTTATCAAGGCTTCTTGAACTTATACACCTTTGCCATAGATAGTTCATATGTGTGTCTAAACAATTAAGACTAATTGCCAAACCTCACAATTCAAATTATGGAAAGGGATACCGTAACCATAATCGAATTTGAGAATGCAATTTTACAATCACTATCTTCTTAAAATCTTTCTTAGTGAAAGCATTTCCTCATAATCATTTTCATGAAGGAGGAAATCTTATGACACTTAGATTTGAGCGGTGTATGTGTTCCTATCCATGTGAATTTGTTAAAACCAAAGTTTACGACAAATTCAAACTCATATGGACCGAACTTTCTTAATCTTGATTTCTTGCCTTATGGTAGCACAGCTGCCCACCATGTCTTCCAAGTAGTTAAGAAGTTCACCCTTTCCTATCAATGTACCTTTCATTGATTAAGGTGCTTTGCCTTTTATGCGTTCAAAATGAGAACTCATAGAACTCACATGCATAATTAACTCGATTGGATTGGCACAGAAACAAAATAATGTCATCACGATAGGTTGTAAAGTTCAACTCGTGTGCTAGTGATGATCGATAAGGTTTATTTGATTTGTTCTTGAAACCTTTCAAGACCATTAAGACTCCCACTGACTCCTTGACATATAAGATTCTCTTGTCAATAACCATTTCTTGACAAACAAATATTCAAGAGTTAGTGTAGCTTTTATCAAAACACTTCATAAATTGGTCCTAGTTGGTCTTTGTCTTATCCAAGACATCACAACTTTCCACATTTAATGAATGTTGTAAACCTTCTTTATACTTATCACTCAATGTCACAATCTTAACTCTGAGACTTGTTTTGGAACGAAGTATGATTGAGTTTTTGATTTAACCATTTCTTCAATTCTTGATTCCTCTTCTTAGACATACAATTGTACTAAGACTCACTTAAAGGATCAATTGAGATATGGTTCCTAATCATTAATACCTATCATAAAGCATAAAAGCTACTCTCCCTTCTTCTTAGAATGGAGAAGCTTTTATCTTTCTGCCTACATGATTCTTCTTATTCGTTTTGCTATTGATTTAAACCTTTTTAATCAATTCCGAATTACACTTAATCTTATAAGTATAATCATATTTACTGAACTTTTAGTAAACCATGATGAATATCTTGTTACTCTTATGGTGGACTTGATCAATACACAACTTTGTGTACTCGATCTCCTAGTCCTTCACTTGACACTTTGTCAATGAATTAGTCTAATTTCCAAATATGAAATTTCTCATTCATCGTGCAACCAAATTGCATGATTCCAAGTTTATGTCCAATTGAAACTTGGGCGATGAGAAACTCTCCCTATTTGGTAAATTTTCGACATTTCCATAACTAAGAATCAAATCCATTATTGCTAATAATAGAAACATCCAAACATCAATTTTTCATATATGCCATTGCAAGGATAAATAAATAATATAAAATCAAAATTTATTTTATTGCGGAAATTTTTTTTTCCTTACAATGCAATTCATTGAAAAACTATGCTAATACATCTTTCTTAGCAATCTAATTCTAACTCTAAGTAGTAGCTCAAGAATCTAATCTTCGAGAAATGCGATCGAAATCCATTCCTTCATGGTTAGATTCTGCTCACTTCTTCCCTTAAGCTTCCTTTCTTTTCTTCGATCCTACAAAACATCAATTGCAATCTTATCACATTATGTATTAAGAATCTAGAATAGAAGCTTAAAAGAGTTAGTCAATGGATTTTACCTAAAGCAGAGCCATACGTTTTGACTCTCCCATCTCTTAGATCTCTTAGGTAAATATGGCAGCTTCGTCTCCAATGCCCCTTCTCTTGGCAATAAAAGCAAATCGACTCTTTTGGAACAGCACATGGAACCACTTCAGACATTGCCTTTCTCTTATGATCAAAATTTTCGATCATAGCATGTCTTTTGTTGCCATTGTCTATATCCATAGAGGTCTTGAAGGCAGATTCACCAGTCAACTTTACTTTTCTATTGCGCCAAACCATTGCTGATTCAGCAGCAATAAGCATATAGGTGAGATCTATAAGGGTCACGTCGCGGTTCATCATATAGTACTCTCTTACGAACTCACTATATGAGTTAGGAAGTGACTGAAGAACCCAATCAACAGCCATCTCCTCACAGACAACGAATCCCAACATTCTTAACCTATCAATGTGTGACTTCATCCCTAGGACGTGTGCACACACTGACTTTCCTTCTTTGTGTTTACTTGCCAAAAGGGCTTGAGTGAGCTTGAAATTTTCAAGCCTTCGTACTTGTGGGTTAGGGAGAGTAATTGGAGGAGGAGGAGGAAGTGAAGCATGATTTCTCGTTCCTCGATTGAATCGTGGAATACCATCTTCATGTGGAATGCTTGTTCCACGGAATTTGGGAAGACCATAGTTGTCGAACTTTGACATCTACAAAACGGGAGAAAAACAAATTCAAGTTAGTTGATTGATTGAGTCCTTAGTAAATCACCCACATGAGATACTAAGGCTAGGACCCAACACAATATTCTACAACTCGAGAGAGGGATGCCGTAACCCTAATTGACGAATATTTGAAGGTAAGTGAATGACGATTCACTAATTTCCACCACGAAAAAAGAAAAAGAAATTTAAGTTTTAAATCTATGAAAACTCCTAGATCCTTTGAGATTCATTGAACTTTCAATGGCATGTTTAAATCTCGATATCCCCCTCTTGTTTGTGACTGGGATGCCGAGGATCACAAAGCGGGTGTGAATAACCATGCAAACTTACATGGTGCCCTCTCATGTTACAGTCACCTATTCGATGTGTCGGTAAACCACACACGCTCCACCGAAATATGACAAACATTGAGTCACCCTTTGCTACCTTTGCTTAGAACCATTTAGTGTGCCGGTTAACCACACATGCTCCACTAACGTCTTCGTAAGGGCACAAAGTGTAATTTCATGGAATTGCATCAACTCACTTTTGCCTAAGTAACTAAGATTGGGAATTTTATGAAAAAAATTACTTACTTTTATACTTTATTATACTTATAATGGAAGGTTTCGTCCTATCCTACCCGTTCGGCTAACGACCCTCCACTAGTCAAAAGTGCGGTGGGTAAGAGTGGATACCCATTCAATCGCCATTTTATAGGCAATTTCCTTAAACACCCCTTATAGACCAGCTTCGTGAATGAGGCCTACTAACGGTAAGACTGACTTTTACTCATACATATATATAATGTTAGACTTTTAATGTTATATATATAGTATAGGGTGTATTTACACTTTTAAAATATTAGGTGGTCTAATTTAACAATTATACTTTTAATTCAATTAAATTGTGAACCTAAACTTTTTATGGATTTATTAAACTTCTTTTAATTATACACCTTAATTAATTAATAAAACCATAAGGGTGTGATTTGAAGTTTGTCAAAACAATACTAGAGTTTTAGAATTTAACATTCCTAATTAAACTTTTAATCAACTTTTAAATTCCAAAACTTGAGGGCAAGTTTTGAAACATTTCAAAACATTAGGGTTTAGAATTTAAATATACATCAAATTAAACTATTAATCAAAATTTAAATTCCAAAACTTTAGGGCAAGTTTTGAAACCTTTTTCAAAACATTAGGGTTTTAACTATTTAAATTTCAAAACAACAAAACTTTTGGGTTCAAATTTAAACTATAAAACCTAAAGGGGAAAAATATGAAACATTTCATAACTGAAGGATCAAATAACAAATAATCTAAATTAACAATTAATCACATAATTATCCATATTTGATTTATTTAATGATTTCTTGCAAAACAATTTACCAATTAAATCAAAATAAATAATCAATTATCACATAAGGAAACAAATATTTTATTAATTGATAAATATCTTCAATTAGATCAAGCATATAGTCAAATATATCATAAAATTGGATTTATATTGATCTAATATGATAAGGTAACTATCCATAAGCAAAAACAGCAAGAAATCCTGGATATACCTCTATCTGACGCACCGACTCGTCGAGTCACCCTCTGGAACTCGCCGAGTAGGGCTGACTCGCCGAGTCAGGTCGAACAATGAGGCCAAAACACGTTTTTCAGTTACATCAAGCATCAATACAATAGAAACCAATTAAGGCTCTGATACCACTGTTGGGTTTTGGTCATAAGACATCCTATGTGCTCACACAAACCCTAATGCTTGGATCTAGGTTTCTCTATTGTACATGCAAGTTATCCAAAGCTATAAACCCTAATTCTAGCATATGGAAATCGATATTAACATATAAATGGGTTTAAGATCATACCTTTGATTGTTATGTAGCAATAACAATCGAATTCCTCCTTGAATTGACTTTGGAAGGCTTAGAGTCACAAGTGTCACTCCTCTAATGGCTTACAAACACCAAGAGCAAATGGAGAAGGTATAAAGAGAGAGGAGAGGTATAAGAATCCATCTCTAGGACCTCTTGGGAAGGCATGGACGATTTCATGAGCCTTAGGGGTCTTTATATAGGTGTAGAGATTAGGGTTTTAGTCCTTATCCTTATCTAGTTGCTTGCCCACCAAGTAACCATAAGATAAGCCTTGAAAACCCTTATCCTTTATCCTTTGGACGATTTCAAGGATCCTTATCTTCTTGAATTCGTTCAACCCATATTTAGGATAACCATTACCATATTTTGTAACTATCACATAATTACAATTCAGCCCCTCTAGTTTAATTAATTACACTTGATCACAAAATTAATTTTTAATTAATTATTGACCAATATTAATTAAACAAATATGATTTCTCCTTTAATATATTACTCTTATAACATATTAATAAATCATAATAACCTCTCTCTCTATTTATTTCTCCAATCAAGTTGCTTTGGTGAAGGCAACCCAAAAGGACCATGCACCATCGGGTCAAGTACATACCAAAATAGTTACGGACTTAGACACTAATCCAACAATAAAGAACGTCGAAAACGAAGTTCGTATGAGGAAGATATGAATTTTAGAAGTTTATCAAATAATTAATATATAAATTTAATTATTAAATCCGATATTATCTGAAGGGGAGTCACCGGACTTATCCGGGTTACGCCCAACGTACAGCAAAGCATGACGCGCCTCGCACTCGAGTTCTTCGGATACGTAAGCAGTGACGAACTTCCGAGGCGTATGTCCCGCGTAGAGCATTACGCCCAGCGTAATGCGAGGCCTCAGCCTCCTATAAAAGTCTTGCGAGGGCAGCCGACTCCATTTGCCAAATTCTTTTCTCTTTCTCTCGTTTTGCATCGTTTTGCATGCCAGAAGAATCCCGAAGCCCCGATATCATTCCCGAGCCCCGAAGCAAGTCCTGAAGCCCCGAAGATCCTAAGAAGTAAGATTCCCGAGTCGAAGCTCCGCCCGCGAGAAGCCAATTTTTGTGAAGATCTTCCAGATCTATCGAAGAATACTACTCTTAGAGCCGTAGTGATGTCCGATCATCTTCTGATCAAGTGAGTGTGTAGTTACTTTCTTCTAACGCATAATTATGAAGTATTTTATACGAAATACGTGTTATGTGTATATTTTGTTATTATATGTGTGAATGTATATTTACTTTCTTCTATTTCATAGATATGATTTATTCTCTATGAAATACATGTTATGTGTATGTGTCTCATTTGATGATTGGAATATGTATCGAATGAGAATGCTATACAGGTTTTAAACTATGTATAAAAATATATATTTTTATCAACTAATATGTTGGGTAGAACAAGGGTAGATAGTTGATGTGTGATAAACAGATGAGAGGCCTCGATGTTGTTGTTGTTGATCTAGTTATTCAGTGGAGTATGGATAACGACCACAGACTCTTTCTAGACAGTCCTATGGAACGCTAGCATGTTCATAACCTGTAGGTGTTGTGAACGATGTGTTCACCTGTGTACTCTATCCCCCTCATGGTTGCCTTTAGGATATCTATTGTTGAGGAAGCCCCTTAGCAGTAATGTCCGTCCCGATGAAAATCCTAGATTAGGTCCCTTGAGATAGATGTTGTTTTAGGGACATAAAGTGAGGATAACGGGAATGGGTAATCGGGTTATTGTTGGTTGGTGAAACTAAATATAATTATTTATTGTGGGTTGAAAACCCTATATGCTCACCAGGCTCCCAAGCCTGACCCACTCAATTTATTCGTATTACAGGTAGTGGCGTGAGGGCATAAGATGGATGAATCATCAAGTTGTTTTGTTTACAAGTCTGTATCGGATCATGACATCCCGAGTTTTGATTATATAATGAAAACGCATCTCTTGATGAAATGCTTTGATAAATATTATTTTATCATATTTTGTTTTTAGGAACAAATTCCGCAACTCTTTTAAATCATAAAGATTTACTCTAAAATTATTTTAAAAAGCATAAATGAAATCGGTCTTTTCTGGCCGAGATTTTGGGGATGTCACAGTTGGTATCAGAGAATTAATTTAAGCGAACTAGGAATTTCTAGGATTTCTAGACTTAAACTTAGAATGCCAAGTGAAATTGTCAGATGTGTGTCTGTTATATTTTAGACGCGAGCACTAGTATATTTTAGGAAGCTGCCTTAAATGCTTTTATGTGCTAAATGTTATATGTTGCCACATATGATATTATTTGTTCGGATCTATGGTTTGTTGCCGACCGGATCTAGAAACCCTATGTGTGTAGGATTCTAAGCGTACGTCTACGGTATTAGAACTAACATGTAAACGTTTCGGAGTGATAAGGATGATTTAATTATCTATCATGGATGAGGATCTAACTTCACCTTATTTGGTGTGTAGATCAAAAATGGTAAGAACCAGGAGTGGCGTTGGAAACGCGGATGAAAACAAGAATCAACCACCAATGATTGAGCAAGCACCTGTTGTAGCAGCAGCACCAGAACCAATAACGATGATTGGGGTGCAAGCCATGATTCGGGCTATGTTAGCGGAACAAAGGGATGAAATGCAACAGAACCGACACGATACCTGGAAGCGTAAATAGTGAATTTATGATAGAGCCAGATTTAGCCTTTGTGATCTAAACGAAAGTCGTAGAATACGATAAACCAAGAGCGCCCATAAAAAGAACTCCCAAATCTGACTTCGTATGAGGAAGTTATGATTTTTCGAAGTTTCGGCTTAGCAGTATACATCCCGAAGTTCGAATGTTAGATCGAACGGTTTTTAGCCTACACGACCTAAACGAGAATCGAAGATCTCGTTATTTGTAGCGTAACGATAAACAGACAGACAAAAACGGACGTCAGATGAAGAAGTTACAAATTTTTAACGGACCGATCCTATCCCGGCCTGTTAATAATATATCTTTTAAAATAAAGTCAAAATTAGCCGACGAAGTATAAATGAAAGTTGTAGATTATGTTCCCCACTTCAATTCAAGCGCAAACCCATTTCTTAGTCACCGTGCTGAGCGCACCTTTGGTACTTCAGTAGGGCGAGCTCTTTGATAGTGCCCCAGGTCAACCCGCGCTCGTTGTTGCCTGTATAGCTTTCTAGAGTAGAGATCTAGCAATGCATTCTAAGAACAAATCATTGGTATTGGATGTATCGTTAGGTTGTGCATAGTCAAATCTGCTCCGTTTTTTTTCGTTGTAGAAAAAAGATCCCTTCCCCCTGCTTTCAAAAATGATGAATATGAAGTCCGGGAGGCTGCAGGTACTATGGATCCTTTGACTCCCAATCGGGTTGCCTTCCCAGGTCTCGCCAGTGCTGCCTGTAGGTTGTGATATGCCTTGAGATGGCCGTCTCCTCCCCCCCCCCCTGCCGGTGGGGAATCCGCTCCCGGGTCGTCGCTCTTTCTTTAAAATGAAAAAGGGGGATAAGACAACTTTTTAAATGAAAATACAATATTATACATTCCAATATATAAGAAAATCAGTCAAAACGTCCAAAAACTAAGAATTTAGGAACACAAAGTTTTATATATTATGTAAAAATAATAGCATATTTTGAAAGTAGACATCAACAAGATTTTGGAAATATAAAAAACGCAAAAATTTGACTTTGTGTGAGGAGGTTATAATTTTTCTAAGTTTTTCACTAAACCCCATGCATAAATGTATGTCATAAAAAGTTAGAAGAAAATCCATTGAGTTTTAGCGAAAACAATGTAAAAGAGAATTGTGGTATACGTGCATAAGAATCTGTGGATATAGAGAATCTCGAAAACGAGTTCATATGAGAAAGTTATGATACTCGCAAAATCTTTTTCAGTTGTACCCCTTAAATAATATAAATTAAAGTTAGATGTGAATTAGCTAATGAAGTCTAAAGGAAAGTTGTAGTACTCATCGATACAAACGCGACAATATAAAGAACGTCGAAAATGAATCTCGTATGCGAAAGATATGAATTTTTACAGATCACAAAAATACCCACTGAGGAACGAGCATGGCTGCCACATGTCACAATTTGATAGGATTCCTTGTCAACCATGCTGAGGCAAGGCACGCCTAGGCCAGGGGTGTGATGCGTCCTCCCTCGATACAACCAATATATAGCCTCCGAACATCATTCTCTTGGAGCCCAATTTCCATTTCCCTTCTCTTGAAACATTGAAGGGGGAATGGGGGGGGGGGGGGGGGGGGGGATACATGCTAAATTAATATTATTATGTATCAATCGTTATTGTTATATTATAAATGTCAATGCATTATTACAAAACTTAGTTTTACTTTGTCATTACTATGCCCGTACAAAAATAAAATATTTTTTTACCATCTCGTTACTATGCCTGCACAAAAATAAATTATTTTTACTTTGTAGTTACTTTGTCCGTACACATATAAAATATTTATACTTTGTCGTTACTCTGCCCGTATAATATAAAAGATTTATTATACACTGTCGTTACTTTGTCCATATAAAAATAAAATATTTTTACTCTGCGCGTACAAGTATATAATATTTATGCTATGTCGTTACCCTGCCCATATAATATGTAATACTTATTATACACTATCGTTACTCTGTCCGTTTAATTTTTAAAACAATATAATTATAACACGTTATTATAATTATACAACATAATCAATGGTCTAATGACTTGAACTTATAAAGTTAAGGGCTACAACGTTATGGTATCATGAGCGGGATAGTTATGTATATATCTATACGAGTTGACTCCCCCACATATGGTTTCTAGTTATAACTGTGACGAATGAGTCACACAGGTGATAATTGTCTAAACTATGAAGACGTCTGATGAAGTGTCATGAGGAGACAATGCTTGGTCATGAGCTCGGTTATAGGGACTCACAGTAACGGTTGAATAATACATATAAGTTAAAATTATACTTTTATACGTTAAAACGCTACTTTTTTTTTTTTTTTTTATAAAAGTACATGTTCAGTAAAAATATTTTTTGTTTAAAAGTACACGTTCAATAAACGTACTTTTGGTATAAAATTACTTACTCAGTAAACATACTTTTGATATAAAAGTACATATTCCATAAACATATTTTTGGTATAAAAGTACATATTCAGTAAACCTATTTTTGGTATAAAAGTACATGCTCAGTAAGCACTTTTGGTATAACAATACATATTTCGTAAACATACTTTTGGTATAAAAGTACTTTCGATACAAACCTATAAACTCATCAACTTTATGTTAATGTTTTTAAAATCACATGTATTCCTAGGAAATCAAGAAACGGAAGCCTGTACTCCCGGAAGGCTAGTCGTTAAGTCGCAATCACCTGTAGTTCGGTGATGCAATTTTATTAAGTAGTCTACTATTTAAGGCATCAGATTATTGTAACTATGAATATCATTTTAATCATTTTTCAGTAATAATACGTTCAATAGTTATGTTAAATCTTTGTACTATTTAATGTATGTTCAATAATTGTGTTCCATGACGACGTCACACAGCCCGGTATTTCCACCGTCGCCGGCCGAGGGTCTAACAAGCATGGACTATTCTGTCGTTTAGCAACCACGGTGCAACTATGGGTTGGCGACGGTGTAGTTGTCTGACCTTTGACCGTTGACTTTGATAGTTGACTTTTGGTCAAACTGAGATTTTTGAGTCATATATTGAGGCGTGACCTTTGACAAGTTATAGGAGGTTCATGTAGCTGGGTTGGCGAGTCAATGAGTGTTGATCTTTCAGCTTGTGTTTCAAGTGATTTTTCTCACTGTATTATTTATGTCGTTGTTATGCTAGGGTTGTATGCTTAGCTAGACTAGTTGGGTCTTGCTGGTTGCTTTTATGATTGCATGCTTAGTTGAGTCGATACGGATTCGGGGTTGATACGGACTCGAGGTTGATACAAATCCATTGGGTTGAAACAACCCCGTTGTTATTATGTATGGTTATATGTGATGTATGTGATATTTTGGGGAACCCACTAAGCTTTGACTTACTGATGTGAATTAAATGTTTCAAGTATTTTAAATGATCGTGAGTATGCGATGGCATGAATGTGCACATTTATCAGCAGCTTTTTCTACCTTGTGATTCCAGGTTATTATTCATACTTTGATATTTGGATTTTGTATTTTAGAAAAAATGGTTATTGCTTTATGAAAATGGAATTTTTATCTTATTTAAAAATTAAAAAAATTATCATAAAAATTGGGATGTTACAATTTGCGCCCAAGATTTTTGCAAGCAAAAGATGTCTTTAGCTTCGGGTTCAACTATCTCCATAGCAAAACACCAATATTCGTTATGATTGCTTCCTCCCAATTCAAATTTGCATTTCCAAGACAATAAATCTCGTTGTTTGTTATGAAGATACATGAAACCGAAGCCGAAGCCATCTTCTGCTTTGAGAAAACAAATGCACCAACATTATTTAGCCGATTTGTGAATAAGGTTATTGATATAAGCGAGGGACGAGATGAGAACACATTATTAATGATTTTCCCACTTAGTATGCCGTGAGCAAAATCAGAAGAAACCTGTCATAAAGACTAAATGCGTACAAAAACATTAAGGACTAAATGTATACAAACGGGAAGTTATATTAACCTATTATGTTATTTTTTTCGGCTTAATCTGAAGTGACCGGTTATATATACTGCTGAATGTGGATAAAAAAAAATAAGTTAAACGGTCAAATGTAGAAAAAAAAATACAGTGACTAAATATGACAAAATAAAATATATATTACCCAGATAAATCATTGTCCATATAACATATTGATTAACGGAATGTAAATTCAATATTAAAATTTTAAACATATTGATTTCTTTCAATAACTTCATGTAATGAAAGGAGTTTTCTGTATTTAATAAACTAATTGAATAAAATCTAAGAACCAACAACAATGATGTTCTTTTTATGCAGTCAAGACTAATATAATAATCTATTTTTTTTTTTTTTTTTGCTATGAACATAATAACTTATTAGATATAAGAATGAAAATACAAGGACTTCTTCTAGTTCACCCAGTTTTTTTTGTTATATAAAATTGAATTTAGTTTTCCTTTTAAATTATTTCAAAGAATAAAGCAAAGTGAAATTATAGCATAACGTTTGTCACATTCCACATTTCAACTTACTATAAATATCTAAAAAATAAATTGACCAAACTATGTATATAAGATAATGTTAATGTCACATTCAACCATTTTTTTTGGAATTGAGACTTACCTACCTTCAAAAATGGTAAAATATGTAATCTTTTGTTATAATGGAGTTTTGAATACGACAGCCTTTTCTTTTTCTTTTATATTTTTTATATTGAAAAAGCTTTTAAAAATCATTAGATGTGAAGTTTCTTATTAAAGTATTTTCCACCTTGCTTGAGGATACCAAAATATCGAAAGAAATGCAAAGGACAGAAGAAAAAAAAAAGAACAAGAGCTTTAGGTTTTAAAGCTGTCAAAGAGTTGAATAATGCTTTTACCAAATTAAACGAGAATAAACGAAACACACACCAAAGTTTTAAATGATTCCAATTAACTCAAAACAAAATTTTATTTATTGTTAATTGGTTGTCTTTTATAATGAAAATAGCAGTTCAACACAATGATAAAGAAATAATTATTACATATAAAAATAACCTCATACATAATTATTTAAATCTTATTTAATTGTAGAATAATGGGCGGTTCAGTATAGCACACTAGTGACACGTGCAACCCTATACATTTTCGGACGTAGTGCAAAAATTTTCGAAATTTTTTTTCTACTATCATGCAACTCCTAACTTTCCTGTGACACATCTAATATGGAATCCTGCATCTTGCATCTGTTGTTGTTTTGTAGAATATAACTTCTTAACATATAAATTATTGTTCAGTATTAAGAAAAAGTGATCAGCTCTCGTATTTAAAAGGAATTTTCGATAATAAGACTTGAAAATCACCGTCAACACCTCAGTGTCGGTTCGGGATACTCCTATTTCTCATCTTTCTTTACCCACTTAATTTTTAATTTTAAAATAAATAAGTACAAATAAAAAACACACAAAGTAATTAAAAAATTATAAAATTAATACAAAATAAAACAAAAAATTAGTTAGTTTGATACTAATCTTATTATATTTTTGTAAATGAAAACAGTATTATCATATATATATATATATATATATATATATATATATATATATATATATATATATATATGATACTATTCTTACTATATTTCTATAAATTCAAACAATTGTATCTAATGTGAAAATTATACATATATATATATATATATATATATATATATATATATATATATATATATATATATATATATATATATATCAAGCTATACTCTAAAGAAAATTTACATCAAACTAGTTTGAAACTTCCATGACCTTTTACTATAAAGAAACCTTTGTGTATATATATATATATATATATATATATATATATATATATATATATATATATATATATAGGCTTAGGTTATTCTATTCAAAGTAATTATTGTGTTATTGTCTGCATAAATGTGCGCCAATCAAATTTTATTATTTTAAGAAAGTGATTAATACATATTACTGAATTAAATATAATTGAAAAATATCATCTAATTTAATTACAATGGTATTTTAGTCAATTAATATACATTTAATAAAGGAAACTTGTATATTTTAAGGAATCATAGATTTTATTAATTTAAAAATCCGATTTTACGAATTATAATTCTTTTAATTCGGACATGCTGACAGAATATGTTTATGAGTATATTCAAAAATAAAAATATTTCTGAACCATAAATAATAAAAATATTCTTGAACCTATTTCTTGATCATGACTTTAAAAACTTCTTGTAGAATAACAAATTCTTGAACACTCAATTGAAGAATAAAAACAAAAAAATACATTATTTCTTATAGAATACATGTAACAATATTAAGAATTACATTTATTGTTAAAGAATAAAACTAAAAAAAACTTTCAAAACAGGAAAGAAAACATCAAAATCTAACGACACTAATACATTCTAAAATATTAATTTTGCTTAGAATCACTTTCAATTTTGTGGTCCGTTCTTCAAGCATTAACTTCTGTGAAAACAAAATCAAATTGTAGTTTAGATTCCAATAATGCATTAGCAAATGAAAAATAAAAAACTAAATTCCTTTGGAAAAATATGTGGACTTTTGAATTGCACCAAAACTAATAACCAAGAATTGTAGAACATGCATAAATTAGTGAGAAAATATCCATACTCCATTCCAACAAAATTAGAATTGATTATTTCATTCCAACAGAATTGGAATTCGTGATTCCATTCCAAAAGAAATGGAATCGCACCAATATCATCCATTGAATCATCTACAGAAACAAATTGATTTTTATCATATAAGAAAAAGTAAATTTGATATGAAAATAGTGACAAATTACCTTCACTTTGTGCTTTATATATAAGAAGAAGGTCATTGACACAGCCTCTTTTACACTATACCTATTTGCAACTACAGTTACACTTACAGATCGCCACTGGCTTAAACCCTCCTCTAAACCTCTACACAAATAAAACCTTAAAAATCAAGACCGATACAATTTATGTTAAAAAAGTCTCATTTACATTGAATCGACTGGAATAATCAATTCACACACACAGATACAAGCATATACCTGAATTTTGAGTGATAAAAGAATCGGCATAGAAAACAAACAGGGAAGGCGGGAGCAGAGTGACGATGAAGCCAGGACCACCGCTGCCGATGAGAGGAAGCAAACGATGATGATTTTGAATTTGAGGAAACGCTTCCTCCACCGATTGCTGCCATTGTCGGCAGACTCCTCGCTGTGTAGAATTGTTTAACAGAAGAGGATTTTCAGGCGTATCCCGACCTTTTTCCTCATATGCTCCTAATTACACATCTCTTCAATGAACGCCTTCTCTCTTTCTCTGGATCGAGATCCTCTAGTGTATCGACAATAGAGAAATTGATGTCTAAGAAAGGTTGTGGCGATCGTAGAGCATCGACGGTTGATAGTGATGCTCCGGTGGCTAGGGGCTGTCGGATATGCCCTTCAACCTCGGCAGTATGTTGTTGGGATCGATGGTGGTTTTAAAAAGCCGATGATGGATGGAGAAAACCTAGGTAGCTCAAGTCAATGGTTACCATAATTATAGAATATTATTTGTGGAAACCAATTATCAAATTACTTATTTACCCTTATTTATTTATTTTTATTTTAAATTTTGATTGGCCAATATTTATGCATATAATAACACAATAATTACTTTGAATACCTGAACCTAGCTCTTTCTCTCTCTCTCTCTCTATATATATATATATATATATATATATATATATATATATATATATATATATATACAGAGAGAGAGAGAGAGAGAGAGTGAGAGAGAGAGAGAATTAAGATCAAATGAAAATCACTTATTATTGTGTAAATGTATAAGTGATTGTAGACCAATCATTTTAATTGAATTTTGGTAAGTTAACTAATTAAATTATTTAATTTTGGTAAAAAAAAACCTTTAAAATCCGAAATTTGACTAAATTTATAAAAATGTGGTTAACATTTTGAAAATGATTGGTTCAGAATGAGTTATATATAATAATAATAATAATAATAATAATAATAATAATAATAATAATAATAATAATAATCAGCGGGAGAGAGAGGGAGATAGAGTTAGGAAATTAGTTTAGAATCATCTTCGCGATACCACTCCGGCGACTAATCCGTGGACGATACCATCCTTAAACCACCACTCCTTTCCACCTTTGTTAATTTTTGTTGTTTTATTATTGTTATGTTAACTAAATTATCGTTATTCAATGTTAAATATTTTATAAAACCCATTGTATAATTGTATAATAACTTATATGGTCTTCCTTTTAACTTTGTCATATATTTTGGAAAATATAAATAATGAGTTATAAAAATAAAAAAGGATTAAAAGTTATATGGCCATAATGTTTCATAACATTTGATATTTGTTTTATTTCGAAAATTTCAATAATTACTTTTGAAGTATATAATCTTATATATTTAATTTTATAGATCAACTAATCAAAAAATTAAAAAAATCTAATACATAAATAAACATATGTATAAAATAAAATGTTACTAAATGTATGGGCCAATATGGATAAACTTTATAAAAAAAGTTAAGAAGTTGGACTTTCTATTAAATGGTTGGAATGGTTGGAATGACACAAAAGAAACTCTTTAATTCTAATAGTAAAAATTATATTGGAAAATTAAGTTATTGAAATAATAAAAAAAATTCAATAAAAGTACCGTTAAATATGCTCTCGGTAGTTAAATATGATGTATAATGTATAATGCTAGAGGAGTGCACCTCAATTAAGGATCAACCTCTTTAAAAAAAATTAAAATAAATAATAAAAAAAAATAAGAACTCGTAAAAGTCTTATGTGAATTAACAAATGAACATATTATTTCCAGTTTCTCTTACTGGCTTTGAATTGTCCGTGACTTCATGACACATTGACAACCATCACGTATACCTAAGCTCTTAAACATCCTTAAATAATACAAATTAAAACACACATTAATGAAATTTAATATGCTTCCCTTTCTCATAAAACTGGAAAATCGGCTTATGATGATGTCACATAAGTTATACTTATACGACCTTCAATGTATGCAAAATGTCGACGTAATTTGCAAAATTAATTTAATTAGTTTGGGATTTACACATTTTCAATTCTTGCTTTTATTACAAGTTAGGGGTCTAGAGGGTTGCGCCCCCTTGGAAGGTTCTAAGGATAGCACACTTAACATTGGTGTCGGGGGTCCTTTGAAATCATCATCCCTTAATTAAGAGGTAAAAATCAACATTTAATGTTGATAGATCTTATCTTTGGTAATTAAAAGAATTCAAAAAAATATAAAACCCGAGTTCGTGGTCTCATCTTAGAGCCTTGATACAAACTTGTTGAAAGATTATCGTGATAATCTCGATTTCATGCAACTCAACCTTAAAATCAAAATATTATATTCAAAAAATGATCACACGATCTTTCAAACATATAAATGATTGATATCCATTTCAAAGACATTCTTGTCCTCCTAACACCAAAATTATATAAACACCAAAATTATATAAAAAAAACAATTAGGTATTAATTTTTAAACTGACATGAAAACAAATATTTATGGTTTTCAAAAACTTATTTGATGAAGATGTCCCAAAACTACTAGCAAACAATAAGAAAATGAGAGGTTACATTAATCGTCACACACACACGATATATATATATATATATATATATATATATATATATATATATATATATATATATATATATATATATATAATCAAGTCAATTAGTTGAAAAAAATAAAACCTTTTAACATATATATATATATATATATATATATATATATATATATATATATATATATATATATATATATATATATATATAATCAAGTCAATTAGTTGAAAAAAATAAAACCTTTTAACTCGTTTATAGATTTTGTGGCGTGTTGACCTCATAATATGAATGCATCCCATCTTCTCCTTTCTTTATTGTTTTTATTGTTTATAATGATCATTAAGAACGAGATTATGTTTAATGTCAAATTGTTGGTAAAGTCATCTTTCTAGTTGACGTTTTCAAGCATTTTAACATGACCAAGTCAACTCAAATGGTGTTGTCTCACTTTCTCTTACCAACTCCCAAGTGGTATGTGAAAAATAATTGTTATAACGTAGTAACGTACGTTCAGAAATGAGTTTGTGGAAGAGTCAACTAAAAATAGTGGTATTTGGTAGCAAGAAAATAATTGAGACATAGGGAGGGGAGGGGGTGTAAAGTGGACATTTGTACATGACTAAATTTTATTCATTATATATTTTTATTTAAAAATAAAAAAATTATAATAAAGATAAGTGCATTTTTTTTTCTTATTTGTCTTGGACGTTTGAAAATATTTAATTATTCAGGACCGATCCTCTTTTAAAGCCTTCTCAATTAAAGATAATGACCTTCCTTTCTAGACAATTTATTTAGGACGTTGGCTTGAATGTTAGGATTGCCAGAGAGGCTAGACCGGCTAAACATCCTATCCTCGATAAATTAGGCCTAACAAGATTTTAGATAAAAGATCTTTTTTTTAACGGCAAGGATGATATTAAACAAGAAAACTAGCCAGGGGCTAGAGATTACAAAAGTTTGACAGACGAAAAGAAGTAAAACAAAATAGGACAGGAAATAGAAATACAAGAAACCTGCAGATTACAATAGCAATCTAATATTGGGTCAAAGCACCTGGATTTTTCCTTTCCTCTTCCGTGCATTTATCCATAAATGGGACAACTTATATTCCAGCAACCAACCTCGACTGAGATGGTGACTTTGTTTTTGATCCGTGAGCCATATCCTTCAATTACGCTTGTAGCCTCTTTCTCAAGATCCGAATCCATCTTTAGTCCACTGCTTTGTCTATTGGGGTGATAAATCGATTATTTGATAAGACTGCTCTTCCTCTTCAGTTTAGATCATCAGCTACTTCAGAAGGTGAGTCAAATGAATTGTCGATCTCTCCAAATCAGCCTTTTTTTTTATCTAGGGGCAAAATTGTCCAAATTGTCCAATTTAGCCAGAAACTATCCAGAATTTTAGATGCAAGCTTAGCTTTTGACTAGAACTTGCAATAGAAGCATGATCTTGTCGACTTTGCCAGCTCCAAACAGCAACAAACAGCAACACATATGTTGTCTTAATCAAGTTCAAGTTCCAATTTTCTTCAATACCTGCAGAGTAGGATGCAACACCAGAAAAAGGAGAAGAAAAAAAAACGCACACCAAGAATTATTATAATGTCCCCAACCCACAACCCTGATTTCACACGAAAGGAAACCACTACGAAAAAGAACCTAATCACAACCGTTTTCTAAAGTATGTCTACCCGATGAAAGAGACTCACACCAAACACACGCTGGCTGTAATTAGGAGCATCACCAAGGACCCCAAAATAACCACACCCAGCCCCATTCCCCCCCCCCATTTCTTAGCTATTACACTCAGCTATCGGATCACAACACCATTTCTCCCATCTAGTTTTTTTATGTTTGCTTCTTGAGTTGATCCACAAATGGCTTAGTATTTGTATTTCGTTTACCAGAATTTTATGTGATTTGACTATGTTTGAGTGGATTCTATCGTTTCTGAACTTCCAGATCACCCACATGTATATCAACATAATTGCTTCCTGAATTTGATGAAGGTTACCCCTGCTCGGCACTAAGTTTCTGCAATGAAGCATTTCGTTCAATGAGTCAAAAGTTAATGGGAACATATACCACCATTTCTGTACACAGCTCCAAACTTCTTGTGAGATAGAGCATTCAGTTAATAAATGAGATTCGGATTCCTCAGCTATATTGCATAGTGGGCAGGTAGTCACAGATACAATACCCCTTTTATTTAGATTTACCCTGGTGGGTAGCCGACTATGACAAATTCGCCATGCTAGGATATTCACTTTACCAGGGACCAGGTTGTTCCATTCCCAAGAACTAGCTGGTGTTTTTGGCAATGTTGTTTCATCGATGAATCTCCTGAGAGAGGCCACAGTATATATCCCTGAGGGTTCTAGGTTCCAGGTCATGTTGTTGTCTTGCATGGCTGTCGTTATTGAGAAGAGATTACAGAGGTTCAGATTATCTTTGGACAAGAGGTTATGGAGGTTCACAATGCTTCCCCAACAATATCCTTTCCTCTTAGCTCTGGAAGGGGCATTAAATCCCCCATCATTCCCATATATTGATTTTATGACATCTTTCCAGAGCTCATGTTTTCTGGAATAGAAACGCCACCACCATTTACCAAATAGTGCTAGGTTATGAGCCTTCAGACTGCCTATGTCAAGTCCTCCATCTTTTTTCATTGTCAAAATTTTATCCCATGCGATCCATGGTATCCTTTTTTTCTCGGGTGACCCGCCCCAGAAGAAGCGGCATCTCAATTTCTCAAGTGTTTTTAGTACCTTAATCGGAGCTTTGTAGAGCGAGAAGAGGAATGAGCCGAGGCTCCCCAACACTGATTTGCATAATGTTAATCTACCCCCAAATGACAAATTTTTGGCTTTCCATTTTGACAGTTTTGCTTGGAATTTGGATATAAGGGAATTCAAATGAACCACTCTAGACATACTTGCACCCACAGGCATTCCTAGATATATGAAGGGGAGGTTCCCGATTGAGCAGTTAACGCTTCTTGATAGATATTCTAGTTCCACCTCTCTAACTCCAATGCCAAAGAGTTTGCTTTTGGTTATGTTGACTTTCAGAACTGAGGATAATTCAAAGCATCTCAAAATTCTAACTAAATTTTTTGCGTTTTGTATTGACCAGGATCCAAGGAAGATTGCGTCGTCAGCGTATTGAAGATGTGATATGTTAGGTCCATTGTTTGGTAATTGAACTCCTTTAAATATGCCCTGCTCTTTGGCCTCTTCCAGCGCTATGTTAAGACCCTCTACAACTAAAATGAATAGAAATGGAGACAAGGGGTCGCCCTGTCTTACTCCCCGCCTAATTGGAAATTCTTTGGAGGCGGATCCGTTAATGATCACCGAAGCACGAGATGAGGAGAGACAACCGAAGATCCACTTACGCCACTTCTGGCCAAAGTTCATTTGAGCCATTACCGAATCGAGATATTTCCAATTGAGGCAATCGAATGCCTTCTCGAAATCGACTTTGAAAAGAAACGCCTTCGATTTGCTCTTCCGAAGCCAAGATATCGCTTCGTTTATAATCAATGGACCATCAAGAATATTGTGGTCTTTGATGAAAGCCGTTTGTGTATAACTAACGACTTGTGGGATATATCTTTTCAGCCTTTCCGCTAAGACTTTGGCTATGATCTTATATATACATCCAATTAGGCTGATCGGGCGGTATTCACAGAGGGAAATCGGGTTGGATGTTTTGGGGACAAGAATGATGAAGGAGGAGTTACATCCCCTATCAATTACACCTGTAGACTCGAAGTCTTTGATTGCTAGGTATATGTCACTTTCCATCATGTCCCAGTGTTTTTTAATGAAAGCAAAGGTGAAACCATCAGGTCCAGGGGCCCTATCATTTCCGCATAGCCACACCGCTGCTTTGATTTCTTCCGCTGTAATTGGGTCTTCTAAGTTTTGAGTTTGAATAGTGTTGAGTTTGTTGAATTTTTGACTGAGGAATTGAGGTCTGCTGCTAATTTGTTCAGTGAACTTTTTGGAGAAGAATTCAAATGCTTCTTTTTTGATTGATTCTGGATTGGATGTCCAGAAACCATTGATGTTAATGCCAGATAATTTTTGAGATCGATAATTTTTATTGATCAGCCCATGGAAAAACGCAGGGTTTTCATCACCTTCCAGAGCCCATTTACAACGGGATTTCTGTTTAAGGTCGAGTATGCGTTTGGCCTCAAGATCCATCAATTCTCTGTGTAGATTCTTTCGGAGTTCGATCTTCGAATCATCTGGGGCATGCAATTCTGCGTTAATATCTATTGAGTCGATTTCCTTTGTTAACTCTTCCACTCTTTTTTGTTCCTTCACATTTTTGGATTTCCTCCATTCTTTGATTTTCTCTTTGGTATTTTTTAGTTTGCCAGCCACCACTTGTATAGGGCCGAAGGAGGTAAAGGCTCCTGTGACTGTGTTACATACCCATCCTTGTTTAACAACTCCTTCTAGCTCATCATCTAATAGCCAAGAATTGAAGAATCTGAATGGGGGTGCCCCAAAGTCACTATCAGATGATGAGAGGATTAGTGGACAGTGATCAGAGTGTAGTCTCGGAAGGGCCGTAACTATCAGTTGTGGCCAATCAATAGAGCAGTTATGTGAAATTAGGAATCGGTCAAGTTTGCTATGTTTGGAGCAGTCTGAGCTCATATACGTGAACTTTCGGCCACCGATAGGAAGATCAATTAACCCCGCAGAGGCTATGAATTTATTGAAGTGATATGTAGTGGAAGAGCAAAATGAGGACCCAATTCTCTCGTCCGCTGATTTGACTGCATACTAACGGATCACAACCCAATCCCCAATCCCACCATCGAGTAATGAATCCAAACACCACCCATCGACTGGGTTATCAAGTACATGGTAAAACACATTTCATATTTTTTTTACCATGTACTTGATAACCCGGTTGATCATAGTTTTTAACGAGTAATTAAATATCTTAACAACTAACCGACGATCCGTGAAGCTCTCATAACATTCTTGATTGCAAATTGGTTGATCAACTATTCGTAGTCTATACTTTCTAAGATTTTGTTCTCGATAGATATCATCGCGAAACCACTAAGTCTTTCTTGGATCATTGTGGAGTGTAAGTAAGATTTCACAAGCTTCAATTTCGAAAAAACCCCTTTCTGCAGATGCAACTGTTACTGGAATAGTCAATAATATTCTATATGTCATGCTTGTATTTGGGAAACAATCAAGTTCTTTCGAAAAATTCAAAACATTTATAGGGTTGATAAATTCATTGGTTTCCAATGTCTCAAATAATTTCAACTCTGTATAAAGTTCCTCGGCATCAATATCCGATCTTTCTTCAAACTTGAGTTTTTTTTCAAGACAATGATAATACGACTTAAGATCTTTATCTTCAATTCCCCTCAAATTATGTGGAAATAAAAAACCAAATACTTTGCCATACTCTTTAAATTGTTCAAATCTTGTCTCAAGAGAAGAAATAGCTTGATTAACAATGTATAAGAAATAATTGACTCTGAAATTCCCTTTAGGTGTAAATGAAACTTCTTCGCTACTTGAACTATCATCAAACCTTTTTTTTTCCTTTCAATCAAATGCTTTTGTGAAAGTATTGTACCAATACCCATTTCAATAGCAATCTCCTTAGCTTCAACAATCGCTTTTAAAAAACCAGTTTCTCTATAATCCTTGAAGTACCCAATCAATCTATTTATTTCAGTAATAACATTATCAGGATGCATATCCTTTGATTGTAACTTCTTACTCACAATATTCACATGGTTTAGTACTTCATACCAAATAATAGTTGATACCGAAAGTTCAAAGTCACAAAGTTCTTTTTTTGCTAGTGAAGTTGCTTCACTTGCAACTGCAACATCATTATCTTTATCTCTAACTTGAAGTAAAGCTTCTCATACATCCATAAGTTGCAGTTTAATAGCCTTTACACTCTCAACATGGCTTTCCCAACGAGTTTGACACAATGAATTAAGTCTCCAAGCTTTAACATTATCTTTCAAAATTTCCCACCTCTTAGTAGAATTTGCAAAGATAGTATAAATGCATTGGATGAGTCCAAAACAGTTCTTTCCTTTAACATACTTGTTAGCCATATCACATAATGTTAGATTAAGAGAATGGCAACCACAAGGAGTGTAAAATGCTCTAGGATTTATATCTAAAAATCTGTTTTGCACTCCTTGGTGTTTTCCTTTCATGTTTGCTCCATTATCATAGCATTCACCACACATATCATCAATTTCAAGACTAAGAGACTTTAAATCCTCAAGTGTAATATCAAATAGACCTTTTTCGGAGGTATCATCGACATTCCAAAAACCTAAAAAGGACTCCTCGACAGTAACATAGTTATATGATAACTACAAATACCTCACTATTATGGTCATATGTTCTTGAGCTAGCAAAGATTTTAGTTTGTTTTCAATTAAGTGGCCAAGATAATGCACATAAAGCCTATCGCTCGTGATCTGCCACACATGCTCTTTGATAACTCGGTCAAACTCTTCCAACATTTCAATGACACCTAAAAATTTTCGATTACCTTTTAACTACAATGAAAAAATAATAAGTGAAATCAGTCATAATAATTAACAAAAAATATTTGGTGGAATTAGAACAAAAAAAATACAATTTATAGTTACCCTTTTTATACAACTTTTCATTGGATCCACAAAATGCTAAATTATGTTTAGCAAGAAACTTCACTACTACAATGATTCTCAAAAGAAACTGTTTCCAGTAATCTCTTTCTTTCTTGAATTGCTTGTATTGAACTTTATCAATTATTTCGTTCAAGTTCAATATTTTATGCATATCAAACCACTTACTCCTATTTGTAAGATGATCCAATGAAATTTCATGTTCTTTAACCCTAGTGGTAATGTGGTGCCAATCTGCATAACCTTCACAATCCAATTTACCTTTCGAAATCCCTTTTCTAAATGCTTTACAATAGAAACAAAATACCCTGTCTAGCTCTTTCGAATATACTAGCCATTCTCTATCACACTTCTCCAAATTTGATAAAGTTCTTGTATACAAAGCTGCAGAAAATCGTCTACAAAATTTATCGTATGGACCATACATAATACTATTATCTCTTTTAGGACATTTCTCGACCAAAAGTTTAATCTCATCAGAATTAAGTTTTTCCCACCTTCTTGGATCATATACATCAACAAGCTCTTTAATGGGATCTTACTCTTTTGCCTATTTTACTTCTACATGCTCTTGATCTTCAACATGCTCTTCAATGTGATTTTCAACAAGTTGTCTATGGATAAACTTATCTAGAGCACCGACCTTATCTAGAGTACCGACGTCAACCTTTCTCTTTTCTTCATCTAGTTTTCTCTTTTTAAGTTTTTGATAACCGAATGGTCATTTAGAATTCATCACTATAAGCTCATTAGTTTCAACTTTCAAGTTTTCAACTTTCAACATTCAATCAATTACAATAATCATAATTTGAAAATCCAAGAATCAAATAAACTGATTTCTGATAAACAATTTTACAATAAACATAAACTAATAACTTAATTTTTGTATCTAATAATCTATTTCAGAATCATTATTCATTCATTAAACATTCTATAATCTAATTGAATCATGTTTCACAATTATTAAACTGATAATCTATTAATCATATTTCAAAATCAAACTATTAAACTGATAATCTATTATCAATGAGTCATTCAACTATTCAAGTATGCAATTGACAATTATAAGTTGATAATCCTCAATTTCTCATAAATTATAAGAATCACTTAATATAACCTATGAATCATTCAAGTTATCCAGTATGAAATTGACAATTACGTTTACTGATTTACCTGATTGACTGATTAGTAGGACTGCATGAGATAAGAAATTAACAATCACTGAATACTGATTCACTAAATATAATCGACCTTTGAAATCAAAGTTTCACCTTGCTATCGGCCTGTTCGCTATTCACTAAGAGCCTAAGAAGCACAGTTTGTTTATTTTAACGACGATATCAGGATACGAACATGGCGCGGTTATGCTTCTGTTCGTCAAATTCCTTCTCTCGTACGTGAGATGACTAATGAATGATGATATTGGACAACTTTACATTTGGATTGGGCTGAAAATTGTATATCTTACTAATTTTTTTGGGCCCCTTAAAATCATGGGCCCTATTCCAATGCCCACCTTGCACATGGTCTAAATCGGGCCTAGATGCTAGACAAAAAGCATAATACACAAAAAACAACAATCCTAATATTATGCAACCAACCAACTTATTTTATCTTACAAATTTTGCTACTATTGTAACTCTGAAAATATGATTTGGAAACAATGTTATCAAAGTTTTTTGCCTTCCTTGTTTTTATTTTATTTTATTTGATTTTATTATTTTTTTGGGACAAAAATTTTATTAGAAAACTAGGAAGATGCTAGAAAAAGAGCATTACAGTAAGGAAGAAGCTAAAATAGGATTATGGAGCCACGGAGTCCAAACCAACTTAGATTTTCTACACTTATTGGAAATCTAGAAAAAAAACTCTATCAATCACATCATCAAAATAACAAATTTCCTAGGTAGAACCATGAAAGATCTAGTATGTTCAAGAATCATATTTAAGTGATATTGTTAATAACATATAATAGTAACGGGTCACACTGACAACAACTTGATACAATTGATTATTTAGTAGAAATTGATTTTAATAAATATTGAATAAAATCTTATAATTAATTGGAAATTAATTATTTCTTGGAAAAATAATTTTCATTATGAAGTAACATTACATAATTCATATGCTATGATTTATTAAGTAATGCACATCATTTTGGACTAGATAAATTCTTTTGTCTTTTACCAAATAGTTAAATTTTATATTTTATAACTTGGTTTATAAAATATAAAATTTATCTGTTTTTTGAGAGATATGGCCGAAAATTGACTAGGATAGTCAAGACATGGCTTTCAAGTTTAATTAGTCAAAAGTAATGTCTAAACCATACAAGCATGGGGGAAATGTTGATGTAATGACAAGAGAGGTTAAATGGTAAAGAACTTGTGTGTAAAAGAACCACTTTATGAGGCTTTCATTTGTGTGTCTTTCTTATATGCAAAAATTGTAAGTGCTCTTGCACTTCACATTCTCCCTCACTTTTGGTTCATCACTTGAATATTACTTCCTTTCTTTTGCTCTCTTGAAGTTCATATTGTTATGAATTTCAAGCTTAAGAGTTAAGAGTTTATGGACTAACATCTACATCAAGTTGAGTTCTTGTTGGTGTCTCAAAAGTGCTACATTCTCCATCGACTTCCAAGCCTCCCAAGAGGACCCAAACAATTACAAAAGGTTGTTATTTCTTCATCTTCTTCTTTTGTTGGTGATTTAATCTTTCTACAACTTGCAAGATGATCCTTGGTGGGTATAATTTGTTATGTTATTTTCGAAAAATTGAAGTCTTTTATTTGCCATTTTACTAGTTTATGAAACTAATTTTTAAATAAAACCCAACAATTGGTATCAGAGCTACCTCGCAAATTTGATTAGATTTTATGATTTTTGGAGAATACGTATAACTTGTTTTTGTATAAATATAAATTCATACATGCTTTATTTGACAACTTCTTAATTGTTATTTTATGTGAAAAAAACATACAAGTATTTTTTGTCACTTAAAGTTGTCTTAGAAAAAACAAAGGTTGTTTTATGTTTATATGTATTTTTAGAGTTTATAAACAAGCCATGAAACTTTTTGTTGTTTTTGTTGTTGTTGTTGTATGATTTATTAAAATGGCTTGTAATATTATTTTATTCATAAAGTTTGTAAAAAAAAGGTAGCTAGTTTTCATCTTTGTTATTTTATGTAATAGATTAGTTTTAGACTAGATTTATTTATATAAAATGTAACAAGATGAAGAATATGACCATTTTTTTGAAGATCAAGTGGTACTCATGGATTTATAACACGTTTTACAAAA
This sequence comes from Lactuca sativa, assembly GCF_002870075.4. Classification (NCBI taxonomy): domain Eukaryota; kingdom Viridiplantae; phylum Streptophyta; class Magnoliopsida; order Asterales; family Asteraceae; genus Lactuca; species Lactuca sativa. The sequence goes on along the minus strand of NC_056623.2, from coordinate 106,936,510 downwards.
GCCTATAACTTTTATTAAAGTTTTATAAAATTGCAAATTAGTATATTGTCAATGCAAGTGGTAGCTTGAAGTCAAAATGAAGAACAACTTGAAGATTTTGGTCTATTTGGTCCTTTAGGAAAGGACTTGACACTTTTATGTTGGCTCATAAAAGTGTCACTAGAACTTTGCTTGTTTTACACTATTACGCATGTTTGTGTTGTTTATTTTTATGCAAATATTTTGTGTGGTTGATAAATTAGATATTCACAAACTCAAACTATTTTTTGGAAAAAATAAACGTCACATGGAATTTGTTTTTAAATTTAGAAAATGAGAACACAATATGTAACAAGTTATAACTTTAAAATAAACGCCAGTTTTATTAAAACGTTATTAGCAGAAAATTTTAAAATTGTAAAATTATAAGTCTAAAATGGGGATTTTATAACTTACTCAAACTCCAATATATTAATAATAAAAGGAAGTTTTATTAAGTAATAAATAATATTCTTTATGGTTCAAACTCAAACTTAATATTGTATATTATCGTTAAAATTGATCCGTGTCAAACTATAAAATCAGATTATATATTTGAACCTTAAATGTGACTTTTTGGAAAATCGATATCATGATTAATTGGATGCATGTAATTATCATGATATCATATGTTTTTAAAACTAGAATTATAAAACATATAAAAGACCATTTCAAACCTCAAATCTATGCAATCATTTTGAAGAGCACTCACATATCTCTTGTATGCACTAGTGGGATAAAGGATACCTAACCGCTTAGTGTTATCATTTGATGGCCAGGGTGTATTTGCGATTTCTATAACCAAGTTATAGGCCGATTACACAAGTTTTTCAAATTGAATGATTTGATCATAAACCTTTTGTGATAAAGGATACCTAAACAAAAGAAATCTGAGGCATAGATGGGATCAAACATGTCTAATTAAATTTGTTATTAGTCTTCCCATAAATATAGGAATTATATAGTAAGATATAAATGATAATCGATATCTACAGGGTTAGATTGAAATGGATGGGATAATGGATACCTAACCATTCATTTATTTTGCAACTTGGATAATTAATGTTTTTGGAAACTAAAAGGGTATTAATGAACATGAGATGAAACCCATGTATAATGTGGAATCTCTCATTGATGAGCTTTTATTGATGGTTTATGGAAAATCCATCAACTACCAAGATGTTATGCCAAGTCTCGAATCTGCTAAATGACAGAGTTATGAACATGAGATGTAATCCATGTATAATAATCAAGTATGGTCTTCATTAAACTTCCTCCCAATGGCAAGGTTAAAAGGAGTAAGTGATTCTTCTAGAAAGAATACATTAGATGGATAACTATATATATATATATATATATATATATATATATATATATATATATATATATATATATAAAGCAAGACTAGTATTAACTATGCACTCTGATTATGTTCAAACCTTTTTCACAAGTAGTTATGATTAGATTAATAAGGATATTATTTACTATAAATTCATATTCTTAATATGAGATATAGCAAATAGATTTCAAGAAAGACCGCTTTTCTTAACAGATATCTACTAGAAGATATCTATATAGATTAGCCAGGAGGTTTTCTTAATCTATGTTATCCTAGGAAAATGTGTAAAGCTTGAGTTCCACTTGTGGATATAAATCAAACATGTTAAGGTTGTAATCATCATTTCAATATATAAAACCACAATGTATGCTTTTATATCAAAATGAAAAGAACATGTGTGTTTACTAAGAACTAGTGGGAGCATTGTGGCATTCCTAATATTGAATGAATGAGACATACGTAATCATGAGAAATTACATTCTAACCATGTTAGGACTTTTCATGTTAACTTGGAATGTGTTTTTAAATTAAAGATTGAGGAAAGACAAGATACATTATTGGAATGTAGAATCTATAGAGATAGATTAAATGAATGTTAAAAGTTTTATATCTTTATGCATATACTGACAAGATCTTGAAAGAGATCAGGATAGAAGATTCATTTGGAGGAATCTTGGCATTGTCACATAGCACTAAGTTTGAGCCAACTTCAAAATGGACCTAGCTCATAGGTTTAATCTAGCTGAAATAATTTATTTTATATTTGCTTGGCAAATGGATCCATCATTTATGCCATATTATGCATAAGATCTAGTATATGATCATGTTGTAACCATATCATAAGATACAAACTGAATACATGGTTAAGTCATCAGATGACTATAGGAACATTCTAAGAGTACTTTAGAAGAACTAAGAGAATGTATATTAGATAATTGGTTTAGAATAAAATTTTCATGTATTGAGCTACTTAAGATTTTTATTTCTAAACATATATATATATATATATATATATATATATGTGTGTGTGTGTGTGTGTGTGTGTGTGTGTGTGTGTGGATTATATTTGGATCATGAATTTATTGTGGGATGAAGAGTAAGCTTAGTTGGAATGAGGTCCAAGCAAAACATAATAACACAACCTACTACAAAATCAGAATATACTACTTTAGAAGTTAAAATCAAATATGATTGGATGAATAAGTTCATTGAAAAGCTATGTTGATTTATGCCATTCAAGAATCACATAGAAATCTTTGTGACTTCGAGAGTATACTTAATCTAGCTAAGAGAGTCTATGTAATGAAAGAACACCAATCATATTCTCCATGATATTTAACTATACCTAGAATAAAATCAAATATGGATATGATAGTATTCGCATGATTGATACAAATTAAGTTTAGTCGAACCCATTAATAAAGTCCTTCTTTTGAGCTACATATGAATGATCACACTTCAGTTGCAAGACTTTATTATTCTAGAAATGAGATTTTGATTTGGATTTAATATTTAGATATTAGAACATTATGACAACAACTATTATATAATGTTTTGATATACTGGGATATGATCATAACATCAATACTTGTTGTGTTCTATATTAACTAGTTTAATCCATGAATAATAAAATTGTTCACAAAGTTCATAGTCGATTATAATTGTGGGTGCAATTATAAAGTAAGAGTAATATGAACTGGATTGGTTGAATTTCACAAGATGAAATTAGGCAATGGGTTGTAACCATGTTGCATAGGTACTTATCAGAGAATTGGTATTGAACCGACCCGCATCAAGATCATCTCATGGATCACTATCATGAGTGATACTTGATTAAAAGGTACTATCTTTGTATCCTTAACACATGAGGTGCATAGTGGGACTTAAGTGTTGGGAGTGTTGTGCTTTGATATGGTCAAATGTCGATCCTAAACCAAACACTTATAAATTCCATTTTCAGCTATAGTGTGAACTATGCAAGAGGCTTATGTAGTCAAGATGAGATTTGTTCCTCTTATGTGTTGAGAGTTAGACATCAAGGCACCTTACCAAATATTGAACACAAAATGATATTGATCGCGGTTTGTATCTCATGTTTAACATGATGTCTATGAAAAAGGGATAACTGATGAACTTACCTTATGCATCAATTGTAGCTTTAAGCTTTTTGGGAATTGGGTATTGATAGAATGGAAAAAAATTCATATGTTGTCAGGAAAAGTGAATTGCTGCTAAACGTTCACCATTGTCTATATCAATATAATATGACTCTTGCACAGGTGGAAATTGAAAGATCTAGAATGCTCAAGAATCATATTAAAGTGATATTATAGTGATATTGCTAATTCACATATAATACTAATGGATCTCATAACAACAACATGATACAACTGATTATTTATTAGAATTTGATTTTAATAAATATTTAGTAAAATCTTATAATTAATTGAGAATTAATTATTTCTTGTGAAAAAAACCTCGTTAGCGAGTAACATTACATAATTCATATGATATGATTTATTAAGTCATGTACAACATTTTGGACTAGATAAATTCTTCTGTATTTTACCAAAAAATTAAAGTTTATATTATATAAATTTCGTTTATAAATTATATAACTTATCTATTTTTTTTAGATATGGCCGAAAATTGACTAGGATAGTCAAGGCAAGTTTAAATAATCAAAAGTAATGTCTAAACCATACAAGCATGGGGGATATGTTGGTCTAGTGACAAGAGAGTTTAAATGGTTAAGAACTTGTGTGTAAAAGAACCACTTTATGAGGCTTTCATTTGTGTGTCTCTCTTATATTTTTTCCTGTGTAAAAGAACCATTTTAAGAGGCTTTCATTTATGTGTCTCTCTTATATGCAAATATCGTAAGTGCTCTTGCACTTCACATTCTATCTCTCACTTTTGGTTCATCAGTTGAAGATTACTTCCTTTCTTTTTCTCTCTTGAAGTTCATATTGGTTATGAACTTCAAGCTTAAGAGTTAAGAGTTTATGGACTAGCATCTACATCAAGTTGAGTTCTTGTTGGTATCTCAAATTTTCTACATTCTCCATCAACTTCCAAGCCTCCAAAAGGACCCAAACAACTACAGAGGTTGTTATTTATTTATCTTTTTCTTTGGTTGGTGATTTAATATTTCTACAACTTGCAAGATAATCCTTGGTAGGTATACTTTGTTATGTTATTTTAAAAAAATTGAATTTTTTAATTTTTCATTTTACTAGTTTATGAAACTAATTTTGAAATAAAACCGAACAAACCGTCTCAAAAATAATGGAATTACGGAAATTCCAAAGGCACCAACACGAAACACACAACACTGCCTTAAAAGCCGACCTTTTACCACTCGTCATCCTAACTGTATCCAGCCAAGACATCAAAAAATCAATGGAGGAAAAGTTAGGAATACATAAACCCCACCAAACAACAATACGGGTCCAAAGCCTAATGAGCTTACCACAACCTGTAAAAAGACAATCAACAGTCTCAACTGAATGACAACAAACTGGGAAAATTACGTCTGAGAGAATCTGTCTCTAACCAAACCAACATACTCTCCCTAATTGACACCTACTTATGCATATCAAGCGTACAAATCCGACGAAATCTCAGAGAAAAGGGTTCGTTACCATGCCAAACATCCATCCAGAAAGAAGTGAAACGCCCATCACCCACCCAAATCGGACAAAAGGACTAAAGATCAAGTTCACGAATCTTAAGAAGACACAACACATAAATAATACTATTCTAGGGACCCAACTAAGCACTTTTTGAGGTGAGAAAGGAGTACTCACCATCTACACCATAAACCCCTTGGACTATCTTGACCCACCTAAGATCTTGAGCATGATAGAACCGCCAACACCATCTGAAAATCATAGCTCTATTAAAAGAAAAAGGCTTCCTACACCTAAGCCACCCTCATCTTTGCTCGCCAAGACTCTATTCCAATGAATCCATTGCATTCGCCTATCATCAAGATCTGTAGCCCAAAAAAATCTAACTTTGATACTCTCTAACTGGCGGATAACGGTAGCTGGAACACAAATAATAGACATCAAATAACTACCCAAGCTGCCCAAAACAAATTTTACCAAAGTTAGACGACCACCAAACGACATACATTTTTCCTTCCAACCAGATAAGTGAATCCTAAAGCGATCAATAATTGAAGACCAAGATGAAACACATGCCATATTCTGACCTACTGGGACGCCTAGGTGGATAAACGAAATATAATCAGCCCTACTGATGGGTTTTAAGCAAAACAACAATCCTATGGTGCACATGCAAACCCTAAAGCTTTGGATTTAGTTTTTCTAATTGTACATGTAAAAATAATCCAAATCTTGCAAACCCTAATCTAGCATACATAAAATCGAAAATCATAACTAAAAACTAAGTTAGGATGTTACCTTTCAATTGTAGCTTGATCTTTAACCTTTGAGAGCTTTAGTATCACAAGTGTAATACCTCTAATCGATCACAAACACCAAGATCAAGTTGGAGAATATGAGAGAGAGAGAGAGAGAGAGGAGGACGAGGCTCAAAATTGGCTCTAAGATCCTTCTAGGGTTTCTGGTAGTCGAAGATATGATGCCAATGGGTTCCTTATCTAGATGAAGAATTAGGGTTTTAGTCAAAGACCTACTCCGGTTACTTAGGCTCTAAGCAGCCCATAAGATCCTTCCAGAATCCTTATCATGGACGAAATCCTTATGGGCTATCCATAATATTTTGTCCACCCCTATCCCTAGGGATCCTCAACCCATTTTGCAATTATCACATAATTACAATATTAGTCCTCTAAATTTAATTAATCTCTTTTGACCACAAAATTAATTCTAAATTAATTCTTGACCAATATCAATTAAATAATATGATTTCTCGTTTAATATATTATTCACATAATATATTAATAAGTCATAATTAACCTTTTTCTCCATAATTCATCCAGTCAAGTTACTATCGGGTCAAGTGCATACCAATTATAGTTATGGGATTAAACACCTAATCCAACACCTACAACCCACACAAAAACTTGAGAGAAAGGGACTCCCACACCAATCAATTTTCTTTTAAGCAAATTAATCTTCAAACCTGAAGCCAGGTAGAAAAAAATGCATGATGCGAATATTCCCCTAGAATTCTCTGGACCCCACTTGTCAAAAGCACCGCATCATCTGCATACAATAAATTAGAGATCTCCATACCACTAACCCTAGCCCCCTTAAGCGTATTCGCAGATTGCACCCTCACTAAAGTGACATTGAACCCTTCCATGGCTAAAATAAAAAGGAAAAGAGACAAGGGATCGCCTTGCCTTAGGCCTCTGTACATCTGGAACTCATATGTAGGAGACCCATTGACCAAAACAGAAGCTCTAGATGATTGCAACATCTCTAAAATCCATCCACACCAAATTGTGTCAAAACCCATAATCTGCATCATCTTAAGAAGTTAATACTAAGAAGGAAAGTCATATACCTTCTCAAATTCCACATTGAAGATCATAAGGGGATGTTTTGCTGCTTTACTCCAAGCCAGCACTTCATTCAGCAAGAATGAGCCATCCAAAATGCTTTAATCACTTCAAACAAAATGTTGTTCCAAAAGTTCAAAATGACCCAAAGAGCTATGATAATTACCGCATCAAAACATTTCATATGATTCGTGCTTTGTTCGCTTAAATGAATTCCGCCTAACCATTTCAACAAAAGACACAAGCGTAAAGGAATATGAATTCCACCACCTTTCAGTTTGGGTCCAACTTGATTATGCAGCCGGGAAAAAAAGTAAAGAAGTGATCATGGTCTCAATAAAAGCATCACAAAATAGGACAAATAGTTTATTCAACACCAATCCCTTTATAACCAACTTATATCGCAAAGTACCAGATTAACACATAATTTCTACATCAAGACATTCAACTTTGTAGGGTTTCAAAGTACTCCATGGATTATGACAATGGGTCCCCTTGATGAAGTGTAGGTTAAAAGCCCAAGACTTGTCTTTTCCCTTTAAATAGTTATGTATTAGTTATAATTAGTGTTAAGAGTGAGGCAAAATGTAGCCACCACGTTGTGAGGTTTCTTATGTAGAGTTAGATTCTTTAGTCTATTTTGAAAGTGTAATCTATTCCTCATGTTTTTGAATAAATCGAGTGATTATTTGACATATCTTCTTTATTTGTGTTTGTTCTTATTTTCTGCATCTTGTTCATCAGATCACAATTAAGGTTTTAGTCCCAACAAGTGGTATCAGATCGAGTCTTTGAAGATCTATTGATTTTTGAAGTATCGGTTCTAGATTTGATGATTTTCTGCACAAGTTATTGAAGATTTTTAGTGTTTTGGTGGTATGGAATCAAAATTCTGTTCAAAACACTGTTCATGAAGATCTATGATTTTCTTCTACTGTTCATCTGGGTAATATTTTTTTTATTGGATCTGAATTCAATATATTGTCGTTGGATTAGTTTCATTAGTATTAGGCCATTATTTCGATCATATATTGTTCATGGTCCATCCCTTTTGCCTTAATATAATACCAAGAATTCCCGTTTGCGTCACTTCTTCTGGTTCAATCTTCCCTCTTTCTCAAAACAAACATCAATGATTTGTCTGAGGTTATTGATTGTCGAAAATTGTAAATCAATTGATTCCTGTTTCCTTGTATTGTTCATTGTTGGTTGTTTGGGCCATCTATCGTGTTCCTTGTAACCATGTACTGCAATCAACAAAGCTTATCTATGATTGTTAAAATTATTGCTCATCCGTTCCTAAGTCGATTACTGTGAATAATGCCATTATCGAGATCAATTTTGATTTTATCAATTGATTCTATGTTTATAAAAAGTCAATCTGTTCGTTCTTGCTCCAACGTCAATTTTGCTTATAGATTATATCGATTATGTGAAGTTAAAGACGAATCAGTGTCTCAATGATTTCAAGTTTTTTTTGAGGTACCAATATATGTTGTGAATCAAGAATATAGATTATGCAGTGTGATGAACAGATGAAGATCGAATGAACAGAACTGGGTTTGTTTTTGGTCAAAAACAGAAAAGTCAAAATTGGATTTATGGACTTTTTTCTGTTTGAATGTTTCACCTGCGAATGTAGTCGGAACCAAGGTCTTAGAATCGTGACTCATATTTGCAATCAGAGTCGAGCCTATGTTTGGAATGATTGGATTTATGTATTGACAAGGATTCGCGTCTGAAGTACGATGTTCAGAGCGAATGAAATCGCTATTGGTACTCAATTGGGAAGAACATCAGTTAAACGAACAGTCAAAATTATTGTGAATATCCTTACCTACGAACAAATGGAGTACGAATCAAAACTTATAGGGTGTTTGGCTTAGCTTTTCACAGCCAAAAGTCCTTTTTGGAAAAGTTACAAAAAGTCAGGATTTCCTGACTTTTCCAAAAAATTCCTTTTCCTTGTATAAAAACTCCAAAAGTAGCTTTTAAAACTAGTTTTGCCAAACATCTTTTGTTTTTTTTTTCTTTTTCAAAAAGGACTTTTGAGCTGTGAAAAGCTAAGCCAAACACCCCCTTAATCAGGGTGAACTACGAACGAATGGTCTTACGGTTGATTCGTAGCGAAACGACTTGCAATTGAGGCTGCGAATGGATCGGATTCGCAGTTGGGACTGGACTCGACTCACATGTCACAAACGATCCTAGCGCTCGTAATGAAAGTATGATTCATGGCTGTTGATTTCTTGGATTCATATGAAGTCGCTGTGTTCAATCGTTGGTCTAAATGGGAAGATAACTCAAGTTACTCTTTTGGTCCCTGCAACTTTAGCGACTTGACTATTCTGGTCCCTGTGTTTTTCGTGTCTTGGCAGTTATGGACCAATTCCAGAAATTGTTACAATTAAGAGGGAAATTGATGCAGAGTTACATTTTCAGTCCCAGAATTTCAGAAAAGTGACAGTTTCAGCCCATTTTTTGAAAAGTTTGCAAATTTAAGTGTTGGTGAACAATTTTAATTTTTTTTATGCATATATTTTTCGTGAACAGAAAAATAAGGATTCCATCAAGTTTTGGCAGTTCGGAAAGTCGTTTTTCGCAATAACGTAAAATTTTATCGACTTTTTTTTGGATTTTATACTTCATCATTTATATCGTTTTGTCACAGGGGAGCATGGTAATTTTTTATCCATTCAAGATCATTCTCATGACTATTAGAAGGCTTTATAATCATGTTTTTGACTATAAATCGGGGGAGAATTTGGTATGGCCATTCGAAATTGGATTTGTGACTTTTCAAATTTGAAGATTTTTTATAAAACTTGTGGTAGAATTATGAAGGTAGCTTTTAAAGTAGCAGTTCTTCATCGAGCTCTTCTAAAGCTTTTGCAGAAAAGTATCCTTTACAGTGGCAATTCTTCATCGAGCTCTTCTAAGGACTTTTTATATCTCCGACTTCTAGTATTTTCTCGATCAAGTGGCGTTACGAATCTTAAAATTTGGGTTGTTACATGATAATTTTTGGTGGCTTATATCATTAGCTTATTTGAAGATCATTGTGACTTGGAGGGGGATCTCTTCAAAGACAAGAGGTGATTTGGTTTCTTAATTCTGAAATGGGTTTTTATGGCGAGTTTGGCTTGATTGAAGATCTTTGGGATTACATTAGAAAATAAAGTTTAAAGATATTACTTCAATGCGTGGTTTATATATCCTAGAACACGTTTTTGAATATTATTGAAGAATCAAGATTCGTGGATTGCTTCAAATATTTCTTGTCGCGAGATCATTTCTTATTTGCTAGATGCTTGGATTGGAAGTTGAAGCCTTGTCATCCATTCCGTACTTTGAGGGGGAGATTGTAGGGTTTCAAAGTACACCATGAATTATGACAATGGGCCCCCTTGATGAAGTGTAGGTTAAAAGCCCAAGACTTTTCTTTTCCATATAAATAGTCATGTATTATTCATAATTAGGGTTAAGAGTGAGGCAAAATGTAGCCGCCACGTTGTGATGTTTCTTACATAGAGTTAGATTCTTTAGTCTATTCTGAAAGTGTAACCTATTCCTCATGTATTTGAATAAATCAAGTGATTATTCGACATATCTTCTTTATTTGTGTTTGTTCTTATTTTCCGCATCTTGTTCATCAAATCACAATTAGGGTTTTAGTCCCAACAAACTTGGTATGAATAAAGAATTTCATCACATTGGAGTATTTTCTACCCCAAAGTGCCATTATTTAAGAAATCTAGCAGAAGAGACCCAAAGGACACATGTAGGTTCTAAGTTACATACATATCTATCATGTTGATTGAAAGATCAGATTCAAGCAGAACATGAAGTTCAGTTCACTGAGCCTCCTTGATGTTTTTGTGAAACTAAGGACCCAAGATTTAATCCAAATTCGATTTTTAACAAGGCAATTTTTATGTTCCTCCATCCGAAAAGATAAAGTCAAGTTATTTGGAGTTAGTTATAAGGATAGAATAGTCTTCATTTATCAAAAGTAGTTAGATCCATTTTTGTAGCTAGAAGATGATAGTTATGTAAGCATTTTTGTATATATTGTGTTGTAGCTTGTCTTTATAATCAATAATAACTAAATTTACTGAAACTCTCTCGATCTATCTCTTCATATTCTTGATCTTTCTTTCATCACAACATGATACATCGTCTAATATTCGAGGACATTTAAATTAATCCACTTTATTGATTTCTCAAGCCCATGTTTTATAGGATCTTTGGATAATCTTGGAACTGTTCTTGTTTCAAATATTGTTATTGGAATCGGATTCTTAGCATGGAAATGCTTAATGATCATTTCACTTTTAGCGTAGAACTAGATTGGTTTCGTTGATGGTTCCATTTCTAAACATGGTGCTAATTCATCACAATTTGCTAGTTGGAATAGTGTCAATTTCATGGTGATCAACTAAATCATCTTGATGTGCCACTGGGTCTGTCTTCCATTGCTTGAGTTAGAGATATGATTACCTGAAAATTAATTTACTTGGAAACACAAACAACTCGTAAGCCGATGACCGGGAGGAGATCTTGGGCCAACACTCTGATGATAATGTCAGTAATGACCTTAAGTGAATGTAGTGAGTAAATTATTTGATTTGATCGAATGAGTGTGTATTGTGTACATCATACAGAAGATTTATGTTACCAATTTATAGATGGTGTGAAGAGGTAGCGTAACGTCCGATTTTTGGTAATAACTTAATTTTCGTTTTTATGTACTTTTTGACTGCCTACGGCGTGGTGAAGAAATTACTACGATGTGGCATTTTGCATTAATACGCGTATTAATTAATGGTCGCCAGGGCGTGGTTGTCATTTATTTCCAAACACTAAATCTCAGGATTTGGGCCCTATTTAAAGGACATAATGGTTAGGGATTCGTGCATTACCAGCCTCCGTCATCCTCCAAACACATAAACCTAAACCCTAGCCTCTCATTGAAGTTCTTGAACTTCTTTTTATTGTTTTGTGACTTTGGGAAGAAGAATAAGGAGCTTTTGAGCAAAGATCAAACAAGATACTCATCTTTACTCCTTGTGTGCATCTTCTCGAACCATTATGAGTTCCCAAGTTTCGATCTTGATGATATTTCTTTATAAATCTAGGTTATTTGTCATATTTGGGTTCATATTTGAGTTTTTGGTTGTTAAAATATATAAGGTTTGCAAGTTTATGAATCTCCCTAGTATTTTGGTCATCATATATTATGGAACTATAAGTTGGTGTAGTTTTGGTAGCCATGCTTGAGTTTTAGGTCACTTTTATGCCCGTTAACCTAGTTTGGAGAGGGATATGCATAAGTTGTGCATGTCCGTAAAGTTGGGATTTTTTAGACCTTTTAGGTCCCAAGACTCTTACTGGAAAATATAAGAAAGAAGCTTTTTAGATTAAGGCCTTAACCTATAAAGATTTGCCTAAGTGTGATAGCCACGATGTGGCTGGTAGAAATCCACGACATGGTGAAGTGAAAATTTACGACTGAACTATCAGGTAGATACCACAAAGTGGGGATAGTTTACCAAGATGTGGTGGTTGTGTTGATCATGATTATGCTAGGTGGCCATAGTGTGGCTATGGGTTGACTATGACATGGAGACTCGCTGAAGTTGACTTTGACCGTTGCCTTGACTATTGGCTTTTGACTTGGTTGAATTTTGGTCATTTGGCTACTTTTAGAAGATCGACTAATGGTTTACCTTGGATGGTTTATTAGGAAATGTATACCACCCAATTCATTGTGACATCCCCAAAATCACCGCCAAAAAAGACCGGTTTCATTTTTGCTTTTAAAATAATTTCAGAGTAAATCCATTGATTTAAAAGAGTTGCGGAATTTGTCCCCAAAACAATACATGATAAAATAAGGTTTATCAAAGCATTTCTTAAAGAAATGTAATTTTCATTATATAACAAAACTCCGGATGTCATGTTCCGATACAAACACAAAAACATAAATAACAAAACATAGACCTTACACAGTTACATACAACTACAGGTCTATAAACACAAATATCTTCACAGGTTCTCCAAGTTATGCTCTCACGCTACTACCTGTAATACAATGAAACTGAGTGGGTCAGGCTTGGGAGCCTGGTGAGCATATAGGGTTTTCAACCCACAATAAATAATTTTATTTAAATTCACCAACCAATAATAACCCGATTACCCATTCCCATTATCCTCACTTTACGTCCCTATGACAACAACTATTACAAGGGACCTAATCTAGGATTTTCATCGAGACGGACAATACTGCAAAGGGGTTTCCTCAGCAATGAATGTCCTAAGGCAACAATGAGGGGGGATAGAATACAACAAATGAACACCCAAGTTCATTACACATACATGTTATGAGCCTGCCAGCGTTCCACTGAACTGTCTACAAAAGTATGTGGTCGTCATCCATATTCTACTGAATGACTAGATCACAATCACATCGAGGCTGCTCATCAGTTTATCACACATCAACTATCTACCGAAGTTCTACCCAAGATTTTTGTAGATAACAACATACACATTCATTCATATGCAACTTAGAAACTGATAAGATACTCATTCAATAATCGTTCCAAATAAACAGATAACATACATATACACGTATATTTATACACACATAACATGTATTCTATAGGCGATACTTCATATCTATGTGTTAGAAGAAAGGTAATATACACTCACTTGATCAGAAGATGATCGGACAGAACTACAGCTCTAAGAGTAGTATTCTTCGGTGAAACTGGAATATCTTCCAAGATCGGGCTTCTCGCAGGCAGAGCTTCGGCTCAGAAACTCTTTTCTTCTTGGGATCTTCAGGCTTTGGGACTCGCTTTGGGTCTCGGGATGATAGTGGGGCCTCGGGGGTACTTCTTTGCACGTAAATCGAGGTAATATGGGAGATAGGAAAGGAATTGAGCAACAAAACTCGGCTGACCTGCAACTTCTATTTATAGGGCCATTTTCTATACCCACATCGTGAGATTTAAGTACTCACATCATGAAATTAGAAGGTCACTGTGCTCGTCATTCGTCCACTTGCTCTGGAGGGTGTCCAGTCTGTGCTCACGTCGTGAACACTGTGCTCACATCGTGAGCTCTGACTCGGCCACGAAATTTGTGTTCCAAACTTTAGAAATTCATATCTTTTGCATACGAGCTCCATTTTCGATGTTCTTTATATGCACGCGTAGGTGAGATTGTGCTCTACAACTATCATTTAGACTCCGTCGGCTAATTTTAAATTTACTTTTATTATATTATTTTTAGTAGGTTGGTAGAGAAAAACTCCGTTATAAACTCATAACTTCTTCATCTGACGTCCGTTCTCATCCATTGCACTACTATCGACGAGATCTTCGATTCTCATTTAGATTGTTTCGTCTAGAAATCACTCGATTTCGTAATCGAACTTGGGGCTGCATACTGCTAAGCTGAAACTTTGAAAAATCATAACTTCCTCATATGAAGTTAGATTTAGATGTTCTTCTTATGTATGCTCTCGGTTTAACTTATTCTACGACTTTCGTTTAGATCACTAAGGCTAGATATTGCTCTATCTTAAATTCATATTTTACGTCATTCAACGTAGTGTCGGTTCTGTCGCGAAACTTCGACAGGTCATAACTTCTTCCTTATAACTCGAATTTTGGCATTCCTTATATATTCAAAATCCTTGTCACGACCATTACATCTTCAGGTATTGATATCAACTTTATCTACCATTTTCTGTTTATGCTTATTTTTATTCTTAATTCAATTAAGCCACACAATTAAGCATAAAACACATAATACTCAAATAATACATTCTTATTATTTCAAAATGAGTTACAAAGGTTAACCTAGACTATTACATCATCATTATTGCCTAGCCTAGAAACATAGGCGTTACAATTCTCTCCCCCTTAGAATGCTTCCGTCCTAGGAATCACACATCAACAAAAAAATGCGGATAGCGACTCATCATGTCACTCTCCGTTTCCCAGGTGAGATTTGGCCCATTCGTATGTTTCCATCGGACAAGCACTAATTATACCATCTTGCGTCGCAACTTCTTAGTCTATCGGTCAATGATTGCCTATGGTTCTTTAATTAACCTTTTGTTCTCATCAATTCTTAACTCATAAATTGGAAGTATATCGAGAACTTCTCCCGTGAACTTCCTCAAATAACACACATGGAAAGTGTTGTGAATTTCATTCAGTTCTTCGGGTAATTTGAGCTTGTAAGCTTGGTTCCCAATCATCTGAAGAACTTTAAACGGTCCAATAAACCTTGGACTTAACTTTCCCCTTTTACCAAACCTTATAAGTCCCTTCCACGGTGAGACTTTAAGCAAAACCGAATCTCCAACTTCAAAAGGCATCGGTCTTCGCTTGTTGTCAGCATAGCTCTTTTGACGATCCTGAGCTGCTAACATTCTCTCCCTAATCACTTTCAATTTTTCAGCACTTTGATGGACTATCTCAGGTCCCATAAACTGCTTTTCCCCAACCTCAAGCCAACAAGATGGCGTACAAAACTTATGTCCGTATAAAGCTTGATAAGGTGCCATCTTAATGCTCGAGTGGAAACTATTACTGTAGGAAAATTCTACCAAGTTACCTTGGAATTCCAGGGTACATGCTCTCAGTATATCTTCAAGCGTTTATATTGTTTGTTCACTTTGACCATCAGTCTGTGGATGGTAAGCTGTACTCAAACACAACTTGGTACCCAATTCCTCTTATAGACTTTTCCAAAATCGCGAGGTGATACGGCTGTTACGATCTGACACAATCGTTAACGGAACATCGTGAAGCCTCACAATTTCCTTCACGTAAGAACTTGCAAGATTATCCATAGACCATTTCTCATTGGATGCTATGAAGTGTGAACTCTTAGTGAAGCGATCAACGACCACCCAAATCATGTCGTGATCATTCTTTGTTCTGGGCAGTTTAGTGACAAAATCCATAGCAATGTCTTCCCATTTACCCAAAGGCACAGGTAAAGGTTCTAAACTCCCGTGTGGTTTCTAATGTTGTGCCTTGACCCGCACACATGTCACACACTTCGCCACGTACTTTTCAATATCAAGCTTCATCATCGACCACCGGTAATAGGGTTTCAGGTCCCTATACATTTTAGTGCTGCTAGGATGAATTGAGTACATGGTTTTGTGAGCTTCTTCCATCAGATGATCTCTTATTCCTCCTGACTTAGGTACCCAAATACGATCTTGGAATACCTTCAGTCCATGACTGTTTGTACTAAACACCAACGTTTTGCCCAAACGTTCCTCCTTCCGGTCATTCTTTTCAGAAGCTTCCTCTTGAGCTTTATTTATACTCTCCACAATGGTCGAGACAACTTCTATTCTTAACGCTCTTGGCCTTTTTCTTTCAAAATTGAATTTCCGAATGAGAGCATCAACGACAACATTTGCTTTACCAGGGTGGTAAAGTATCTCACAGTAACTCTAGCCAGCGTCGTTGCCTCATATTCAATTCTTTCTGATTAAAGAGATATTGGAGGCTCTTATGATTTGTGAAAAGTTTGCACTTTGAACCATAGAGGTAATGCCTCCATATTTTTAGAGCAATTACTACCGCTGCCAATTCCAAATCATGAGTCAGGTAGTTCTTTTCATGCTCTTTCAGTTGTGGAGACGCATATGCTATCACCTTTTCTCTTTGTGTCAAAATACAACTCAACCCAATACCAGACGCATCGCTATAGACAGAGAAGCCTTCAACCCCATCAGGTAGAGAAAGAATCGGTGTTTCACATAGCTTCTTCTTTAGCAACTTGAATGCTTCTTTGTGCTTATCACTCCAAGCATAAGTAGCTGTTTTGTGAGTCAAAGCTGTTAATGGAGTAGCGATCGAAGAAAAGCCTTGGATAAACCTTCGGTAATATCCAGCTAATCTTAACAAGCTTCGGATCTCCGTGGGACTTTTTGGTTGTTCCCAGTTCATCACAACTTCAATCTTTGTTAGGTCAACCATTATCCTTTCTTGGCTGACCACGTGACCCAAGAATTGGACTTCTCGAATCCAAAAATCACATTTGGGGAACTTAGCAAACAACTTCTCCTTCTTCAAGACTTCCAACACTTCTCACAAGTGTCTACCATGATCCTCTTGGCTTTTCTAGTAAATCAAAATGTCATCTATGAACACTGACACAGATTTATCAAGGAACAGTTTACAAACCCTGTTCATTAAATCCATGAATGCTACCGGAGAATTGGTTAGTCCAAACGACATAACCAAGAATTTGTAGTGTCCATATCGTGTTCTAAATGCAGTCTTCTCGATATCCTGCTATCTCACCTTCAGCTGATGATATCCTGGCCTTAGGTCAACCTTTTTAAAATAACTTGAACCTTGCAGCTGATCGAACATGTCATCAATCCTTGGCAATGGATATCTATTCTTTATCGTTGCCTTATTCAACTCTCTATAATCAATGCACATCCTCATACTCTCATCCTTATTCTTTACGAATAACACTGAAGCTCCCAAGGGTGATGAAATAGGTCTAATGAAACCTTTGTCCAATAACTCCTAAAGTTGCATCATCAGCTCTTTCATCTCTATTGGCGCTAGTCCGTAAAGTGCTTTTGCTATTTGCGTGCTTCCTGGTAACAAGTCAATACGGAATTCTACTTGTCGATCAGGCGGTAATCCAGGAAGATCTTCAGGAAATACTTCCGGATAATCACACACCACAGGAATGCTCTACATCTCCTTTTTCTCCTTCTTTGCATCAATCACGAATGCCAAATATGATGTACATCCTTTGGCCAAACATTTTCTGGCTTTCATTAGAGAAATGATTCCAGAATTTACCATGCGTTTGTCCCCATACACCATAAATGACTCCTTCCCTGGCGGGTTTACTTTTACTATCTTCTTCCGACACAATATTTCGGCATCCTTGGCGCTAAGCCAATCCATTCCCAGCACGATATCGAAACCATTTAGTTCGATAGGCAATAATTCCTTGTGGAACTTATTCCCATTCAAGTCAATTAAGATGTTTTTCATGCGACGGCTAACAGGTATAAACTTGCCACTAGTAACTTCGACTAATAATGCATTATCTAGTCTATCGACAGGAAAAACTAGTTTTCTACCAAATTCATGCGAAATAAAGGAGTAGTTGGCTCCATAATCAAATAAAATTTAGGCAGACAATTCATTTACGAGAAAAGTACCTAAAGTGACATCAACTTAATCTTTCGCAGCCTCAAGTGTCATCTGAAAGGCTCTCGCCTTCGGCTTTGGCGGAATATTGGGTCTTGCTGCCTCCTTCTTTTTAGGACAATCTTTCAAAATGTTCCCCTCTTCGTTACATTCAAAACACACTCTCTTGTTAGACGGACACTCGTTGGCATAATGCCCCATCTTTCCACACTTGTAGCAAGTCACTTCCTCAATACATTTCCTAGAGTGCTTTTTCTTGCACTTTTCACACCATTTCGATTCGCCCTCTTTTCCTCCTCCAAACTATTTCGAATCAGACTTCGAAAATTTGCTTTTCTTGCTGGAACCTGAAGTTTCTTCAAAATTTCTCTTTTCACTAACTTCAACTTTGTAGGCGGTTCTTCCTTTGATCATGTCCTCAACAGACTTGGCAGCCCAAATAGCTGCCTCCAGAGTAGGTGCCTGACGTACTGGCACCGCATACTCCCATGGCAGTCCCTTTGCATATCTATCAACTTTCGTCAACTAGTCTGGAATGATGCGTAAAGCAAACTCCATTTTGTCAGTGAAGGCGTTACAATATTCATCAACTGACATGCTGATTTTTGTCAATGTCAGAAACTTGTTCTCCAACTCTAGCAAATTTTGGGCCGAGAAGAACTTGCGCTTGAACTGCACCAAGAACTCTACCCAAGTCAGTTGTAGTGGCTCATTAGGGCTTAGGGTCTTCCCCAGAGTGTTCCACCATCGAACAGCTCCATCCCTGAACTGACGTACTGCGAAAGTGGTCTGCAACTTGCCTCTGCAGCCACACGTCATGAAGGCTAGCTCCATTTCCGAGATCCAATCCATAACTCTGATTGGATCCTCCTTTCCAGTGAATGTCGATGGTTTGCAAGTCAAAAAGTCTTTGTACTTGCATCCAAGTCCATCAATTCCTCCCTTCTGGTGGTTTTGTCTAAATAAAAGTGGGCTGGCTTGACCAACAGTCCCACTGAAGTTACCTCATTCCGAATGCCCTTAATTAAGCTCGAGCTGTTCAATCGGCATTGAAAGTTCTTCACGATTCTGCCGAAGCATACGTCTAGTTTCTTCCATCTGACGATCCAACATCGTCTGAATCATAAGCCATTGTTATCGGCTTAGGTGCTGCTGCTACAACAGGTACTTGCTCAATCACAGATGGTTGATTCCTGCCTTCATTCACGTTTCCAACTCCACTTCTGGTTCTTAACATTTTTGATCTACACACCGAATAAGGTGAATTTAGATCCTCAATCACGATAGATATTTAAAACATCCTTATCACTCCGAAACATTTACATGCTAGCTCTAATATCGTAGTTGTACGCTTAGAATCCTAAACACATAAGGTCTCTAGATCCGGTTGGCAACAAACCGAAGATCCGAACAAATAATATCATATATGACAAACATATAACATTTAGCACATATAAGCATTTTAGGCAACTTTTCTAAAATAAACTAGTGCTCGTGTCTTAAATATAACAAACACTTATCTCACAATCTTCACTTAGCATTCTAAGTTTAAGTCTAGAAATCCTAAAAATTCCTAGTTCGCTTAAACTTATCCTCTGATACCAACTGTGACATCCCCAAAATCACGGCCAAAAAAGACCGGTTTCGTTTATGCTTTTAAAATAATTTCAGAGTAAATCCATTGATTTAAAAGAGTTGCGGAATTTGTCCCCAAGACAATACATGATAAGATAAGGTTTATCAAAGCATTTCTTAAAGAAATGTAATTTTCATTATACAACAAAGCTCGGGATGTCATGTTCCGATATAGACACAAAATCATAAAATATAAAACATAGACCTTACACAGTTACATACAACTACAGGTCTATAAACACAAATATCTTCACAAGTTCTCCAACTTATGCTCTCACGCCACTACTTGTAATACAATGAAACTGAGTGGGTCAGGCTTGGGAGCCTGGTGAGCATATAGGGTTTTCAACCCACAATAAATAATTATATTTAAATTCACCAACCAATAATAACCCGATTACCCATTCCCGTTATCCTCACTTTACGTCTCTATGACAACAACTATTACAAGGGACCTAATCTAGGATTTTCATCGGGACAGACAATAATGCAAAGAGGTTTCCTCAGCAATGAATGTCCTAAGGCAACCATGAGGCAGATAGAATACATCAAATAAACACCCAAGTTATTACACCTACAAGTTATGAGCCTGCCAGCGTTCCACTGAACTGTCTAAAAAAGTCCGTGGTCGACATCCATATTCTGCTGATTGACTAGATCACAATCACATCGAGGCCTCTCATCAATTTATCACAAATCAAGTATCTACCCAAGTTCTACCAAACATTTTTGTAGATAACAACATACACATGCCTTCATATGCAACTTAAAAACTGATAAGATACTCATTCAATACTTGCTCCAAATAAGTAGATAACATGCTTATACACGTATATTTATACACACATAACACATACTCTATAGGAGATACTTCATATCTATGTGTTAGAAGAAAGGGAATACACACTCACTTGATCAGAAGATGATCGGACAAAACTACAGCTCGAAGAGTAGTATTCTTCGGTGAAACTGGAATATCTTCCAAGATCGGGCTTCTCTTAGGCAGAGCTTCGGCTCGTAAACTCTTTTCTTCTCAGGATCTTCAAGCTTCGGGACTTGCTTCGGGTCTCAGGATGATACCGGGGCTTCGGGGTACTTCTTTTCACGTAATTCGAGGTAATATGGGAGAGAGGAAAGAAATTGAGCAACAAAACTTGGTTGGCCTTCAACTTCTATTTATAGGGCCATTTTCTATACTACGTCGTGAGATTTAAGTGGTCACGTCATAGGCTCGGTAGGTCATTGTGTTCGTCATTCGTCCACTTGCTCTGGAGGGTGTCCAGTCTGTGCTCACGCCGTGAGCTCTAACACGGCCTCGAAATTTGTGTTCCAAACTTCAGAAATTCATATTTTTCACATACGAGCTCCGTTTTCGGCGTTCTTTATATGCACGCGTAGCTGAGATTATGCTCTACAACTCTCGTTTAGACTCCGTCGGCTAATTTTGACTTTACTTTTATTATATTATTTTTAGTAGGCCGGGACAGGAAAGCTCCGTTATAAACTCATAACTTCTTCATTTGACGTTTGTTTTCTTCTGTCTTTCTTCTGTTGCACTACTATCGACAAGATCTTCGATTCTCGTTTAGATTGTTTCATCTAGAAATCACTCGATCTCATTATTGAACTTTGGGTTGCATACTGCTAAGCTGAAACTTAGAAAAATCATAACTTCCTTATACGAAGTCTGATTTAGATGTTCTTCTTATGCATGCTCTCAGTTTAACTTATTCTACAACTTTCGTTTAGATCACTAAAGCTAGATATCGCTCTATCTTAAATTCATATTTTACGTCATTCAACGTTGTGTAAGTTCTGTCGCGAAACTTCGACATGTCATAACTTCTTCGTTATAACTCGAATTTCGGCATTCTTTATATATTCAGAATCCTCTTCATGACCACTACGTCTTTAGGTATCGATATCGACTTTATCTAACATTTTATTTTTACGCTTATTTTTATTCTTAATTCAATTAAGCCACACAATTAAGCATAAAACACATAATACTCAAATAATACATTCTTATTATTTCAAAATGAGTTACAAAGGTTAACCTAGACTATTACATCATCATTAATGCCTAGCCTAGAAATACGAGCGTTAGATTCATCGACTGTAAGAGTTGTGAGTTGTTGATTATGTATGCAAGTTGAGTATTCTCACTATATTATGTAGGTTGCTAGATTGTCTTTGTGATTCTTGCATGAAAGACTGTGGTTGGATCACAGTACCTTTATGAAGACTGTGGTTGGACCACAGCACCTCTTTGAAAGACTGTGATTGGATCACAACACTTGTATGAAAGACTATGGTTGGAAGACAACACTTGTTTTTGTCATTGTGACTTGCATGGAAGACCATTGTTGGATCATGGCAGAAAGGTTATAGTTGGGTTGTATGGAAGTGATTGTAAGACTACGGTTGGATCATAGTACTTACGTATGGTTGAAATATACCCCTAAGGTTGGGCCCACTGATATGTATGGTATGTGGTATGCCGGGGAGCTCACTAAGCTTCATGCTTATGGTTTTGTGGATGAAATATTTTCAAGTACTTCCAATTCAAAAAGGAGGGGCCGAATTGACTACACAATGTACCCTGATGATTTTTCGAACCGATTATTATCATTTCACTATGATGTTTGAGATAAATTTTTATCATGATAGATTTTGGAACAAATGTTGTATGGATTTGATGGTTTGAAAATGAAAATTTTTATTAGTATATATTTGGGATGTTACAATTTGGTATCAGAGCCTTGGTTTGAGGGATTCGGGCACACTCTCGGGTGTGTCTGAACTCAAACTGAGGAACTGATAATATTTTTGAAAGAAAATAATTTTTCTAAATAGATGTTTACATAGAAAGGGGTGGGATGAGTTCATTCATCCGAGCTCAAGTAAGTGATTTCCAAAATAGTCAGACATGAGTATTATGCTTAGTATGCTATTATGTGAGTTTTTGCCAGATTAGGGCTAAGGACACCTTCAGGAACTGCATGATAGAGTTGCCTTTTGTGTGATGGCTTGTAGCCTAAGAGAGATCAGATGTTATGTACTGCTTGGAGTCTATATTGAAAGAGTGAATTTCTAAGTGTATGTTTAAAAATTGTATACGATTAGGATAACATAGCCTTACAGTTATTGATTTAACCTTGTTTCCCGTTCATTTTCTGGTTGCGGGCTTAGGTTGTAATCATTTATTTGACAGTCTATTTGATCCCATATTGTGTATAATTGGCATGTATAAGGCAACCAGAGGTGTTGGTAGAGGTTTCGAGTATTGCAGAAGTAAGTGGGATAAGGATTTCTAGGAGAGCCTAAGGTGTTCTTTAGCACAAGTCGGAGCAAGTACAGATAGCGTTGGGCTAGGAGAAGAGGCCCAAGACTTTTTATTCTCGTTCTAGGGGCCAGCAGGGCTGGGGCCACTGCGCCAAGTTTGGTAAGCTACTCGACAGGGCTTGTCGAGTAGCGGGTTCAGGTTGTTTTAGTTGTTTTCAGACTGGACATTTTGGTAGGGATTGCCCTCATGGAGCATTCATATGCTTTCACTGCAATAATGCTAGCCGCAAGAAGGCCGATTGCCCGAGATTGTTAGGAGGAGTAGTGGCGGAACCCACACTAGGCACCTTGCAGATGACTAATGGACATCAGGGCAAGGTGGAGGCTCTCGTGTTAAAGAACAGGGCATTCCAGTTGACATTTGAGGAGGAACGAGCAACACCAGATGTGGTTACCGGTATGTATCCTTACCATATCTGTTACTTCTTCCATTGTTTATGCTTATGTGTGTCCTTGTTTACATTTAGGGATGTTTTCAGTGATGGGTTTCCGGCTCTTGTTCTTTTTGATTTGAGTGCTACCTGATTATTTGTGTGTCTATCTCTTAGCAAGCAGTTTAGCGATGCCCCAGGGACTCATAAATATCCATTGGAGGTGGAGATTGTTGATAATCGTTGAATGAGTGCTTGGAGAGTTCATCAGGGATGTGCTTTAAATATGTTCGGTGAGAGATATTCGATTGATCTTATTCCGATTCATCTTTGAGCGTCAAAGGTTATAGTGTGTATGGAGTGGTTAGGCCCCAATACGGCTGTGATTGATTATGAGAACCAATTGGTGAGATTTCGAACCCTAAGTAGGGGAAAAAGGGTTATTCATGGAGAGGGTTCTCTACATGGACCAAGTATTTGTTCAACTGCGAGAGCAAGGACATATCTTCAGTAGGGGTTCTTCGAATTCTTATCTTATGTGGTGGATACACGAGTTGAGGATAAAAAGACTGTGGATGACGTGCCCATTGTTTTGTAGTTTCCCAATGTGTTTCCTGATGATTTTTCGGGAGTGGCTCCTCAGAGACAGGTTGAGTATCATATTAATCACATTTCAGGTGTGACACCGATAGCCAAGGTGCCTTATCGCTTAGCACCTCTGGAGATGTTGGAGTTGTATACATAGCTGCAGGAACTGTTAGACAAGGGATTCATCAGATTGAGCAGTTCACAACAGGGAGCACTGATCCTGTTTGTGAAAAAGAAGGATGGTTCACACATGATGTGTATTGACTACCGAGCTGAACAAGCTAACAATGAAGAACCGTTATCTACTCCCGAGGATTGATGATTTATTTGACCAGCTTGAGGGTGCATCTTGGTTTTCCACGATTTGATATCGGGTTATCATCAGATGAGGGTTTGAGACGAGGATGTGCAGAAGATGGCCTTTAGAACTTATTATGGTCAATATGAGTTTGTGGTGATGCGATTCGGGCTCACTAATGCACCGAAAACGTTCATGGATCTCATGAACCGGGTGTACAGGCCTATGTTGGATCGGTCAGTGATAGTATTTATTGATGATATCTTGGTTTATTCTAAGACCAAGGAATTGCATGAGGAGCACATATGGGAGGTACCTGAGGATTTGAGGAGGGAGAGGTTTTATGCCAAGTTATCAAAGTTTAACTTTTGGTTGCACAAGGTGTAGTTCTTGGGGCACATCATCAACCAAAAGGGGACATTGGACAATCCGACCCAGATCGAGGCAGTGATGTCGTGGGAGGTTTTGAGGACACCATCTGAGATTTAGAGCTTCCTTGATATAGTGGGTTACTGTCAGAGGTTCATTTAGGATTTCTCCAAGATTGTTGTTCCTTTGGCAAGTTTGATGAAGAAGAATGTTACATTTTGGTGGGCTTCATGCATTATCAGCCCCCATCACCCTTCAAACTTAGAAACCTAAACCCTACCCACTCATTGAAGTTCTTGACCTTCTTTTTAGTGTTTTGTGACCTTCGGAAGAAGAAGAAGGAGCCTTGAGAAAAGATCAAACAAGCTACTCGTCTTTACTCCTTGTGTGCATCTTCTACACCAATTGTGAGTTCCCAAGTTTCCATCTTGATGATATGTTTCATATAGATCTAGGTTATTTTTCATATTTTTGTCTATAGTTGTGTTTTGGTTGGATAGAGGAGATAAAGTTTGAAACTTTATGACTCTCCATGGTATTTTGGTCTTCATATCTTCTAGATCTAGAAGTTGGTGTAGTTTTGGTAGCCATGCTTGAGTTTTAGGTCAATTTAACTCTTTTGACCTAGTTTGGAGAAGGACATGCATGGGCCATGCTTGTCCGTGAAGTTGGGATTTGTACGGACGTTTTAGATCCCAAGACTCTTACTGGAAAATATGAGCAATAAGATTTTTTAATTAAGGACTTAAACCATTAAGATTTGCCCAAGTGCGATAGCTACGACGTGGCTGGTAGAAAGCCACGACGTGGCAAAGTGAAAATTCAAGACTTAACTATCTGGTAGATGCCACGACATGGGGATAGTTTACCGTAATGAGGTGGTTGTTTTGATCACGATTATGCTAGGTGGCCACGGCGTGGCCATGGGTTGTCAACGATGTGGAAACTCGTTGAAGTTGACTTTGACCATTGAACTTGACCGTTGGCTTTTAACTTGGTTGACTTTTGGTTATTTGGCTAGTTTTAGTAGGTGGAGTAAGGGTTTACCTTGTATGGCTTATTAGGAGGTGTATAACACTCGATTCATCGACTGTGAGATTTGTTAGATGTTGATTATGTTTGCAAAGTGAGTCTTCTCACTATAATATTTAGGTTACTAGATTGTCTACGTGAATCTTTCATGAAATATTGTGGTTGGATCACATAACCTCTATGAAAATTATGGTTGGATCACAACTCCTATATGAAATATCGCGGTTGGATCATAGCACTTGTATGAAAGTGTAACACCTGTAGATTCGGGCTAGCCAATTTAGAGACAATGAGCATCAAAAATGAGTTTTTAATGGAAGGTTATTTAGAAGGATTAATCTTGACCAAGTTTTAGAATATGTCTCAAGGGTTCCATACATGTAAAGAACGCCAAAATCCGAGTTATAACGAAGAAGTTATGGCCCGTCGAAGTTTTACGGCAAAATCGGCACGGCATCGGAAGACGTAAGTAGTGAATTTTTGATAAAGTACTTTTTAGCCTTAGTGATCTAAACAAAATTTTTGGTATACGTTAAACCGAGAACATACAAAAAAAGAACGCCCAAATCTGACTTCGTATGAGGAAGTTATGATTTTTCTAAGATTTGGCTTAGCAGTGCACTACCCGAAACTCGACTTTTAGATCGAGCGGTTTCTGGCCTACGTGACCTAAATGATAATTGAAGATCTCATTAATAGGAACTCAACGGTAAAAAGACAGACGAAAACAGAGCTCATATGTAGAAGTTATGAATTTTACACGGACATTTAACAATATAATCTCATCGTACAGTTAAGTTTAAGATCGGTCGAGAATTAGCCAACGGAGTCAAAATAAAAATTGTAGATCTTATTGTTACCTACGCATGGATATAAAGAACGTCGAAAACAGAGCTCATATGCGAAAGTTACGGGGTTTAGAAGTCGGCAGGGTGCTGCTGCAAAAGGGGTGACGTAGCACAATCTTGGCCATTGCTTTCTCCCCAAGGCTTGCCACTAGTTGGTGACATGTGGCACCAATTTCAGCCATATTTCACCCTATAAATACAACCCCTCCCATCCTCATTTTCTCCATACCTTTCCCATTCTTTCTTCTCTTTACTCTCTCTCTAGGACCTCTCTCTAGCCCCAAAACCCCCCGTAAAGCCTACGGAACCTCCCTAGCACGAGGCGGAAGCCCCGGAGTGCTCGACGGCTCCGAGAAGAAGAGATTTTCAGCTCGGGAACACTGCTCCAAGCAAAGCCCGATTTTCTATAAAACTCGTTGTAAGTGAGCTATGCCTATGCTATTTTTAATATAGCTTTTATTTAATTATAGTAACGTTATTAGGAACTTATAATAAGTACTTGGGCTATTATTATGGGTTATATAAGTATTGTTTAATGCTTATATAATAGTAATAATAGCTAGACTATTAATTAGTCTTGGCGAATAATAGACTAAACTCTAGTGGTAATAATACTAGGTTTCGTCGAAGGAAATTATTTTAAGAAGCGAAGCGCTGTCTGAGTTTGGAATCACCACCTTTTTCAAGTGAGTGCATGGTCCCTTTCATCTTACACATAGATATGAAGTATTTTATATAAACTACGTGTTATGTGTGCATATTATCTGTATACTTGCTATCTATGCTGGATGAACGATTTTATACAACTTTTATATGATTCAAACTGTATATGTATTTATATCTACATAATATGTTGGGTAAAACATGGGTAGATGAAATTTGAGTTGGATGATGAGTTGAGAGGTGATATATACCATGAGGTAAGGGTGAGAGGTGGACGATGTGAGAAGCCTTGTTCCCAAATGTTGGCCCTGTCATCTAGCAGAGTATGGATGACAACCACGGATTATTCTAGTCAGTCCAATGGAACACTAACAAGCTCGCAACCTGTAGGTGTTGTGAACGATGTGTTCACCAGTGTACTCTAAAAACCTGTTGACATGTATCGCGAGTGGACTCTCGAAAACGATACTGTCAATAAACGAGATAACCCTAGCGGTTGTGCTAGAAGAACAATACTGGCAGCTGCGCCTCATATAGAATGTCACAATTATGGCAGCTGCGCCTAAGTGATAGAACTAGCAGCTGTGCTTGACAGCTGTGTCATTAACAACGATAGACTTCGTACCTATTCCTTAGGAAAATCCTTAGGAATGAATGAACGAGAAATAGCTGATTCTTAGAGTAGATCCTTAAGAGTAAAGAAGATAATGGGGATGGGTAATTGGGTTAACTGTTTGATGATTAAACATAATAATTATATTATTGTGGGTTGAAAACCCTATGTACTCACCAGGTTTCCCAACCTGACCCACTCAGTTTATTTATATCACAGGTGTTGATATGAAGTCACATTACACTGAGAGATTAAGGAGATATATATCACTAGTGATAATGAATGTAAGTTCTGTTTATGCTTATGTCTCTGTATTGACGATTACATCCCAATGTTTTAAATGAATAAAAATACATTTCTTCGGAAATGCTTTGATAACGAATTTATCATGTTTTACTGGGTACAAATTCCGGAACATTTTTTATTAAAAGAAGTACTCTGATTTTTATAAAGCGTAAACAAAACCGGTCTTTTCTGGCCGTGAAAATGGGGATGCCACAAAAAGACTGTGGTGGGATCACAACACTTGTTTGTCTTTGTGATTTGCATGGAATACAATGGTTGGATCACGGCAGAAAGGTTATGGTTAGTCTGTAATCTAAAAGTGACTATAAGACTATGGTTGGATCATAGAATTCATGTAGTGTTGAAATATACCCCCTAGGGCTAGGCCCATTGATATTTATGGTATGTGGTATTTTAGGGAACCCACTAAGCTTTGTGCTTATGATTTTGTGGTTTAAACATTTTCTGGTACTTCCAGTTAGAGATGCACACAAAAACCAGTTTCACTATTCAAAATCGGTTTTGACAAAACCGGATCAGATCGAATTTAAAACCGGATTGTCAATCGGATTGTAATCCAACACTCCAAATCGGATTTGATATCGAATCGTAAACCCTATTTGCTAAAAACCAGATCCAAATCTACTCCAAAATTCGCTAAAACCCATTGAAATTGGTTTAAACTGGTTTCAAATCGGATTAGAATCGGATTTGGGTTTTGGTTGGAACCAAATCGGGTTTTTACCTGATCGGATTTTTGATGACGTAAGCGAAACCGGATCGGATCGTATCAGATTAGATTCGGGTTTTCTGCATCTCTACTTCTAGTTCCAAAGTGAGGGGCCCAATTTGACTGCACAGTATCCCCTGATGATTTTTCACATTGACTATTATCATTTCATTCTGATGTTTGAGATACATTTTTATCATGATCGATTTTTGAACAAATGTTGTATGGATTTGATGGTTTGAAAATGAAAATTTGTATTAGTATCTTTGGGATGTTACAAGTAGTAACCTCTTCACAAACTGATAAGGTTTTCCAACTTGTCGCATTTATGGATGTATGCCCGTAGGTACATGTTAGCGTACATGTGAGTCGTTTAAGTAACTGTTCCTCGTAAGTATGATCAGTTAAGCACCTATTCATTCAAGTTGTATTACTTCGAGTTCCAATGTCCTTTGACATTTTAATGATGATATCTTGTACTTTAATAGTCTTCCTTCATGGTTAGGTATGTATACATAGTTCGGTGCATAAGCTTGGTTAGGTATATAGGCCGATTTTAGCTTATGTATATGGTTCGGTACTCCCTAGGGTATATGTGTATACTCGGTCCCTCTACACTATTAAGTCCTCCCATTTTGGATTGTCACTTATTTTTTTTAGAGGTGATAATTCAAATTCATAAGACCTGTAATGCGACCGTTGTAATCGGATAAACTCAAACACCTAAATTAAATTTTTACGTGGCAGTTCGGCTGCTCCTAGTGTTCATCATTGCTTATAGCCATATCTTCATTTATTTTCTATTTAAAGGATCCAAATTGTCTATCTGCCACTTTTTCCCCTTGGTGAATGTGGTTTTGTCTAATGCCCTATAAATACCCTTTTTGTTTGCCTATTTTCTTTCACGACCTACAATTGTTTTCTTATTGTCTCCTGCTTGCTTGTTTATCACATTTCTCATGGCTGGAAAGGAAATATCCAGCATCTAAACCATGAAATCTAGACTCGCCCCATAAAAGCTTGGTGGATATCTTGAAGAAGTATAATATTGATCCTAAGTTCCATCCACAATTCCCGGAACCCGAGAATGCCATTGTTAATGCTCCAGAAGGCTTCGTCGGTGTATAAAGTGTCTTCTTTAAAGTAGGATTGCGGTTACCAAAATTCAACTTCTTAAAGACTATCCTGGATTACTATCATTTGAATATCACTCAGATTACCCCAAACGGTTTTCAGAAAATCGTTTGTTTGTGATGTTGTGATCCGCTTTAGATGTTCCGCCTTCTATCATTGTCTTCCATCACATTTATGTTACCATGTCCACGATGATTGGGCATCTTTCTCCCTTAACCATGGGTTGGTGGAGCTGTGTAACAGTCTTCCTACCTTCATCAAGTACTGGAAGGAGGAATTTTTCCTTGTCGAAGCCTCCTCTTTCACAGGAAACGTCTGACGAGTTCGACTTTGGTAATAGTAGAATCGAATGTCATTCTCCTTTTTGATCAAAGTGTAGTATAGATTCCGCCATGAATCCTCCTAGGATAGAGACTGTTGTGTCTGTGGTACGTTCTCCTATCAAGAAGTTTATGAAGACGAAGTCTGACAGTGAGATATCCCCCTCTTCCTCCACTAGGGTTGTTTTGAGAAAGCTCTCTTCTAAAAGTAAAGTTGGAACGAAGAAGATTCTTTCTTTGGAGGGAGTGATGAGTCGCTCCGTCCAAGTGGTTGACTTATCCCCTCCTAAAAAAGATGTTTACTTGTGGTGGTAATTGATGGGGTTTGGTCATAAGACATCCTATGTGCTCATACAAACCCTAATGCTTGGATCTAGGTTTCTCTATTGTACATGCAAGTTATCCAAGGCTATAAACCCTAATTCTAGCATATGGAAATCGATATTAACATATAATTAGGTTTAAGATATTACCTTGATTGTTATGTAGCAATAACAATCCCAATTCCTCCTTGAATTGACTTTGGAAGGCTTAGAGTCACAAGTGTCACTCCTCTAATGGCTTACAAACACCAAGAGCAAATGGAGAAGGTATAAAGAGAGTGGAGAGGTATAAGAATTCGTCTCTAGGACCTCTTGGGAAGGCATGGACGAATTCATGAGCCTTAGGGGTCTTATATAGGTGTAGAGATTAGGGTTTTAGTCCTTATCGTTATCTAGTTGCTTGCCCACCAAGTAACCATAAGATAAGCCTTGAAAACCCTTATCCTTTATCCTTTGGACGATTTCAAGGATCCTTATCTCCTTGAATTCGTTCAACCCATATTTAGGATAACCATTACCATATTTTGTAACTATCACATAATTACAATTTAGCCCCTCTAGTTTAATTAATTACACTTGATCACAAAAGTAATTCTTAATTAATTATTGACCAATATTAATCAAACAAATATGATTTCTCCTTTAATATATTACTCTTATAACATATTAATAAATCATGATAACCTCTCCCTCTATTTATTTCTCCAATCAAGTTGCTTTGGTGAAGGCAACCCAATAGGACCATGCACCATCGGGTCAAGTACATACCAAAATAGTTATGGACTTAGACACTAATCCAATAGTCTCCTACTTGGATAAGTCTAATAACTATTCTGCGTATGACTTCAGATCCAGATCTGCAATCGTAGCTTTCCAAAGCCGCTGTCAACTCTGATCCTATCAGATACGTGTGTCCTTAGATAAGGGATCATATATTCCTTCATTCTAGATATCGTATGAGATATGATTTCAAATCATTCTCTTTGTACTATATCTCGATTTCCGATTTATGACGACTGACTAATTGAACAAATCAAATTAGCCCTAGCCCGGCCGAGCATTTACGTTTGTCATCACTAAATCATCTAGGGGCCCAAAGATATCGCTTTTATCCTACTTTGGATAAAAGGAACGGATAAACTTTTATACAATGCTTGCTTGCACTCACTCACCGAATTACACACAACAATATGTTTTATAACACCAAGTTACTAGTGCGTTTACATATTATCAATCTGCAACCGATTCGCAAGATACAACTCACACATATCGGTTTCAAGAATATAAGATGTTATCGTCTCACCAATCACTCGTGATACAATTCATGGAGTGATCCAAGTGAGCGTGGGTTTGATCCAATGCTTAAATCATATTCATAAGCACTCATAAACGTTGCAGCAAACATTTGCTTATGTCTAATGCTCTTTAGACAATCCACACACCAATTCACGACAGACTTCATTCATACCTACTTCCAACATATTAACGACTGTGGCCCATTTGAATAATTCGATTATTCTTAATAAACTCAATTATTTTGGAAGTCAAAACATGCAAAGTGAAACACAAGAATAATACTAATCCCATATGGCCTCAAAACTTTGAGTATAAATAAAACGCCTTTTATTTATCACTATATTGATTACTCTTTATTTGTCGTTTCGGGTAATCAACTTCTTACTTGAATTCCAACACTTGTCCCATGCTCCTAGCATGCACACAATGTTTACCTATGGTTCTTACTTTGTGAAATAGATCACATTGAACACATTTCCAATCCTTCTAATTTCACAACTCCAAATCCGTTTTTCATAAGTTAAAGAATATCAAATTCTTGTTACTTATAGAATATGCTAGATTCTAACACTTTATGCAACTATCCTTTTGGTGCACCAAAGTCACAAAGACTATTGCCAATGATATTACAAAGTCCTCTATCGGAGATTGTTACAAGACAATTCCTTAGATATGATGTCTCTCACTCAAAGTACATTCCATTGAACATCCTTTTGCATAAAAGTTTCTAATCTAGTCATAGATTTTCAATATTCAATTCCCAATATGGACACGCTTCCATATTTTCCATATGACAACTCATTCTTAATAGAATCTTATCTATTCATAATGATGTCGATATGGTCCATCCAATATGGAAACATTTCCATATTTTCCAATACTATACTTCCTACTACTCACAAGCGACCAATCCTCGTTGAACTTTGGATTGTCCTTTGATAGTTGTTTAATCATTTTAGTCAAAACCGATTCTAGTCTTTTTTCCCTCTAAATGCGCTAGACATTTGGAAATTTTTAGAATGGTCAAACATTAAAGCATTTGCAATCGATCCTATACCCGAAGCGTATGGGACACGACGCATAATATTTTATTTGCTATGTTCTCAACCTAAGCCTTTAGGTTTGAAATGAAGCATAATATTCTCTCCCTTAATTATAGCAAAACAACTTTATAACCCTTACTACTTTGCAAGGTATAACTCTTATTTTCTATAATTAATATTGCCAACTTTGCAATATGTGCCTTAATAATCATACAATCATAACATTTATGCTTCCACTATCATGATGATTATTATAAAACATAACACTTATGCTCCCACTAGCTTTGACATGTATTCATAAAAATCATAACTTTCAGAAAAACAATACTTATTGAATTTCTTAAGTTCATGTTTCTAATACTTAGTGCTTTGATAATCTTTTATCAAGGCTTGTTGAACTTATCCACCTTTGCCTTCGATAGTTGATATTTGTGTCTAAACAATTAAGACTAATTGCCAAACCTCACAATTCAAATTATGGAAAGGGACACCGTAACCATAATCGAATTCAAGAATGCAATTTACAATCACTATCTTCTTAAAATCTTTCTTAGTGAAAGAATTTCCTCACAATCGTTTTCATGAATAA
The DNA here is from genome assembly GCF_002870075.4 of Lactuca sativa. Classification (NCBI taxonomy): domain Eukaryota; kingdom Viridiplantae; phylum Streptophyta; class Magnoliopsida; order Asterales; family Asteraceae; genus Lactuca; species Lactuca sativa. The sequence continues at coordinate 106,902,955 of NC_056623.2, read as the reverse complement.
GGAAATCTTATGACACTTAGAATTAAACGGTGTATGTGTTCCTATCCATGTGAATTTGTTAAAACCAAAGTTTACGACAAATTCAAACTCATATGGACCGAACTTTCTTAATCTTGATTTCTTGCCTTATGGTAGCACAGCTGCCCACCATGTCTTCCAAGTAGTTAAGAAGTTCACCCTTTCCTATCAATGTACCTTTCATTGATTAAGGTGCTTTGCCTTTTATGCGTTCAAAATGAGAACTCATAGAACTCACATGCATAATTAACTTAATTGGAACAGCACAGAAACAAAATAATGTTAACACGACAGGTTGTAAACCTCAACTCGTGTGCTAGTGATGATCGATAAGGTTTATTTGATTTGTTCTTGAAACCTTTCAAGACCATTAAGACTCCCACTGACTCCTTGACATATAAGATTCTCTTGTCAATAACCATTTCTTGACAAACAAATATTCAAGAGTTAGTGTAGCTTTTATCAAAGACACTTCATAAATTGGTCCTAGTTGGTCTTTGTCTTATTCAAGACATCACAACTTACCACATTTAATGAACGTTATAAACCTTCTTAATACTTTTTCACTCAATGTCACAATCTTAACTTAAAGACTTGTTTTGGAACGAAGTATGATTGACTTCTCGATTTAACCATTTCTTCAGTTCTTGATTCCTCTTCTTAGACATACAATTGTACTAAGACTCACTTAGAGGATCAATTGAGATATGGTTCTTAATCATTAAGACTCATCATAAAACATAATAAAGGTACTCTCCCTTCTTCTTAGAATGGAGAAACTTTTATCTTTCTGCCTACTTGATTCTTCTTATTCGTTCTGCTATTGATTTAAACATTTTCAATCAATTTAGAATTACACTTAATCTTGTAAGTATAATCATATTCACTAAACCTTTAGTAAATCATGACGAATATCTTGGTTACTCTTATGGTGGACTTGATCAATACGCAACTTTGTGTACTTGATCTCCTACTCCTTCACTTGACACTTTGTCAATGAATTAGTCTACTTATGAAATTTCTCATTCATCGTGCAACCAAGTTGCATGATTCCAAGTTTCTGTCCAATTGAAACTTAGGCGATGAGAAACTCTCCCTTTTTGGTAAACTCTCGACTTTCCATAAATAACATAATAAGAACCAAATCCATTATTGCTAATAATAGAAACATTCAAACATCAATTTTTTCATATACGCCATTGCAAGGATAAATATAAAATCTAAATTTATTTTATTGTGGAAAAATTTTGTCCTTACAATGCAATTCATTGAAAAACTATGCTAATACATCTTTCTTAGCAATCTAATTCTAACTCTAAGTAGTAGCTCAAGAATCTAATCTTCAAGTAATGCGATCGAAATCCATTTCTTCACGGTTAGATTCAGCTCACTTTTTCCCTTGAGCTTCCTTTCTTTTCTCCGATCCTACAAAACATCAATTGTAATCTTATCACATTATGTATTAAGAATCTAGAATAAGAGCTTAAAAGAGTTAGTCAATGGATTTTACCTAAAGCAGAGCCGTACGTTTTGACTCTCCCATCTCTTAGATCTCTTAGGTAAATAGGGAAACTTCGTCTCCAATGCCCCTTCTCTTGGCAATAAAAGCAAATTGACTCTTTTGGAACATGAGAAGGAACTACTTCAGACATTGCCATTCACTTATGATCAAACTTTTCGATCATAGCATGTCTTTTGTTGCCATTGTCTATATCCATAGAGGTCTTGAAGGCAGATTCACCAATCAACTTTGCTTTTCTATTGCGCCAAACCATTGCTGATTCAGCAGCAATAAGCATATAGGTGAGATCTATAAGGGTCACGTCGCGGTTCATCATATAGTACTCTCTTACGAACTTACTATATGAGTTAGGAAGTGACTGAAGAACCCAATCAACAGCCATTTCCTCACAGACAATGGATCCCAACATTCTTAACCTATCAATGTGTGACTTCATCCCTAGGACGTGTGCACACACCGACATTCCTTCTTTATGTTTAGTTGCCAAAAGGGTTTGAGTGATCTTGAACTTTTCAAGCCTTTAAACTTGTGGGTTAGGGAGAATAATTTGAGGAGGAGGAGGAAGTGAAGCATGATCTCTTGTTCCTCGATCGAATCGTGGAATATCATCTTCATGTGGAATGCTTGTTCCACGGGATTTGAGAAGACCATAGTTGTCAAACTTTGATATTTACAAAACGGGAGAAAATGAATTCAAGTTAGTTGATTGATTGAGTCCTTAGTAAATCACCCAAATGAGATACTAAGGCTAGGACCCAACACAATATTCTACAACTCGGGAGAGGGATGCCGTAACCCTAATTGCAGAATATTTGAAGGTAAGTGAATGACGATTCACTAATTTCCACCACGAAAAACGAAAAAGAAATTTAAGTTTTAAATCTATGAAAACTCCTAGATCCTTTAAGATTCATTGAACTTTCAATGGCATGTTTAAATCTCGATATGCCCCTCTAGTTTGTGACTGGGATGCCGAGGATCACAAAGCGGGTGTGAATAACCATGCAAACTACATGGTGCCCTCACATGTTACAGTCACCTATTCGATGTGCCGGTAAACCACACACGCTCCACTGAATTATGACAAACATTGAGTCACCCTTTGCTACCTTTGCTTAGAACCATTTAGTGTGCCGGTAAACCACATACGCTCCACTAACGTCTTTGCAAGGGCACAAAGTGTAATTTCATGGAATTGCATCAATTCACTTTTGCCTAAGTAACTAAGATTGGGAATTTTATGAAAACATTTAGTTACTTTTATACTTCATTATACTTATAATGGAAGGTTTCGTCCTATCCTACCCGTTCGGCTAACGACCCTCCACTAGTCAAGAGTGCGGTGGGTAAGAGTGGATACCCATTCAATCGCCATTTTATAGGCAATTTCCTTAAACACCCCTTATAGACCAGTTTCGTGAATGAGGCCTACTAACGGTAAGACTGACTTTTACTCATACATATATATAATGTTAGACTTTTAATGTTATATATAGTATAGGGTGTATTTTATAACTTTTTAAAATACTATGTGGTTAACTTTAACAATTACACTTTTAATTCAATTAAATGGTTAACTTAAACTTTTATGGATTTATTAAACCTCTTTTAATTATACTCCTTAATTAATTAATAAAACCATAAGGGAGTGATTTGAACTATTCAAAACATTACTAGGGTTTTAGAATTTAACATTCCTAATTAAACTTTTAATCAACTTTTAAATTTCAAAACTTGAGGGCAAGTCTTGAAACCTTTTTTTCAAAACATTAGGGTTTCAACTATTTAAATTTCAAAACTACAAAACTATTGGGTTCAAATTTAAACTATAAAACCTAAAGGGCAAAATATGAAACTTTTCATAACAACAAGGATCAAATAGCAAATAATCTAAACTAACATTTAATTACATAATTATCCATATTTGATTTGTTAATGATTTCTTGCAAAACAATTTATCAATTTACTCAAAATAATTAATCAATTATCTTATAAGGAAACAATTATCTTATTAATTGATAAATATCTTCAATTAGATCAAAAGTATAGTCAAATATATCATATAATCGGATTAATATTGATCTAACATGATAAGGTAACTATCCCAATGCAAAAACAACAAGAAATCCCGAGATAAGCTCTATCTGACGAGTTGACTCGTCGAGTCAAGCCTGGACTTGTCGAGTCACCTTGGACTCGGCGAGTTCAGCTATGGACTCGGCGAGTCCAGCCTCCAAAACACCAAAAATCGAATTTTTTAGATATACAATGCATCAATACAATTGAAACCAAGCTAGGCTCTGATACCACTGATGGGTTTTGGTCATAAGACATCCTATGTGCTCATACAAACCCTAATGCTTGGATCTAGGTTTCTCTATTGTACATGCAAGTTATCCAAGGCTATAAACCCTAATTCTAGCATATGGAAAACGATATTAACATATAATTAGGTTTAAGATATTACCTTGATTGTTATGTAGCAATAACAATCCCAATTCCTCCTTGAATTGACTTTGGAAGGCTTAGAGTCACAAGTGTCACTCCTCTAATGGCTTACAAACACCAAGAGCAAATGGAGAAGGTATAAAGAGAGAGGATTGGTATAAGAATTCGTCTCTAGGACCTCTTGGGAAGGCATGGACGAATTCATGAGCCTTAGGGGTCTTTATATAGGTGTAGAGATTAGGGTTTTAGTCCCTATCCTTATCTAGTTGCTTGCCCACCAAGTAACCATAAGATAAGCCTTGAAAACCCTTATCCTTTATCCTTTGGACGATTTCAAGGATCCTTATCTCCTTGAATTCGTTCAACCCATATTTAGGATAACCATTACCATATTTTGTAACTATCACATAATTACAATTCAGCCCCTCTAGTTTAATTAATTACACTTGATCACAAAAGTAATTCTTAATTAATTATTGACCAATATTAATCAAACAAATATGATTTCTCCTTTAATATATTACTCTTATAACATATTAATAAATCATGTAACCTCTCCCTCTATTTATTTCTCCAATCAAGTTGCTTTGGTGAAGGCAACCCAAAAGGACCATGCACCATCGGGTCAAGTACATATCAAAATAGTTATGGACTTAGACACTAATCCAACAGTAATATGAACACCCCGCTCCCAAGTTGTAGCAATGAAAAGAAGAGAAGAGAAAAGAAAGTAAGGAGAGAGAAAAGAAGAGAAAAGAAAGGAAAAAGAAATTGTCATTTGTGCTCTCGAGTTGGAGAGAAATGGAAGGAAAGTTAAACATTTTGTTCTTTCTTTCCAAATCGGGAGGAAAGGTAGGAGGGAAAGTTTTCCTTCCATTTCATTTCACTTCCTTCCTTTAGTGAAACTCGGGAGCACCATTCTCTCTTACTTTCCTCTCATTTCCTCCCATTTCCTTTCTTTTCTCTCTTTAAGTTGAACTCGGGAGCGGGGTGGAAGGGTCATGGTTAGGTGAGTTTGAGCATCCATACCCATACCAAATCTACAAATCTATATGTCGCTTTAGAGTGTTCTACAACAGCTACTCTTCATAAATGTCGATTAACTACTGGTCCCAATCTGAAACATGTTGAGAAGACTCTCCCTCTAGCTGATGTTGAAGTTTCGTGTTATGAGGTTCCTCCTCTTTCTTTTATCGAAGTTCAAACTCATCCTACTTCTACCGAGGTTCAAACTTTTTTCAAGACTTCAAGACCATTGTCAAAAGGTCAATCTTCCTCTATTTTATCTGTTGCTACTATCTTTCAGCATAAAATTTTTGGTTCTGTCGGTAATCGTCGATTTCAGGCTGCCAGTACCGAGTCTACGTTGGTGATAGTGGATTCCCTCAATGTAGATGTTCATGGAGGTTCGACCAATACTCCCATGGAAGTTATAGACCCCTCTTCATTATTCAAGACTAATGAAGATCTTGAAACGTTTGTTCAAAAAACTCAAACAAGTTCAGAGAAAAATCTTACATTCTCTTGATGTATTCTTATTATTTCCTATTTTTATATATGTGTAATTTGGATTATAAGAATCTTTTTTTCAGTTATTCGTTCTTCTGGTAAGGTGGCTCCTTTACTAATATTGGTCACTTTTGTTGCCTCTCTTCCTTAATTTTAACACCCATTTGCCTCTACTTCTATGCCTAAGGGCTCTGAGCTTGCAACTGCTTCTGATGAGGAGAGCCTTGATAGGGCTTGATCCTGTTTGATGGAAGGGATCCATCTATTGAATAAGGTTACTACACATACTAAACAACATTATCTATCCTCATCGAGCAACAATGAAAATTCGAAGAGGATTTCTGGGAACTAAAAGGAATGCATGTTAGTTATAAGGGGTTGGTTTCTAGTCGCCACCCGATAAATTAGAAGCCAATCCCTAGAAATAAACCTTCCCCAAATATTTATTTTATTATTTGTTTATATTTTTGTTCTGCTTTTGCTTTCATGTTGATGTATATTGTCGATACTATTTTTACTTGCAATCAATCCATAAATTGGTTTCCATCCATACTAGTGCAATGTCACTAATCTTTCAGACATGATACATCATCTTTGCAATTAAACCCGACAACAGTGCAATACTAACATACTTTTTCAAAATTGTCACCACTAGAAAATAAAAAAATTGTTTTGTATATTTTAAAAAATATATTTGTGTCTATTTATATAATATATGATATGTGAGTATATAATAAAAAGAAAATGGGTACTATATTGCAAGCCTTTCTATACTTGCAAGATTAAATCCTATGTGGCATTAGATACCCATTTGCAAGACCAATGCCAATAGTCGTACATGGTAAAAGTACTTTTCTGTTATATAAATATATTAATAGACATGAGATTATTGAGTCGTAGCCGGTTGTTTCAAGCCAGAGTTGCAGGAATCACCTCCTATATCATCCAATCGGATGTCTCCTTTGTTCTATTTCTCATGTCCACCTGCTTTTTCAAGTACACTTCCTTTATCCTTACCCCATATCCACTTATACATACCCTATAATCATTGTTTTTACTAAGTAAGTTACTGATTATGTAACACCCCGATGTCAAGCTAATTTCAATTTCAATCTTATGTTTGACTAATATTGCATTTAATCCCCCATGAAGTGGAACAGGTTGCAAGTTTGGACCTTAGTGGCATTGTGGTAAATATTGGACTTGAGGCTAGTACGTTGGGCATACGAAATGTACGCTTAACATACTAGGGCGGACCCTAGTATGCTTGGCATACATCTCGTATGTAGGGCATACGCACAAAATGTCAAAACCCTAATTTTTAGGGTTTTGGCCTTATCTAATTATCCTTAAGTCCTATCCCCTCACCATATTTCCAGCCTCCATGACATAGAACGTTTCTCGCAAAACCCTAGCCCCTCTATTGCTTTTTGAGTGTGTTTTGGTGTGTTCCGAAGGCAGCAGAAGGTGGTGTTAAAGCTTAGAGGCTAAGAACAAGCGTGGATATGGGACTCTGGCATCATTCTCCATATCTAGAGGGTAAAAAGTTCCCACTTTGATGGCTTAATTGATAGATCTAGCTTACATGTTGATATTATGAGCTTTTGTCCCAAAATAATTACTTTCTTGTGCATGGCATGCTAGAGAACATTTGGGCTGTCCTTTTGGATGTTTTTCCAGGTCTAAAGTCATAAAAATACAATCTTGGTCCCATAGTTGTCCCCATGCATGTTATTAAGAGATTTAATGGTTAAGACAAATTATGCTTTGTTGTTGGGTTTGATTTAGACATGTAGAACCATAAAGTTGGAAACTTTATGGTTTGGAATAACTTTTGGGACTAAGACCGAGGTTTGTACATTGTTAATTAATAAAATAAGCCGTTAAGTGGAAATTGGAAAACCACTGTGTACGTTTGGCGTACTAGGATTTACATTATGCGTGCACCAAGAGGAGCCCCGATCTGGAACGCGAGTAGATGGGGCGTACGAGCTGAGTACGTTGGGCGTACTCGGTGTAGGTTGACTTTCTTGATTGTTTGACTTTTGACCATTTCACGTAGTTTGACCCAAAGGGATATTTTGGGTAATTCGAATTATGTTTGAGATTTGCTCATTTTGATGATTAGGTGTCGGGTTGAGCTAAGATTCGGAGTCGGGGCCTCATTAGCTAATGTTTCAGACAGTGAGGTGAGTTTTCCTCACTGTACTTGCGGGTCGAAGACTTCAAGGCCGGGCCACCATAGATTTCGTAGGACGATTGCCCTATCTCTTAAATTCAAGGGGGAATAACTACGTTTTTGTCGTAGTCAACCTTTCGGATTCAGTAAGATGGCCATTTTGTACCAGGTCGACGCGCTGGCCGAATTCTGCTTCAAAAATGTACAGGTCTAATGCTGTCTTTATCAAAAAGATGCTGCAATCTTCAATCATCGTTCATCGAGCGCTTTCTCTCATCTGCCTTCTATATATGCCTTTGTGGTCGTTAACGAGAGCAATCGGCAGACCCAGTCTCTCTTGGAATCCTGAATATGCCAATAATTTTACTAATCCACATATGTCTATCTCCCGGTACTAGTTGCAGTAATGAGAATTCCCCTATTTATTTGATGAGAAATGTGAAACGCAAAAAGAAAAGATCCCCCGTTAGGTTAGGAATGATATTCCGCGTTGGATTAAATATCTTTTTTATGTGATAGTATGTTATCATGTTGTAGTGATCTATTAGATCAGTATCATGTATATAGGATGATGTTATGCTTAGTGATCTATAAGATCTTCCTGATTTTTTGTTAACTAGTTATATGTATGTTTGTCTGTTATGTATATGTCGACATGTTATGAGTGGCTTGGTTGAGGCGGACTAGTATAGACTGAAGGCCAAGAGACCCAAGGCGTCCCGGATAGACTGCAGGCCTGAAAGGCATACTAGTCAGGTCGAAGGCCCAGAGAATGGTCCATATAGGCTGAAGGCCCAGTGAGGCGTTCCAGTCATGCTGAAGGTTCTATGAGCGTTCCAGATAGTATGTTGTCCCATGTGGTGTTCGAGTCAGGCTAAAGGCTCTGTATGCATGTTGTCTGTTATTATCTTTATGTGGTGGTACTTTAGGTGAACTCACTAAGCGTTGACTTACAGTTTTGGGTTATGTTTCATGTACTTTGTATGACCGCGGGAAGGTAAAGGCGTAACTGTACGCATCCTCTTGCTTATGACTTATGATTTTGGGAGACTTTGATGTTTGGAAAATGTTTTGAAAACTATGATTTGTAAACAATTTATGAAATTGGGTTGATTTTAAAAGTTTAAATTTATTGTGATTTTAAGGGATGTTACATATTAAATATTTTTACTAATCATTAGTACTTTTAATAATTAATTTATGATTAATAGTATTTTAATATACAAATAAATCTTTTTACTAACATATTATTTAGTTTATTTATAGATAATTTATTAATAGTATTTTTATAAAAGATACATAAATATTTTTATTTAATTAAAAAAATTTGATACAACAATAATAAAATAATATTTTGACGTAACAAATAATAAAAGAGTTCAAATATGTTCACATTTAATCGTTGATATGTATCCAAGGTGTTTCAGAAGTATGAGACCTAAGTTGATTGCATAAATCAGACCATGGCCAATACATTATTTTCCATGTAGATGCAAACAAAATTTTATGTGCATTTCAATACGTTGTGGTAGGAGGCATTGGGTAGTTTCCTTTAAAAAACACTAACATATAAGGGTTACAATTTACAAGTGCCAATGTAATGGCTCGCTGGGATTGAAACTCTTTGGGGCCTCTCCAAAGAGGGAAGCATGTCGTAGATTTTTGGTGGCCTAAACAATGAGCGATCACACCAAACTTGTTGGCAATCAGGAAACCAATCAAAGGCATATGCAACCAATGTCGTTGCAAAGGTGCAGATGACTAAAACCAACACAATAACACGTATACCTCATTGAACCCGTCAGTAAAAACTATATGGTACGAGTAAAAATACACACTAAATAATATAATAATTTTCAAATTAAAAAAACATGTATTAACAAAAATTAATTATGTACAATTTTTTAAGATTTATGTAATCTATTAAAAACTATTATAAAAATTGGTGCTTTTGTTAAAAAAAATACATAAATTATATTAAATACTTTTTTGATAAAAAAAATTGATGTTTTTTTGTTAAAATAAATATATGCAGAAACTACACAAACATAAATATAAGGGTATATAATGTCATATTTTCAAAATAAATAGGATGTTAATGTAAATTTATAGGGTATAAATTTCTTACTTTCTCTTAACCCTAGTTGCAAGCGATTTCCGGTGAGCTGCATGAGGTTTCCGTCGACCTTTAAGCGAGCTTCACGTGTTTTCGGCGACGCTTCATTCTCCTTTGCTCGTTATGTTTCAATACTTCGTTCTCCTCCGATGATAAATGTTGCAAAATGGTGGTGGTCAACAATGGTGATGGTAGTGGTTAGAGGTGGTTTCCAAAGTTGGTGGTTCTTTCAAGTTTCAACTGACACTTCTTTTTCTCGTTCAGGCGACGTTTCAAACTATCTATTTCTCGTTCTTCAGTTCTCAGTCGCTATTTTTTTGTTCCTACCTTCTCCGATGAAAATGGCACTGTTAGTGGTGTACTATATCGTCAACGGTGGTTGAAGATAATGGTTCCGGGCAGTCATTAGATTTTAATTGATTTTTTTTGAATATTTGTTGACATATTACTTTATCTAATATGTTTATATATAAGTATTGTGGTTTATTGTATGAATATGTGGATTAATGTAAATTTACAATGTAATGGTTGGTTGTAGCTGGTACATTGTATTATTTTTAGAAATGGAACACATTTTTCGGAAATAAAGTTAGACATTACAGAACACGATCTTCGATGAAAAAATATGAAATTATATGGTGCAAAATCTTTTATGTAATAGTTTACATGCATTGGTTCATAAGTTTGAAATTCTAAAAAACTGCAACTAAAAGAACAATAGAAAAGTCAACCACCAATAAAATAATTATTCCAATAGTATAAACATAAAATTAGGGGTATTAATAACAACTCTCTTTCAAGTATCCATACCATTCGTACTCCCTTTCCTCAGAAAACATTCCCCATATGAATTCGAGAAAAATTTGTGGTTGTCGATGTTCATCTAAATCCAACACAAAGAAAGGAAGATAGGTTCGCTTTTTCACATGCTCAAACTCGACCTACCCACTCTAATCTTTAATTTCTTTCTTGACTATGTGTGAGACCCGTGTACTACACAAGTTGATTAAAAAAGTTAAATATTAGGGTGTAAATATTAAACATTTTTGAAAGTAAAATTTCGAAATAAATAGACATTCAACTAATGAAACAAATAGGATCAACAGAATCACTAATGAAAAGATCATCTAAAATATCAATAATTCTCTTGCCATCATTTAAACCACCAATCTTTCATTCTCCTACATCTAATAGCCTCTTTTCAAATGTTGTTTCTTTGGTATCAAATATTTAAACACTTAACCTCATATTTTTTCGTTAAACTTAAGACTTTATATTTTGAACATATTTAGGAAGAATTTAATGAAATATTCACAATTTCTTGTCTATTTCTCTTAAAAATGTCTTCTCTACTTCTCTTAAAAAATTATATATTACACAAGTTTATTTAAAATAGAAATATTAAAAATTAAGAATTAAACATTAACAAATTTAAAATGATATATTTCAATAGTATTTAACTGAAATAAGAAATTATTAGGTATTTTTCAAAAAGAAGTTGTTGAATCGTTAACTATAGTTTGCAATAACTTCAACAAATTCACTTTATTTGTTTACAGCCGGTTAATGGTTAGAAGTTAATATCGCAAAGTGAGGGGTTGTTTTGCAAGATCTGAATTTTTAAGATCTAAATGTTTAGAGGTCTGAAATTTAAAGAGGATCTGAATTTTGAAGATCTGATTTTTTAAATGTTGTGTGGTTGGAATATCTAAATCGTAGTGCTGAATGATTAAAATGACAATTTTACCCTTCAGTATTAATTTTCGTTGAATCAACATTCTTGTTTATAAACTAACAAATCAACTTCTTGAATAATTATAAAAAGTATATTAACATCATATAAAATCCAAATCAAACATAAATATTTTCAAATACTTTAGACAATCCATTTAGACAATCCATTTTTTAAGATTACAATTTATTAATATATATTTATCAATGCTAACTACTATACCAGGACTCTTTTTGCACAAGATATATTTATTAAGTATGAATAATTACTTTTGTACATATCTATAATTCTATCTAGACATGTATGTTTTGTATCTCTCTAAATCCTCTCTAATAAATGAAGATTTTTTTGCCACTTGTCACACTCTCATTCAATTTGTCAAATGTCATTTTGTGGTTATCTTGAATTAATTCTTTTTCCACATGTCATTTTATGAGTTTTTCTATTTTATTAAATTCCATATAATATTTTAATGTAATAATTGACATAAATGAGTAATAAATGGATATTAATTTCATTAATGAACTTACCATTGGAGTTGAAGGCTCCAAAAGAAGTAGGAGGGGCGGGTCTGGGTTCTTTAAGGAACTTAAACTTGGCTCTACTAGCAAAATGGTGGTGGAAGTTCAAAACAAGCCCTCAAGCTCTTTGGGTCCGAATTATTAAGGGTATTCATAATCATACTAACCGACCATGGTATTGTTTTTCAAATAGAAAGGCAAGCGGGGTATGGTCAAGTATTGATAGGGTAAAAAATGGTCTTTGGAAACTAAACATGGGGGTGCAGGATATTTTATACTCTAATGATGGGGGAACGACATGGAGATCCGAATTTGTGGTTGATGGGAATTTTAGCGTGGCGAAACTCTGGAGTCGATTGGATAGAGCATCACATCCAATCAGTGATGGGGACTTCTGGTGGCTAAATTCAGTCCCTAAAAAAGTGGTGAGCTTTATATGGCGGGCGAAGCAGGGACGGATACCTTCGGCAGAGGCATTACAAAAGAGAAACATTCCCGTCTCCTCCATATTGTGTGGGCTGTGCAGGAACAAAGAGGAGTCGGTAGACCACATCCTCACCTCATGTACCTTGGCGAGAGATACGATAAATATGGTGTTAAATTGGTGTGACATTCCCGTCAATGAGTTTACAGGAGTAAATGAAGTGCTTGCCTTCGCCCGTAATTGGGGCCATTGTCCTAAAAAGAAAGAGTTGTTGGCTTGTATATTATATGGAACATTGTGGAACCTTTGGAAGGATAGAAATGATCGACTATTCAGAGGTGTGATTTCGAAACCGGCGAAGATTGTGGACACTATTAGGGCTACTGTATTCAATTGGAGGAAATATAGGAAGAAACCAGGGGAATGTAATGATTGGGTTAAGTGGTGTATGTCACCATTAAGTTGTTCATAATTGGTGTCCCTCTTTTTGTTATATGTTTCATATGTGTCTGTACTTTCGATCCCTAGCTCCTTGCTAGGGTCCTTATTTTAATATATTTGCCGGTTCCAAAAAAAAAATTTAATTATTCGTTTAAATTTAAAAGATAAAAAAAAAACATTTTCATTATAATAATTCATTATTTTTTATTTTCTTATAAATTCAAAATTCTCAAATATTTTGACATTTATATTTATTTTTTTTAAATTAACCTCATGTAATACATGAGTCTCACACCTAGTACATACAAAATGAAAATCTCACAAGTGGAATTTCATTCCAATCGAACACCATTTAATTCTCATTCCTTCCTTCAACTCTAACCTTGTATGGACTTTCTTCTTCTTTCACCAATTCCCTCACTTCATTCCAGCTTTCTCTAGTCAACTTTCTTTCTTTTAACCCAACTAGTGTTTCGTTTAACTGCATCAATGATATGTAAAGTAAACACTGAGGTGCACAAATTTTTTTTAAAGATAAGGGGCTATTTGGAAGTCTGAATCAGCACATATTTTTCAGTTAACATATCATATAACAAATTTTGATCACATAAACAGATTATTAGAGCACGTTTTCAGCAATTACAGCATCAATTCAATAAACATTTCAGCAATTTAAGCAAATTAGAACGTCACAACAGATTAAATACTAGAAAAACAAACACATATCAGATTTCAACAATTTCAGCATCAAGTCAATAAACATTTCAACAATTTCAACATCAAGAAAACTCAACATTATCAGCTCGGATTTCAAGCATTATCAGATTAGATTTTAAGTATTATCAAATCAAAATTTAAGCATTATCAGATTAATTCAACCAACTTCGTGTACATTTCATTCAAGCATTTCAAACATTACCACACCAGAAAACAACATATAGGCATCTGATTTCAGAACATAAAAAAAAAAAAAGCAAAACAGCGATAGCGGTTCTTGAGCTCGAATTTCTGAGGAAAAGAAAAGAAAAAAAGCTTCTTACAATCTGATACAACAATAATAAAATAATATTTTGACGTAACAAATAATAAAAGAGTTCAAATATATTCACATTTAATTGTTGATATGTATCCAAGGTGTTTCAGAAATACGAGACCTAAGTTGATTGCATAAATCAGAACATGGCCAATACATTATTTGCCATGTAGATGCAAACAAAATTTTATGCATCTACATGGATTTCACACCTAGTGTTAGTATTATGTGGCACATTAATTGAGTTTAATTCAAAAAAATCACAAAATTGCTAGTGGCAAATTCAATAAAACGACAACATTTGGCGAAAATGATCTTTATTTATTAGGTGTGAGACATATGTTCTACACAAGTTAATTTAGAAAAAAGGTTAAACGGTATATAATTTGTATTTTTTTATAAATATTTCGAAATAAAGAAAGATGAAAAAGTATTTATTGCAATTTTCTATCTCATTCATTACATTTAATACTTTACATATATAAGTATAACTATTATATGGCTTTTTAATTTTAAAAATTGTAAAAAAAACAAACAATACAAAAACAAAACAAAAATTGACATGCCGATATTATTTATTTAAAAAATACCTCAATATGACTAGTGTCAACTTTATAAGAGATTCTCATGTGGCAAAATTGATCTTATTTTTAGGTTTAGGCGGTTACGCCCCCAATTCACTAAGAGTGCTCGGTGTACGTGATTACCAAGATGAGAAAGCTAAAGTCATCGTCAAGTGCAAGCCAACGAGGCCAGGTTCTTGAAGGCTTCGGTGAGTTGTGAATTTGAAGATGAACACATTGATGAAATGTAGGGTTTGGAAACAATTTCAGTGTTTTTAATATCTACAATAACTTGCCCAGTGGTTCTATGTTTCTTGGCTGAAGAACACCCACATGTTTTCTTTGCAGCAGCTGTGCACACCAAATCTCTCTTCCTAATAAAAATATCTCTAAGGTGCCACATGGCATTTTTTTACACCTCTATTTTGCCACATGATATCTTCTCCTAAGCTCTCTCTCCTCAAATTCCCGCTCAAAGTTGATACTTCACGTTCTAATCATAATCATATTCAATTTTTTTTAAATAAAGACTTTCCAACTACAAAGCCTATAAATTAAGAATTATATTAGAAACTTAATTTTGATATCCATGACCTTCCTTAAAATTAGCACTAATTATTTTGGATCTGATTCAATTTTGTATAATTGAATCCTTTCACCCTAAATCTTGGCAGCCGAACCCAATCTCATTTGAACCCTCTATTTCCATCAAATATTACTGGTAATCCTTATTCTTCTTCTAGAGCGAAATGTAAAACTAAGTTCGTATTTATTTCAGTTTCCATGTTCATATTGAGGATTCTTCTGTTCCTTCTTATTTTTCTAATTTCATTTTGACTTATTCTATTAAGTTTATGTTTGTTGTAGATTCGATTGAAGCTGACGAACTGGAGTTCAGGCGAGAATGTGTGTAGAGATTCAATTTTTAGTGTTGTGTTGCTTGATTTTGATTAAACTGGTCTAACTGGTTCTTGAAACAGACATATCTTAGCGGACCCATAAGTAACCATGAATGAAGATTTTATTGATCCAATTGGAAATGATGTTCTTGTGGGAAGAATATGTAGAAAGAGCCAATTATTATCTCATTTTATTGATTTCGTAAACAAATAAATAGGTGTGTACTAATCAGGGCTTTTGTGTTGTTGAAATAGAAATTTCCTGGAGGAATTCAAGCCCAGATGTAGTTAGGACCGAAGATGTCTTGATCATGAGAATATGAATACAGGTTTGAAAAATGGATATTCAACTTTGCATGCTATTTTTTAATTTATTTGACTTCTGGGGTTTTGACTATGAATTTTAAAATTCTTTTAACTAATCTCCATCTGTTTAGAAAAAAAAACCAAAGAATCAACGATGGATGTAGTTGGAAATACAAGTTCTAACTTTTAACCAACATCAATTTTTCAATTCTCTTGGTGCACGATTCTTCTTATACCCCTAATTTTTTTTGTCTGTTGGTGGGTTTTAAGTTCATCATGAACCGGTATCTGGTTATCGATATTTCTTAAGTATTAAAGAGGTTGACGCCTTAAGAAAGAAGATGAATCAACTTCTTCATGGCTTTGATTGATCTTCATATGCCTTAAACATCTCCATGAATCACCAACTCCATTCTGTTACTTGAAAGTTTTTAATTATTCAGGGTGGATTGAAGAAAATCATTTCAGTTATACTTTTTTTTATTAAGAGGAAAGTGTACCCAAATGATATAGATTTTGAGATAATCTAAATCTTAGTTCCCTCATATTTCAATTACATTTAAAGTCTCGATTCTATTGGATCAATTTTTTGAACAAAAGCCCTATGTGATGTGTTTGTTTTGCAAAATTGCATCTAAAGATGTCATTCGTTGGAGTGTGTTTGCTTTTCCAAATTATGGAATTCATTGTTGACTTAATACATCAAATTCCATGTGCTAGACTTTATTATTTTTGGGGGGGGGTGGTAGAAGGAATTCACTTATTTTATTTTCTTTGTATTTAAAGATCAAAATACCCTTATTATACATATATTGATAATTGAAATAAAAAATTAATTATTTGTATTTTGATATATTAGAATTTAAGATCTATTTAAATTTTATTAATAGCTTCCTTTTTATTTCTTGCCAGCCAAATGTGTTATATATTATGATTCGTTAACATTCCAATCCCTTTTAGCGATTCCATTCCTTCCAAACACCCTTTTAGTTCCATTCCCGAATTATAGCTCTTCCAAGTTGAAAGGTTTTTCTTAAAATAAAATTGAATGCTACTTTCATTTTCAAGGTAAAAAAAGAGGGTGGTACTTTCATTTGTTAGCCAACATTAGCATGTTATTTACATTTTTAAGCCGACAATAGCATGGTACTTCATTTCTAAGCCACAATTAACACACTACTTTCGTTTATAAGAAAATAGCATTCTATTTTTATTTTTAAATCAACAATGACATGCCACTTTCATTTTTAAGAACAAAATAACATGTTACTTTCTTTTCTAAGGCTAAAGTAACATCATACTTTCATCTTTGAGGAAAAAACACATGGTGCTTTCATTATTAAGACAAAAATAGCATGCTACTTTCATTTTTAAGGAAAAAATAGCATACTACTTTCTTTTGTAAGCCAAAAGTAACAGGTTACTTTCATTTGTAATGAAAAATAGTATTCTACTTTTATTTTTAAACGAACAATAAGATGTTAATTTTGTTTTTGTGGTAACAATATCACGTTGCTTTCATTTTAGTATAAATTTTGATTTTCGGTATAAACTGTTGATTGTGTTAAGAACCTTTTTGAATCTGGTCCATGTTCTAATTAAGGTTCCAAGTTGTCTTCCATATTTTTCCATCGTTCTTTATTGTGTGTTTCTTTTTAAAAATAACATTTGAAGTATAATCTTCTAATAAGAAATTAGAAGTACATCATAAATTGTAGTGCCTTGATAAATTTTTTTTCTAATAGAAAAGAAATAAAAATAGGATGTTATAATAATCAAATAAATGAAAGTATGTTGCTAATGCTTGAAGTTAGAAGAAACATAAATAAGTACAAACTTGTAACAAGTTAACACTTAATAAGAAAGTGAAGTATCAACTTTGTATTCAAAGCCATGAATAATTTGATCCATCTACTTAATGAGAAAGTGAAGTATCAACTTTGTATTCAAAGCCATGAAGTTAATACTTAATAATGATAAATTTTAGTATATGTTATTTTACTTTTGTCAACCGTGTGGTACACGGGTTTTAACCTAGTGTTCGATATATAGTTCCTCAAATGATGGCTTAAATTATTCTGTAAGGATACTAAAAGGATTCAGATAAGTTATTATTAACCTCAAATGTTACAAAATTTGGGTATTTATTCCTTACCCTTTTTGTTTTGATTATTTTTCAATCATATAGAACGTTGGTCATGATGCATAATCAGAAATCACATGTGTTTGAGATAGCTTGTTGTAATCTCAATATTTATTTACACCTGTTATCATTGAAGTGATGCTTCTATCAATTATTTTTTGTTTGGATAGTTTACAAATATGTTATCTGATGGATTGACAATTCGGATAGGTATCTATGGTTACCCAATTTGGAATATAATAAGAAATTATTCTATTTAACAGATTGATGTAACCATTTAAAATTCGCATAGGTAACTAAAAGTGTTGAATTTTTACATGGATTAATGTAAAAGGTGAAAATTATGGAACAAAAGTAGCTCTCTGGCTTCTATCAACAAGCCAGCATGATATTACTCATGATATTACTGGAATGTTTGTGAATAGATTTATTCATCAACAAGTAGAAAAGAAGTATCCAGGATCCTATTTTAAGAGCAGCTTACACCAAGGCTTATTGGGACACTATCAGACACGATGTGATGAACTGTGTCATACACTTCAAAAAATTCAGTACACTCGCCCGTGCTGCAATTCTCCAAGAATTCTCTGACTATCGTCCTATTAGTCTCATAGGATGCACCTACAAAATTATCTCGAAGTTCCTAGCTTTGTGGATGAAAACAGTCATTGGAGGGGTAATTGGAGATGTCCAATCTGCATATGTTGAAGGCAGTAATATTTTTGACGGTCTTGGACCAAAAAAGTAAAAAATAATATCTAAAAGTGGACTTTGACAAAACACTCGACTTAGTAAATTGGGAGTTCCTTGATCCCACCTTTTCACAGATGGGTTTTGGCAATAAATGGCGTCTATAGATGCGTAGATGCCTCCAATCTTCTCGTGCTTCACTCATCATCAACGGTTCTCCGACGGCTGAATTTGAAATCTCCAAAGGTATTCGTCATGGTGACCCCTTTCCCTTTTTCTCTTCATTATAACAATGGGAGGCCTTAATGCGGCTCTAGAGGCTGCTTGTGATAAAGAGAAACTCAAAGGTTTTCAAATCCCCAACGGTGGACCCATACTATCACACTTGTCTTTGATGATGGTGCGATATTTGTTGGTGAATGGTCACGAGAAAATCTCAAAAACCTTGCCTATACAATCAAATCTTTTCATGGGTCCTCCGGCCTCAAGATTAATTATCATAAATAAAAAGTATTTGGAATCAGTGTATCTCTGAAGGTGAGACAACGAACTAGGCTAATCTTCTAGGATGTGAAGTCGGGTCATTTCCATTTATACACCTTGGTGTCCCAGTCAGGGCGAACGTGACTCTTACTAAGAATTGGAAACCCATTATTGACAAGTTCCGCTCAAAATTATCTTCGTGGAAATCTAAATCTCTATCCATTCGTAGGCACCTAACATTGATCAATTCGATGTTAGGAAACCTACCCACTTATTATCTTTCTCTTTTTATGGAAATAGTAGCAGTAATGGAGGCACTCTAGAAAAGCATGCGAAGGTTTCTATGGAGGGCGATGAAGACAAAAAGAAGATTTATTAGGTTTCCTGGGACAAAGTTGTTGCATGAAAATATGAAGGCGGGATGGGAGTGGGCTCGATTCGTGCATTGAATAATTGTTTAATAGCCAAGTGGTGGTGGAGATTAAAGCCTGAGAAGGATTGATTGTGGTGTCGCAATATTAATGGTATTCACAACCTGATTGGTAAGCCACATGATTAATTTGGAAACTAAAATCCTAGTGGTGTTTGGAACAACATTGTATCTACCAAAACGGACCTCAAAAAACTTAAAATATCGGTGATGTACTCAAAGTACATATCAAATCCGTGGATAACACATAATTTTGGCTCGACATATGGTTAGGATCGGAGAATCTTAACAATAAATTCCCCTCACTATATGGTCTTGCATTACTAGAAAATAGCCATTAAATGACGCCCAAACAATGACATGATGTGATAGAGGACACACATTTGTGTCTGCCCTAAAAAATAATGCTAGTTTTGCAAAATTCGAAGGATAGAGGACACACATTTTTGCGTTCCCTAAAATTAATGTCCAAAAAAAATACAAACATGGAAGGCGCTTATCTTAAATGTGTGTCATCTACAAGTGTTGCTTTATAATTTTTACTGTAACGCGCATCTTTAAAGGGGGAAAATGAAATCCTCTCAAATTCTAAGATTTTGAACTACCCCGCTTCTGCACTCTCTTCTCTGTATCTCTCTTCCTTCTCTCTGTAAACCCAAAGGGCCATTGCCACCACGATTGAACCCTGAAAACCTAATCCACACTTCACGCCTTCTATGATTCTCTCCTATTTGGCTCTCTAATGTACGATTTTAGTCTAAAAACATCTATCGACCTCCATGGTTTGATTAGAAACCTAAAAATTAGAAGACGCCACATTGCCGAGCACGTTGGCGCCGGTGCTCTGGTGTACCTTGTCACTGTTTTATAATTTTCCCGACTCTTTAATTTTAGCAAACCCACCGGAACCCTAAGTCTTGCCTTTTACGCATTCACATCTTTCCTTCACTAATCGCCTGTATTTAACTCACTATTTGGGCATTTTGGTAAGAGCATAATGATTTCACTATGCCCATCGCAAGTCTTGCAAATTCTGCTATGGAAGCAGCCTCTCGCTCGTTAGCTTCTAATGACTGCAGCACCAGATTCACTTTTTGGAAAATCGCTACAAATCGTTTTAGTCAGAGATGTCGATGGACAAAGCCTTTTGGGACGCCTTGAACGACGCAGTTTTATCCGGAATTAAATCACGAAACGCCTTTAATGAAACCTGTCTCTCCGATTTCCTTGGTATCTTTCAAGAACGGCGATTTCGCCCATAATCAAATCACTAACGTCTCATATTATCTCCTCCCCTCTCAATTCTAATGGAGATTTTGGTTTATAATTGTCTGCTTTCCGGAGATTTCAACCAGACCATCAACTTAATGTTATTTTTTTCGGTGAAAGAGCTATGTCCCGAACAATGTAAGTGTTTTCCTAATAATTTCTTATTTTTAATATTTTCAATTGTTCGATGGCTAATAATGTAACGCTTTGTTCCTAATTGACTCCTAGTTTGAGGCGGTGACTCGATGGCCGGTCATTATAAGGATTATGGCTCTTGGGAAGGTATGATCTAGGCGCTTTTGGGTGCGGGTGATGTACCAGAAGTGATCCGGGTGTTCGGTTCGTGTTTTGGAGCCTAAGGGTATTTTAGTAAAGTGGTGGTTCGGGCTTTTGTGGAAAATGTTTTTTTGGAAGGTCTTAAGAAAGGTTTGAGTTGTTAGAAGTGTAGGGCTTCTCGTCACCTTTCCGTGGATATAAGGATGATCGTAATCAAGCTTATAACGAAGAAGTTATGGCCTTCGGAAGTTTCGTGGTTTTCTGGCTTAGTCGAGTACACAGGGCGTACACAAAGTGTATGTGGGGCGTACTAGCAAAGAGGGTAGTACGTTGGGCGTACTGATCAGGAGGATCGCGAATGGTCCCTGGAGTACGCTGGGCGTACCATATGTACGTTGGGCAAACTCTAGTCAGATGTGAACCCTATTTTAGGGTCTTGGTGTTGGATTAATGTCTAAGTCCATAACCATATTTGGTAAGTACTTGACCCAGTTGTGCATGGTCCTTTTGGGTTGCCTTCACCAAAGCAACTTGATTGGAGAAATAGATAGAGAAAGAGGTTATTATGATTTATTAATGTATTATAAGAATAATATATTAAAGGAGAAATCATATTTGTTTAATTAATATTGGTCAATAATTAATTAGGAATTAATTTTGTGATCAAGTGTAATTAATTAAACTAGAGGGGCTGAATTGTTATTATGTGATAATTACAAAGTAGGGCAATGGTTACCCTAGATATAGGTTGGACGAATTCAAGGGATAAGGAATCCTTGAAATCATCCAAGGATAAGGGTTATCAAGGCTTATCTTATGGTTACTTGGTGGGCAAGCAACTAGATAAGGATAAGGACTGAAACCCTAATCTCTACCCTATATAAAGACCCCTAAGGCCATAGAAATCGAACCACTTGATCCCTAGGGTTCCTAGAGCCGATTTCTACCTCTCCTCTTCTCTCTCTATTGCCTCTCCAATTTCTTGTGGTGTTTGTGAGCCATTAGAGGTACTACACTTGTGGTACTTGCTTTCAAGACTTAGGCTTTGAAGATTTGAGTTGTTATTGCAATATAACAACAAGAGGTATGTGATCTATCTTTCTATGTGAATTTCGAAAAATACTAGGAGCATGCTAGGGTTCATCATGTGTTCATAATGTTGTGTATCTAATAGTGAAAACATAGATCCAAAATCTAGGGTTGCATGCACACATAGGATTGATTGTTCAAAACCCATCAGTGGTATCAAAGACTTTGGTTAACTTGTTTTCAATTAGTATTATATAATTGTATGAACTTGACATATTAGGGTTTATAGCCAATAAACCCTAGGAGGCAAGATTTTCGAGATTAAGGTTCCTAAACCCTAATTTGCGAAAATTTGAAAGGGTTTTTCAAATCCTTTCCTTTAGTGCCAAGATTTCGAAATCTAGGGCTTGCAAACCCAAGGATTTTCGAGATTAGCCTCCTCCCCAAGATAAGATCCTAAATTTTAGGGATTTGGATTATCCCATATCTTGTAATTATCCTTTAATGGTTAAATATGGTAATTAAAGATTTTGAATTATCCTATCCCATGATTTTCGAAATTTAGAGGGATTAAAACGATTAGGATAAATTAATTGTTTAATTGGTAATTATCCTTCATGATTTAAATAATCCCTTATGATTTAATAATTTAAATTAATAGTTTAATTCAAGATAATTATTAAATCAAGAGTTTTAGTATTTAAAATTTTAATTTAAATGCTATTAAGTTTCGAAAATTTTAAATTGAGATTAAAACCCTAGTATTTTGAAATGTTTAAAATACACCCTATACTATTATATTATTACAAGATTAATATATATATATATATATATATATATATATATATATATATATTACGTCGTTCACAACACCTACAAGTAATGAGCCTGCTAGTGTTCCACAGGACAGTCTAGAATAGTCCGTGGTTGTCATTCATACTCTGCTGAATGACTAGAATAACACCAATAACACCGAGGCCTCTCATCTGTTTATTTCACACCAATTATCTACCCATGTTCTACCCAACATATTAGTAGATAAAAATATACATTTTTATACATTATTTAAAAACCTGTATAGCATGCTTTAATCAAAACATATTCCAGATAACAGATGAGACATACACACATAACACGTATTTCATAGAGAATATATATTCACACATATAACCACAAAATATATACACGTAGCACGTATTTTATAATAAATACTTCATAATATTGCGTTGGAGAGAAAATAACTACACACTCACTTGATCAGAAGATAATCCGATAGCACTACGGCTTATAGAAGTAGCGTCTCTCCGTAGATCTGGAAGATCTTCAGAAAAAACGGCTCCTCGCGGGCAGGGCTTTGGCTCGGGAATAACGATCTTCGGGATTCTCGGGGCTTCGGATCTCGCTTCGGGGCTCGGGAATATTACCAGGGCTTCGGGATACAAACGGCACGTAAAACGAGGCGAAGGACTAGAGAGAATGAGGGAATTGTGTGTGAAGAATGAGCTGGCTTCAGACCCCTTTTATAGGCTGTCCCTCGCACGTACGCGGGGCGTAACTTCGGGGGTACGCGGGGCGTACGCCTCGGAGGTCGTCAGTGCTTACGTCATCGGTCCCCTTACGTCACTGCATACGACTTCGGACTACTCGAGTGCCCTTTGCTGTACGCGGGGCGTACAACAGTACGCGATGTGTACTTCGGATAGACCGCCTCACCCTTCTTCGGATAATATCGGAGTTAAATTAAAAATAAATATTAAATATTTATTAAACTTCAAAAATTCATATCTCCTTCATACGAACTCTGTTTTCGACGTTCTTTATATCCACGTGAAGGTGAGACTACGCTCTACAACTTTCGTTTAGACTCCGTCGGCTAATTTTGACTTTTATTTTTATTAATTATTTTTAGAAGGCCCGGACAGGAAAACTTCGTTATAAAATCATAACTTTTTCGTCCGACGTCCGTTCTCGCCTATCTTTTCATCGTTTCGCTACTAAAAACGAGATCTTCGATTCCCATTTAGATTGTTTCGGCTAAAAACCGCTCGATCTCAGATCGAGTATTCGGGCTGCATATTGCTAAGTCGAAATTTAGAAAAATCATAACTTCCTCATAAGAAGTTAGATTTGGGCGTTCTTTTTATGCATACTCTCAGTTTAACGAAATCTACGACTTTCGTTTAGATCGCTAAGGCTAAATATCGCTCTATCTTAAATTCATATTTTACGTCACTCGGCGCCGTGCCGGTTCTGTCGCGAAACTTCGATAGGTCATAACTTCTTCATTATAACTCGGATTTTGGCATTCTTTATATCTCCGGAATCCTTGTTTCAACCACTACAACTTTATGCAATGATATTGGGCTTATCTCATGCTTTAATTTTGACGCTTATTTTATTCTTAATTCAATTATATCACATAATTAAGCAAATAAACACATAACTCACATAATTCACAAATTCACAAACAATACATTTTTTTATTATTTCAAATTTAGTTACAAAGGTTAACCTAGACTATTACATTGCTAAAAATGGCAAGCCCAGAAACACGGGCGTTACAATTCTCTCCACCTTAGAATGATTCCGTCCCCGAAATCACACACCAGCAAACAAATGCGGATAGCGACTCATCATGTCACTCTCCGTCTCCCAGGTGAGATTCGGCCTATTCGTGTGTTTCCATCGGACAAGCACTAACTCAACCATCTTACATCGCAACTTCTTAGTCTTTCGGTCAACGATTGCCTCCGGTTCCTAAATCAACCTTTTGTTCTCATCGATCCTCAACTTCGAAAGTGGAATTATGTCGGGAACTTCTCCCGTGAACTTCCTCAAGTAACACACATGAAAAGTGTTATGAATTCCATTCAGTTCTTCTGGTAGTTCGAGCTTGTAAGCTTGGTTCCCAATTCTCTGAAGAACTTTAAACGGTCCAATAAACCTTGGACTTAACTTTCCCCTTTTACCAAATCTTATAAGTCCCTTCCATGGCGAGACTTTAAGCAAAACCGAATCTCCAACTTCAAAAGTCATCGGTCTTTGCTTTTTGTCAGCATAACTCTTTTGACGGTCCTGAGCTGCTAACATTCTTTCCCTAATTATTCTCAACTTTTAAGCCGTTTGATGGACTATCTCCGGTCACATAAACTGCTTTTCCCCAGCCTCAAGCCAACAAGACGGCGTACGACACTTCTGTCCATACAATGCTTGATAAGGTGCCATCTTTATGCTCGAGTGAAAACTATTATTATAGGAAAATTCTACCAAAGGTAAATGTTCATCCCAATTACCTAGGAATTCCAAGGTACACGCTCTCAACATATCTTCAAGTGTTTGTATCGTCCGTTCACTCTGACCATCAGTCTGCGGATGGTAAGCTGTACTTAAACACAACTTGGTACCTAATTCCTCTTGTAGACTTTTCCAAAATCGTGAGGTGAAACGACTATCACGATCCGACACAATCAATAGCGGAACACCGTGAAGCCTCACAATTTCCTTCACGTAAGAATTCGCAAGCTTTTCCATAGACCATTTCTCATTGGCTGCTATGAAATGCGCACTCTTAGTGAATCGATCAACGACCACCCAAATCATGTCGTGACCACTTTTTGTTCTGGGTAGTTTAGTGACAAAATCCATAGCAATGTCTTCCCACTTACCCATAGGGTAGAGAAAGTATCGGTGCCTCGCATAGTTTCTTCTTTAGATTCTCGAATGTTTCTTTATGCTTATCACTCCAAGCATAAGTAGCTCCTTTGTGGGTCAAAGCTGTTAATGGACTAGCGATCGAAGAAAAGCCTTGGATAAACCTTCGGTAATATCCGGCTAATCCCAAAAAGCTTCGGATCTCTGTGGGACTTTTCGGTTGTTCCCACTTCATCACAGCTTCGATCTTCGCTGGATCAACCATTATCCCTTCTTGGTTGACCACGTGACCCAAGAATTCGACTTCACGAATCCAAAAATCACATTTGGAGAACTTTGAATACAGCTTCTCCTTCTTCAAGACTTCTAACACTTCCCGCAAGTGTCTGCCATGCTCCTCTTGGCTTTTCGAATAAATCAGAATGTCATCGATGAACACTATCATAGATTTATCAAGGAACGGGTTACAAACTCTGTTCATTAAATCCATGAATGCTTCGGGAGCATTGGTTAGTCCAAACGACATAACCAAAAACGCATAGTGTCCATATCACGTTCTGAATGCAGTTTTCTCTATATCCTGCTCTCTTACCTTTAGCTGATGATATCCTGACCTCAGGTTGATCTTTGAAAAATAACTTGAACCTTGTAGTTGATCGAATAGGTCATCAATCTTTGGCAACGGATATCTATTCTTTATTGTTGCCTTATTCAGCTCTCGGTAATCAATGCACATCCTCATGCTTCCATCTTTCTTCTTTACGAATAACACCGGAGCTCCCCAGGGTGATGAACTAGGTCTTATGAAACCTTTTTCCAATAACTCCTGAAGTTGCATCATTAGCTCCTTCATCTCCGTCGGTGCTAATCGATAAGGTGCTTTTGCAATTGGCATTGTTCCAGGCAACAAGTCGATACGAAATTCTACTTGTCGATCGGGCGGTAATCCAGGAAGATCTTCGGGAAATACTTCTGGATAATCACACACAACTGGAATATTTTGCATCACCTTCTTTTCCTTCTTAGCATCAATCACGAATGCTAAGTATGATGTACACCCCTTGGTCAAACATTTTCTAGCTTTTATTAGAGAAATGATTCCAGAATTTACTCTGCGTTTATCTCCGTACACCATAAACGATTCCTTCCCAGGCGGATTCTCTTTCACTATTTTCTTCTTGCATAAAATTTCGGCATCATTGGCGCTAAGCCAATCCATTCCCAAAACGATGTCGAAACCGTTAAGTTCGATAGGCAATAATTCCTCGTGGAACTTATTCCCATTCAGATCAATTAAGATGTTTTTCATACGATGGCTAACAGGTACAAACTTGCCACTAGCAACTTCGACTAATAAAGCATTATCCAGTCTATCAACACGCAAAGCTAGTTTTCTACCAAATTCATGCGATATAAAGGAGTAGTTGGCTCCAGAATCAAATAAAATTTGGGCAGGCAATTTGTTAACGAGAAAGGTACCTGAAGCGACATCAGCTTCATCTTTAGCAGCTTCCAGTGTTATCTGGAATGCTCTCGCCTTTGGCTTTAGCAGAATGTTGGGTCTTGCTGCTTCCTTCTTTTTCGGACAATCCCTTGAGATGTGCCCCTTTTCACTACAACCATAACAAACATTTTTGGTGAAGGTGCAGTCGTTGGCATAATGCCCTAGCTTTCCACATTTGAAGCATGTGGTTTCCCCACCACACTTCCCATGATGCTTCTTCTTGCACTTGTCGCACCATTTCGCCTCTACCTTTCCTCCACTTCCTCTCGAACTAGACTTCGAGAATTTACTTTTCTTGCTGGACCCTGAAAATCCATCGATTTTCCTTTTCTCGCCAACCTCTGACCTTTCCAGACCTTTTTCCCTGATCTGGGTCTCAACATTTCTAGCAGCCCAGATGGCGGCTTTCAATGTGGTCGCTTGCTTAACCATTGGACCATAGTCCGCTGGTAGTCCAAGGGCAAACTTGTTGACCTTAGAGAGTTCTGTAGGCACCAAATATGGGATAAACTTCATCTTTTCTGTGAAACTTGCAGCGTATTCAGTAACGCTCAATTTCCCTTTCTTCAAATTTTGAAACTCATTACTGATTTCTAGAAGGTCCTGCTCGGAGCAGTATTGCATTTTTAGTTGTTCCACAAAGTCTTCCCAAGACATTTTGCTTGCTTCTCCCTTGGGCATAGAGTCAGCTAACAGCTTCCACCAACTCAGCACGCCAGATTTTAGCAGAGGGATCGCAAGAGCGGTCTTCTGCCTGTTGCTGCATTCGCAACTTTCAAACATAGTCTCCATTTCGGAGACCCAGTCCATAACTTGTACCGGCGTCGGGCTTCCGGATAGACATGGTGGTTTGGATGCCATGAAATCGTTATACTTGCACCCACGACCATCATTTCCTCCATACTGGTTATTGCTTCTAACCACTGGTTGTTCGTCTTGACCAATGATACCACTAAAGTTTTCTCCTTCAGATTGCCCTCCATTCTCCTCGGGCTCTTCCGCTTGAATTGACGGTTCTTCACGATTATGCCTAAGCAGGCGTCTTGTTTCTTCCATCTGACGATCCAACATCATTTGAATCATCATTTGTACACCAGCCATTGTTATCGGCTCAGGTGCATCAGCTACGACAGGTACTTGTTGAATTACAGGTAGTTGATTCCAGTTTTCATCAGCATTTCCAACTCCGCTTCTTGTTCTCACCATTTTTGATCTACACACCGAATAATTTCACCTTATTACTCCAAACGATTACATGCTAGTTCTAATATCGTATACATACGTTTAGAATCCTAAACACATAAACCTTCAGATTCGGTTGGCAACAAACCGTAGATCCGAACAAACAATATCATATATGGCAACATATAACATTTAGCACATAAAAGCATTTTAGGCAACTTTCCTAAAATAAACTTGTACTCGTGTCTAAATTTATCAGACACACATCTTCCAATCTCCACTTAGCATACTAAGTTTAAGTTTAGAAATCCTACAAATTCCTAGTTCGCTTAAACTAATGCTCTGATACCAACTGTGACATCCCCAAAATCTCGGCCAGAAAAGACCGATTTCATTTATGCTTTTTAAAACATTTTCAGAGTAAATCCGTTTGATTTTAAAAGAGATGCGGAATTTGTTCCCAAAAACAAAACATGATAAAATAGATATTCATCAAAACGTTTCATGATTTCATTTTATAATCAAAAGTCGGGATGTCATGTTCCGATACAGATCATAAAGCATAAACGATTACATTACAAGTCATTCAACAAATATATACATATGCAGACTTGTAAACAAAAATGACTTGATGATTCGCCCATCTTAAGCTCTTGCGCCACTTCCTGTAATACAATTGAACTGAGTGGGTCAGGCTTGGGAGCCTGGTGAGCATATATGGTTTTCAAACCCACAACAATTATATTTAATTTCAACAATCAACAATAAACCCGATTACCCATTCCCGTTATCCTCACCTTACGTTCCTAAAAATAACGTCTATTATAAGGAACTTATTTCAGGATTTTCATCGGGACGGACATTACTGCAGAGGGGCTTCCTCAACAATAAGTGTCCTAAAGGCAACCATGTGGGGGATAGAGTACACCGGTGAACACGTCATTCACAACACCTACAGGTAATGAGCCTGCTAGTGTTCCACAGGATAGTCTAGAATAGTCCGTGGTCGTCATCCATACTCTGCTGAATGACTAGAATAACACCAATAACACCGAGGCCTCTCATCTGTTTATTTCACACCAATTATCTACCCATGTTCTACCCAACATATTAGTAGATAAAAATATACATTTTTATACATTGTTTAAAAACCTTTATAGCATGCTTTAATCAAAACATATTCCACATAACAGATGAGGCATACACACATAACACGTATTTCATAGAGAATATATATTCACACATATAACCACAAAATATATACACGTAGCACGTATTTTATAATAAATACTTCATAATATTGCGTTGGAGAGAAAATAACTACACACTCACTTGATCAGAAGATAATCCGATAGCACTACGGCTTATAAAAGTAACGTCTTTCTGTAGATCTGGAAGATCTTCACAAAAACCGGCTCCTCGCGGGCAGGGCTTTGGCTCGGGAATAACGCTCTTCGGGATTCTCGGGGCTCGGGAATATTACCGGGGATTCGGGGTACAAACGGCACGCAATACGAGGCAAAGGACTAGAGAGAATGAGGAATTGTGTGTGAAGAATGAGCTGCCTTCGGACCCCTTTTATAGGCTGTCCCTCACACATACGCGGGGCGTAACTTCGGGGGTACGCGGGGCGTACGCCTCGGAGGTCGTCAGCGCTTACGTCATCGGTCCCCTTACGTCACTGCATACGACTTCGGACTACTCGAGTGCCCTTCGCTGTACGCAGGGCGTACAGCAATACGCGCTGCGTACTTCGAATAGACCGCCTCACCCTTCTTCGGATAATATCGGAGTTAAATTAAGAATAAATATTAAATATTTATTAAACTTCAAAAATTCATATCTCCTTCATACGAACTCCGTTTTCGACGTTCTTTATATCCACGCGAAGGTGAGACTACGCTCTACAACTTTCGTTTAGACTCCGTCGGCTAATTTTGACTTTTATTTTTATTAATTATTTTTAGAAGGCCCGGACAGGAAAACTTCGTTATAAAATCATAACTTCTTCGTCCGACGTCCGTTCTCGCCTATCTTTTCATCGTTTCGCTACTAACAAAGAGATCTTTGATTCTCATTTAGATTGTTTTGGCTAAAAACCGCTCGATCTCAGATCGAGTATTCGGGCTGCATATTGCTAAGTCGAAACTTAGAAAAATCATAACTTCGTCATACGAAGTTAGATTTGGGCGTTCTTTTTATGCATGCTCTCGGTTTAACGAAATCTACGACTTTCGTTTAGATCGCTAAGGCTAAATATCGCTCTATCTTAAATTCATATTTTACGTCACTCGGCGCCGTGCCGGTTCTGTCGCGAAACTTCGACAGGTCATAACTTCTTCGTTATAACTCGGATTTTGGCATTCCTTATATCTCCGGAATCCTTGTTTCAACCACTACAACTTTATGCAAAGATATCGGGCTTATCTCATACTTTAATTTTGACGCTTATTTTATTCTTAATTTAATTATATCACATAATTAAGCAAATAAACACATAACTCACATAATTCACAAATTCACAAACAATACATTTTTTTATTATTTCAAATTTAGTTACAAAGGTTAACCTAGACTATTACATTGCTAAAAATGGCAAGCCCATAAACACGGGCGTTACAATTCTCTCCACCTTAGAATGATTCCGTCCCCGAAATCACACACTAGCAAACAAATGCGGATAGCGACTCATCATGTCACTCTCCGTCTCCCAGGTGAGATTTGGCCTATTCGTGTGTTTCCATCGGACAAGCACTAACTCAACCATCTTACGTCGCAACTTCTTAGTCTTTCGGTCAACGATTGCCTCCGGTTCCTCAATCAACCTTTTGTTCTCATCGATCCTCAACTTCGAAAGTGGAATTATGTCGGGAACTTCTCCCGTGAACTTCCTCAAGTAACACACATGAAAAGTGTTATGAATTCCATTCAGTTCTTCTGGTAGTTCGAGCTTGTAAGCTTGGTTCCCAATTCTCTGAAGAACTTTAAACGGTCCAATAAACCTTGGACTTAACTTTCCCCTTTTACCAAATCTTATAAGTCCCTTCCATGGCGAGACTTTAAGCAAAACCGAATCTCCAACTTCAAAAGTCATCGGTCTTCGCTTTTTGTCAGCATAACTCTTTTGACGGTCCTGAGCTGCTAACATTCTTTCCCTAATTATTCTCAACTTTTAAGCCGTTTGATGGACTATCTCCGGTCACATAAACTGCTTTTCCCCAGCCTCAAGCCAACAAGACGGCGTACGACACTTCTGTCCATACAATGCTTGATAAGGTGCCATCTTTATGCTCGAGTGAAAACTATTATTATAGGAAAATTCTAGCAAAGGTAAATGTTCATCCCAATTACCTAGGAATTCCAAGGTACACGCTCTCAACATATCTTCAAGTGTTTGTATCGTCCGTTCGCTCTGACCATCAGTCTGCGGATGGTAAGCTGTACTTAAAACACAACTTGGTACCCAATTCCTCTTGTAGACTTTTCCAAAATCGTGAGGTGAAACGACTATCACGATCCGACACAATCGTTAGCGGAACACCGTGAAGCCTCACAATTTCCTTCACGTAAGAATTCGCAAGCTTTTCCATAGACCATTTCTCGTTGGCTGCTATGAAATGCGCACTCTTAGTGAATTGATCAACGACCACCCAAATCATGTCGTGACCACTTTTTGTTCTGGGTAGTTTAGTGACAAAATCCATAGCAATGTCTTCCCACTTACCCATAGGCACAGGTAATGGTTCTAAACTCCCGTATGGTTTTTGATGTTGTGCCTTGACTCTTGCACAGGTCACACACTCGGCCACATACTTCGCGATGTCGAGCTTCATCGCCGGCCACCAATAATAGGGTTTCAGGTCCCTATACATTTTTGTGCTGCCGGGATGAATCGAGTACATGGTTTTGTGAGCTTCTTCCATCAGAAGATCCCCGACTCCTCCTATCTTAGGTATCCAAATCCGATCTTGGAACACCTTCAGTCCGTGACTGTTTATACCGAACACCAACGTTTTGCCCAAACGTTCCTCCTTTCGGTCATTCTTCTCAGAAGCTTCGCTTTGAGCTTTCTTGATACTTTCCAAAATAGTCGAGACAACTTCAATTCTCAACGCTCTTGGCCTTTTCCTTTCAAGATTGACTTTCCGACTGAGAGCATCAGCAACAACATTGGCCTTACCAGGGTGGTAAAGTATCTCACAGTCGTAGTCCTTAAGTAATTCCAGCCAGCGTCGTTGCCTCATATTCAATTCTTTCTGACTAAAGAGATATTGGAGACTCTTATGATCAGTGAAAAGTTTGCACTTCGTGCCATAGAGGTAATGCCTCCATATTTTCAGTGCGAAAACTACCGCTGCCAACTCTAAATCATGAGTCGCGTAGTTCTTTTCATGCTCTTTTATCTGTCGAGACGCATATGCTATCACCTTTTCTCTTTGGGTCAAAACACAACCCAATCCAACCCCAGACGCATCGCTATAAACAGCGAAGTCTTCAACACCATCGGGTAGAGAAAGTATCGATGCCTCGCATAGTTTCTTCTTTAGATTCTCGAATGCTTCTTTATGCTTATCACTCCAAGAATAAGTAGATCCTTTGTGGGTCAAAGCTGTTAATGGACTAGCGATCGAAGAAAAGCCTTGGATAAACCTTCGGTAATATCCGGCTAATCCCAAAAAGCTTCGGATCTCTGTGGGACTTTTCGGTTGTTCCCACTTCATCACAGCTTCGATCTTCGCTGGATCAACCATTATCCCTTCTTGGTTGACCACGTGACCCAAGAATTGGACTTCACGAATCCAAAAATCACATTTGGAGAACTTTGAATACAGCTTCTCCTTCTTCAAGACTTCTAACACTTCCCGCAAGTGTCTGCCATGCTCCTCTTGGCTTTTCGAATAAATCAGAATGTCATCGATGAACACTATCATAGATTTATCAAGGAACGGGTTACTAACTTTGTTCATTAAATCCATGAATGCTGCGGGAGCATTGGTTAGTCCAAACAACATAACCAAAAACTCATAGTGTCCATATCGCGTTCTGAATGCAGTTTTCTCTATATCCTGCTCTCTTACCTTTAGCTGATGATATCCTGACCTCAGGTCGATCTTTGAAAAATAACTTGAACCTTGTAGTTGATCGAATAGGTCATCAATCCTTGGCAACGGATATCTATTCTTTATTGTTGCCTTATTCAGCTCTCGGTAATCAATGCACATCCTCATGCTTCCATCTTTCTTCTTTACGAATAACACCGGAGCTCCCCAGGGTGATGAACTAGGTCTTATGAAACCTTTGTCCAATAACTCCTGAAGTTGCATCATTAGCTCCTTCATCTCCGTCGGTGCTAATCGATAAGGTGCTTTTGCAATTGGCATTGTTCCAGGCAACAAGTCGATACGAAATTCTACTTGTCGATCGGGCGGTAATCCAGGAAGATCTTCGGGAAATACTTCTGGATAATCACACACAACTGGAATATTTTGCATCACCTTCTTTTCCTTCTTAGCATCAATCACGAATGCTAAGTATGATGTACACCCCTTGGTCAAACATTTTCTAGCTTTTATTAGAGAAATGATTCCAGAATTTACTCTGCGTTTATCTCCGTACACCATAAACGATTCCTTCCCAGGCGGATTCACTTTCACTATTTTCTTCTTGCATAAAATTTCGGCATCATTGGCGCTAAGCCAATCCATTCCCAAAACGATGTCGAAGCCGTTAAGTTCGATAGGCAATAATTCCTCGTGGAACTTATTCCCATTCAGATCAATTAAGATGTTTTTCATACGATGGCTAACAGGTACAAACTTGCCACTAGCAACTTCGACTAATAAAGCATTATCCAGTCTATCAACACGCAAAGCTAGTTTTCTACCAAATTCATGCGATATAAAGGAGTAGTTGGCTCCAGAATCAAATAAAATTTGGGCAGGCAATTTGTTAACGAGAAAGGTACCTGAAGCGACATCAGCTTCATCTTTAGCAGCTTCCAGTGTTATCTGGAATGCTCTCGCCTTTGGCTTTAGCAGAATGTTGGGTCTTGCTGCTTCCTTCTTTTTCGGACAATCCCTTGAGATGTGCCCCTCTTCACTACAACCATAACAAACATTTTTGGTGAAGGTGCAGTCGTTGGCATAATGCCCTAGCTTTCCACATTTGAAGCATGTGGTTTCCCCACCACACTTCCCATGATGCTTCTTCTTGCACTTGTCGCACCATTTCGCCTCTACCTTTCCTCCACTTCCTCTCGAACTAGACTTCGAGAATTTACTTTTCTTGCTGGACCCTGAAAATCCATCGATTTTCCTTTTCTCGCCAACCTCTGACCTTTCCAGACCTTTTTCCCTGATCTGGGTCTCAACATTTCTAGCAGCCCAGATGGCGGCTTTCAATGTGGTCGCTTGCTTAACCATTGGACCATAGTCCGCTGGTAGTCCAAGGGCAAACTTGTTGACCTTAGAGAGTTCTGTAGGCACCAAATATGGGATAAACTTCATCTTTTCTGTGAAACTTGCAGCGTATTCAGTAACGCTCAATTTCCCTTTCTTCAAATTTTGAAACTCATTACTGATTTCTAGAAGGTCCTGCTCGGAGCAGTATTGCATTTTTAGTTGTTCCACAAAGTCTTCCCAAGACATTTTTCTTGCTTCTCCCTTGGGCATAGAGTCAGCTAACTGCTTCCACCAACTCAGCACGCCAGATTTTAGCAGAGGGATCGCAAGAGCGGTCTTCTGCCTGTTGCTGCATTCGCAACTTTCAAACATAGTCTCCATTTCGGAGACCCAGTCCATAACTTGTACCGGCGTCGGGCTTCCGGATAGACATGGTGGTTTGGATGCCATGAAATCGTTATACTTGCACCCACGACCATCATTTCCTCCATACTGGTTATTGCTTCTAACCACTGGTTGTTCGTCTTGACCAATGATACCACTAAAGTTTTCTCCTTCAGATTGCCCTCCATTCTCCTCGGGCTCTTCCGCTTGAATTGACGGTTCTTCACGATTATGCCTAAGCAGGCGTCTTGTTTCTTCCATCTGACGATCCAACATCATTTGAATCATCATTTGTACACCAGCCATTGTTATCGGCTCAGGTGCATCAGCTACGACAGGTACTTGTTGAATTACAGGTAGTTGATTCCAGTTTTCATCAGCATTTCCAACTCCGCTTCTTGTTCTCACCATTTTTGATCTACACACCGAATAATTTCACCTTATTACTCCAAACGATTACATGCTAGTTCTAATATCGTATACATACGTTTAGAATCCTAAACACATAAACCTTCAGATTCGGTTGGCAACAAACCGTAGATCCGAACAAACAATATCATATATGGCAACATATAACATTTAGCACATAAAAGCATTTTAGGCAACTTTCCTAAAATAAACTTGTACTCGTGTCTAAATTTATCAGACACACATCTTCCAATCTCCACTTAGCATACTAAGTTTAAGTTTAGAAATCCTACAAATTCCTAGTTCGCTTAAACTAATGCTCTGATACCAACTGTGACATCCCCAAAATCTCGGCCAGAAAAGACCGATTTCATTTATGCTTTTTAAAACATTTTCAGAGAAATCCGTTTGATTTTAAAAGAGATGCGGAATTTGTTCCCAAAAACAAAACATGATAAAATAGATATTCATCAAAACGTTTCATGATTTCATTTTATAATCAAAAGTCGGGATGTCATGTTCCGATACCGATCATAAAGCATAAACGATTACATTACAAGTCATTCAACAAATATATACATATGCAGACTTGTAAACAAAAATGACTTGATGATTCGCCCATCTTAAGCTCTTGCGCCACTTCCTGTAATACAATTGAACTGAGTGGGTCAGGCTTGGGAGCCTGGTGAGCATATAGGGTTTTCAAACCCACAACAATTATATTTAATTTCAACAATCAACAATAAACCCGATTACCCATTCCCGTTATCCTCACCTTACGTTCCTAAAAAAAACGTCTATTATAAGGAACTTATTTCAGGATTTTCATCGGGACGGACATTACTGCAGAGGGGCTTCCTCAACAATAAGTGTCCTAAAGGCAACCATGTGGGGGATAGAGTACACCGGTGAACACGTCGTTCACAACACATACAGGTAATGAGCCTGCTAGTGTTCCACAGGACAGTCTAGAATAGTCCGTGGTCGTCATCCATACTCTGCTGAATGACTAGAATAACACCAATAACACCGAGGCCTCTCATCTGTTTATTTCACACCAATTAACTACTCATGTTCTACCCAACATATTAGTAGATAAAAATATACATTTTTATACATTGTTTAAAAACCTGTATAGCATGCTTTAATCAAAACATATTCCACATAACAGATGAGACATACACACATAACACGTATTTCATAGAGAATATATATTCACACATATAACCACAAAATATATACATGTATCACGTATTTTATAATAAATACTTCATAATATTGCGTTGGAGAGAAAATAACTACACACTCACTTGATCAGAAGATAATCTGGTAGCACTACGGCTTATAGAAGTAGCGTCTCTCCGTAGATCTGGAAGATCTTCACAAAAACCGGCTCCTCGCGGGCAGGGCTTTAGCTCGGGAATAATGATCTTCGGGATTCTTGGGGCTTCGGATCTCGCTTCGGGGCTCGGGAATATTACCGGGGCTTCCGGGTACAAACGGCACGTAAAACGAGGCAAGGGACTCGAGAGAATGAGGGAATTGTGTGTGAAGAATGAGCTGCCTTCAGACCCCTTTTATAGGCTGTCCCTCTACGTACGCGGGGCGTAACTTCGGGGGTACGCAGGGCGTACGCCTCGGAGGTCGTCAGCGCTTACGTCATCGGTCCCCTTACGTCACTGCATACGAATTCGGACTACTCGAGTGCCCTTCGCTGTACACGGGGCGTACAGCAGTACGCGATGCGTACTTCGGATAGACCGCCTCACCCTTCTTCGGATAATACCGGAGTTAAATTAAAAATAAATATTAAATATTTATTAAACTTCAAAAATTCATATCTCCTTCATACGAATTCGGTTTTTGACGTTCTTTATATCCACGCGAAGGTGAGACTACGCTCTACAACTTTCGTTTAGACTCCGTCGGCTAATTTTGACTTTGATTTTTATTAATTATTTTTAGAAGGCCCGGACAGGAAAACCTCGTTATAAAATCATAACTTCTTCGTCCGACGTCCGTTCTCGCCTATCTTTTCATCGTTTCGCTACTAACAACGAGATCTTCGATTCTCATTTAGATTGTTTCGGCTAAAAACCGCTCGATCTCAGATCGAGTATTCGGGCTGCATACTGCTAAGTCGAAACTTAGAAAAATCATAACTTCCTCATACGAAGTTAGATTTGGGCGTTCTTTTTATGCATGCTCTCGGTTAACGAAATCTACGACTTTCGTTTAGATCGCTAAGGCTAAATATCACTCTATCTTAAATTCATATTTTACGTCATTTGGCGCCGTGCCGGTTCTGTCGCGAAACTTCGAGAGGTCATAACTTCTTCGTTATAACTCGGATTTTGGCATTCCTTATATCTCCGGAATCCTTGTTTCAACCACTACAACTTTATGCAGAGATATCGGGCTTATCTCATACTTTAATTTTGACGCTTATTTTATTCTTAATTCAATTATATCACATAATTAAGCAAATAAACACATAACTCACATAATTCACAAATTCACAAATAATACATTCTTTTATTATTTCAAATTTAGTTACAAAGGTTAACCTAGACTATTACATTGCTAAAAATGGCAAGCCCAGAAACAAGGGCGTTACAAAACATCATTTCAATTCATGGTTTGTTCAAACAAGGATTTAGATATTCGTTTAATAATGAGAATGGTTCGATTTATGCTTATCTAAATGGTGTTTTATATTTTGAAGCATTGCCTTGTAATGGAATTTATGAAACTGTCATGGTTGTAGATAACCAAGGAAATGATGTATTGTGTATGGATTCTTCCAATAGTATGGATAAAGCATGCTTGTGGCATTGTCGTCTTGGACATGTCAACAAGAAGCGCATAGCCTAGCTGCAAAAGGATGGAGTGTTGGAGTCATTCGACGTTAGGGAAGATGACACATGCGAGTCTTGTTTGCTTGGAAAGATGATCAAGTCACCCTTCACTAGCACTTGTGAAAGGGGTGAGGGTTTATTGGATCTCATACACACCGACGTGTGTGGGCCCTTTAGATCCACCACAAAGGATGCGAACCGCTTCTATGTGACTTTCACCGATGATTATAGTAGATATGGGTATATTTACTTAATCAAGCACAAGTCAGAAATGTTTGAAAAGTTTAAAGAATTCAAACATGAAGTGGGGAATCAATTGGGCAGGAAAATCAAGATGCTTCGATCCAATTGAGGAGGAGAGTACCGAAGTCTTGAATATCACGACTATCTCAAGGAATGCGGAATAGTTTCGCAATTGATGCCACTTATGACACCACTGTTGAATGGTGTGGCAGAAACGCGTAATCGAACCATGTTGGACATGGTTTATTCCATGATGTGTCGTGTTCACTACCTATCTCATTTTGGGGGTATGCCTTAGAGACTGCCGCCCATATCCTTAACCGAGTCCCTACAAAGAAGGTTGCCAAAACACCTCACGAGATGTGGACAGGGAAAGCTCCCTCGTTGGCACATATCAAGGTTTGGGGCTACGAGGCTTTTGTAAGACGAGAGACTCATGACAAGCTCAAACCTCATAGTGAGCGATGTCTTTTCATCGGCTACCCACAGAAATCCTTTGGATACCTCTTCTATAGACCGAGTGACAATGTTGTCTTCGTTGCGAGGAGAGGGGTTTTACGAGAGCGAGAACTCATAAGCCAAGGAGATAGTGGGAGGCAAATTGATCTTAAAGAGATTCAAGAGTCGATTGATGAAGGAACTTGTATCGCTGGCGCTTAACCTGAGGAGGAAACTCCGTTTGAACCAATTGACGAGTCCTTACCTCTTATATGTTCCGAAAGAGTTAGAGTTCAACCTCAGTTTTATGGTTTTCATATTACTACCGAAGGGGATACGTATATTAGTGATGGTACACTAATAAATCTAGATGAACCTAATAGATATAAGAAAGCCATGGCAAGCCCAGAGTCTACAAAATGGAAAGAGGCGATGGACAGCGAGATTCAGTCCATGTATGACAACCAAGTTTGGAATTTGGTTGACAATGTGTCTGGACGTAAGACCGTTGGGTGCAAATGGATCTTCAAGAAGAAGACCGACGTGGATGGGAATGTGCACACGTATAAGGCGCGATTGCTTGCGAAGGGATTTACTCAAACCCCCGGAGTTGACTATGATGAGACCTTCTCGCCAGTTGCTAAAATAAAGTCTATTAGGGTGATGCTAGCCATTGCTGCATTTCATGATTATGAGATATGAAAAATGGATGTCAAGACTACTTTCCTTAATGGGAAGTTGGCTGAGGATGTTTACATGGCTCAGCCAGAGGGTTATGTCGATACGAAGCATCCCAACAGAGTGTGCAAGCTTGAGAAGTCCATTTATGGACTTAAGCAAGCATCTCGCAGATGGAATCTTTGCTTCGATGAGAAAGTCAAAGAGTTTGGATTTGTATGAAGTGAAGATGAATCATGTGTATATGTCAAGGCCAGTGGGAGTATAGTTAGCTTCCTCGTTTTGTATGGCGATGACATACTGCTCATAGGAAACGACATCCCGACTCTTCAGGAGGTTAAGTCCTGGCTCAGGAAGTGCTTCGCTATGAAAGACCTCAGAGAGGCTTCCTATATTTTGGGAATAAGGACAGTGAGAGAGCGAAGTAAGAGACTAATAGGAATTAGTCAGAATACTTACTTGGATAAAGTACTAAAATGTTTTAGTATGGAAAACTCGAAGAAGGGAGAATTACCGATACAAAGTAATGCCAAGTTGAGTAAGACTCAAAGTCCGAGTACCGAAGCCGAGATAGCAGAGATGAGCCGAGTACCTTATGCTTTCGCAGTTGGCTCAATCATGTATGCTATGACTTGTACTCGCCTTGATGTGGCCTTTGCTTTGTGAGGGTATAGTGACGCCAGCTTCCAGAACGACAGGGATAATAACCGTTCGCAGTCGGGCTGAGTCTTTACCCTTAATGGAGGAGCAGTGACTTGGAAAAGTTCCAAGCAAGAAACCGTAGCTGATTCAACATGCGAATAAGAGTACATTGTAGCGAGCGAAGCATCAAAGGAGGCGATATGGTTGAAGAACTTCACTGGAGACCTTGGAGTTGTACCTGCCATAAAGGAGCCTATGGAATTTTTCTGTTATAATGAAGGAACGGTTGCCTTGACCAAGGAACCGAGGGATCATGGTAGATCTCGGCATATCGACATAAAATATCACTTTATTAGACATCGAGTAGAAGACGTACACCTCGTAGTTAAGAGGATACGAAGGGACTGAGTAGGGTTAAGCACTTGCAGCACGCTAGGAGCATTGGGCTGAAGGAAGATTGATATGG
Source organism: Lactuca sativa (assembly GCF_002870075.4). NCBI lineage: Eukaryota > Viridiplantae > Streptophyta > Magnoliopsida > Asterales > Asteraceae > Lactuca > Lactuca sativa. The sequence continues at coordinate 106,862,069 of NC_056623.2, read as the reverse complement.
GCATATTTAGTTATAAAATTCGTGCATTATCTTAATACTTTATGTTGTTTTTGTCTCATTTAATGAACAAAAGGTGCTTAATTAGCTTAAGTATTTCATTTTCAGCAACAAAGACATGCTCAAAAGGAAAATGAAGCTTAAATATTTAATTGACGATTGGACGCTTGGATCTTGGATTTTGAAGAAAGAAGGACGTTGCTGGACAGCTTGACCCCTCGTCAGTGTTTTGGCCATATCTCATGAACCATAACTCGAATTGACAAGATTCAAAATCTTCTGAAAACTAGACACAATTTCGGACGACTTTCCTGTTTTGAGAAAATGCTGATTCCAAACATACTCGGCGAGTAGGCCATCAAATCTCCGAGTTGGTTAGAAGTTTCGCGATTCTGGACGCGCTGACTTGCCGTACACGAGTTTTATGTGACGGACTCGCCGAGTAGGTCACTGGACTCACCGAGTAGCCTCTGTTTTGTGAAAATCTATATAAAGGGACTTTCAGATCGATACCCTAGCATATAGATGAACCCTTGGACTCCAAATGTCGACTAAAGGTGCTGCTGGAGCATGGGAAGCAAGGGAATCAACCCTACATTCAATTTTAAGTAGAATCAAGGCAAAATCAAGTTTACTATTTACCTAATCTCTTGTTTGAACTATGTTTTTACCAATTGATTTCGTTTTTGAGCTTGTTTTTGTTGTAATTATGAGCTAAAAACTCATAACTTCTGTTTAGGTAGATGAATTTGTGAGCATGGATTGATTATTTGATTAGGATTAATTTTAATTGGTGATAAATCAGTAATTAAGTTGTATGAACATCTCTTAGTTATTAATTTCATATGATTTAATTTGACCACATAGTTGTATGTCTAGGAATAGTGAATGTGAAACTAGAATTAACTAGAAGATAGGTAAGTTAATGTATGAGCTTGTTTGATGAGCATCAGCAAGAGGTTAATTGAAGGGCCAATTTAATTAACCATTACAAGTCTTATTTAACCTGAATCAATAACTAGGAAATCCGTTAATTTAGACAACTGGCCACTGCTTGAGTTAATTTGTTTCCTAAGGATCAGTAATAGCGAACGTGAAACTAATCATCTTAGTCGGTAGCCAATGAAGAATTAATCCGATAAATTGAAATCATCTATGGGAATAAATGAGTCGAACCTAAACAGAAGTCCTCTTTATTATTGAATTTAGTTGATTTTTATTTGCTTAGCTCTTAGTTTCTTAGTTTATGTTTTAGTTAATTGTTTAAGTTTCTAGTCTTGCAAAAGTAGAGAAACCCCATTTCTATTACTTCTTTTATTTAGATAAGATTAGCATTTCTTTTAATTGTTTACCATTCCCTGTGTTCGATACCCTACTTGCTTGAACTATATTACTAATCGATAGGTACACTCCCTTTCGTGTGTTTATTTTGTGTCTAAGTTAGTACGATTAAAACTAGTTTGATTCACACACATCAAGTTTTTGGCGCCGTTGCCGGGGAACGGTTCAAATATTTAATTTTATTTGCTAATTGTTATCGTTTTTATTTTATTGGTTTATTTTTTTTATATAGTTTAATTTTAATTTTAATTTTTAATTATTATGTATTTTCCAAATCTCGATGCTTTTGATGCTTTTCTTGAGGATGTAGTACAGGAAATTGAGCAAGAAGATGAGGAGTATGACTCAGATGAAGATTTGAAGAAATTTGGAAGATGGTTAGATAATATTTTGCCCAACACAGAAGGGACATCTGAGTTAGAAGATGAAGAATTTAATCCAGAAAGAGACTTGGAGGAGCTGTAAAGATTGCTAGCAGAGAGGTCAGACGAAGAACAAGAACAAGCTGAATTGCAGGAACCGAGTTGTAGTTTGACCATTACCACGACATGGCCCCCTGTATTTTCAGTTTGTGTTTCGAAGCGTGGGGTGACGACTCCAACTTTGGAGAAAGTTTTGCAGAACGATCCTTTTTTGATTAGTATCCAACCGGTTCCAACCCTTGTCAAGATTGTTAGGTTTCATGAATTCGAGCTTGTTTGGCCAATTTTAGAAGAAACGAACCAAATTTTACACATTGGTCAAATGAAAATATTTAATGCAATGGATGGAATGACTTTGATTTTATTGGAAGTTTATTAAGTTGGGAGTCCAGCTCAAGACTCGCACAAAAAGAAGTGCTTGCAGGAGGCCACCCGTCATTAGAGTTTGATTTTCTTTTTCTTTTAAACTTCTAGTATTTAGGGATAATTTAGGATTTTTATTTTGATGTTTTTTTATTACTTGGTATTTGTTTTTAATCTTTTCAGAATATAGGGTGAGGGATAGAATGAACGAATAAAGCGTGAGGAAATAAAGTGAGGGGTCGAGTCGTAGACTAGAAGATTAGAAGATTTGAGTGATTTTATAAGTCCGTTGGTTTTAACGGTTAAAAAGGAGTTTCATCACTGAAGAATATAAGGAGGTGTATTACCTTAATACCCTCTTTGACCTTAAAAACAGACCCAATGCAGAAAGAAGAATTTGCACGATCAGAGCCGAAAACTCGTCAAGTGCACCCTTATAACTCGACGAGTTCTAGGAAAAATTCACGATTTCTGCCCATATGACGACTCAACTAGTCTCCACATAAAACTCGACGAGTTGCTCATTCTTTTATCTTTGAGTCGACGATTTGATTCAATTCAAGGCGACAATTGGCTATATTTTTGAAGTTCATTTCCGAGCATTTCCAAGAAACTTTTTCCTCGATATTTTGGAGCTGTCAACCACACGAGATGAATGACACCCAATGCATGGATGAGCTGTTCCTATGTCTAAAGTCAGCTGAAGATGGAGCTTTAAATGAAGAAGTTCAACCTCGCAACTACTATCCCAGGGGAGTTTGTTCCAATTCCCTCTTTATTTTATTGTTCTTTATCATGCATAATATGCAATGGGGACATTGCATAAATTAAGTGTGGGGTAGGGGGTTGGTTAAATTAGTTAAAATTTTAGTTAAAATTCGAAAATCTTGAAATTTTAGTTAATTTTGAAATTTTTGCATTAAAATTGCTAGGGCTAATTTAGAAAATTTTGGTAAAACAATTAGGGATCATGCTAGTATTATATTTGATGATTGCATGAAAACCCAAATGTTTAGTCAAGCCTATATACGTTCTAGTGCATTTGTGGCTTCCTTATTCCAGTGAAATCATGGGACAAAAACACGACCTCGCTTAGTTTGAAGGATGCAATATGTTTAGCATCGTGTACCAGAACGTATCCAGGAAAATTATTATCGTTAACCAATAAAGGTTGAAGTTGAGCGCCCCTGCTTAAGCATGTAGGGTTTTGAGTGGAAAAAGTGAGTTACATGTAAAATAAAAAAAAAAAATATATATATATATATAAAAAAAAAGAGAATTACAAGAAAAATTTTGAAGAATTTTTGGAGCATCAAAGTTAAAGTATGAAGTTCAAAGATCAAAATTTTTGAAGAAATTCAAAAGTTGAAGATACCCAAAAATTAAAGATCAAATGTCAAAGAAGTGAAGAATTCCAAAAGAGCTCCATAGTGGTATCATAAATTGTAATTTTCTAGATTATGTATGCTTGGGTTGCTCAAACAAAAGTACCTTGAGGTTAAGAGGTTTTCTAAGGATGGATTCGGAGGGATGCATAAAATGAGCATTGTTCGGAAAAAGTGGGCGAATGTTTATGAGGATTGTGAGTATTTGGAGTATGGGGGGTTATTAGGAAAATTTTAGACACAAATGCATGCGTTGAGGTCTTGGCATAATGGCTAGGTTCGATTAGGATTGTCTTATGTAATATTAGTGTACTAAAATTCAGTTTTGCTTTGGGGCAAGCAAAAGTCAAGTGTGGGGTATGTTGATATGGGCATATTTAGTTATAAAATTCATGCATTATCTTAATACTTTATGTTGTTTTTGTCTCATTTAATGAACAAAAGGTGCTTAATTAGCTTAAATATTTCATTTTTAGCAACAAAGACATGCTCGAAAGGAAAATGAAGCGAAATTGGCGATTGGACGCTTGGATCTTGGATTTTAAAGAAAGAAGGACGTTGCTGGACAGCTTGACCCCTCGTCAGTGTTTTGGCCATATCTCATGAACCGTAACTATAATTGACAAGATTCAAAATGTTCTGAAAACTAGACAAATTTTCGGACGACTTTCATGTTTTGAGAAAATGTTGATTCAAAACGTACTCGGCAAGTAGGCCATCAACTCGCCGAGTTGGTCAGAAGTTTCACGATTCTGGACGCGCTGACTTGCCGTACACGGGTTTTAAGTGACAGACTCGCCGAGTAGCCTCTGTTTTGTGAAAATATATATAAAGGGACTTTCAGATCGATACCCTAGCATATAGATGAACCCTTGGAGGCCAATTGTCGACTAAAGGTGCTGCTGGAGCATGGGAAGCAAGGGAATCAACCCTACATTCAATTTTAAGGAGAATCAAGGCAAAATCAAGTTTACTATTTACCTAATCTCTTGTTTGAACTATGTTTTTACCAATTGATTTCGTTTTGAGCTTGTTTCTGTTGTAATTATGAGCTAAAAACTCATAACTTTTGTTTAGGTAGATGAATTTGTGAGCATGGATTGATTATTTGATTAGGATTAATTTTAATTGGTGATTATGTTTTATTAAGCTTGTTAAAGAGCCTTATGTGTTAACAATAACTATTCTTCTGTTAATAAATAAGTAATTAAGTTGTATGAACATCTCTTAGTTATTAATTTCATATGATTTATTGTGACCACATAGTTGTATGTGTAGGAATAGCGAATGTGAAACTAGAATTAACTAGAAGATAGGTAAGTTAATGTGTGAGCTTGTTTGATGAACATCAGAAAGAGGTTAATTGAAGGGCCAATTTAATTAACCATTACAAGTCTTATTTAACCTGAATAATTAACTAGGAAATCTATTAATTTAGACAACTGGCCACTGCTTGAGTTAATTTGTTTCCTAAGGATCAGTAATAGCGAACGTGAAACTAATTATCTTAGTCGATAGCCAATGAAGAATTAATCCGATAAATTGAAATCATCTATGGGAATAAATGAGTCGAACCTAAACAGAAGTCCTCTTTATTATTGAATTTAGTTGATTTTTATTTGCTTAGCTCTTAGTTTCTTAGTTTATGTTTTAGTTAATTGTTTAAGTTTCTAGTCTTGCAAAAGTAGAGAAACCCCATTTCTATTACTTGTTTTATTTAGATAATATTAGTATTTCTTTTAATTGTTTACCATTCCCTGTGTTCGATACCCTACTTGCTTGAACTATATTACTAATCGATAGGTACACTGCCTTTCGTGTGTTTATTTTGTGTCTAAGTTAGTACGATTAAAACTAGTTTGTTTCACACACATCAAGTTTTTGGCGCCGTTGTCGGGGAACAGTTCAAATATTTAATTTTATTTGCTAATTGTTATCGTTTTTATTTTATTGATTTATTTTTTTTATATAGTTTAATTTTAATTTTAATTTTTATTTATTATGTATTTTCCAAATCTCGATGCTTTTGATGCTTTTCTTGAGGATGTAGTACAGGAAATTGAGCAAGAAGATGAGGAGTATGACTCAGATGAAGATTTGAAGAAATTTGGAAGATGGTTAGATAACATCTTGCCCAACACAGAAGGGACATCTGAGTTACAAGATGAAGAATTTAATCCAGAAAGAGACTTGGAGGAGCTGGAAAGATTGCTAGCAGAGAGGTCAGACGAAGAACAAGAACAAGCTGAATTGCAGGAACCAAGCTGTAGTTTGACCATTACCACGACATGGCCCCCTGTATTTTCAGTTTGTGTTTCGAAGCGTGGGGTGACGACTCCAACTTTGGAGAAAATTCTGAGGCATGATCCGTTTTTGATTAGTATCCAACCGGTTCCAACCCTTGTCAAGATTGTTAGGTTTCATGAATTCGAGCTTGTTTGGCCAATTTTAGAAGAAACGAACCAAATTTTACACATTGGTCAAAAGAAAATATTTAATGCAATGGATGGAATGACATTGATTTTATTGGAAGTTTATTAAGTTGGGAGTCCAGCTCAAGACTCGCACAAAAAGAAGCGCTTGCGGGACGCAACCCGTCATTAGAGTTTGATTTTCTTTTTCTTTTAAACTTCTAGTATTTACGGATAATTTAGGATTTTTATTTTGATGTTTTTTTATTACTTGGTATTTGTTTTTGATCTTTTCAGAATATAGGGTGAGGGATAGAATGAACGAATAAAGCGTGAGGATCATGAGACGATAATATGTTATATTCTTCAAACCTAGAGATATGAGTTGTTACTATGAGTTGATAGTACATTGATTGCACGAAAACGCATTGGTAACTCATTGTTATAAAACGTGCCTTTGTGTATGATTCAACAAGTAGTAGAACAAGCCATATGAGTCGAAGTTTATCCATTCCTTTTATCTTCGGGCTAAAAGCGATATCTATGGGCCCCTCGATGATTTAACGATGACACATGTGAGTGCTTGGCCAAGCCAGGACTGATTTGATTTGTTCAATCAGTCAGTTATCATGAATCGGAAATCGGGACACAACATATGGATAGAGAGAATGATTATAATCCATGCCTCAGTCCATATGATATCTAGAATGGAGGAATATTTGATCCCTTATCTAATGGACAAGTCATTTACAAGGTCAGAGTTCGATAGCGGCTTTAAGAGCTACGATTGCCAGTTAGGTTTTGAAGTCATACTCAATAATAGTTTTAGACTTATCCAAGTGGGAGACTGTTGGATTAATGTCTAAGTCCATAACTATATTTGGTATGTACTTGACCCGACCCGACATGGTCCATTTGGGTTGCACTTCACCAACACAATTTATATCGATAGTCTTTTGAGAATAGTATATTTATGATTTACATTAATATATTATAAGTTCTAATATATTAATATATAATCATATTATTTAATTAGTATTCATCAAGAATTAATTTATAATTAATTAAGTGATCAAAATGAACTAATTAAATATGGACTCTTATATATATATATATATATATATATATATATATATATATATATATATATATGGAATGGGCCAAATTCATTATGGTTGGGCTAAGCGTTCATTGATAGTCCATGGAGTGTTTAACCCATGGATCATATGAAATGAAAGGTCATGGGTTTAACCCTAGTCTCCATACTATATAAAGATGTCATTGGTTGGTGAAATGAGCACTAGTGTGGGTACACTAAGAAGGGCTAGCCGATTTCACTAGAGAGAACCAAGTATCCATATTCTCTAAAGTCTTCAAAGGTGTTTTGGTGATTTGTGATTCCACTTGAGGCTTCTACACTATTGGGGCTAAGCTCTTAAAGCTTGAAGACATCAAGCTACATCAAAAGGTATGTCATCTGACTAGTACTTTGTAGTATAAGAGCTTCATAATATGCTAGTTAGGATTAAAGCCTTGGAGAGTTTTTATTTGCATGTATACTAGAGAAAACATAGATCGAAGGTTTATAGGGTTGAATGTACACCATAGGAGTGTTAGAATGCTCAAAACCCAACATTAATATGAAATCATATATTTTTTAATAAGTATTGATCAAGAATTAATTTGGAATTAATTTTGTGATCAAAAGAGACTAATTAAATCTATAGGGACTAATTATGGTAATTAGTTATATTTATATGTGTTGGGCTTACGATCCATGTTAGACCAAGTTTATGTATGGATCCATAAAGAGTTGGGCCACATGAACCACGGATCATAAAACCCATGGGTATGGATTTGGGTTATACCTATGACCCTTGGATTCCACCACATATAAATATGTGTTCCTTTGCCCAAAATCACCACTTGTGGTTGTGCTTCTTTTTCTTAGAGAAACATGGAGGTGTTTTTGGTGCATGGAATTCTCTCTCAATAGTCACCTTTGTTCTAGGTGAGTTGTGATTCCATTTGAGGTGCAACACTTGGGGCACTAAGATCTTAAAGGCCAAAGTCTTTCTAGCAACACCAAATACATCAAGACTTCAAGCCACATAAAAAGGTATGTTACTCTAACTAGTATCTTGTATCATTCATTTCAAATTGTATGCTAGTTATATGTTTAATACCTTGGAACCCCCTTTGCAAGTATAATTAATGAAAACATAGATCCAAGGTTTTTAGGGTTGTATGTGCACCATAGGATGTTGTAGTATACAAAACCAAACAACTGTGATGGTTGTAGACAACTTAGGGAATGATGTGTTGCAAATCGATTTGTCCAATGGTTTGGACAAATAATACTTGTGGCATTATCGTATTGAAATGTCAACAAGAAGCGCATAGCCCAAATCCAAAAGGATAGAGTGTTGGAGCCGTTTGACCTAAAATCAAATGACACTTGCGAGTCTTGTTTACTTAGAAAGATGACCACGTCACCCTTCACTGATACTTGTGAAAGGGGTGAGGGTTTGTTGGATCTCATGCATACTGATGTATGTGGGCCATTCAGATCTGCCACAAGGGATACGAGCCGCTTCTATGTGACTTTTACTGATGATTATAGCAGATATGGGTATATCTACTTAATCAATCATAAGTCAGAAACCTTTGGAAAGTTCAAAGAGTTTAAATGAGAAGTGGAGAATCAGCTGGCCAAGAAGATAAAGATGCTACGATCCAATCGAGGTGGTGTGTATCTTAGTATCGAGTTCCACGAGTATGTTAAGGAATACGGAATTGTTTCACATTTGACGCCACCTAGGACACCACAACTTAATGGTGTGGCTGAGAGGAGCACTCGAACCTTGTTGGACATGGTCCGTTCTATGATAATTTGTGCTTCATTATCTCATTCTGGGGGTATGCCTTGGAGATTGCTGCCCATATCCTCTATCTAGTCCCTACTAAGAAGGTTGCTAAAACACCTCATGAGATGTGGACAGGGAAAGTTCCCTTGTTAGCACATATCAAGGTTTGGGGTTGCGAGGTTTTCGTAAGTCGAGAGACTAACGACAAGCTTGAACCTTGTAGTGAGCCATGTATTTTCATCAGCTATCCATAGAAGTCCTTTGGATATCTCTTCTATAGACTGAGTGACAATGTTGTCTTAATTGCAAGGAGATGGGTCTTTCGTGAGAGAGAAATCATATGCAAAGAGGACAATGGGAGTCAAATTGTTCTCTAAGGGCTTCAAGAGTCAAACGATGAAGGAACCTCTAACACTAGTGATCAAATCGATGTGGAAACTCCTGTTGAACCAGTTGTTGAGTCCTTACGTCTTAGACGTTCCATTAGGGTTAGTGTTCCACCTATGTTGTATGGGTTACATATAACAACTGAGGGTGATACGTTTATTAGTGATAGCACACTAGTAAATTTGGATGAACCTAGCAACTACAAGGAAGCCATGGTAGGCCCAGAGTCTGCGAAATGGAAAGAGGCGATGGAAAACAAGATTCAGTCCATGTATGACAAATAGGTTTGGAACTTGGTTGACAATGTACCAGGTCGTAAAACGGTCGGGTGCAAATGGATATTCAAGAAGAAGATCGACATAGATGGCAAAGTACACACGTATAAGGCGTGATTGGTTGTGAAGGGATTTACTCAAACTACTAGAGTTGACTATAATAAGACCTTCTCACCAGTTGCGAAGATAAAGTCTATAAGGGTTATGCTAGCTATAGCTGCATTTCATAATTATGAAATATGGCAGATGGATGTCAAAACCACTTTCCTTAATGGGAAGTTGGCTGAGGATGCTTACATGAGTCAGCCAGAGGGTTTTGCCGAAGCGAAACACCCTAATAGAGTGTGTAAGCTTGAGAAATACATCTATGGATTGAAACAAGTATCTCGCAGATGGAATCTTTGTTTCGATGAAAAAGTCAAAGAGTTTGGCTTTACGGGAAGCGAGGATGAGTCTAGTATATATGTCAACGCTAGTGGGAGTATAGTTAGCTTCCTCGTATTGTATGTGGATGACATATTGTTCATAGGAAAGGACGTCCCAACCTTGCAGGAGGTTAAGTCCTGACTTGGGAAGTGCTTCGCTATGAAGGACCTCAGAGAAGTTGCTTATGTTCTAGGATAAGGATTTTAAGAAATAAGAGTAAGAGACTAATATGACTTAGTTAAAGTACTTACGTGGATAAAGTGTTGAAACGTTTTAAAGAATTCCAAGAAAGGAGAGTTACCAATCCAAAGCAATACCAAACTGAATAAGACTAAGAGCCCAAGTACATATGTTGAGATAGCAGAGATGAGCCGAGTACCATAGGCTTCCGCAGTTGGCTCAATCATGTATGCTATGACATGTACTCACCCTGATGTGGCCTTTGTTTTGATCACGGTTAGAAGATATCAAGGGAATCGTAGTAGAGCTCACTGGACAATAGTATAGAACATTCTTAAGTACCTACGAAGGACTAAGGAATGGTTCCTTATCCTCGGTAGGAGTGATAACTTGAGAGTGCAAGGGTATAGTGATTCCAGTTTTCAGACGGACCGAGATAATTTCTGGTCTCAGTCGGGTTGGGTCTTTACCCTAAATGGAGAAGCAGTGACTTGGAAAAGTTCCAAGCAAGAGACCGTGGCTGATTCAATGTGCGAATCAGAGTACATAGCAGCGAGCGAAGCATCAAAGGAGGCAATATGGCTAAAGAACTTCATTGGAGACCTTGGAGTTCTACCGGCCATAAATGAGCCTATGGAGATTTTCGATGATAACGAAGGTGTGGTCACCTTAACCAAGGAACCAAGGGATCATGGAAGATCTAGGCATATCAACAGAAAATATTATTTCATTAGACATCGGGTGGAAGAGGGACTCTTCGTAGTGAAGAGGGTATCGTCAGAGGAGAACCCAACAGATCCCCTTACGAAGGGACTGAGTAGGGTTAAGCACTTGTAGCATGCTAGGAGTATTGGGCTGAAGGACGATATTAGTTTTAGTGATTAGATAGCTTTTAGAAACTTGTAATAGATAAATTATAATTAACATTTGATGATTAAATAAATGTGTTTTATTATAAGTAATGTTACTGTCTTGTGTTAATTATTTACTATTGTTTCACTTTGCATGTTTTGACTTCCTAAATAATAATATTATTTAAACAATCCGCAGTCAATCATACGTTGGAAGTAAGTATGAAAGAAGACTGTCATGAATTGGCTTGTACACTGTCTAAAGCGTTTAGTCATAGCAAAAGTTTGTTGCAAAGTTCATGAGTGCTCTTGAAATAAGATTTGAGTTTTGGATTAAACCCACGCTCACATGAATCACTTAATGGAATTTAATCACGAGTGATTGTGAGACGATAAAATCATATAGTCTTTAAACCTAGATATATGAGTTGTTGTTTGCGAGTTGGTTGTGAATTGATAATGCATAAACGCATCAGTAACTTGATGTTATAAAATGTATTGTTGTGTACGATTTGATGAGAAAATAGTACAAGCATATAATTCAAGGTTTATCTGTTCCTTTTATCCTACGAGGTTAAAAGTGATATCATGGGCGCCTCGATGATTTTGTTTTGACTTATGTGTCGGGCCCGGTTAGGACTAAATTGATGTGTTCAATTAAGTTCTATGTCAGACAAATCAGAAATCAGGAAACAAACTACAAGACAATAAGTATGAATATGTTCCATGTAATTGTCTACATGATATCTTGAGAACGGAGGACTATACGATCCCTTATCTAAAGGACATGTCAGAGTCCGACATTGGTTTTTGAGAGCTACGATTCCTAATCATATTTTGTATTCGTACTTGCATTTATAGTTATTAGACTCATCCAAGAGGGAGATTGTTGGATTAGGTGTCTAAGCCCATAACTATAATTGGTATGTACTTGACCCGATAGTAGCATGGTTCTTTTGGGTTGGCTTCACCAAAACAACTTGACTGGATGAATAATGGAGAAAGAGGTTAATTATGATTTATTAATATATTATGTGAATAATATATTAAAAAGAGAAATCATATTATTTAATTAATATTGGTCAAGAATTAATTTATAATTAGTTTTGTGGTAAAAAGAGATTAATTAAATTAAGGGGATTGATATTGTAATTATAAGATAGTTGCAAAATGGGTTGAGGATCCCTAAGGATAGGGGTGCACGAAATCTTATGGAAGCCCATAAGGATTTTGTCCATGATAAGGGTTCTAGAAGGATCTTATGGGCTTCTTAGAGCCTAAGCAACCAGATTAGGTCTTTGACTGAAACCCTGATACCTCAGCTATAAATTGATCCATTGCGACTACCAAAATCGGCTACCAGAAACCTTATAAATACCTTAGAGCCGATTTTAATACCCCTTCCCCTCTCTCTCATATTCTCCAATTGCTTATTCGTGTTTGTGATCGATTAGATGTATTACGCTTGTGATACTAAAGCTCTCAAAAGTTGAAGAATCAAGCTACAATTGAAAGGTATCATCTTAACTTTGTTTTAGTTATGATTTTCGATTTTTGTATGCTAGATTTAGGGTTTATAAGATTTGGATGATTATTGCATGTACAATTAGAAAAACTTGATCCAAAGCTATATGGTTTGCATATTGCACCATAGGATTGTTGTAATGCTCAAAACCCATCAAAAACATGTGCAATCTCCTTCTCCAATACCTTCTTAAAACTTTCGGCGCTCCGAAAAAACAAAAAGACCATCGATGACAGCGTTTGACCATCTAACCAGTTCATAACATCTTCGTCTTGGGGATTTTCCAGCGACACCGTCAATGTTTAATACCAGCCCAACATGATACACAGGAGGGAAGTTGTTATCTAAAGATAAAAACAGCTCAACTTCATGTGTTTCCAACTCCATGAATGTATTCACCATGATTGCTTTCACCTCTTTTAGTTTTCATACATTTTCACAAAGAAAGGCCAACCGTTCATTGTTCTGGTACATAGCAGGAAAGAATTTGGTTGGCACCGGTTTGAAAATGCTGGGAGGCAAGAACTGAACATCCGAGTTGTTGAACTCAACAACATCTTAGTTCTCAGTGTTACATAGTGTCTGGATATACAAATTAAACCCTAGAAAAGCAACATTCATATTGAAGTATTTGTATCTTCTTACCCTTCACCACTATACCACAAGAAAACAATCCTTAACCACCGAATTCTAATCTCCCATCCGATAGCAGCTCTCCCACCTCACCATCACATAGTAGCCACTCTACACTGCTGACCAAACCTACTATCTATCCAATGACCACTCAATCCCGTGTCGGCATTACCAAACTTGTATACCTATACCTCAACACCAATCTCGCCTCTTCCCACCTCCCACAACCAAGCCCAAATGGACACTAACTGAAAACTAGCCATGGAAGACGAATGTACATCCATAAATGAAAATGACACATGGGAACTAGCTCCCCAACTTATAGACAATCTGGTTATTCGATGTATTGGACTTTTTCGCCACAAGTTCAAATCTAATGAAACACTTGATAGGTACAAAGCAAGACTTGTTGTGAATGGAAAATGTTAAACAATGACTGTCATGAAACTTTTAGCGTGGTCGTGAAACCGGCCACCTTACAGACTGTTCTCAGTTTAGCAGTCTGTTAGTCCTAGCTGATTCATCAGTTATACGTCAAAAACGCCTTTTTACATGGAGATCTTCACGAAACTGTGTATATGTACCAACCGCCCGACTTTGTTGATCCCCGGGCTCCAACACATGTGTGTCGTCTACGCAAATCATTATATGCTCTCAAACAAGTTCCAAGGGGATGGTACACTCGATTTACCACTTATATTATATCACACGGATTCCACAGTAGTGCTTCTAATTCATCTTTGTTCATTTATCAGCACGAGAAAGACAAGCCCTGTCTCCTACTCTGTGTGGATGCCATAATCCTCACACCTTTTACCTCTAAGCTCCTACAGTGCATCATTACTGCTTTTTCATTGGAAATTTCCATGTCTGGCCTCGGTAACCTTCACCATTTTTTGAGAATTACCACAACAAGAGACCAACACAGCCTGTTTTTATCACAAGCAAACTATGCCCATGAAGTTCTAAAAACAGCTTTTATGGCCTCATGTAAGCCTTGCACTACCCCAATGGATGCATCTGCCAAACTTAATGTTATTGTTGGTGATCCCCGTCCCAAAGGCACCGTATACCATACCCTTGCGGGTGTACTACAATACCTTACTTTTACATGCCCAGATATCACTTATGTCGTTCAATGGGTTTGCCTTTTCATGCATGCCCCACGTGAGCCCCATTTACAGTTCATGAAGCGCTTACTCTAATATCTACAAGGTACCATTTATTATAGATTACAGATTGTTGCTTCTCCTGCTCACACTCTGACACCTTATTCTGATGCCGACAAGGGCGGCTGCCCGGACTCTTGTCGATCCACGTCTGACTATTGTCTCTTTTTAGGCGATAACCTTATCTCTTGGTCATCCAAACGACAACCTACCGTCTCTCATTCAAGTGCTAAGGCAGAGTACCGAGGTGTTGCTAATGATGTCGCCGAAGTGATGTGGTTGAGAAATCTTTTGGTCGAATTACATGTAAATTTGCAAAAAGCCATTGTTGTCTATTGCGACAATATTTCTGTTGTCTACCTCTCTCAAAGTCCTGTTGAACATCAGTGCACAAAGCACGTAGATATCGATATACATTATGTCCACGAAAAGGTTTGAATCAGTCAAATTCGAGTCCTCCATATTCCCCCCTCTCTACAGTATACAAACATCTTTACAAAGGGCTTGCTTCGACATCTGTACCAATAATTAGGACCAATTTCAGTGTTCGTCCTACTGTCGTTCAAACTGCGGGGGAATGTTAGCATATTATATTATATGTATCTTGATATAATATAGATAGATTTGTATATATATATATATATATATATATATATATATATATATATATATATATATATATCCTTTCCTTATTTATCTTTTGTAATCTTGGGTTGACAATTTTGTATCTTCCGTATAAATTAGGATCAATAATCAATAATAAGACACATAGATATACCATTCAATACATCTATCATACCACAACAAAATACATCGATGACAAACCCAACGCCCGAGTGGATCCCGATCGTTTCATCATGTCACCAATAAGACGTCTTTACAGTGGCTTCTTATGAAATCAATCAAGAAAGTGGTCGGAGCTTTTAGGTCGCCATTGCGTGGGGTTTCATCTTAAGGAAGTTCATTGAAGTGTATCCGTTAATCCATTGCCTTTTTAGTAGCCTATGATTCGATGTAGGTGCTTATTGTGGATACAGAGCAAGAAGAAGGTTTGATTACCAAGACAGTTATTGATAGTCCTTCATCTCGATTCCAAAGTTGTTTTGCGACTTTGACGATGGACATGATATGACCAAGCTCAGTTGAAGGGATGAAAACCAGCTCTGCAACTGCATTCGTCGTTTTCCTTTTGGCTCATGAATGGTTTAACTTGTTTGATTGTTGTATTTTGTTTGTGTCGGCTCCTTTAAATTACATTGATATAGAAGAATT
Organism: Lactuca sativa; assembly: GCF_002870075.4. NCBI lineage: Eukaryota > Viridiplantae > Streptophyta > Magnoliopsida > Asterales > Asteraceae > Lactuca > Lactuca sativa. Next base: position 106,846,565 of record NC_056623.2, on the reverse strand, counting down.
CTTCTAGCAAATGAATTTTTAGATTATGTTTTGTAATTGTGGTGACAGTCTGACGACATATGAAGGTTAATCTTTATGGAAAAAGTGGGATAGAAAATGACCGGTTACTATTTTGTTTCTTGAAAATGAAAACATTCTATAAATAAATATCATAAAATAATCATGGCTTTAAAAAAAGGCTAAATAATTATCCAAATGATACTTCTGAATTTCATTACGATTATTATGATTTTCGAAATTAGTTTTCTAAAAATAGCTATTTACGCTATTGAAAGTTATTGATTAATATACGTATAATATTTTATTTTGAATTAATGTTGTTTAGATTTTGTTGTAAATTAATTACTTTCTATGCAAGGGTGTAAAGTGAAATGTAGCCGAAAGATTGAGGATATAAGAGTCATAAAGTGCAAGGACTTAAGTTGATAAATGTTGTTTGAATAAGGACTAAAGAGTTAGATATGCATCCAAAAATGTGGATATATAAGTGAAGATTGAGTAGAGTAATACCAAGTTCATTATTCACTCCGATTTATTTTTATTTTTTAGGTTTCTTCGCTCTCGTTTATCGGAAGCAATTTAGGGTTTCATACCTATGGATTGCCTTGATTGTCCAAGCTTTGTAAATCGTTCTTTTTAAATCGTTTTGTTGTATTTCCAACTAGTTGAAAAGACATAATTTGTAAATCGTTTTTGGTTGGTTTTCAAAAAGGAAGAAGTAAAATGTAACGCCCCAATTCCTGAGTATCAATTTGTAGTTATTATTTCTCATGATTTCAAGGTCTACTCGACGAGTTGGTTGCCTGACTCGACGAGTAACAGCGGGTTGGCCCACATGTTTGAGTGACCTACTCGCCGAGTCCAAGAAGGGACTCAACGAGTAGGATCTGAAGGATGAAACCCTAAATCTGGGGTTTTGCACCCTATTTAAAGGTCCTTAACTTTCCTTCAAGTCTAGAGAAAACCCTAATAGCTAGCTAGTCTCTATTCTTGAGTGTGTAAAGCCAAGAGAGTGTATTGGATCATTTCTTGAAGAGTTGAGAGCTTGGGACATGAAAGAGCTTGTAGATCCAACCTTTCCAGTATTACGGCATCAAGATTAAGCTATAAAACTAGCACCTTTACATTTCATTCCTTAGATCTCCCCTTTGTGGAAGAAAATGGTCATTTCTAGGGCAAGATAGAGTCATTTTCGGGTTTAAGCTTGTCACAAGGGCAAAGTTTCAGATCTTGACTCCCCTAGGCTTTATGGACAGAAAGCCTCAAGCTTTATGAAGCTTTGATCCTCCTTCATGTCCAAAACCTTCTCCAAATGCTAGTTATGAGTGTTTTAGTTCCATAGAGCCTTGCATGCACATAAAGTTAGCAACTTTACGTGATAACAACACCCTAGGAGCCTAGATCTACAGTTTGGAGCCTTGGTTTCACGAAGAAGCTTCTGTATGGATGAAGGAATGAAGGGACTTGACGAGTTGCACGGTCAACTCAGCGAGTCCGATGAAGATTGTCGTGGACTCTGCGAGTCAAATGAGTGACTCGGCGAGTCGGATAGAATTTTCCCAACCTTTGGAAATGTAGGAACTCGGCGAGTAGCTAAGGGTACTTGACGAGTTGAGGTCAACATGGACTGCTGACCTTGACTGTTAACTTTGACTTTGACCAAGGGTTGACCGGTTTGACTTTTGAGGATAATTGGTAAGCGAGTATTTATGAAGTGGATCATTGATGGTTATAGGTGTTGGAGTTTGGGGCAGTGTTTCGGGAGTGTGATTTCGTGGTTCACTCCGACATTGCAAGGTGAGTTATCTTCACTATATCAATAGGGTCTAAGGCACCAAGGGCGACCCTTTATCGGATTTGTATCCGGGTATTTGCTTGATATGTTTATTGATCTGCTAGATCTGCATCCTGGTAGATATGATGGTATTATATTAGTGGCCTAGTTAGGTTGGTATCCTGGTATACATGATGATGTTATGTTAGTTACCGGTTAGATCGGTATCCTGGTTATAGTATGGTTGTTGTGTTAGTGGTCCGTTAGATCGGTATGACTATCTGTTATATCCATGCGAGCATATGATATTTATGTGCACATGGTTGTTTGATTAGTATGGGGGTTGGGTTAAAGTGAGTTCTGCTTTGTGCTGTAGGCCAACATACCCAGGGAGGACCAAATAAACTGCAGCCAGGAGGGCACCTTGTCAGGCCGAAGGCCTGACGAGTGGTCCGGATAGACTGAAGGCCCGGAGAGGGCGGCCAAGACGTGCCGAGGCTCGGAGAGTGGGCCAGATAGACTGAAGGCCCGATGAGAGCAGTCCAATCATACTGTAGACTTAGAGGGTGGACCGGGTGGACTGAAGGCCCGATGTGGGCGGAACAGTCACACTGTAGACTCATGATGCATGGTTGTTCTGTTACTTATATGTTTCTAGGATATGGTTATCTATATGGCGTTGGTATTTTGGGGGTAACTCACTAAGCTTTCGGGCTTACAGTTTCAGTTTATTGTTTCAGGTTCAGTGGATAGCCGCGGGAAGGCGAAGGCGTGACTGTACACTTCCTCGATTGATGATTATGATTTATGGGAACTCTGATGTTTAAACTATTTTGAAAACAAATTGTAATATTTGAATGATTTTAAATGATTTAAAAAGTTATAAATTGGCTCGAATTTTATGGATGTTACATAAAAGGGTTTTCTTTTTAATCTTGTTAAGATCTATTCAAAGGTTGAGTTTATGATTTGGAATATGGTTAAGATATATTCAAAGATTCTATTTTGGATCTTTCGAATTATGTTCCTTAACTTGTTTTACAAACAATGGCTTTATAAAACACTAAATCGCTTTCATCTTTAGCGTTGTGTTGTTTCTGTTAGTATTCTTTATGGTTTTTTGTTATATAAGATTCTCTTTAATTTCGGTTGAATAGTTTTGATAGCTCGAGTTTTGTTGGTAAGGAAACCCTAACTGTAAAGTCTAATACATCTTCTTTCTTGATAGTCTAGTACATCTTCTTGTGGATCTGCTTATTATCTATATATATTTTTTTATAGAAGATTTCTCCTTTACAGAAACCCTAACATCCTTTTCTGGGGTAATCTAGTATAGATATGTCTTCATTCTTGATAGATCTAACACATCTTAATTTATTTAGATCTATTTGTAGTCTTTATACCTTCATTGATCGGAGCATTTTTTGGTTCATAGAAACCCTAACATCCTATTTTGGGATTTTAAGCTTTAGATATTTTTCTCTCCTTTATAGATGTAACAAATCCTGTTTTAGATATGTTTTTTGGTTATTCATAGAAACCCTAACTTCAGTTTCGACTTTTTCTATGATATTCTTCATGTCTATTGTCAGATCTTGCAGCTACCCTGCTACAACTGCTTCCTAATATTTGTTTATGTTGGTTCTACAATTGATTTGGAGTGTGTTATAGGTTTGTGAGAGTTATCTACGCTTTTTCAGCAGCTTGGTAGCTTTCATTCTTCCCTAAAAGTTAGAATACCTCTCTGGACCTGGCGATTGCATTGTAAGTTCTCTTGACTATCTCATGTTGTAGCAAAGTTGTCGTCTAAGTATGTGTTGTCATGTCACTCCGTTGGGGTATAGTGGAAGAAACCTCTATTGGTTGTTGGTATTGCATTTTGGTCTTTATTTTTGTCTCTGTGCTTGATGTGAACTAGAAATAAATTATAAGCTATGTATTTGTGTAATCATTAACTGCTACACAGGCCTCATACCAGTCATTATTGGTTTAGCGTCTTGGATAATATATAGCATGTCAAATACAAATAACATTTCATACATAAATAAGACAATCCAATGAATAATTTATAGCATGTCAAATACAAATAATCATTCAAAATAGTAGATAAATGTAATACATAAGTAATGGGTCTAATATAAGCACGTTGACTACAATGGGTAAACACAGAGTTCCGACCCACCATTGTAGCCTCCAAGACCAACCTTAATTTTGCAAACTTTGTGAGCTGATTTAGCATCCTAGTATCTTATAAGCCTGAAATTTTCATGAAAACCAAGTTAACCTTTTATCTAACATAATGGTATTGAGGTGAGTTAACCTTTTATATAGATGTGTAAAATTGTAAATAATATTTTAAGTATGCGATGCAAATGAGGTGATTTGACTGGAGGCAAGTAGTAGTGGTTTTCCTATGTGGGAAAGTTGTAATGAAGAAATCAAATAGGACTAAAAGTGCAACAACTGAATCTCGTGACTAAATCTGCAAGATTTTAGGAGAGTATAGGGACAAAATCTATAATTTATTCTAAAACTAATACTATTTAATTTGATACATATTTTGATAATAGATAATTTATAATAAACTTTAATAATTATATATTATAAAGAAATTCACAAACAATAACGATTATGGTTGTTCTTTATTAAAGATCATAAAGTAAATCCTACTTATAGTTCATCTGAATTAAACATCTATAAACAAAGGAAAGAGTTTATGCCTTGTTACTGAATCCTATTGTATTCATCGGGATTTAAATTATATAAATATCAAACTTACTCACAAGTTCAAAGACGAATCATAGAATCACCAATTTTATGCTCTTAAGAACTAATGATTTGAGTTGGTAATGGCATAAGATCAAGCAGCTTCATCGGTATTTACGTCCTTTAGTGTTGCACTTCCAACCTGATCTTGGAAATGAAGATTAATCACAAATTTCTTAAGGGCAACAACGTTCTCTATGATGTAAGTGATTATGTCGACTAGTAGCAACCTCCCTTAGTTTCCTCCTCCTTCTATTGGGTAAACACCAAAGTAGCTGCAAAAAGATTGAAGACATGATGACATTTCTTCTCGTAAGTAAACACAGTTTTGCAGGACCCATTTAAGAGTTTAATATCACTGATAAGACAAAAGTTATTATCTTAGCTATCTATTTAAAAATCTCTAAACAAAGCTATATATCAACTCCAAACTAAAACACCAAACACAGACTAAGAGAATACATGCAACAAGCCATTTATCCACAATATAGTTTCTTTCATAGCATTTGTGTATTTGATATGATCGTTTTCTATTACCATAAACTATATTTCGACACAGAAACGAGAATGTCTTTCCTTATGTATAGCATACAATTTATAATTTCGTTAAAGTAACTTATTAATTCGACATAGTGTATGTACCTCAATGGTGAAAGTCTCCAAACTTGGACAATGATTCACCATGGAAGCGAATAATATTAAACCTTAAAATTGTTCTACAAAAACAAGAAAACACCCTCATAATGTTTTCATGAAAAGTTATATACTCAGCAGAGATAATCCATTCACCTTTGGCCGACATATGACGAGGGAAAAACTTGAAAGGTCCACCTTTGGCCAACGTATGATGAGGGAAAGAACTTGAAAGGTCGAAAAAGATGAAATCTGGTGGAATACATTATTATCGAACACTAAAACTCCTTGACCACTATCAAGTTCTTTAAACTATAGAAGATAAGTTTGATGTAAATCCACCATGTAGACGCATGATACAATGTAAAACGTGTAATAATAAATTGATCAAACCTAAGAAAAGTATGTTAGTTCAAAATATTTTAAGTTAAAATGTCCTCCACCAACTACAACATGTGCCAAACCTAGGAACTTCTTAGAAATTCATGGAGGATAGTTTCCCTTATGTTAAAACTCTTCCATATGAGTTTTTTTTTTAAACAAACTAACTCCATAATGGTAGATTCTATGGTTGGCCAAGTGAATATACTTATTATTCTTCTGTTTGTTAATAGTAATGGAAAGTCATGGCTTTTAGAAGGATGATGCATCTTGTGACTGTTACTCGTCAAATATAGTTCAAGTATCTAGACCTGCTTTTTTACCGCAATGTGGAGCCAAAATACGATATTTTTTTTTTTGCAAAAATTATAATCCAAATCGAAATAAATCCTTAATTCTCAAGCCATTAGGGTGTTGTGACTTCGAATGAGATTGTCCACCTGTTTGACGTAATTTGATGGCTTCTGATTCATGTTCATCTTGTCGAACGCCTAACTACCATCGAACTTCAAATGGATTAAGTTACACCACAAGAATCTCCATCTTCTAGACAAACTTCTACCGACCATGGCATCCTTTCTAGGCAAAATAGACAATATCATAAGAAGAACTTCATTGGGCATTTGGCTGACAAAATCCCTTGATTTTGAAACTAGGATGCTATAAATAACAAATGAATGGATGAACTTCATTTGACATTTTGTTGAAGAAAACTTCATTGTATATTGATGGAATTTCTATTATAGGGTTGATTGAGAAGATGCAAAGATGTAATAAGAAAAAAAAAACTAGGATGCTACAATATACAAATAAGTGGAGGTATCTTTCATTTTCTTGAATTTAATTACCTTGATAAACATATAAATATTATTTTGCCAAGTTTTGAACTGTAATGCCATCATATTGTTGTTCATAATGACATTGTAGTTCAGCATGTTGCAAATAAATATATGTTTATATGTACTTACAGAAATAAATGCAAGAAATAACAAAATAGTTCCATTCATATATCAATTACAACATCCTAGTTTCATTTTTGTTCTTATTACATGATTTCATCTTTCCAATCTACCCCCATTATAGAAATGTTATCGAAATGCAAAGAAGTTTTCATCAGCATCATCAGCAAAATGCTTGATGAAGTCCGTCCATTCATTTGATTATTATAACATCCTAGTTTCAAAATCAAATGAATTCATCAACAAAATACCAGATAAAGTTCTTCTTATCAAATTGACTCTTTTCATAGAAAGGATGTTATGGTCTGCAGAAGTCTGTCTAGAAGTTGGAAGTTCTTGTGGTGTAACTTAATCCAATTAAAGTTTGATGGTAGTAAAGATTGAACAAGATAAATAGAATCATAACTGATCCAGTTATCCTAAATAGGTGGAAAATTTCGTTCACAATCATAAATCTATGATGGTTCAAGAATTCATAAGTCATTTCAATTTGGATTATAAGTATGAAAATATCGATTATTGACTCTACTTTACGGTAAATAAGTATATTGAGATATTTGAACCGGATTTGATAAGAAACAGTAGCAAGATGTGTCATCCTTTCAAAAAATCTATAGATTTTGTGTTACTACAAACAAATAGAAGAATAGTAAGTATGTTAAGTTGGGCAACCACATAATCTACCATTATGGAGTTATTTTATTTTAAAGAACTCGTGTTCAAGAGTTTTAACACGTGAGGGAAACTATCATGCACGAATTTGTAAGAATTCCTTAGGTTTGGCAAATGTTGTAGTTGGTGGAGGACCTCTTAACATAAAACATTTTGAATGAGCATACTATTCTTAGGTGCGATAAATATATTTTTCACATGTTTGACTTTGTATCATTAGTGTACAAGGGTCCATCAATGGATTTATGGATAGCTGATCTTGCAAAGTTTAAAGAACTTGATATTGGTCAATGAGTTTTATGGTTACAAAGTAATGTATTCCACGAAATTACATCTTGTGTTTCGACCATTCTTTAGGTCAATCTATTACATACAAAGGTTGTTGGATTATCTGTTTGTGTATATATAACCTTTTATGTAAACATTCTGAGGGCGTTTTTTAAGAAACATGAAGGGTTAATGTTATTCTCTTCCATAGTGAATACACGTCCCGGAGACTTTCATGATTAAGGTACATAGGCTATGTCCAATTAACAAGTTACTCTAACCAAATTATAACTTGTATACGATAAATATGGAAAGACATTCTCGTTTAGTTGTCTAAATATTTTAATAACAATAGAAAACAATCATATCGAATACACAAATGGTATAAAAGAATTAACATTATGGATAAATGGTATAAAAGAAACAACATTACATTATGTTCGGTTCACACATGATTATGTCATGTAAGATTCACAAGTGGTTATTTTATGTAAAATTTACTTGTGATTAGTTTATATAAAATTCACATATGATTATATCATGTGAGATTTACGTCTAATTATATCAAGTAAAAATCATACATGATTATATCATTAAGATTCAGATTTAAATACACATTGAATAACATATAAGATTCACATGTGATTATATCATATTAGATTCACACGTGATTATTTTATGTAAAATTTAGATATGATTATATCATGTGAGATTAATATGAGATTATGTCATGAAATATTCACATGTGATTATATTATGTAAACATCACATGTGATTATATCATTTAAGATTATATACATCTTCAATAACATATAATAATCACATGTGAATATATGTTTATATCATATTAGATTCATATGTGATTAGTTCATATAAAATTCACATGCGATTTTATCATGTCAGATTCATATGGAATACACGTGTGATTATATCAAGTAAAAATCATATTTTATTATATAATGTAAGATTTATATAAGAATATAATTTGAATATATATTGAATAAGATATATGACATATCAATATAACTTGAATGTCACATGTGATTATACCATGTAAACATAATATACATGCATTTTTCACATTTGAGTAACATATTAAAGTAAAATTAACATGTGAATATATCATGCAATATGAATATATGAATATATCATTTAATATTTATATATGAATATACCATGCAATATTTAAATATGATTATACCAACAACCTCACCCACTAGCAAACACCACCCACCATCCGTAATGCATATCCCACACCATACCACCCCACCCATCACCAACCACCAACCTACCCACTAGCCACCACTTGCTACCTACCAAGCACCACCAACAAACTCACCTACCAAACCACCACCCATCACCCAACACCTACACCACACGACCTCACCCACCCTACCACATATCACCTACCACCAACAACCACACATCATTCTTTATTCTCAAACACCCACGATAATCACCACCACCAACCCTACCAACCACCCATACCATCCTGACCTAATTACTACACATAACCAGCATCCACTACTTACCACAACCACCCACCATCTGCCACCTCCTATTACCCCCTGTATCATCACTAAATGATATACTCATATGTTATATATTTGTATAAATGTACCATATGATATATCCATCTAAATGTATCATATGATATATCCATATGAATATATCATATGGTATATTTATGTGGTATATAAATATGAATATACCATGTAATATTTACATGTAAATATATATTACACAATATCAGTGTATGAATAAATCATTACCTCTACAAAATAATATTATACATAATATTCACATGTGAATATACCACATAATATATATATATATATATATATATATATATATATATATATATATATATATATATATGTGTGTGTATATATATATACACACACACACACATTTATATATATATATATATATATATATATATATATATATATATATATCTTATAAACATAACGTACATATAATATTCGCATGTGATTATATCATGTGAAATCCATTTATGGTTATATTACGTGAAATTCACACATGATTCTATCATGTTAAATTCACATATTTTTATTATATCATGTAAGATTCACATGTGAATATTCCTTGAATAACACATGTGGTTATATAATGTATGATTCACATGTGAATATAACTTGGATCACTACTAGAAAATATGCAAAAGTGTGTCCCAAAAATATTGTCATCTCCCACAATTTGAAGGATTAAGGACATACATTTTTGCATGTACTTTTGAATAATATTTAATTTGATGCATATTTTTGATCACGATCAACAACTATCAATCTTGTTTGGAAATATTCTATAATTTATTCAAAGAATAATATTTAATTTGATGCATATTTTGATAAAAGATAATTTATAACATACATCAATAATTACATATTCTAAACAAATTTTCAACCAGATCATTAAGTATTTCCTACATATAGTTCATGAGAATTAAACATCTATAAACCGAGTAAAGCGGATATGCCTTGTTCCTGAATCCTGTTGTGTTGTAGTAATCTGGATTTAAATTATATAAATACAATTTTACTCACAAGTTCAAAGACGAATTATAGAATCACCAATTTTATGCCCTGAAGATCTATTGATTTAAGTTGGTAATGGCATAAGATAGATCAGCTTCATCAGTCTTTAAATCCTTTAGTTTTGCACTTCAACCCTTACATTGACAATGAAGATCGATCACAAATTTCTTAAGTGCAACAGAATTCTCTATGATGTGAGTGGTTAAGGCGACAAGTAGAAACCTGCGTTACTTTCCTCCTCCTTCTGATGGGTGAATACCAATGTAGCTGCAAAACGATTGATGAAATGATGACATTTTATCTCTTAAGTAAACATAGTTTTACGTGACCCTTTTAAGAGTGTAATACCTCTGATAGACAAAAAAAATATTATCCTAGTTATCTATTTAACTATCTCTAAACAAAAGCTATATGTCATCTCCAAACTAAAGCATAGACTAAAAGAATGCAAACAACAACTCATTTATCCACAATATTGTTTATTTCTGATCATTTGTGTGTTTGATATGACCACTTTCTATTAATAAAAAATATATTTCAACAAGAAAACGTGAATGTCCTCCCTTATTTACCGCATACAAATTATAATTTGGTTAAAGTAACTTGTTAATTTGACAGTGTATGTACCTCAATGGTGAAAGTCTACTAACTTTGACATGCATTCACCATGGAAGCAAATAATATTACCGCTTAAAATGTTTCTGCTTAAACAAGAAAACACCCTCATAATGTTTCAACAAAGGTGATATACTCATCAGAGATAATCCACTAACCTTTGGACGAAATATGATTAGGGAAAGAACTTTAATGGTCAAAACACAAGATAAAATTGGGCGGATTACATTATTTTTGAACACTGAAACTCCTTGACCAATATCAATTTCTTTAAACTCACAGCGATCCACCTACACCTAGGGAGACATCACGAACAGTTTTGTCAAACAATATGGAAGCAATATTGATATATCTCATAATGGGAGGTTCATCAGCAAATCAACATACATTGTACAAGATCATATTCATCTAATCTAAAAAAGAAAAAAGGAGAAAAGGAATAGGTTTGAAATAAAATTTGTAATGAAAAAGAAACTGGGAAAACCCATAATCTAACTTCTGTTGCTCTTCAATAGACCATTCAACAGCCAAGCCTGCATCAATTTTCAACCCTGGAATGGATTCAACAAGAACATAACCACATGAATTCTGATTTCCAGCATGTGTTAACCATGAACTTTTGTTTGATATATCACAATTTGAAAACCATGTACCAGGTGTAGATGTACTATTTTTTGTTAGATAGTCATCACCAATCATCATCATCTCCGATATGTTGTCTACTGAACTTATTTGGAAGGATATGACATGTGGATTTGACAAGAGCTTAAGGTTCAATCATGGTGAAAACTAGTATCCATGGTGCAATACCACTAACCGGTTGATATTACCAATATTTTCTTGCAAAAACACCCGAGATCAAGGCCAAAGATGAGTGTGATCCAGATGATTGAGGTTAATTGCATGGAACTTCTTACGGGTATCTCAATGGATGAAAAGACTCAAGAGTACATGAGACACGAAGGAGAGCGAGTTTCCATTTATATAGACATCAAAACACTAGTTATTCATGAAGATTTCCATGTAACATTATTTCATACGTGTTCTAAACATAAGAAATCAATGTTTCCGAAAATGATTGTGTCTCCTTCTATATTCAACACTTTCAAAAACTCGAGGTATTTGATTGATTTGTCTAGGCCGGAAGAACAGCCGGTATAATCCAACTTTTGAGGTGGAGTACTTCTCAGCCGCTGCCAGTGGATGGCAAGGCGTCAATTGAAGGTTTTTGAGATGAAGGAGAAATGAACCAAGAATGTACGCCACCACCAGCGGCTTGTGTCCACAGTGGCAGAGGCAATACGGGGCAGCTGGTGGGTGTTCTGCCCCTTACACCCCGCTCCCGAGTTGTAGCAAAGAAAAGAAGAGAAGAGAAAGGAAAGCAAGGAGAGAAAAGAAGAAAAAAAAAAGGAAAAGAAATTTGTCGTGCTCCGAGTTGGAGAGAAATTGAAGCCCATTCAAATTTGATTGGTTGGTTCTATTTAGCCCACGGCCCCTGTTATATCATTTAATTAGGGTTAATTCAACTTAATGGAAATCAATCCAAGGGTAGTTAATTCAAGAAGAAGAGTTGATTTACACTCGCTGCTATGCATTGTCATCGTCTCTACCTCTTCCTTTCCTGGTGGCACCCACAGGGGCGGAACATGACAATTATGACTAGGGGCCGAAACAAAAATATCAAAAGAAATTTATATAAACAATTTTTTGTACCGGTTTCAAACCGGTCAACAATATATTTTTTATTTATGTTGACACAGAATAATACATAACAATATTAACTAACAAAAGTTTTGAATCGTTATATTCTAAATGTATATTTATAATGTCATATCAAATTGTTTTATTTATTTGTTTTTGTACCTTGACAACTGGTTTTGACGATAAAAAGAAAACACAATTGGTAAAACAACATATCTTTATATATGCACATTATGACTTTATTCGTTTCACTTTCTAACCAATAAATTATATTTAGTGATTTTTTATTGTTTACAGAAATCTTATATACACTTGATATTCACTAGAATGAAAAATAAGAGTTGATTTTTTATAATAAAGTAATACATGCCTCTTTAAGTGTTTTGCAACTTTAACTCTAGACTTTTGTATTTAAGTGTTTTGGAGCTTTAAATCTAGACTTTTGTAGTCTTTTAAAGCCTTCAAGTTTAGTCTTTTAATATAGATATATGAGATATAATCACTATTACAATCTTATTTATTAACTGTGAGATGAAGAAAGATATTAAGAAGGAAGAGATAACTTACAACTTTTGATAGAGAGGAGATGAGAGAGAAATTAAAGTGGCAACAAACATAGATTCAAAATTAGTAATCTAGTGAAAACTAGATGAGAGAAAGCTCACGAAGAAAGAAATCAATCTGGCAACCAACCGATGGAGAGGAATCAAAGAGAGCGGATGGAGCAAGGTCAAGAGATTAACTTTCCGATGACTACCTTATTCTTCGGGTAGGTTTCAGAAATTCTTTTCCGACGGTACCAATTATTTTTTTAGGGTTTACTGATTTATTTAAACTCAAAGCTTGAGTTAATTGTAACTAGATATGATTATCATTTTTTGTAGAGTTTAACATTTACATAGTTGAAAGAATGATAGTTTTGATTTGTTAGTGATTTTCCGATATATTTGTAATTTTGTTAATGAGCTATATAGTCTTTTAATTTCGTTGATAATTTTCCAAAAAATTAACTTTTATATATATATATATATATATATATATATATATATATATATATATATATATATATATATATATATATATATATATATATATATGCATGTAAAGCTTAAAATCAAGGAGGCCATTAGTCATTTTAAAGAATTTTTATTATTAAATAACCATATATGTAACTGCTCTAACCTTTAAAACCAGGGCATCCGCCACTAGCCACCCTATACCTTATAAGCCAATCCCTAGAAAGAAACCTTCTCCAAATCTCTATTTTATTATTTGTTTATCTTTTTGTTCTCATATTACTTTCATGCAGAGGTCTACTGTCGATAGTATATTTATTTTCCATCAAGCCATAAATTGGTTTTGCCTTAGGTCATCCTTATTAGTACGATGCCACTAATCTTTTAAATAGGCTTGACCCTGAGGGTGCAAGGCATGCAACCGCACAGGGCCGAAATTTCAAAAAATATCTAAATAAATAGTTGATATATATTATCTTATTCTACATTAAGCATAAAAATTGATTTCGTTCAGTTGGTAGAAGACTTCATCCGCCGCATCCATTCACAGATCAGCGTGGGTTCGAGTCTGTTGGATTAGTGTCTAAGTCCATAACTATTTTGGTATGTACTTGACCCGATGGTGCATGGTCCTTTTGGGCTGCCTTCACCAAAGCAACTTGATAGGATGAATTATGGAGAGAAATGATTAAATATGATTTATTAATATATTATGATAATAATATATTAAAGGAGAAATCAAATTGTTTAATTAATATTAGTCAATAATTAATTGGTGATTAGTTTTGTGACTAGAAGAGATTAATTAAACTTAAGGGACTAGAATTGTAATTATAAGATAATTGCAATTTGGGCCATGGATTGCCTTATATTAAGGAGTGGACGAATTCCATGGGGAAACCCATGAGGAAATCGTCCAAGGCCTTAAGGAAAGGAATCTATGGGTTGCTTAGGGCTTAAGCATCCAATTTAGGGTTTCCTTGTTAAGATAACCCTAATAGCCTCCTATATATATAGATCCCTTATGACCCAAAAATGTGGCTAAGCATCCTTCTAGGGTTTCACACATTTTAGGGCAGCCTCCTTCCTCTCTCCTCTTCATCCTCTTGCTCTTGGTGTTTGTGAACCATTAGAGGAGTGACATTTGAGACTCTAAGCTTTCTAAAGTCAATAGAAGAAGGATTTGGGATTGTTATTGCTACATAACAATCAAGGTAATATCTTAAACCCATTCTTATGTTAATATGATTACTTGTATGCTAGAATTAGGGTTTATAGTCTTGGATAACTTGCATGTACAATAGAGAAACCTAGATCCAAGCATTAGGGTTTGTATGAGCACATAGGATGTTCTTAGGACCAAAACCCATCAGTGGTATCAGAGTCTAGATTAGTTTCTATTGTATTGATGCCTTGTATGTTGAAAAAATTCGTTTTTTGTGGTTTTGCTTGCTGAACTCGCCGAGTTTCTAGATGAACTCGCCGAGTCCATGCTGAACTCGACGAGTCCATGCCTGACTCAACGAGTCGGCCGGTCAGAATGAGGGAAAACCGGGATTTCTTGCTGTTTTTGCTTAAGGATACTTGCCTTATCATATTAGATCAATATAAATCCGATTTTTTTATATATATGACTATATTCTTGATCTAATTGAAGATATTTATCAATTAATAAAATATTTGTTTCCTTATGTGATAATTTATTAATTATTTTGATTAAATTGGTAAATTGTTTTGCAAGAAATCATTAAATAAATCAAATATGGATAATTATATGATTAAATGTTAATTTAGATTATTTGTTATTTGATCCTTATGTTATGAAATGTTTCATATTTTCCCCTTTAGGTTTTATAGTTTAAATTTGACCTGAAAAGTTTTTGTTGTTTTGAAATTTAAATAGTTGAAACCCTAATGTTTTGAAAAAGGTTTCAAAACTTGCCCTCAAGTTTTGGAATTTAAATTTTGATGTATATTTAAATTCTAAACCCTTATATTTTGAAATGTTTCAAAACTTGCCCTCAAGTTTTGGAATTTAAAAGTTGATTAAAGGTTTAATTTAGGAATGTTAAATTCTAAAACCATAGTATTGTTTTTGAAAAAGTTCAAATGACACCCTTATGGTTTTATTAATTAATTAAGGTGTATAATTAAAAGAGGCTTAATAAATCCATAAAGTTTTGGTTTACAATTTATTTGAATTAAAAGTATAATTGTTAAATTTGACCACGTAATATTTTAAAAGTGTAAAATACACCATATACTATATATAACATTAAAAGTCTAACATTATATATATATATATATATATATATATATATATATATATATATATATATATATATGAGTAAAAGTCAGTCTTACCGTTAGTAGGCCTCATTCACAAAGCTGGTCTATAAGGGGTGTTTAAGGAAATTGTCTATAAAATGGCGATTGAATGGGTATCCACTCTTACCTACCGCACTCATGACTAGTGGAGGGTCGTTAGCCGAACGGGTAGGATAGGACGAAACCTTCCATTATAAGTATAGTGAAGTATAAAAGTAACTAAATGTTTTTCAAATTCCCAATCTTACTTACTTAGGCAAAGTGAATTGATGCAATTCCATGAAATTACACTTTGTGCCCTTGCGAAGACATTAGTGGAGCGTGTGTGGTTTACCGGCACACTAAATGGTTCTAAGCAAAGGTAGCAAAGGGTGACTCAATGTTTGTCATAGTTCGGTGGAGCGTGTGTGGTTTACCGGCACATCGAATAGGTGACTGTAACATGTGGGGGCACCATGTAGTTTGCATGGTTATTCACACCCGCTTTGTGATCCTCGGCATCCCAGTCACAAACAAGAGGGGCATATCGAGATTTAAACATACCATTGAAATGTTCAATGAATCTCAAAGGATCTAGGAGTTTTCATAGATCTAAAACTTAAATTTCCTTTTCGTTTTTCATGGTGGAAATTAGTGAATCCTCATTCACTTACCTTCAAAAATTCTGCAACTAGATTACGACATCCCTTTTCTAGGTTGTAGCGTATTGTGTTGGGTCCTAGCCTTAGTATCTCATTTGGGTGATTTACTAAGGACTCAATCAATCAACTAACTTGAATTCATTTTCTCCCGTTTTGTAGATGTCAGAGTTCGACAACTATGGTCTTTCCAAATCCCGTGGAACAAGCATTCCACATGAAGATGGTATTCCACGATTCGATCGAGGAACAAGAAATCATGCTTCACTTCCTCCACCTCCTCCAATTGTTCTCCCTAACCCACAAGTTTGAAGGCTTGAAAATTTCAAACTCACTCAATCCCTTTTGGCAAGTAAACATAAAGAAGGAAAGTCGGTGTGTGCACACGTCCTAGGGATGAAGTCACACATTGATAGGTTAAGAATGTTGGGATCCGTTGTCTGTGAGGAAATGGCTGTTGATTGGGTTCTTCAGTCACTTCCTAACTCATATAGTGAGTTCGTAAGAGAGTACTATATGATGAACCGCGACGTGACCCTTATAGATCTCACCTATATGCTTATTGCTGCTGAATCAGCAATGGTTTGGCGCAATAGAAAAGCAAAGTTGATTGGTGAATCTACCTTCAAGACCTCTATGGATATAGACAATGGCAACAAAAGACATGCTATGATCGAAAAGTTTGATCATAAGAGAAAGGCAATGTCTGAAGTAGTTCCATGTGCTGTTCCAAAGGAGTCGATTTGCTTTTATTGCCAAGAGAAGGGGCATTGGAGACGAAGCTGCCCTATTTACCTAAGAGATCTAAGAGATGGGAGAGTCAAAACGTATGGCTCTGCTTTAGGTAAAATCCATTGACTAACTCTTTTAAGCTTCTATTCTAGATTCTTAAGCTTCTATTCTAGAGAAGCAAAGTTAATTGGTGAATCTGCCTTCAAGACCTCTATGGATATAGACAATGGCAACGAAAGACATGCTATGATCGAAAAGTTTGATCATAAGAGAAAGGCAATGTGTAACACCGTGAATTTCAAAATAATTTTTCGCATATAATAAGAACATTTTCATTTAATTTTCATAAAAACATCAATGTTTTAAGACTCCAATCCATATCATACAAAAATCCCAAGATCACATATCATAAAAATCTCATGCGTGTGTACAGATCAAGCCGGCGCCTTCCCATGGTCATCACTAGTACCCGAAACAAACAACACTAACACTGTAAGCACAAAGTTTAGTGAGTTCCCCAAAATACCACACATAACACATATTAGCCACTCGAGGCTATAACTCTGTGGGTCCGTAGACCCTACTCTGTGAACCCACTGGTTCTAACTCTGGGAACCTTCCGGTTCCAACTCTATAAACATGCACATCATAAATCACATAGAAATAATGCAGTACAACACATAACATACATATAGCATACACATACTCTGTCACATAACTCTGATTACCTACTCAAGGTAAAGTATAGTGAGAAGACTCACCTCGCGTATCTCAATAGCTCGCAAATCCTTGAAATCACTAGTGCTCGATCTCCCGAGCTAAAGTCCTCCTATAACACAATACATCTCTAATTAACACTTTCCCAACTAAGGTTGACTAACCCTATCAAGTCAACGCCGGTCAACTTTGGTCAACGGTCAACGGTCAACTTTGACCGGACTCGGCGAGTGCACTAGAGCGACTCGGCGAGTCTATACGTGTTCACTGACTCCCTAGGATCCTCTTTTGACACGTCGAGTACTTCCCTGACTCGACGAGTTCCACCTGGCATGAATCGCGCGGCCACCACGACTCAACTCGCCGAGTCTCAAGAACAACTCGGCGAGTTCTAGCTCGACTCAGTCCACCTGCCACTCTCTCTAACTCTCCCTGACTCACTGAGTCCACCCTTAACTCGGCAAGACCACTCGCTGAGTGGTTAAGGACAAACTTCATGCTACTGGCCGAGTCTGTTCTTCGGACACGGCGAGTCCATGCCATGCACCAACTCAATCTCGCTTCTGAGGTCAGATCCGCTCCAACAACTCATAGATCTGGCCCTCCCAAGCACATTCATCACGTAAAGTTCATGTCTTGGCGCTCATAACACACCTAATGACTCATAAATGGTGTTTTGACCTCAAGCACAAAGACCCCAATCCAAAACCTCCATGGATTCATAAAAAGCTTGGACAAAGGGACATTCTAGACCTCTAAGGGTCCAGATCCAGAACCTAACTCGCTTAAGGGACCAAGGAAGCACTAGATCTAGCCACAAAAGGGCTCAATAAGCCCTAAATCAACATGAACGTTGTGACAACCCGAAATTTCCATTTGTACGAACAGTATCTATTCAATAGAAGCCAATCCAATTTCAGTGATTTTCAGACTTTTCCGAATAAGTTTGTGTACATTAGGGTTTACACTTTAGGAGATATCAGGAGAGTGGATGCTCCTGGATTTGTGAAATTTGAACATTTCAAGTTTCATAATGTTACAGTCCAAGTTCGAGAATAAAAATATTTTCTGTCAAAATATTTCAGGACTATAAATAGTTTTCTGAATTAAATTAATTCATTATTCACAATTCCAACTAGAGAAGAGCCATTTTCTCTCTGACAGATCTTTGGGTTTTTATCCCAGATTGTGAGTAACTCTTTCTAGTAGTGTTAGAATACATATTAGATGCTTATAACATGATTTAGTTGGCTAAATCATTAGATCTAGGAGTTTACTCCCCAAGGTGTTCTTGGGCGGTAAACTCCCGAAACGAAGCCAAAACCGACACTTGTGCTATGATAAAGCCTTAGACCATTATGTATGCATGTTAGGGACAAGAAAACACACACAAATCCACCCAAGATTGGGAGTTTACGGCCCAGAACTCTCATAGGCCGTAAACTCCATTTCCTAACACTAAAAGGTGTTTTGAGGACACTAGGACTTTAAGGCTTGCATCTAGGCTATTTTCCCAAGTAGTTTAAGGTCTTAAACACATCAAATGACACAAATGAAAGTGAGTTTACGACCCAAGTGAAGCTTAGGCCGTAAACTCCATATAAATGGACATAAATGGTGTTTTCATGACACCTAAAGCCCTTGACCTTTACAAGAAATTGTACCCACTTAATGGAAGGACCAAACCACACCAAAATCACTTAACCAAGTGAGTTTACGGCCAAGACATGGTTCTTGGGCCGTAAACTCCTAAAAAGGGCACTAAGGTGTGCCTAATGCCTTCATATGCTAGGAATAAAAGTCTAGAACATATCCCACAAGTGCAAGAGGCTTGAAAGCAACAAAGGAAACACCCCAAGGGAGTTTACGACCATAAACTCCAAGGGGAAATGTCCTTGAGGCCGTAAACTCCTATTTGGAGTACTTCTAGACCTTAAACCCTTCCAAGGAATTAGCCACTAAGTTAGAATAATTCTAGAAAGCATTTGGGACTTCAAAACACACCAAACACACATGTTTGGGAGTTTACGGCCCTAAACTCAAGAGTTTACAACCGTAAACTCCATGTGTGATGGTTTAAGGAGAGTAAACTCTCATGTAGGGTCCTTTGGAAACCCTAAACTCAAGTACCCTGTCCCACAATAGCTTAGATAAAGTCCTTACGGCTTAAAACACTTATATAAAGTGTTATCTATGTCTAGGATGTCTTAAACATTATCAATTAGTCTTTTGAGTCTAAATTGAGTGCATATATGTGTGATTATATGTTCATTAGGATCATAGTGTGTGCATAAGTCCTCGCTTGACACCTAGCCATCCTATACCGTTCAGATCATTCCAATCACCAACTACAGGTGAGTTCATACCCCTAATCAATGTTTTAAATGATTTTAAATGCTTTAATGGGGGGGGGGGGGGAATACAAGTAGAAACAAACATGTTATTAAATCATTGATATGTATTTTATAACTGTGTTTGTCAGTTAACAGATTTCACATGCTACAACATGTGATGCATGAAATGGTTTTACATCTTAAAAGCACATTGTTACCAAATGTTTTACCTTTGAAATGTTTATTCAAATGACATCAAGTCATTGTTAATTATTGTTCAAAACCCATAAGATGTCTTACAAAACCATTTTACATTCTTGAACTAAACTATGCATATACACTTATATTCTTATATATGTATTGATGTTATAGTTTGCACCTTGCATTTAGTTTCTCACACCCTTGAGAAGTAAGAGTGTGTAAACTTACATGATCAACTAGTGATATTACAGTAGATTATCATAGGGATAATGGGAAGATATCAAACATTACTTCTATTACAAGGAGTCACACAAGAGTCAGTTCATTCATGAGTCTATACTAGTACATTACCTGATACATGAGTACTTACAGATGTTTACTTGATACATGAATATGTTTACATATACTTACCGGTTACATGGACACACATACATGAATACCATACAGGAACACTTTTACATAGGTGCATTATCCTGTATTCACTTACCTGGATACTTGTACTTAGGACTATGAGGACGATTTAGTAGTACTTACTGTGTAAATTGTCTTTCCTATCCCGGTTCAATGGGATAACTAGACGGGACTTACCATTCTGAACCCCACTGTTTAGCACCAGTTGTCGATGACCATCTACGGAGGTCTAAGGTTACTACTTATATTAGGAAATCGATTTGGGACTAACCCTTCCACCCACCTGCTGCTGCTACAGAGGACAATTGGACAATCTTTGGATGTTCATTAGGTTATACATTTCGCTTAATGCGATGTTGTGTTGGTCCTAGTACCCAGTGACAACACTTACAATATTACATTTTTCCTATTTACTTTATTTTGTGATACATTCACATAAACGATGAGTTAGACTAAGCACTTTTAGCACTAGTCAACACAAAGGAAAAACTATCATTTTACAAACAGAACATTCGGGTCTTGGTAGAAGACTACACTTCATACATACAGAACATTCGGGTCTTGGTAGAAGACTACATTTCATACTTATAGAAAATAAGGGTTTTTCTAGGGATTTCATACTTACCTCAACATTTTCATTTAACGATTTACATTACCTTCATAACAGATTTTCACAAACGAGGCAAAGACATTTATATACTTATGAATTCACCAGCTTTAAAGCTGATACTCGCTTTCAAAATAACTTGTATTCTCAGGTCATCAGTAGACAGGTACGGAGGCCAGGTTTTGAGAAGACGGAGCAGACAAGTCTCGTCTTTTATTTTGATTGTATATTTTTGGTGTCTTACTACAATGAAAGAGCACACATGTATTAAAACTTTACTTATAATGCAATGGATGATGTTGTTGCTTGTTTATTATATTACACTGTTGTGATACTGTACATGACGTCCTCCACCCCTGAACGTTTCCGCCGTTCGTGGTTTTGGGGTGTGACAAACGTCACCATAACAGAGAATGGTTTGAAAATAGTACCTCAAACGTGATGTTCTGAACCTCAGATCTTCAGGAAGTTGATCCTCTTGTTTCCCCTTGGCTATTGCTTCCTTTCCCTTGCTAGATAACACCTCCAAGGTCAATAATGACTCCTTAACTTACTCCAAACGCTCAAGCTCACTAGGGTTTCACTCTGGGGACTGGTGAGCACAAATGACGGCCATAAGGCCCTTTAAATAGGCCCCAAACCCGAGAAATTAGGGTTTCATTAAACAGCTCGGACTTGCCGAGTCCATTCCTTGGACTCGCTGAGTCCAGGCGCGAACCCACGTCCAAATTCGCGATCATACTTGGCGAGTCTAGGCTCCAACTCGCCGAGTCTCTTTACAATTAACAAAAATAAATAAATGAATAATACCTGGGTATCCGGGCTGTTACACAATGTCTGAAGTAGTTCGATGTCATGTTCCAAAAGAGTCAATTTGCTTTTATTGCCAAGAGAAAAAGGCATTGGAGACGAAGCTACCCCATTTACCTAAGAGATCTATGAGATGGGAAAGTCAAAACGTATGGCTCTAATATAGGTAAAATCCAATAACTAACTCTTTTAAGCTTCTATTCTAGATTCTTAATACATAATGTGATAAGATTACAATTGATGTTTTGTAGGATCGAAGAAAAGAAAGGAAGCTTAAGGGAAGAAGTGAGCAGAATCTAACCGTGAAGGAATGGATTTCGATCCCATTTCTCAAAGATTAGATTGTTGAGCTACTACTTAGAGTTAGAATAAGATTGCTAAGAAAGATGTACTAGCATAGTTTTTCAATGAATTGCATTGTAAGGACAAATTTTTCCGCAATAAAATAAATTTTGATTATTTATTTATCGTTGCAATGGCATGCATGAAAATTGATGTTTGAAGGTTTCTAATATTAGCAATAATGGATTTGATTCTTAATTATGTTGTTTGTGGAAATGTCGAGAATTTACCAAATAGGGAGAGTTTCTCATTGCCCAAGTTCCAATTGGACAGAAACTTGGAATCATGCAACTTGGTTGCACGATGAATGAGAAATTTCATATTTGGAAATTAGACTAATTCATTGACAAAGTGTCAAGTGAAGGACTAGGAGATCGAATACACAAAGTTGCGTGTTGATCAAGTCCACCATAAGAGTAACAAAGATATTCGTCATGATTTACTAAAGGTTTAGTAAATATGATTATACTTATAAGATTAAGTGTAATTCTGAATTAAGTAAAAAAAGGTTTAAATCAATAGCAGAACGAATAAAAAGAATCAAGTAGGCAGAAAGATAAAAGTTTCTCCATTCTAAGAAGAAGGGAGAGTACCTTTTATGCTCTATGATAGGTCTTAATGATGAAGAACCATATCTCAATTAATCCTCTAAGAGAGTCTTAGTACAATTGCATGTCTAAGAAGAGGATTCAAGAATTAATTGAAGAAATGGTTGAATCAAGAAGTCAATCATACTTCATTCCAAAACAAGTCTTAGAGTTAAGATTATGACATTGAGTGAAAAGTATTAAGAAGGTTTATAACATTCATCAAATGTGGAAAGTTGTGATGTCTTGGATAAGACAGAGACCAACAATGACCAATGTATGAAGTGTTTTGATAAAAACTACACTAACTCTTGAATATTTGGTTGTCAAGATGTAACACCAAGAATTTAAAAACAATTTTTCGCATTTTATAAAGGCAAAATTCATTTAATATTCATAAAAACATCATTGTTTGTAATTCATTTCATAACATATAAAAACCCCAAGATCACATAATATAAAATCCCGCGTGTGTGCACTGATCAGGCCGGCGCCTTCCCGCGATCCTCACTAGTACCTGAAACAAATAACACCAACACTGTAAGCATAAAGCTTAGTGAGTTCCCCAAAATACCACATCAAACATATTAGCCACTCGAGGCTACAACTCTGTGGGTCCGTGCACCCATACTCTGTGAACCCTCAGGTTCTAACTCTGTAAACAAGCATAGCATAAATCACATAGAAGAATGCAGTGCAACACATAACATACATAGCATACAAATACTCTATCATATAACTCTGGTTACCTACTCAAGGTAAAGTATAGTGAGAAGACTCACCTCGCGTGTCTCGATATCTCACAACCCTGGGAATCCCTCGTGCCCGATTCTCCGAACTCTAATCCTCCTATAACATTATATGTCCCTAGTTAACACTTTATATCTCTAATGTTGACTATCCCTAAGAAGTCAACACAGGTCCACTCTGGTCAACGGTCAACGGTCAACTTTGACCGGACTCGGCGAGCGCTAGGGCGACTCGGCGAGTCTAGACGTCCTCACCAATTCTCTAAGATTCCCTTTCTACACGTCGAGTATCTCCCCTGACTCGACGAGTTCCTCCTGGAAGAATCGCGGGGCCACCCCGACTCAACTCGCCGAGTCTGAAGAACAACTCGGCGAGTCCCAGTTCGACTCAGACCACCTGTTAACCCTCTCTAACTCGCCCTGACTCACCGATCCAACCCATAACCCGGACAGGACCATTCTAAGGCAATCTTCAAGCTACTCGCTGAGTCTGTTCATCAGACTCGGCGAGTCCATGCCATGCAACCGCTCAAACTGCTTTCTAAGGTCAGATCTGCTCCGGCAATTCATAGGTCTGCCCTTCCTAGACTGGTTCATCACGTAAAGTCCTTATTTCGGTGCTCATAATACACCCCATGACTCATAATTGACGTTTTGACCTAAGGCATAAGGATTCCAATCCAAAACCTCCATTGATTCCCGAAAAACTCAGGCATGGGACACTCTGGACTTCCAAGGGTCCCAATATAGGGTTCCAATCGTTTGGGGGACTAAGGAAACACTCGATCTAGCCACAAAAGGGTTCAATAAACCCTAAATCCATATACACATCAACATAGAAGGGAACAACTCGAAAATATTACCTGAATAACGTTGCTCTGTGTCCCCAACCCTCAGAATATGGCTTCTCCTGTTGTTCCCTTAACCAAACCTCCTCCTCCTTGCAAAATAACACTTCCAAGATCAATAATGGTCTTCTACCTTGCTCCAGATGCTCACAATCGAATTAGGGTTTCACTCAAAGGACTAGGGTGAACAACGACGGCCATAAGGCCCTTTATATATGTCCCAAACCTGGGAAGTTAGGGTTTCGCTAAACAGCGCGGACTCGCCGAGTCCAGTCGCGAACCCGCGACCAGATCCGCAATCCTACTCGGCGAGTCTGAGCTCCAACTCGCCAAGTCCCCTCTTAAAACACCCAAAATCATAAATATAACAATACCTGGAATTCCGGGCTGTTACAACTCTCCCCCACTAGGACTAGACTTCGCCCTCGAAGTCTCACTCTGAAAATAGCTCTGGATGCTGCTCCCACATCTCACGCTCCGGCTCCCAGGTCATTTCCGATCCCTTCCGGTGCTGCCACTGAACTAACACTAGAGGTATCTCCTTATTCCTCAAAACCTTGATCTTCCGATCTCTTATGGCCACTGGTCTCTCGGCATAATTCAGGCTCGCATCCACCTGAATGTCCTCTAATGGAACTACTGCCGACTCATCGGCTATACACTTTCTCAATTGCGACACATGAAAAGTGTCGTGGATCTGTCTCAATTCCGTTGGCAACTCCAAACGGTAGGCCATCCGTCCTACCCTCGCAATCATACGAAAAGGCCCAATATACCGGGGCCCTAACTTGCCCCTCTTCCTGAATCGAATCACTCCTTTCCAAGGAGAGACCTTCAGGAGTACGAAGTCGCCGACCTGAAACTCAAGCTCGGACCGGCGTCTGTCTGCATAACTTTCCTGTCGGCTCTGGACGGTCAATAACCTCTGTCTAACCTGCTGAATCTGCTCTGTCGTCTGAAGCACGATCTCTGTACTGCCCATCACTCTCTGTCCCACCTCTCCCCAACAAATGGGGGTCCGACATCTCCTACCATACAACAGCTCAAAGGGCGGCATACCAATGCTCGAATGATGGCTGTTGTTGTAGGAAAACTCCGCCAAGGGCAAATACGCATCCCAGCTACCCCCAAAATCCAACACACACGCCCGGAGCATGTCTTCGAGCGTCTGAATCGTCCGCTCACTCTGACCGTCTGTCTGGGGATGATATGCGGTACTAAAATGCAATCTAGTACCCAACTCCTCATGAAATTTCTTCCAGAACCTGGAAGTGAAACGCACATCACGATCTGAAACAATCGAGATCGACACCCCATGCCGAGATACTACTTCTCTCACATACACCTCCGCCAATTTCTCTGCTGAAGAACTCTCACTAATGGCAAGGAAGTGAGCGCTATTCGTCAATCTGTCTACAATCACCCAAATTGCATCAACCCCTCTGGTAGTCCTTGGCAATTTGGTGATGAAATCCATAGTGATCTGTTCCCACTTCCACTCGGGAACCTCCAATGGCTACAACTTGCCATGCGGTCTCTGGTGCTCGGCCTTAACCCTACGGCAGGTCAAGCACCTCTCGACAAACCACGCGACGTCCCTCTTCATGCAGGGCCACCAATATTCTCTCCTCAAATCCAAATACATCTTTGTAGCCCCGGGATGGATCGAGAATTTCGATCGATGTGCCTCCTCCATCAAAGTAGTACGCGTACCGCCCACAAACGGTACCCAAATCCGACCCTGGAAGGTCATCAACCCTCGAACATCCGTAATGAACTCTGAAACCAAACCAACGACCCGTTCTCTCTTCTGCATCTCCGGTTTCATAGCCTCCGATTGTGCCCCATGAATGGCATCCAGTATTGGAGCTATCATGGTCAACCTCAAACATACATTTCGTAGTGGAGTGCTCTCCCCCTTACGGCTCAACGCATCTGCTACCACATTAGCTTTGCCCGGGTGGTACAGGATCTTGCAATCATAATCTTTGACCACATCCAACCACCTCCTCTGACGCATGTTTAGGTTGGGCTGGTCCATCAAGTACTTCAAACTCTTATGGTCCGTGTATATCATGCAACGAACCCCATACAAGTAATGACGCCAAATCTTGAGGGCGAACACTACCGCCCCCAGCTCTAGATCATGCGTGGGATATCTCGCCTCGTGAGGCTTCAGCTGCCTCGATGCATATGCTATTACATGCCCTCTTTGCATCAGAACTGCACCCAACCCCGAAATAGATGCATCACAATAAACTACAAAATCCTCCATCCCTTCCGGGAGAGCTAACACCGGGGCTTCGCACAATCTCTGGCGAAGTGTCTCAAAAGAGGTCTGCTGCTCGGGTCCCCATGAGAATGCAACCCCCTTTCGGGTCAATCCAGTGAGTGGCACTGCAATTCTGGAGAAGTCCTTAATAAATCTCCGATAATACCCTGCCAACCCAAGGAAACTCCTGATCTCAGAGGGTGACTTCGGCACCTCCCAACTCATCACCGCCTCAACCTTGGCCGGATCGACCAATATCCCTTCCTGATTAACAAGATGTCCTAGGAATTGGACCTCCCGCAACCAGAAGTCACACTTGGAGAACTTTGCATAAAGCTTCTCCGATCTCAAAACCCCAAGGACCTCCCTCAAATGCTCCTCATGCTGCTCTCTAGATCTCGAATACACCAAAATATCATCGATAAATACAATCACTGACCGATCCAACATCGGTCTACATACCCTGTTCATGAGATCCATGAATATAGCCGGGGCGTTGGTGAGCCCAAAAGGCATCACCACAAACTCATAATGCCCATATCGCATTCTGAATGCTGTCTTTTGTACGTCCTCATCCCGCACTTTCACTTGATGATATCCCGACCTCAAGTCGATCTTGGAAAACCAAGATGCTCCCTGCAACTGATCAAATAAATCGTCGATCCTCGGTAATGGGTAACGGTTCTTGATCGTCAACTTGTTCAACTCTCGGTAATCAATGCACATCCGGTGTGAACCATCTTTCTTCTTGACGAACAGAATAGGTGCTCCCCACGGCGAGCTGCTC
Source organism: Lactuca sativa (assembly GCF_002870075.4). Classification (NCBI taxonomy): domain Eukaryota; kingdom Viridiplantae; phylum Streptophyta; class Magnoliopsida; order Asterales; family Asteraceae; genus Lactuca; species Lactuca sativa. Next base: position 106,818,861 of record NC_056623.2, on the reverse strand, counting down.
GGCCGAATGAATCCCTTCCCCAGCAACTCCTGAAGCTACGAGGATAACTCTTGCATCTCTGGAGGTGCAAGATGATAAGGCACCTTAGCGATAGGCGCGGCCCCCGGAATCAAATCAATACCAAACTCCACTTGCCTCACAGTAGGTACTCCCGGAAACTCCTCGGGAAAGACATCTGGAAACTCACGCACCACCGGTACCTCCCCAACTGAACTCGGTCTCTCGGAAGTCGCTCGCGTATCCATCACATACGCCACAAAACCCTTACAGCCCTGCTGTAGACACTGCCTCGCTCTAGCGGCCGAACAAAAGGCTGATCCCGAACGCGTACCCTCGCCGTACACCGAAAGAACTCCCCCACTAGGGTCTCGTATAGTCACCAGCTGACGCTCGCAGTCAATGACTGCGCCGAATCGGCTCAACCAATCCATGCCCACAATGACACAGACATCACCCATCGCGATAGGAATCAGGTCAATCGGAAACTCAACCCCAAAAATCTCTAACACACATCCCCGGAAGACCCCCGTGGCACAAATCACTCTATCATCAGCTATGGAAACTCTCAGAGGCCGACTCAATGCCTCACGACTAACACTGATATGCTGACTAAAGGCCAAAGATACAAAAGACCGACTCGCACCCGAGTCAAATAACACTAAAGCAGGCACAGAATTCACAAGGAAGGTACCTACGCATAACCTAATATAAGCATAATATTTCAACATCGATATAAATACATGAAAGGAGACGTACCAGCCACCACATCGGGCGCAGCGCGGACTTCCTCCGCAGTCAGCTGGAAGGCTCTCCCTCGAGCTCTCGGTGCCTCGGTCTTCATAGGCCGACTCTCTGTAGCTCTGATGACGGCAGGAGCAGATCCCTGAGGTGCTCCGCGCAGCTGCGGACACTCAGCCTTCCGGTGTCCAGTCTGGTTGCAATGAAAGCACACTGCAAACCCCTTGGGGCAGTCCTTGGCCATGTGCCCCTCCTTGCCACATTTGTAGCAAGACCCCGCTCGGCAAACTCCGTTATGCCCCTTGCCGCACTTTCCGCAAGTGCGACCCTTCTGGCTCCCTGGTCTGGGATCAGCAAGCTTGGCCCGCTTGGTGGCCGGCTGCGACTGTGCCGGTCGCCGATCCCTCCCCTGAGACTCCGCCTCCTCCGTGGCCTGAGTCTCAAGCTCGATCTCCCTCTTCCGGGCATTTGCCTGAAGCTCGGAAAATGTCCGGTACGAGGAGTTCGCAGCGAACTCCCGAATATCCCGCCTCAAGATGCTCAAGTAGCGGCTCATACGTGCCTGCTCAGTGGGCACGTGCTCAGGGCAGAACATCGCCCTCTCGTGGAACATCCTCGTGATTGCTGTAACAGACTCAGTACCCTGCTTGAGGGTCAGAAACTCCTGTGCTAAACGCTCCCTCTCCACCTGGGGAACGTACTCATCTCGAAACATGGTGGTGAACCTCTCCCAGGTCACCGCAGAAAGCTCAGCAGGTGTATAATGCGCCGTTGCAAACTTCCACCAGTCCTTCGCTCCCAAGCGAAGCTGGTTCAGCGCGAATCGGACCTTCAAATGCTCAGGAGACGAGCAAGTGAAGAAGCACCCCTCAATATCAGATATCCACCTCATTGCTGCCACCGGATCCTGGGTCCCATCGAACTCTGGTGGTTTTGTGTTGCTGAATTCCCGAAATAGTAACGCATCCCCACCCTTGCGGCCTTGCAGCAGTCACCGCTGCGGTAGCCGCTGCAGCAGCAGCCTCAGTAAGAGCGGCATAACGCTCGTCGAATGTCTCAATCAGCGTGGTCTTTATGGACCCAAACATCTCCGGAATCTCTGCTCTGATGGCTGCAGCTACCTCCTCCTGGATGATCCGGCGGATATCCTCATCACTGGTACCACTGCTCTCAGACGTGAAACGTGTCCTCACCATGATCTACCGCTGAAATACGACATACAATAAATTTAGAATCCCCACGAACACACTCACACTCGTCAACTCTTTCCTCCTTGATTCTTGGCATTCCAAAGATTCTTACTTGGGCTGCACCCCGCTCCAGTGCTTCCAGTAGTACGGGCCCAATACTACTGTCCGCACCGCACCAGAATACACTCCAAGTCCTCCTCTTCGGATTCCAGGTCTCAAGTACTCTATCATGCGTAGACCACTCTCTAATGGATCTCTCATAAGTCCCTCACTGCTACCTACTCACTCTCAAGCATCTCATAGCAGCTCACCTCTCCCTAGGCTAAGGCATCATAAATCAGGCCAATCTAGTTCTAATAGCAATGCCTAGCCTACTCTAGCATGCAGATACATCATATCAATATTAACATCACATAACGTAAGGGTATTTTGGGAAATCACCGTTCGGGCGCGGGCTGATCGTACACACATCTCTTGCTCTGCGTCTTTTCAAAAATCTTTTAATCTTTTGAAAATTACATCTCAAATCCTCACTTTGAGTTCAAATACGCCCGGAGGTGTACTCGAATCCCTCAAACCAAGGCTCTGATACCAAATTGTAACACCAAGAATTTAAAAACAATTTTTCGCATTTTATAAAGGCAAAATTCATTTAATATTCATAAAAACATCATTGTTTGTAATTCATTTCATAACATATAAAAACCCCAAGATCACATAATATAAAATCCCGCGTGTGTGCACTGATCAGGCCGGCGCCTTCCCGCGATCCTCACTAGTACCTGAAACAAATAACACCAACACTGTAAGCATAAAGCTTAGTGAGTTCCCCAAATACCACATCAAACATATTAGCCACTCGAGGCTACAACTCTGTGGGTCCGTGCACCCATACTCTGTGAACCCTCAGGTTCTAACTCTGTAAACAAGCATAGCATAAATCACATAGAAGAATGCAGTGCAACACATAACATACATAGCATACAAATACTCTATCATATAACTCTGGTTACCTACTCAATGTAAAGTATAGTGAGAAGACTCACCTCGCGTGTCTCGATATCTCACAACCCTGGGAATCCCTCGTGCCCGATTCTCCGAACTCTAATCCTCCTATAACATTATATGTCCCTAGTTAACACTTTATATCTCTAATGTTGACTATCCCTAAGAAGTCAACACAGGTCCACTCTGGTCAACGGTCAACGGTCAACTTTGACCGGACTCGGCGAGCGCTAGGGCGACTCGGCGAGTCTAGACGTCCTCACTAATTCTCTAAGATTCCCTTTCTACACGTCGAGTATCTCCCCTGACTCGACGAGTTCCTCCTGGAAGAATCGTGGGGCCACCCCGACTCAACTCGCCGAGTCTGAAGAACAACTCGGCGAGTCCCAGTTCGACTCAGACCACCTGTTAACCCTCTCTAACTCGCCCTGACTCACCGATCCAACCCATAACCCAGACAGGACCATTCTAAGGCAATCTTCAAGCTACTCGCCGAGTCTGTTCATCAGACTCGGCGAGTCCATGCCATGCAACCGCTCAAACTGCTTTCTAAGGTCAGATCTGCTCCGGCAATTCATAGGTCTGGCCTTCCTAGACTGGTTCATCACGTAAAGTCCTTATTTCGGTGCTCATAATACACCCCATGACTCATAATTGACGTTTTGACCTAAGGCATAAGGATTCCAATCCAAAACCTCCATTGATTCCCGAAAAACTCAGGCATGGGACACTCTGGACTTCCAAGGGTCCCAATATAGGGTTCCAATCGTTTGGGGGACTAAGGAAACACTCGATCTAGCCACAAAAGGGTTCAATAAACCCTAAATCCATATACACATCAACATAGAAGGGAACAACTCGAAAATATTACATGAATAACGTTGCTCTGTGTCCCCAACCCTTAGAATATGGCTTCTCCTGTTGTTCCCTTAACCAAGCCTCCTCCTCCTTGCAAAATAACACTTCCAAGATCAATAATGGTCTTCTACCTTGCTCCAGATGCTCACAATCGAATTAGGGTTTCACTCAAAGGACTAGGGTGAACAACGACGGCCATAAGGCCCCTTATATATGTCCCAAACCTGGGAAGTTAGGGTTTCGCTAAACAGCGCGGACTCGCCGAGTCCATATCCGGACTCGCCGAGTCCAGTCGCGAACCTGCGACCAGATCCGCGATCCTACTCGGCAAGTCTGAGCTCCAACTCACCGAGTCCCCTCTTAAAACACCCAAAATCATAAATATAACAATACCTGGAATTCCGGGCTGTTACACAAGAAATGTTTATTGACAAGAGAATCTTGTATGTCAAGGAGTCAGTGGGAGTCTTAATGCTCTTGAAAGGTTTCAAGAACAAATCAAAATAGACCTTATCGATCATCACTAGCACACGAGTTGAGGTTTACAACCTATCGTGTTGACACTATTTTGTTTCTGTGCCATTACAATTGAGTTAATTATGCATGTGATTCCTATGAGTTCTCATTTGAATGCATAAAAGGCAAGGCACCTTAATCAATGAAAGGTACATTAATAGGAAAGGGTGAGCTGCTTAACTACTTGGAAGACATGGTGGGCAGCTGTGCTACCATAAGGCAAGAAATCAAGATTACGAAAGTTCGATACATATGAGTTTGAATTTGTCGTAAACTTTGGTTTAGACAAATTCACATGGATAGGAACAAATACACCGTTTAAATCTAAGTGTCATAAGATTTCCTCCTTCATGAAAATGATTGTGAAGAAATATTTTCACTAAGAAAGTTTTTAAGAAGATAGTGATCGTAAAATTGCATTCTCGAATTCGATTATGGTTACGGTATCCCTTTCCATAATTTGAATTGTGAAGTTTGGCAATTGTTTAGACACACATATGAACTATCTAAGGCAAATTGTATAAGTTCAAGAAGCCTTGATAAAAGATTATCAAAGCACTAAGTATTAGAAACATGAACTTAAGAAATTCAATAAGCATTGTTTTTTTTTTCTGGAAGTTAAGTTGGTTTCTGAATACATGTCAAAGCTAATGGGAGCATAAGTGTTATGTTTATAATAATCATCATGATAGTGGGAGCATAAATGTTATGATTGTATGATTATTAAGGCACGTATTGCAAGTTGGCAATATTAATTATAGAAAACAAGAGTTATACCTTGCAAAGTCGTAAGGGTTGTAAAGTTGTTTTGCTATAATTAAGGGAGAGAATATTATGCTTCATTTCAAATCTAAAGGCTTAGGTTGTGGAATGTTAATAAATTTAGTCAAAGGTACATAGTGTGTTCTTAAAATTTTGATTATGATTACGGCATTCCTCTTCACAATTCGAATTTTGAGAACATAGCAAATGAAATATTATGGCGGAAGATTGATAAAGTATTAAATCTTTATGTAAGACATTATGCATTGTGTCCCATACGCTTCGGGTATAGGATCGATTGCAAATGCTATAATATTTGACCATTCTAAAATTTTCCAAATGTCTATCGCGTTTAGAGGGAAAAGGGATGACAATCGGTTTTGACTAAGATAATTAAACAACTATCAAAGGACAATCCAAAGTTCACCCAGGATTGGTCGCTTGTGAGTAGTTGGAAGTATAGTATTGAAAGATATGGAAATGTTTCCATATTGGATGGACCATATCGACATTATTATGAATAGATAAGATTCTATTAAGAATGAGTTGTCATATGGAAAATATGGAAACGTGTCCATATTGGGAATTGAATATTGAAAATCTATGACTAGATTAGAAACTTTTATGCAAAAAGGATGTTCAAAGAATGTACTTTGAGTGAGAGACATCACGTCTATGGAATTGTCTTGTAACAATCTCCGATAGAGGACTTTGTAATATCATTGGCAATAGTCTTTGTGACTTTGGTGCAGTGACATTACGAAAGGATGATTGCATAAAATGTTAGAATCTAATATATTCTATAAGTGGCAAGAATTTGATATTCTTTTACTTATGGAAAGGCATTAGGAGTTGTGAAGTGAGAATGATTGGAAGTGTGTTCAATTTGATCTATTTCACAAAGTAAGAACCATAGGTAAACATTGTGTGCATGCTAGGAGCATGGGACAAGTGTAATAATTCAAGTAAGAAGTTGATTACCTGAAACGACAAATAATGAGTAATTGATATGGTGATAAATAAAAGGAGTTTTATTTATACTCAAAGGTTTGAGGCCATATGGTATTAGTATTATTCTTGTGTTTTACTTTGCATGTTTTGACTTCCTGAATAATTTAATTGGTTGAGAACAGTCAAATTATTCGAACGGGCCACAGTCGTTCATATGTTGGAAGTAGATATGAATAAAGACTGTCGTTAATTGGTGTGTGGATTGTCTAAAGAGTATTAGACATAAGCAAATGTTTGCTGCAATGTTCATGAGTGCTTATGAATATGATTTGAGCATTGGATTAAACCCACGCTCACTTGGATCACTCCGTGAATTGTATCACGAGTGATTGGTGAGATGATAACATCTTATATTCTTAAAACCGAGATGTGTGAGTTGTATCTTGCGAATCGGTTGCACATTGATAATATGTAAACGCACCAGTAACTTGGTGTTATAAAACATATTATTGTGTGTGATTCGGTGAGTGAGTGCAAGCAAGCATTGTATCAAAGTTTATCCGCTCCTTTTATCCAAAGTAGGATAAAAGCGATATCTTTGGGCCCCTCGATGATTTAGTGATGACAAACGTAAATGCTCGGTCGGGCTAGGGCTAATTTGATTTGTTCAATTAGTCAGTCGTCATAAATCAGAATTCGAGAAATAGTACAAAGAGAATGATTAGAAATCATGTCTTACGATATCTAGAATGGAGGAATATATGATCCCTTATCTAAAGGACACGCGTATCTGATAGGATCAGAGTTGACAGCGGCTTTGGAAAGCTACGATTGCAGATCAAGATCTGAAGTCATACGCATAATAGTTATTAGACTTATCCAAGTGGGAGACTGTTGGATTAGTGTCTAAGTCCATTACTATTTTGGTATGTACTTGACCCGATAGTGCATGGTCCTTTTGGGTTACCTTCACCAAAGCAACTTGATAGGATGAATTATGGAGAGAAAGGATTAAATATGATTTATTAATATATTATGAGAATAATATATTAAAGGAGAAATCATATTGTTTAATTAATATTAGTCAATAATTAATTGGTAATTAGTTTTGTGACTAAAAGAGATTAATTAAACTTAAGGGACTAGAATTATAATTATTAGATAATTGCAATTTGGGCCATGGATTGCCTTATATTAAGGAGTGGACGAATTCCATGGGGAAACCCATGAGGAAATCATCCAAGGCCTTAAGGAAACGAATCTATGGGTTGCTTAGGGCTTAAGCATCCAATTTAGGGTTTCCTTGTTAAGATAACCCTAATAGCCTCCTATATATATAGATCCCTTATGACCCAAAAACGTGGCTAACAATCCTTCTAGGGTTTCACACGTTTTAGGGCAGCCTCCTTCCTCTCTCCTCTTCATCCTCTTGCTCTTGGTGTTTGTGAACCATTAGAGGAGTGACATTTGTGACTCTAAGCTTTTTAAAGTCAATAGAAGAAGGATTTGGGATTGTTATTGCTACATAACAATCAAGGTAATATCTTAAACCCATTCTTATGTTAATACGATTACTTTTATGCTAGAATTAGGGTTTATAGTCTTGGATAACTTGCATGTACAATAGAGAAACCTAGATCCAAGCATTAGGGTTTGTATGACCACATAGGATGTTCTTAGGACCAAAACCCATCAGAGCCCCCCTAGGAATATTAGGTATGCATCCGTTTTAGTGGTGTTATAACAAGAAGCAACAAGAAGAGGGGGTGGTGTTCATGGTGTTATAACACCAGTTAAGAGGAGAGAGATAGATAGATAGAGACAGAGAGAGAGAGAGAGAGAGAGAAAGAGAACTTGTGCAGCCAATATAAGATCATGTTCATCCGGTCATGGAGACAACAAGAAGCAACACAACAAGATACAACAAGAAGAGGGGGTGGTGATTTTGATATTACAACTGCGTTATGGGCTTGAACATCAGCCTTAATGGCGTTGTGGTGACCATACCGCTTGGTCTAATGGCTTTTTCACTTCAGTAGATTTCTATTTAATTTAAAGTTGTTTTTACCATGTTACACTTTTAGCCCTTCATTTATACTCCATATTTTACAATCTATCCAACCGTCCACTTCTATATAGAATCTTTTTTTAGAAATTACATATTTATCCCCCCAAAATTTTAAAACTTTATTTTTATTTTTTTAAATAATTTAATTTACTTTTTAGACAATTTATATATATATATATATATATATATATATATATATATATATATATATGGACCCCATTTGTTATGGTTTGCACAAGGCCTTCACAATCAACGGACCGGCCCTGCTTTTAAACACAACACATTTGTTTTGCAATTAAACTCCACATCAATGCAATACTAACATTCTTTTTAAATTGGTCACCACTAAAAAAAACTGTTTTGTATATTGTAAAATAAATATTTGTGTATGTGTATATAATATATGATATGTGAGTGTATAATAAAAAAATGGGTATTATATTGGAATCGTATTTATACTTGCTAGCTTAAATCCTATGTAGTGTTAGATACCCATTTGCAAGGCTTGCAAGATCGATGCTAACGGCCTTACATAGTAAGAGTACTTTTCAGTTATATAAATATATTAGTAGACATGAGGTATTGATTCAGAGAGTCAAGTCAGTTGTTTCAAGCTAGAGTTGCCGGCGATCACCTCCTATATCATCCAATCAGGTTTCTCTTTTGTACTATATTTCATGTGCACCTGTTTTTTCAAGAAGGTGTCCTTTATCTATACCCCCTCTCCATTTATCCATACTCTCTAATCACTGTTTTTACTAATTAAGTTAATGGTTACATACTTTTACTAAGCATTAGTATTTTTAATAATTAAGTGATGATTAATAGTTTTTTTTAATATACAAATAAATCTATTTACTAAAATATTAGTTAGTTTATTTATAGATAATTTATTAATACTATTTTTATAATAGATACATAAAGTTAGACATTACATAAATAAAGATAATTTATAAAAGTTAGACTATTTTTATAAAAGATAAATAAATCTAAATAAGTGGATTAATGTTTTTCAATTTACAATGTACTTGTTGGTTGCAGTTTGTACTTTGTATTATTTTTAGAAATGGAACACATTTTTCAGAAAAAAAAAAGTTAGATGTTACAGAACACGGTCTTCAATGAAAAAAGCTGGAAAAAAAAATCTTAAGTTATATAGCGCAATGTTTTTTATGTAACAGTTTACATTCATTGGTTAATAATTCTGAAATTCTAAAAAAACTACAACTAAAAGAACAATAGAAAAGTCAACCACCAATAAAATAATTATTCCTAGGGTATAAACATAAAATCAGGGGTATTAATAACAACTCCCTTTCAAGTATCCACACCGTTCGTACCACATTTCGTCAAAAAAACATTCCGCATATCGATTCGAGAAAAATATGTGGTTGTCGATGTTCATGTAAATGCAGCACAAAGAAAGGAAAACAAGTTCGATTTTTCACATGCTCAACCTCGACCTACCCACTCTAGTCTTTACTTTCTTTCTTGACTATGTTTGAGACTTGTGTACTACACAAATTAATTAAGAAAAAGTTAAATATTATGGTATAAATATTATGCATTTTTAAAGTAAAATTTTTAAATAAATAGACATTCAACTAATGAAACAAATAGGATCAACAAAATCACTAATGAGAAGATTATCTGAAATATCAATAATTGTATTGTCATCATTTAAACCACCAGTTTTTCCTTCTCCTATATCTAATAGCTTGTTTGCAAATGTTGTTTCTTCAATATTAGGTATTTGCACAGTTAACCTCGTATTTTTTTTCGTTAATCTTAGGACTTTATATTAGATGTAGGAAGAACTTATTGAAAAATTCACAATGCCTTGTCTACTTCTTTTAAAAATGTCTTATCTACTTCTCTTAAAAATCAGGTTTATTTAAAAGAGAAATATTAAAAACTAAGGATAAAAACAAATTTAAAATGATATATTTCAATAGTATTTGTAACAACCCGGAATTCATATCCCTAATTGAAACCCTTTTCGCGACTCGTTCCGATCATCCAATCGCCGTTTCCGTTTCCGACGTTTTATTAAGTCGCTATTGTGAGTTTTATTTTATGACTTAATAAGTGTCCTAATACCCTTAGAACTCATTCTAACGTCTCGCATTAATGATCGGAACATTTCTAGAATCAGCCATATCGGGTTACGGCAAATTGGCCGTGTACGACCAAAAGCCTCGTCTAACGCCGGTATCGGGTAGAATTCTAACGTGCCCCGAACTTAGACACTATTTAAAGTGGTCCAAGTCTCCATTTTGAAGCTTTTGCTCCATTCTATAAATTTCACTCCAATCTCTCTCCTCAAACTAGATTTAAGGGTCAAAATCTCAAGTTTAAGGCTTCAAATCACCAAGGTACCTTCCTTAACTAGTTATGCAACCTCTTTAGCCTTCAAATTAGAGTTCAAACTATGGATTAAGGCCATTACCATGAGTTTACGGCCCTAGAACTATCCTAGGCCGTAAACTCATATAAAGAGGGTTTTTGGAGCAATAAAACCCTTCCAAACCTCAATTGGACTTTATATATGGCTATATGACTTCATGGAATAGACTTAGAACATTGGAAACATGGATTTTGATAGATTTGAAGGAGTTTACGGCCAAGGCACAAGATTGGGCCGTAAACTCATATTTAAAGAGGTTTTAAGCCATTTAACCCTTCCATAACTCAACCAAGCCTTAGATATGATTTTTAGAAATTGGACAATAGACTTAGAACACATATAACATGAATTTTGTGGGATAAAAGAGAGTTTACGGCCAAGGTTCCTTCTTGGGCCGTAAACTCCTCAAAATGGGGATTAAACACCTTAAAACATGTCAAAATGCCTTGAAACTTAACCTATAGCTTTGTAGTAAATCCTAGAACACCTTAAAAATACATTTTTGATGAGTTTGTGTGAGTTTACGGCCAAGGTTTGTGCTTGGGCCGTAAACTCCTTAATCAAGGGTGTAAACTCACTTCTAAGGTGTTAGAATGCAAACCAACACCACCAAAAGCCTTGGATTAAATCATAGGGTCTACCAAAAATAGTTTAAGGACCTTAAACACAACAAAACCTCACATTTGAGAGTTTACGGCCATAGAACATGCCCCATGGCCGTAAACTCCTAAAAGGATGTCATATGGTGCCCAAAACTCATTTCTAGGTTTGTAGGAATTTTTAGAATCACATGTGATTAATTTTGAGACCTTAACAACACCTATTCTAAGAGATATGAGAGTTTACGGCCATAGATCCCATGCCTAGGCCGTAAACTCCCTTAAAGGTTGTATTTGGTGATTTTAATCCATTCCAAGCCTTAGATAAAATTATTCCAAGCATTTCCAAGTGTTAATACCCATTTATGAACCATTAAACACCATAAACCACACCCACCATGAGTTTACGGCCGTAAACTCATGGGGAATGGGTGTTTAGGCCATAAACTCAATTAGGAAGTTTACTCTTGGGGAGTAAACTCAAGTCCCAAGTCCTTCGCTTCAATTCCCGTCTGTAGATGTCACCGGGGTCACTCCAAACACCCGTTTTGAGGTGTTTTCGTTCGTTGGAGTGTAACTTCATATCTAATTAGAGTTTGTAAATCTAATTAGATATATTTGTATGCCATTTCACTTTACATAGGAACCTCGCGTGTTATCAGGCCTCGATTCGACGTTTAGCATCCGAAATCGACACATATCCGCGTCCGGTGAGTTCATACCCCTACCCTTTTTCAATGGTTTTTCAATGTTTTCAGGGGGGGAATACAAGCAAAAGTACAAGAATAGTTTGTACTTAAACTTATGATTTCAATCAAATGGTTTCGTAATTGTACATTTTATGAATTGAAAACCTTTTAACAAACTATTTTAACTTGCAGGGTTGTTTGTTTTAATCCGATTTTCAATTCTTAATATATATTGATATGTTTTATTCTTTAGATTGATTGTTCTCGTTTAAATCGATAAAGCACATAAACCATCGTAATGTCTGTAATAAAACACTAAGGTTCGAGTGTAAAAGTCAGACACCATTAGAAAGCATAAAACATCTATATATCCTTAACAATACACCTAGGTTCGAGTGTGAAAGATAAATACCATCACAACGCACAAATCAATTGTAATGTCCTTAATAATACACCTAGGATCGAGTGTAAAGGAGAGTCATCATTAAATAACACCTAGGCTCGAGTGTAATGTACTTAATAATACACCTAGGATCGAGTGTAAAGGACAGGTACGTTAGATTCTAGTTAGTCATAGATACCACTTCCCTAGGCGAGAAGTGATGAGTAATCTTAAAGATTGGAGACACGTCCTTGGTAACACGTCCCTTGTCACGAGATAGTGGAGGACTAACCCTGTAACCAGAATCTCCGTTCGTGGGAGAGCGTGGCTTGAGTGTATAGATCTATACGGGACTGACAATCCCACACCTGGCTGCTAGCTACAGCCGAACCGAAAGGTTCAAGGGTGACGAAAGTCATAAAAAGGATACTGGCCCCGACGCGAGTCATATCTAGTCTGAGTACGGTTAAGGACTCGCAATCTAGATTATTAACACTTTAGACTCTTTTTCTAGCTTTATATTCGTAGTAAAGCTAATGTACATTTCGGAATATCAAGTAGACACACATTCAGGAAAACATGGGGTTTTTCTATGGATAATAATGAACATAACCATAATTGGTAAAGGTACACACACACACACAGTCAGGGAAACATGGGGTTTTCCTGGGAAGGACACCGAACATAACCAGAACCAGTAAAGACACATACACATAGTCAGGGAAACATGGGGTTTTCCTAGGAAGGACACCGAACATAATCAGAACTGGTAACAACTCACACACACACACAGTCAGGTGAACATGGGGTTCTTCCTGAGTATCAGTAGTATGTAACTAGAAAAGTGTAGCAAGTTAAACAACTGAACTACAATTCACAAGAACAATCATGTTTTCATTGTATATTGTTTACTTTACTTTCGGATTTGGAAACTAACTTTACATAAGAAAATATGGGATTTTGTTGGATAACCACTTTTTCAGGAAAACAAAGGAACTCGTACATTTTCAGAAAAACTAACCGCTTATGAACTCACCAGCTTTATGCTGATTTTCAAACCGCTTGTATTCTCAGGTTCACATTAGACAGGTACCCGACGATCTCTTTTGGTGAAGACGGAGTTCTCAGAAGGCTCTTTTCGTGTTGTTTATATATATATATATATATATATATATATATATATATATATACATACTATGTATCACATGTATAACTTATGCTTTTGAAACAAATGTAAAACTTTTCTATATGTAATGTAATGGTTGTATTACTTTACTTACTATGTACATTGGATTTGATACTCAACATGGAGTCAACCCTGGAAATGTTTCCGCCTTCGGTTTTCGGGGTATGACAGTATTTAACTGAAATAAGGAATTATTAGGTAGTTTTTTAAAAAGAAATTGTTAAAGTGCTAACTATAGTTTACAATAACTTCAACAAAATCACTTTATTTTTTATAGTGGTTAGAAGTCAGTATCATAGAGTTTGTAGAACTTACCAATGCCGAAATTAAAACTCGGGGCCTCTAATCTAAAATGCAAAGCCTTTACTAACTGGGATAACCCCACATTGGCAACCAAATCACTCTAGTAATCATAAAAGAGGAATTGGTAAGTACTTTTAATAAAAACAAATTGTTAAAGCATCAACCATAGTTTGCTATAATTTAAACTAAATCACTTTACTAATCATGAAATTGCAAGTGGTCATTTCACTCCCCATATTATCTACATATGTTGAAAAATATGCTTATGTATTTACATCAACTATGAACTGATCAATTTGCGTTATGAAATTCACATAAATATTCAACTTTTTTATCTTATAAATGAAACTGGCACTAATTGTGAAAAAAAAAATTCAATGATCTTTATTGGTTATTATGAACCAAATTATAATATTTTGGGATGCTTGGAACAATTGCATAATCACTAAGAAGTTAGGCAGCATGTTGACATTAGAAGGATCTACAAAGTTGTTGTTATGATTCTAGTCATTTGAATAAACTGTCAAGAAAAATTCATTTTTGGCTACAAAATTAATATAAAATGATATAGCAAACATTAAATATGTCTTATTTGGTAAAAGATCTACGAATATAAAAGTACATGTGTGATGTCTACTACAATAATTCAATCCTAAATTTTGGGTTTTTGATTTGTTGGTTAAAATTACATATAATTAATAAATATTGTAACTCTGAAGAATAGATGGATAATTTTTAAATAATGAAATCTTAGAACTTATAAATGTGCCAAAGAAACGACTTGTCACTTTCAGACCGAAACTTCATATGTTTTCTAAAATATAAGTCTTAAAATAGTGATCATTTAAATATCCTCTCTAATAAATAAAGGTTTTTTTGCCACTTGTCAATCTCTTATAAGTTTTGACACTTGTGATTTTATTATATTTCCTTAATAAATAATATCCACATCTCAACTTATAAGTTTCTTCAAATTTTAAAATTAAAAAGCCACATATTGCTTTTACTTATATATGTAAAGTATTAAATGTAATAAATATGATAGTAAATGGTAATTAATATGTTTCTACATTCCTTATTTCAAAAAAAACCACAAAATGACATATTGATTTAAATTTATTCAAAAAGTCACAAAATTACATTTGACAGATTTAATAAGAAGACGACATTTGTCAAAATTGAACATTATTTATTATGGTAAATTTAATGTATTTAATACACTACATATTAAAATTTTTCTAATATTTTTTGCATTTATTATCATATTAAATGTATTTAATACATTACATATATAAATATTAGTGTTATGTGGCATATTAATTGAAGTTAATTAAAAAAACCACTAAATCACATGTGGATAGAAACTTATTAAAAAATCACAAAATTGAATGTGGCAAATTCAAGAAGAAGACGACATTTGACAGAAATGATTTTTATTTACTAACTGTGAGATATGTGTGCTACACAAGTTGATTTAGTAAAGAAAGTTAAAACCATAATTAATGAGTATTATTTTTAAAGTAAAATTTCGAAATAAAGAAGGAAGAAAAATATGTATTGCAATTTACTATCTAATTCATTACATTTAATACTTTACATATATAAGTATAACTATTATGTGGCTTTTTAATTTTAAAAGTTGAAAAAAAAAACAGAAAATGAAATGTGGATATTATTTATTTCAAAATTACCATAATATGAGAAGTGGCAAAATTTATGAAATATTGACATGTGGCAAAATTGATCTTGATTTTTAGGTTTATCCGGTTACACCCCAATTCACTAATTTTCTGGTTCGTCGGCACATTTGTTCGTGAAAATGAGAAGTGACACTGAGATGTGAGCGTATTGAAAGAAGGAAAATGATATAGAAGCGTCTCTGTCACATCCATGGTAGGATTCATAAAAATGTTCGGGTCGCCGCCAGTGTAATCATCTTGGCCGGTGTAGGTGATTACTAGGATGAGAAAGCTGAAGTCATCGTCAAGTTCGTGCCTGACGAGGCCAGATTCTTGAAGGCTTACGGTAAGTAGTCAATTTGAAGATGAACACATCAATAAAATGTAGGGTTTGTAAACAAGAGACATGATCTTTGTGGGAAGTGTAGTTATAACCATGTATCATTCAGATCATGATGGCTTAAATTATTCTATAAGGATACTAAAAAGATTCAAGTAAGTAATTATTAACGTCAAATGTTAAAAAATTTTGGTATTTATTCCTTACCCTTTTTCTGATTATTTTTTAATAATATAGAACATTGCTCATGACGCGTAATCAAAAACCAATTGCTTGTGATAGCTTGTTGTAATCTTAATCTTTATTTACATTGTTGTCATTGAAGTGATGCTTCAATCAATTATTTTTGGTTTAGATAGTTCACAAATAAGTTATCTAATTGATTGACAATTTGGATAGTTTTCTATGGTTATCCAATTGAAATATAATAAAAAATTATTTGACTTAACAGATTGATGTTGTAACACCCGATTTCCAAATTCGATTGATTTAGGGTTTCAAGGAGTCAAAGGCATGGTTTTTGGTTAAAATCAGGACTCACGGCATGACAATAGGCGGTCACGACGTGAGGACTGATTAAATTAAGATTCTGAATCATGTTGAGATCGGGATATGAGCAATAACGGATCACGATGTGAGAGGCGCTGCAGCCAAGCCCATGATCTTTTAGGGTTTCCTTAGTATTTAAACCCCATAAACTTCATTTTAAGGTTCCAAAACAGCCTCCTTCATGCCTAAGCTCAGTAATACCCTAACCCTAACCTCTCGTTTTGATTCTTGAACTTTTAAGTAGAGTTTAGTGGCTAGGAGAAGAAGAGATCACCATTGAAGCATTATATCAACTTGGAAGTTCCGTTTGCAACCTCTAGCTACACTTTTGGACCATTGTGAGTAACCAAGATCCAGAATTTATGATTCCTTTTTGCTCAATCTAAGATTTTATGCATGTTTAGCCATGGTTTACAATTTAGATTATTAGGACTCCATAAATTTAAAAAATTTAAGTGTCTAGGGGTCCGTTGGTGCTTATATTTTATGGATCTGAAGTTTAGAAGATGTTTGAGTCCATGCTTCAGAACCTAACTCCTTTTTTTTTCATAAATGACCTAGTTTAATCTCAAGTCTTGTATTGGACATACAAGACCTTAAAGCATATATTTTTATGGTCCAAGGAGTGTTAAGAAGCCTCCCAAAAAAGATAGATTAGTGGCTTAATAGATTAAGACGTTTTTGGATCAAAATTGCACTCGGACGGATCTCATGACGTGAGGGATGCATGTCACGTCGTAAGGGTTGTAGGACTCGACTATTTTGTCGTGTAGTGGCTCCCAACGTGATCCATAGATGGTCACGTGGTGAGGGCGGTTGATTGTTGAATTCCGTTGTCCGTTGACTCTTTGACAAAGATTGACTTTGGGTTAAACTTGAGGATTTTAGGCTATTGATTAAGATTTGCGGGCGCAAACAGAAAAAGGGATCATATTACAGTTTTTCATAATTCTTCGATTCACATGTGTTTTCTTCACTGTACTTATGGGTCGAAGGCACCAACATCGGTAGACTAGGTTATGTATCCCGGTATAGAGGATGTTGCTATGTTGTAGTGAATAGCATGTTGTTATGCAATAGTAAACTATAAATATGCATTTTTGTCTATTTCTTGTCTGTATTATTATCTATTTGTTGGATATATGTTATATATTATGAATATGTCGGCATAATATGGTTGGGTTAAGGTAATCTTGTTTTGTGCGGTAGCCAACAAACCCGGGAACAAGCCAGACAAAAGTTGTGGCCCAGTTAGGCAATCCAGACTTATGTTGTGGGATCAAGAGCAATCTAGACATAAGTTGTGGGCCAGTAAGGCAAGCCAGACTTATGTTGTGGGCTCGGGAGCAAGCCATAGATGTGTTGTGGGCCGGAAGGCTGGCTAGACTCATGTTGTAGGCTTAGGGGTAATCCAGTCTGTTATCTGTTGGCCTAGTATGCATGTTGTTATCTGTTAGTGTGGTGGTACGTTAGGGGATCTCACTAAGCTTCGTGCTTACAGTTTTAATTTTATGTTTCAGGTACTTTATATGATCGGGACAAGGAGAAGGCGTGATCATGCACATCCTCTAGGTTTTAAAGATACTGATTTAGGGATACTCTGATATATGAGTTCTATTTGAGAACAATGTTTTATAGACGAATGGTTTTGATTTGGGTGGTATCTGAAAAAAATGAGTTTACTTTATTTAAAAATGAAATTTTTTTCCTTGATTTTTAGGATGTTACAAGTTGGTATCAAAGCCATAGTTTGAATGAATTGGGTGAGCATTCGTGCGAATCCAGTCTCAAGCTGAGGATCTGTAAAACTTTTCCAAAAAAAATTGTTTCAGATTGTTTCAAAAATTGTTTTCAAAATTGTTTTCTAAACTATTTTCAAAGTAACCAAGCAATGAAGAGATGTGTAAGATAAGCCGGAGCAAGCAAGTCTACCCCAAAATACCCACACAGTTACTTGTTTATGATGATTAAGAAAGAACTGCATGCTAGTGATAGGCTAGGGATCTTCAAGAATTGCATGATAGAATTGCATGATGTATGATGTGTGATAGCCTAGGAGGAATTCTTATATGCTAGATGAAATTGACATCATTACTGAAGTCCTTTAGTGTGTGCATCATAGTTGTACATAACAAAGATTCTATAGCCTGAGAATGTTTGATTAAGCTTTATTTCTTGTTTTTATATGATTAAGGGCTTAGGGTAGAGTCAAGTATTTGATTGTCTATGGGATCTAATGTTATGTATGATTAGCATGCACGAGTGGCTTCAGGATTGTTGGAAGTTAGATGAATAGGTGCAGTTCATAGCAGGATAACGTGAGGAATGATTAGACACTCTTGAGAGAGTGAGAATATTATGAATGTGTATCCTAGATGCTTGGGCCTAGTGGTTGGGAATTTTGTGTATGGATCTGCCTGATTTTTTATGGTGTCTTAGTGCCAGTCGACTCCACTACTTGAATGTTTCTTGCTTTGTGCTTTGTGCAGCTCCTATTGATGTGAGTTAACTATCAAATGAATATGTTACATTACAAGCTACGGAGATTAAATTATCTTAAAGTGAAGGATTTATTCCTATTGCGCAACTCTCGTCAAAGTCTAACCATTGTAGGGTTGAGTCTTTTAGTCGAAAGATTATTTAGGTTTTGTTGCATGTAATTATATTCATGAAGTGGTTAGCTGACGTTAATAGGGGTTCTTCAGTAGCTAATGGCAGGGGGTGGGAATCCTAGGTGAGCCTAGGAAGTGCTTTAGTGCAGTTGCTACATTGTCTAGCGGGTGTTGGAAGAACTATTATGAGTAGGAGACTTAGAATACTTGGGAGGATTCTTGAGGAATCTATGGATAGGTGTGGAAGATAACATTGGGCCCGTACTACTAGAAGCACAGGATCCATTCTCGAATTGAGGAAAATTTAGGGGATTCTAAGGAACAAGTCGGGGAAGATAGCATGGTTTGATACCATGATTCGTGACAGTGGTTCCATATATGTCGACCTTTTGGTTATGATTATTCAGACATGAGGATGGATCTGGTAATTATTGTGGGCCTTAGTGGTGATGTCATTTTAGGTTTGAATGGTGTAGACCTAGGTGAGTTTGTTAGTTTTGAGGACTCAAGGGCCTTGATCGAGGCCGTACATTTGAGTCGCGGGACAATTGTTATGATCAGCTTGAGTATTGCAACTGCAAGCTGAGTGGTTGACATATGATTGGAATTTTGCTATCTATGGCGAGGATTATGTCCTTTCAGTTTTCCGAGTTTGGAGGAAGGAGTAAGCGGGCATGTGGCTTTCAGAGTTGCAATGTAAACCGGCAAGAGACTAGTTAGCTTTGGTTTTTGGTGGCAATATGACAGTGTGGGAGTGCACAGGAGGACTGTTGTGGTATGAATGCTCTATAAAAATAACACTTGGCATTTTCTCATCATTTTTTGTATTTTAAAAAGTATTCATGTGGATAATACGTTAGGTAATTATTTATTTCATTCTTGATTTTTAAGAGAATTTTAAATTTGTCTTGAAAAAATTTCGGTTATGATTGCCTATAATTAATTGCATTTCGATATTGAAAATCCTACAAAATCATGTTTAATTAATAATTTATTGAAAATAATTGATTAATAATTATGAGTTTTATTATAAAAAATTAACTTTTTTCGTAATTGTGGTTCTCACGGGCAATAACCTAGTACTCTATACACAAAACCCGCAAAAGTTTTTTAAAATGCATTGAACTCTATAAAGTTCAATGTAATATATATTTAAGAATTAAAAGGGTTTTTTCCATTGAAAAGTTCAATGTTCATTGAACTTCATATTCATTGCACACTAACATGGCATCCCACAATGATAGTGTTTAAACCATTGAATGTTAATTAGGCATGTCACCTCATTCAAATTTCTCAATGAATTATACATTTTTGGATGCTCTAAATGATTATCATTTCCCAAATGATATTTTTGAATTTAATTATGATTTTCAAACTCACATTTCTTGATAAAATACAAGTTCAAAAATTGATTTTTATGACTATTAATTGTAAGTTATTGAGTACTATACTTACAATCGTATCTTTGGAATTAATTTTGTTTACATTTTGTAGAAACTTAATTAGTTTTTATGCAAGGGTATAAAGTGAAATGTAGCAGAAAGATTGAGGATATAAAAATTATAAAGTGTTAGGACTTAATTTGATGATGTTGTTCGAATAAGGACTAAAGATGTAGATATACATCTAACAATGTGGATATATAAGAAAAGAGACAAGGAATATCTTGCTCATTATTCACTTTGGTCTAATTTTTTTATTGTATTTTCTCTGTAATTTTTGTGAAGCGATTTAGGGTTTCATAGCTATGATTTGCGTTGCTTGACAAATCTTTGTAAATCTTTCTTCCTAAATCGTTTTGTTGTATTTTTAACTAGTTGAAAAGACATAATCCATAAAGTTGCTTTTGTTTGGTTTTCGAAAGGGAAGATGTAAAAGAGTTTTCGTTTTAATCTTGTTAAGATCTATTCAAAGGTTAAGTTTATGATTGGAAATATGTTGTCAGATTCAATTTTGGATATTTTGTTTATGTTCTTTATTCACCTTATGATACACTAAATTGCTTTCTTCTTTAGCATTGTGTTTGTTTATGTTATTATTCTTCATTGTTCATGGTGATTTAGGTTTATCTTCGATTTTGGGAAGCAATTTAGGGTTTCATAGCTATCATTTTCATTGATTGTAAAATCTTTTTAAATCCTTTTGTTGTAATTGAATCTGTTTTACAAACAAAATTTATGAAACACTAAATCGCTTTCTTCTTTAGCGTTGTGTTGGTTTTTATTTGTATTCTTCGTGGTTCCTTGTGATTTAGGGTTCTCTTCAATTTTGGTTGAATCATTTTAATATATTGATTTCTGTTGGGGAAGAAACCCTTACTCTGTTTAAAACTTTGTGACGCTGATATATCTTCTCTCTTGATAGTCAAGTAGACCTTCTAGATCTGCTTATTTTTTATATATTTTTATCTAAGATTTTTCGTTTACAAATAACCTAACATGTTATTTTAGAGTAATCTTCTTTAGATATCTTCATTCTCTTGATATATCTAGAATGTCTTTATTTAAACCTATTTTGTCGTTTGTATACCTTCGTAGATCGGAGTGTTATTTGGTTTATAGAAACCCAAATATCCTATTTTGAGGTTTTATGGATTATATCTTTTTGTCTCCTTTATAGATACAACAAATCATCTTCTAGATATGTTTGTTGGTCATTCATAGAAACGCTCATTTTTTTTAGGTTTTTTCTATGAAGTTTTTCTTTTCTGTTGTCAGATCTTGCAACTCTCCAGCTACATTGTTTTTAATTTATTTTTTTAGTTGGTTATACACCTTATTTGGAGTGTGTTGTTAAGTTTGCGAGTGTTATCTACACTTAAATATGTTCAACATCATGGTTGCTTTCATTCTTCCACAAATGTAAGAAAATATCTCTAGAACATGGCGATTGCACTGTAAGTTCTCTTGACTTTCTCAAATTGTAGCAAGGTAGTTGTGTCAACATGCGTTGTCATGCCACTCCCATTGGACTATTGATTAAGAATACTTTATTGGTTCTTTGTATTGCTTTTCAGTCTCTAATATTATCAATGTGCTTGATGTGGTCTAGAAATAAAATATCAACTTAATATTGGTCTTATCCTTAACTACTACCCAAGCCATGTACCGAAATGCACTGCTAGAAAATAGGACTTTAATGACACGCATTTCGTGTCATTAAAGGGTATAGATGATACATAAATTTGTGTCATTAAAGGCCATGTCATAAATGAATATGATAGGCATTTTTGTGTCATATATTCACAAAATACATTTACGACTGGGGGTTGCAAATCAGACAATCATGCCATCTTTTTCTTTTGACTGACACACAACACATGGAACTACAAGCTTTTATATAACATGAACACGACACGACACTATATCGTGTTTTATTAAATAACATGAAAACAAACCAATTAAAAATGATAAACATGATACACGATGGCAAATATAACATAAAATAATGATTAGTTAATTTAACTAATATAAATAATACATAACACAACAAACATGAAAAAAAATAAAAGCAATAAATAAATGCTAATGCGTGTCAGTTTTGTGTCGAATAATGAACACGAACATGTTGAATAATGAACACGAACACGAATTCAAATTTCAGTTTCATCCCAATCTAGTTTCGTGTCGTGTATGTTTGTTGTGTCGTGTCATTAATTATCACCCTATTTACAATCTTTGAAGGTCGTAAACATTTTACACTTTTTTAAAACTCTTGAAAAAAATTGGATGCCATAAATTTTGACAGATTTTATAAAATATATATTTTCTAAATTTACTAATATTCATATTAAATCACACATTTAATATCTCCGAATAAATAAAATAGCATACACAAATAAGACAATCTATTGAATAATATATAATATTTCAAATACAAATAATCATTCTAAATGATAAACAAATGTAATATATGTGCAATGGGTCTACTGTAAGCATGTTGAATATAATAGGTAAAGAAATCATATTCAAAATTCAGACCTACCAATTTAGCTTCCAAGACCAACCGTAATTCTACAAATTTTATAAACCGATTTAGCATCCTAGTATCTTATATACCTGGAATTCTCATTAAAAAAGATTTATTTTCATATCTAATTGGTAATGACATGAGTTACCATTTTATTTATATGTGCAAACTTGTAAAGAAGATTTCAAGTGTGTGATACACATGAGGTGAGTTAAAGGAGACATGTAGTGGTGGTTTGCTTATGCGATTAAAGTTGTAACAGAAATATCAAATAGGAACTAAATGTGCCAAACCTCAACCTTGTGGATTAAACCTCTAATATTTAGGAGAGCATAGGACGAATTCTATAATTTATCCTAAGAATAATATTTAAATTGATACTTTGCATAAAAGATAATTTATAATATACTTAAATAATTACATATTCTAAAGATATTCACAACCAAGATTGCTATTATGGATGTTCTTTATTCAAGATCATTAAGTAAATCCTATTTATAGTTCACCTGATTTAAACATCTATAAAAAAAGGGGGAAAATGATATGCCTTATTCCCGAATCCTATTGTAGTCATCTGGATTTAACATATATAAAAATCAACTTTACTCACAAGTTCAAAGGTGAATCATAGAATCACCAATTTTACGCTGTCAAGAACTAACGATTTGAGTTGGCGTTGGGGAGAAAATCATCTAGCTTTCTTGGTCTTTAACTTTTTTAGTGTTGCACTTTGATAACAACAAGGATCGATCACAATTTTCTTAAGTGCAACAACTTGCGTTAATTTCCTCCTCATTTAGATAGGTGAGCACCTAAGTAGCTACAAAAATATTGATGACGTGATATATTTTTTCTATTAAATTAACACAACATTGAAGAACCCTTTTAAGATTGTAATATCATTAGATAAGACATAGAAATTGTTATCATAACTGTCCTATTGAACAATCATTAAAAAAGCTATTTATCATCTCCAAACTAAAGCATGGAGTAAAATAACATATGCAATAATGCAACAACTCATTTATCCAAAATGGTGCTTATTTCATACAATTTGTGTATCTGGTATAACTATTTTATATTATTAACAAAATATATTTGGACAAGAAAACAAAAATATCGCTCCATAATTATGTATGCAGGTTATCATTTGGTTAAAGTAACCTGTTAATTCGACATATCGCATGTACCTTAATTGTGAAAGTCTCCAAACTTGGGCATGCATTCACTATGGAAGAGAATAATATTAATCCTTAATATTTTTTGTAAAAATAAACGCCCTTGCATTTTATTCATAAAAGGTTATCTACTCATCAAATATAATCCACTAACCTTTGGACAAAATATGTTAAGGGGAAGAACTTGAATGGTAGAAACACAAGATGAAATCAGTATGAATACAATATTTTTTAACCCTAAAACTCCTTGACCAATATCAAGTTCTTTAAACTTTGGAAGATTAGATAGACTTAAATGCAATGCTAGACCGTTATACACGAATGATACAAGGTCAAACTTGTAAAAATAAATTGATAAACCCAAAGAATTTCTTATATAAAATGTCTTAAGTTAACATGTCCTCTAGAAACTACCACATGTGTAAAACCTAAGAATTTCTTAGAGATTCATGTAGAATAATCCCCCCCCCCCCATGTTAAAACTCTTTAACGCAAGTTGTTATAAATAGTGTAACTCAAAATGGTAGATTTTATGGTTGGCCAACTAAATATAGTTACTATTCTTCTATTTCTTAATAGTAACAAAAATCCATAGCTTTTTAAAGGATGACACATCTTGTGAATATTGCTCATCAAATCCGGTTCAAGTATCTCAACTTGCTTGTTTACCGCAAAGTAGAGTCAATAATCTATATATTTCATAATTATAATCCAAATCAAAATGAAATCTGAATTCTTGAACCATTTGAGAATTGTGACTTTGAATGACACTATCCACCTAGTTTGAGGTTGTTAGACCGCTTCTAATTCTTGGTTGTCTTGTTGATTGCCTCTCCATTATAAAACTTCAAATTGATTAAGTTACACCATACGGATATCCATCTCCGGGAAAGACTTCTACGGGCCATGGCATCCTTTATAGGAAAAATAGACAATACTTGATAAGAAGAACTTCATCAGGCATTTGGTTGATGAAATCCTTTGATTCTAAAACTAGGATGCTATAACAACAAATAAATTGAACAACATCATCGGGAATTTTGCTGATGAAAACTTCATTGTATTCGATGAAGTTTCTTTAATATGTTTAATTAAGAAGATGCAATAATGTAATAAGAAAAGAAAATTAAACTAGGATCTTGTGATAAACAAACGAAAGGAAGCATGCTGCTATTTATTGCATTTTATTCTTTTAGTAACTATACAAATATATTTATTGGCAAGTTGTTGAACTACAATGGCATCATATTGTTGTTCACAATGACACTGTAGATCAAAATCTTGCCAACAAGTACCCTTATATATTTACTAAAAGTATTAAATTCAATAAATAGAAACAAAGATAATTTCATTTTTTTATTATAGCATCCTAGTTTCCTTTTTTATTAAATCATTGCATCTTTTCAATATACCCTATTATAGAAATGCAATTGAAATTAATGCAATTATGTTTTAATCATCAAAATGTTGGATGATGTTCATCCATTCATTTGTTTATTATAGCATCCTAGTTTTAGAATCAAATGATTTCATTAGCAAAATACTCGATGAAGTTCTTTTTATTATATTTTCTATTTTTCCTATAAAGGATGTTTTGGTCGGTAGATGTCTATCTAGAAGATGGATGTTCTTGTGGTGTAACTTAATCCGTTTGAGGTGTAATGGTAGTGAGACGTTCAACAAGAAGACCAAGAATCAGAAGCGGTCCAAGTACCTCAAATAGGTGAATAGTCTCGTTCAAAGTCACAACTCCTTTATGGTTCAAGAATTCACGATTCATTTTGATTTGGATTATAGTTATGAAAAAAATGATTATTGGCTTCACTTTGCGGTAAACAAAAAGGTTGAGATACTTGAATCGAATTTGATGTGCAACAGTCACAAGATGTATCAACCTTCTAAAAACTATGGATTACCGTTACTATTAACAAATAAAAGAATAGTAACTATATTCAGCCGGGAAACCATAAAATCTACCATTATGGAGTTATGGTATTTTAACGAACTCATGTTCAAGATTTTAAACATAAGGGAAACTATTGTGCATGTATTTCTAAGAAATTCCCACGGTTTGACACATGTAGCTGGTTGAGGACCTCTTAACTTAAACATTTTGAAATAACATAGTGTTCTTAGATTTCATGAATTTAGTGTTATACATTAATTCACCTTGTATCATTTGTCTACAAGGATCTAGCAATGGATTTACATCTATTTTATCTTCCAAAGTTTAAAGAACTTGATATTGGTTAAGGATTTTTAGAGTTCGAAAATAATGTATTCCGCCGGATGTCATCTTTTGTTTCGACAATTCAAGTTCTTTCCCTCAACATATTCTACATATTTTGTCCAAAGGTTGGTGGATTACCTTAGATGTGTATATAACCTTTTATGAAAACGTTTTGAGGGTGTTTTCTTGTAACAACCCGTTATTTTCGGGCATTATAAATCGAGTCTTGTAACCTCTTTGGAATGTAATAGGAATATCATCGATAAATGAATTATTCAAAAGCTCTGATTGGAGTACACTATGTAGTATATATCGTCTTAAGGTTTCCAAATATATAAAGAACACTAAAATCCGAGTTATGACGAAGAAGTTATGACCATTCTAAGATTTCCGACAAAACCGACAACACCGATTAAACGGAAAACGCAAAGTTTCAATATGATAGCATTTAGCCTTAGGTATCTAAATGAAAGTTATAGATAACATTAAACCGTGAGCGTACACAAAAAGAATGTCCAAATCTTACTTCGTATGAGGAAGTTATGATTTTTCCAAGATCCGAATATAGCAGTAGACAGCTAAAAACTCGAATCGGAGATCGAGCGACTTTTGGCCGGAATGACCTAAACGAGAATCGAAGGTCTCGACAATGGTATTTCAGCGGTAAAAAGTCTGGCAAAAACCGACATCAGATAAAGAAGTTATGAATTTTCAAAGAAATTCCTTAAACACGATGAGTTTAATATAAATAATAAAAAAATAATTTTGGAATCTGCTGACGGAGTCTAAACGAAAGTTGTAGAGCGTAGTCTCACCTACTCGTGGATATAAAGACCTTCGAAAACGGAGTTCGTATGAAGAAGATATGAATTTTTGAAGTTTATTAAATAAATTATATATTTATTTAATTCAAAATTTCGGACCTTATCCGAAGAGGAGTCAGCGTCCTCATCCGGGTACGCGCTGCGTACCCCTGTACGCCCTGCGTACCCGAGAGACTTGGCCTCTGATCGTCCACGTCGCCCTATCCGAGGCATCCGACCCGTCCGACCCGTCCGAAGTATCCGACCCGTCCGACCCGCTGTCCCGTCCGACCCGCCGTCCCATCCGACCCGTCTCCCCAGCAACCCGTCCCATCCGACCCGCGTACCCAGCAACCCGTCCCATCCGAAGCCGAGGCAGTCGAGGCTTCGGTCATGCATAACGTACGCGTACGCGCTGCGTACGAGCGTACGCCCCGCGTACCGAGGCGGTTCAGCCTTCCTATAAATAGGATGCGAGGGCTTCCGAGAAAAATGCTCATTTCTCTCCTCTCTCTCACAATCTTGCCTCGTTTTCCGTGCCCGTTCAAACCCGAAGCTCTGGTCTTTTTGCTCAAGTTCCGAGGGTCGATTTTACTCCCGAGATTCCCGAGAATCCCGAGGAAAATCCGTTTCCCGAGACGAAACTCTGTCCGGTTTTCCATCTCGCTATCTTCAAACTATCAAGTGAGTTCATACCCCTGCAAGCACACTTTAAATACGTTTTTAAATGCTTTTTATACTCTTTTAGGGGGGAATACAAGTAAACACACGACTAAAATCGTGTGAAACATCGATCTTTTTACATACTTTTCATACTGTTGTTTTAACTGTCTTATGAAGTCATTATCATGCAAAACACCTCACAACACAACTTTACCCTCTTGGGATACAATATGTTTATAAATAGAAATATGTTTTATTTATACGTTTACATACAAATACATCATATCAAGGGTAACATTCTTTACTAAACCGTTTTATACATCCAAAAAACTTATGATTTATGCTTTGTCAAATATTGTGAAAAAGGATAAACTTTGCATACAAAACTACTACTTTAATACAGACTTAGTTGAGAATCCATGAGACGTGTACATCTTCAAACACTGCCTTTTTGATAAAAGGTATCGCTACAAGTCCTGTCTATAACCAGAGTCTCCCGTTCGGAGAACGTGTCAAATGTGTATAGATCTATACGGGAAGTCATGATCCCGCGCCCTGACTGTTAGCTACAGTCCGTCTTTTGGGGTGACAGTTGTCATAACGCTACGACGCCTGAAGAACGTCGCTACAGGCATATTATGTTTAGTATGGTTATAAAACTCATCGGATATACAATTATTATGGTATTATGCTTTTATGAACGAGTAGCTATTAAAATTATTCTTCATCTAACAAGTGCGATCTTCGTATAGCTTTACTATGTAAAACTATGACACAACTTACAAGCACGTCGGTTGCTTGCGATTTTCGGTCTTAGAGACTGCCAGTTATGTCAGGAAAATAAGGGTTTTTCCTGTATACAAACCAAACAACTAATAGGAAAATAAGGGATTTTCTCAGTACAATTAGTTGCAACTTATATCACGAACATTCATATGCATTTCATACTTTTATAAGAAAATAAGGGTTTTTCTTGGAAAACACAACAAATCATATCTCAACTATTAGGGAAAATATGGGATTTTCTGGATCTAATACATTCATTTTCAACACAACGAATCATAACTCTTTACAATTGAAATACTGCGTTTTCTGGAAAACATACACGAACTTTCGAATGGCGTACATTTTCTCAAAACACTACTTATGAACTCACCAACTTAATTGTTGACACTTTTTCTTTGAAATAACTTGTATTCTCAGGAAACCGCTAGACCAGGTAGCAACTACTTTTGAAGACTAACGCGCTGGCGTTAGTAACATATTTTGGATCACCATATTGTATTTGATTTCTTTTGCAAACATGTAACATATACAATCATGTAAACTTTTCAAATATATTTATATTATGGTGGTGTGTACCTTCCTTTCTATGAACTGTTATGATACTGAATATGACGTCCTCCACCCCCGAACGTTTCCGCCGTTCTGGTTTGGGGGTGTGACATTTCTTGTTTTTGTATAAAACTTTAAGGGTTAATATTATTCTCTTCCATAGTAAATGCATGTCCAAGTTTGCAGACTTTCATGATTACCGTACATACTATATGTCCAATTAATAAGTTAATTTAACCAAAATATAATTTTTATGCGATAAATATGGAAAGTCGTTATTGTATTCTTGTACAAATATATTTTCTTAATAATAGAAAACTGTCTTATCGGCTACACGAATGGTATGAACTAAACATCATTGTGGATTAATGACTTGTGCATGTGCTCTTTTTTTCAGTGCTTTAGTTTGAAGATGATACATATCTTTGTTTTGATCTTTTTCAATAGGACAGTTAGGATAAAAACATCGGTGTCATATTTGTTTTGATCTTTTTACAGCTACTTTGGTGTTCACCCATAGAAGGAAGGGAAAGTAAGGCATGATTCTACTCGTCCCCATAACCACATACATCACTTAAAATGTTTTTGCACTTAAAAAATTTATGATCAATCCTAGTTGCCAGGTTTGGGCTGGAAGTGCAACACTAAAGGACATAAAACCGAGGAAGTTGCTCAATCTTCTATTAAATTCCAACTGAAATCTATAGTTCTTTGGGGTGTAAAATTGGTGATTTTATGATTCGCCTTTCAACTTATGACTAGAGTTGATGTTCGTATATGTCAAATCCATATAACTACAATTGGATTCAAGAACAGAACATATAGTCTTCCCTTCTTATTTCTCTTATTTATGTTACAAATTTGTCCCTTATGCAATCCACCACTACATGCCTCCCTTAAACTCGTGTCATGTTTATCAAACAATTAAAACCTTATTTACAACTTTACACATCTAGATAAAAAGCTTAACTCACCTTATTACCATTGTGTTCGATAAAAGGTTAACTTGATGACAATTTCAAGTTCATTAGTTGTTAGGATGCTAAATCAAGACTTGGAATTAGTCCTTCTCTAACGGTTTGAAGCGGTTCTCCCCCAGTTGGAATTAGTCCTTCCTTAACGGTTTCTAGAATTTTACTATTTGCTCGTAATCCATAGCGTTCAAATCCTGAGCTTTTCAGCTTAGTCACCATCCATACAACCTTCTCAAAGAAATTTCCGGTTTTTAATATTCGAACCGATCCTACAATTTCTCAACTAATCAAACCCAACCCAACCAACCTCCATTGATATTCAACCCGAGCAATACACACTCCTCTAAACTCTATTTCGTTGTCCTAGAGGGGACAACCAACTGCAACAAGATATTGTATAGAAACTACGAACGAAAGAACTGTGTGCATAACCCCGTAAGCAGGAATTTATGACAACTCACCATGCACTCGCTTTGGAAAAATATCTCAGTCATTTTTTTTGTTTTTATAAAATATCTCAACAATTTCAGTTACTCATCAAAATCAATATGGCTGCTGATTTTCCTAGCAGAATGCTCAGTCTTCCCCCACCCAGGGCTTGGTCCCTCAATGTCCAACATTTCCACATCATAGTCTAAGACCCGTCTTCCCCCGCCAAGGGCTTGCTCCTTTAATGTCCAACATTTCCGTATCACAGTCTAAGACCCGGTTCGCCAAGCGCTCTATGTTTAACACAACTCTCGGTATACAAAACGACATATGACAATTCCTAAGTAATAACTAGAAATCGCTAGGAAATCCCGAACCCTTAATGTGTATGTCAGAAGCCTTCCTAAAATTACAGTTTCCAACCCTTCATGAATGGTCCGCCTACTTTATGATTCAGAAAGCACTCTGTAAGTTGAATCCCTACCCCATTACGGCGTAAAGACGCTATCATAATATTTCTAACAAGCTACTACATGAGAGGCTATCCATTCAAAATCACATCGAGGATTAAAATTTCAAACGTGGGATTTCTTGCAGTTCAACCTTGACCTCCTGTCGAACGACGAACATCTGGGCTTGCATTCCTTCAGTTACCAATGTAGGGCAATCGGGTTTAAGATGATTCGGTAGGTAACAGTGTAAACACACCTGATCCTTCTACCAGTCGCAAAAGACATGCCCTCTCTCTCCTCACTTATAGAATTTGAACCTGCGAAAAGTAAACCCATGGGTTCCCCCACACTTCTCTCAAATATCATACCTTTCTTGACTTTCAATACCCATTTTAGCATCCTCGAACTCTCGGTCCATCGCTGAATGATCGCTCCTTCTCTTTCTAAGTCGTGTCTTCACATCGAGATATCCGCCGGTAGTCATCTCAGCAGTCCTTCTCACAGGCTGCTTTAGAAATGTCACAATACACATTGCTACAACTATATAACGAGACTACCCATCGAGTTTATCACTTCCTTGCTATGCGTACGGGTCCTGTGTTTTCAGTTGTATGGGTTCATACTACCTTCCATACGTACCTGTATTTGTCTCAAGGATCATCAGAACCACCCAAAACAAATACAATAACTAGGTTACACATACATCCTATTCTTACTCTCCCAAGAGAGACTAATCATTCCAAAACTTTCTTGTTACATCCATACTTACTCGTAATGATACTCACTAAAAAGCGCATCATGAGTACTACATACTCCCTATGCTATCCTAGGATCCACACCTCACCCTACCATCAACTGCCAAACGACCCCCATTGGTGCCAGTTAGCTATTACATGAATACAATCACATGCAACATAACTTAAATAATTTTAGATTAAAAGATTCGACCCTATTATGGTTGGACTATATCCTTCTCATGCATCGGGACCAAAATGCAATATTTCTTCACACATAGGTTTAAAATTGATATTTCCTAATCATCGGGATGTTACACATATTCTCTTAAAACTGGGGTAGTAATCCTAAAAGACATGATAGATTCATCACAATCTACTTTGGGCTTATCCTAAATTTGTGGAAGTATCGAAATGTTCGGTTGTTTAGACAGGTGTTTATCAACCCCACGTATGGTGCAAAATATATAAAATCTATGGTTTACTTTTGGATCAACAACAAGGATAAAGGTGGGATTTGTAATCGAGATGAGTGGATGTTATCTCCCTTCCACACATTGTAAGTCTATAACTCTTTGTTGTTGTTTTTTCTACTTTCCCTCCTTAGGTACCTGCTAGTCGCTGGTCTATTTTAATAAAAAAAATTGTTTCTAAAAAAACAAGGGATAAAAGGTAGCAAAAATCGCTTTTTAGGAAATTCACTTTGAGAAAATGGGTGGGAATATAGGGGATTTCAGGAAATTCACTTTCAGAGAAAGGGCGGAAATATAACCTTTATGGGGGCTTAGGAGAAGTCAATTGGCATTACATGCACTCTTATATTTGAGGAGATTCTAACATGTATCTATATATTTCAAAATAACATAATATATATTTTATTTTATTTTAATTATTAGATCATAAATTTTTAATATTCTTAATCATAATCATAAGTAAAGACATGGTTTTTTTCAACAAAAACATAAATTAGACTTTTTTTTTTTTCTATCTACGTCACCCTTTTTATGATTCCACAAAAGTAATATTTTTCTTTTTAACGATGCATTCGTTAAATAAATAATCATAGATAGCCCATATAATGGTTTTTTTTAAATGATGAAGATTTGTTTGGAATTTATTAGTCTTATAATATTATAGTATAATTTTTTTTACAATCAATGATATTAGGTTTATGGAAATGGGAAAAAAATATATATTAAGTTTGTGCATTTACGACTAAAAACAAGGACAAAAAATTGAGAAAAATTCATTTTGATTTTTTTTTTGTAATATTATTTATACTATTATATTATAACAACAATATTATTGTTCTATTTTCTTAATAAAAATTAAGTTTAAAGTAATTAATGTTAATAAAGTTGGTAAAAAAAATGTAATTATTAAATAATAAAACCATAATGATTAGGTTATAGTGAAGTAAACTATAAAATTTAGTTAAATAATAATGATATGATAATGTTGACCTAACAAATAAAGTTAAAATGATGTATGATGGTATATAAGAGGGTGTGTCTAATAGTACACAATTTTTATTCATGAGATTCTACTTATAAACAAATGGAAGAGAAGGACGAATCATTTACCATCATCACCGCAACTCTACTCTTTTTACGCATCTCTTTTACTTTCGTTCTGACATTCCTATCATCCATCAACTGCCTTATCCCATTCTCTATCTCCTCCGTTGTGATGACAAAAATTTTGCCATCTCTATAAAATACATATTTCTTATATTCCAACGTAATCTCCACCACCAACTAATTCAAAAGCATTGATCTGCTACTCGCCATACACCAGCCATATTTCCAATGGCGCACCAAACCACAAACTCTCCAAGACCATGTTCCACCGACAATTTGACACAAACCCTCCTATGGCGTTGTGAGCCAAAATTGCCACCTGTGGAGACTGTCCAATCACTTTCCCTACTTCATCGGTTTCTCTGGTGGAGGAGGTCGACGTAAGCACCACAAGATATGTTGGCTACTTCTCTTAAAACTGAGGTAGTAATCCTAAATGACATGGTAGATTCATCACAATCTACTATGGGCTTATCCCAAATTTGTGGAAGTATCGAAATGATCGGTTGTTTAGACAGGTGCTCATGAACCCCGTGTATGGTGCAAAATATATAAAATCTATGGTCTACTTTTGGATCAAAAGCAAGAATAAAGGTGGGATTTGTAACCGGGATGAGTGGATGTTATCTCCTTTCCACACATTGTAATTCTATAACTCTTAGTTGTTGTTTTTTCTACGTTCCCTCGTTAGGTACCTGTTAGTCGCTGGTCTATTATAATAATATTTGTTGTTTCTAAAAAAACAAGGGATAAAAGGTAGCCAAAAATGGCATTTTAGGAAATTCACTTTGAGAGAATGGGTGGGAATATAGAGGATTTCAGGAAATTCACTTTGAGAGAAAGGGCGGAAATATAATCTTTATGGGGGCTTAGGAGAAGTCAAATGAAATTACATGCACTCTTTTATTAGAGGAGATTCTCACAGGTATCTATATATTTCAAAATAACATAATATATATATATATATATATATATATATATATATATATATATATATATATATATATATATATATATATATATATATGTATATTATTTTACTTTAATTATTAGATCATAAATTTTTAATATTCTTAATCATAATCATAAGTAAAGACAAGGTTTTTTCAACAAAAACATAAATTTGACTTTTTTTTATCTACATCATCCTTTTTATGATTCCACAAAAGTAATATTTTCCTTTTTAACGATGCATTCGCTAAATAAATAATCATAGATAGCCCATATAATGGTTTTTTTAAATGATGCAAATTTGTTTGGAATTTATTAGTCTTATAATATTATAGTATAATTTTTTTACTATCAATGATGTTAGGTTTATGGAAATGGGAAAAAAATATATTAAGTTTTTGGATTTACGACTAAAAGCAAGGATAAAAAATTGATGAAAATTCATTTCGAATTTTTTTTCTAATATTATTTATATTATTATATTATAACAACAAATAATTGTTCTATTTTCTTAATAAAAATTAAGTTTAAAGTAATTAATGATAATAAAGTTGGTAAAAAATGTAATTATTAAATAATAAAACCATAATGATTAGGTTTTAATGAAGTAAATTATAAAATTTAGTTCAATGATAGTGATGACCTAAAAAATTAAGTTCAAATGATATATGATGTTATATAAGAGACAAAATTGCAAGAATGGTCCCTGTGGTATGTCAAAACTAGCAGCTTTGGTCCAAAATGGGTTTGGCTCGCAAGGATGGTCCAATAGTTTCGTTTTGTTGCGAGTTTAGTCCAATTTCCTGTGAACTTTTTTATAATGACAGATTTGCCCCTTATTATTTTATTTTCCATTTTTCTTTTATTACAACCATTAAAAATAAAACAAAAACAAAATCTCTCTCTCTCTCTCTCTAGAAGAACAACAACCAAGGAGGCCACCAGAGCACCCCCCTCGCTGTAACAGTCGCCCGACAGTGAAGACGAAGAGTAAACCCATAGAGGGTTGTCGGTCTCGATGGACCCCCTTGCACCTCATCGCGATTTCCCAGCCACACTGGAGCTCCCGTCGATCTGCCTTTCATTCGAATCGATGGTGGGTTTTCGTTTTAGGTAAGGTTTTGTGTGTGGATTTTATTTCAAGTCTACCCTTCTTCACCTTCGTTTCAAATTTGGAACCAAGAACACCTACCTTCAACTTTTGGATTTGGGTTTTATTTTAGATCCAAAATCAAGAACGAAGAACGCCCATTTTGGATTTGGATTTCGGATGTTCGATGGTGGTGGGTCACAACAGGGGGAGGCGGAGGAGCTGCCACAGTCGACTGTGATGGCTCTCTTCACCAGAGAAGTGAGAAATGAGGGAGATAGACAAGTTGGAGATGAAAGGAAGATCGGGGAAGGGATTCTGACGACATCGGTTGTGGTGGGTTGTTGGGCTGTTGCAAAACGAGGGGAGGTGTTGCCCTTTTCGGTGATGAAGAAAAGGGTGGATTAACAACGGCGATAGGCAGTGATTATCGATAATTATGAGGGCAGTGGGGTGTTCTTGATCGTAAGTGAAGAAGTAGGAGAGAGTTTTTTCTGATGAGATACTAACGAGATGAAGAGATTGTATTAGAGAGAGATAGATAAAGAGAGAGAGAGAGAGAGAGAGAGAGAGACACACACACACAGAGAGATTTTTTTTTTCTTTTTCTTTTTTTAGATTTTTGTAATAAAAAAATTGAAAATGGAAAAATATCAATGGCAAATCCGTCATTATAAAAAGTTTTAAAATTTTTGGACTAAAGTCGCAACAAAACGAAACTATTGGACCATCCTGGCGAGCAAAACTCATTTTGGACCAAAGTTGCTAGTTTTGACATACTACATGGACCATTCTTGCATTTTTATCTATATAAGATGGTGTGTCTAATAGTAGACAGTTTTTATTCATGAGATTCTACATATACACAAATGGAAGAGAAGGACGAATCATTTACCATCATCACCGCAACTCTACTCTTTTTACTCATCTCTTTAACTTTTGTTCTGACATTCCTATCATTCATCAACTGCCTTATCCCATTCTCTATCTCCTCCGTTGTGATAGACAACAATTTTGCCACCTCTATAAAATACATATTTCTTATATTCCAACGTAATCTCCACCACCAATTAATTCAAAAGCATTGATCTGTTGCTCGGCATACACCGACCATATTTCCAATGGCGCACCAAACCACAAACTCTCCAACACCATGTTCCACCCACAATGTGACACAAACCCTCCTATGGCGTTGTGAGCCAAAACTGCCACCTGTGGAGCCTGTCTAATCACTTTTCCTACTTCATCGGTTTCTCTGGTGGAGGAGGTCGACGTAAGCACCACAAGATATGGTGGCCACTTCGCTCTAATCCATGTGGTATCTCTTTCATCTCGACCTCCTCAAAACTATTGGCGCTTCCAAAACACAAAAAGAGCTCCGACGACAGCGGTGGTCCATCTAACCAGTTCCTAACATCGTCATCATGGGGATTTCTGTCAACACCATCAAGGTTCAATACTGGCCCCACAGGATACACAGGCAGGAAGCTGTTGTCTAAATATAAAAACGACTACTGTGTTTCCAACTCCATGTATGTATTCATCATGATTGCTTTCGCCTATTTCAGTTTCCATACATTATCACGAAGAATGGCCAACCCTTCTTTGTTGTGGTACATAGCAGGAAAGACTTTGGTTGGCACCGATTTGACAAAGTTCGGAGGCAAGAACTCAGCATCCGTGTATCCGAGTTAGTGAACTCAGCAACATCCTGGTTCTCAGTGTCACATAGTTTCTAGATATACAAATTAAACCCAATAAAATCAGAATACGAAGTGAAGTATACGTAGAATGGAAGATTAAACTCACTGGCCACATCTATCATACAAGATCAAAATACATTGTTGACAAACGCAATGACCCGAGTGGACCTCGGTCGTTTCATCATGTCACCGACAAGACTTTTAACATATTTACAATGAGTATTTATGAAATCATTCAAGAGAGTCATCGGAGCTATTACGTCAACGTTTGGTGGGGTTTCATCTTGAGGAAGTTCAATGAAGTGTATCCATTCCTCTGTAGCCTTCTTAGCCAGTGATTCAATGTAAGTGTTTATTGCAAGATAGAGCCAAAAGGAGGCTTGATTACCAAGATTGTTTTTGATAGCCGTTGATCTCGATTCAAAAGTAGTTTTGCGACTTCGACAGTCAACATGATATCACCAAGCTCAGTTGAAGGAATGAAAACCAACTCTGCAACTGCATTCATCATTTTATTTTTGGTTCATGAATGGTTCAACTTGTTTGAAGGTTGTATTTAATTACTTTGTGTTTTTGTTACATTTATGGAATATAATCCATCCAGCAAAAGAAATTTCAAATTATGTTCTCTAATTGTGGTGACTGTCAGACCACATATAAAGGTTAGTCTTTATGGAAAAGTGGGATAGAAAATGACCGGTTAATATTTCATTTCGCAATAATGAAAACATTTTATAAATAAATATCATAAATAAATCATTATTTTAAAGAAAGTCTAAAAGCATCCAAAATGCATTGAATTTTTTTTTTTTTTTTTTTTTTTTTTTTTTTTTTTTTTTTTTTTTTTTTGCAAATTAATGGAATTTCACATCATCATTATCTTCATCTTCATCTTCATTATACATATACTTATAATGCTAATATTTTTTTTCTTGAATCTCACGTATTTGAAACCCCATTTTTTAACTTCCTCAAACCATATTCATTTGAAACCCTCTTTTTTAACTAATATAATTCAAAAGTTTTGTTAATTATGATTTAACACTCAAAAGATTTATAACTTATGTTATGTTTAATTAGCATTTAGTGAAAAGTTTACTATAAAAATGTCAATCTTTTGGGAAGACATGCATACAAATTATATACAAATTTCAAAAAAAAAAAAAACAAACTTAAATGTTTTTTTGTTGGGTTGAGGTCTTATGACCACTTTTAGAGATATGCTATTATATTAGAGCTTTTAATTTGAAAGTTTGTTATACTAATTCGTTTTTATATTTTCTTCATTTTTGGATTATTATAATACAGTTGTTGTATATTGTGGTTTAATCATTAATATATTTATCATATATTATATATGGTGATGTCGAAAATATTTAATTAAATATTTTAAATATGTTTTTTTTGTTTTGTAATTGTACCGTTTCAAAAAGATAATTAATTAAAACTCATACATATGTTGTACTTTTCATCTCTCTCTCTCTCTCTCTCTCTCTCTCTCTCTCTCTCTCTCTCTATATATATATATATATATATATATATATATATATATATATATATATAAAAGTTATTTTGAGAACACTTAAAAGGCTGAGAACATAAGAATAGATATTAACCATCCAATAATTCACATCAATGACTAACATTATGGTGTCATTTTTGTTAAGTTTGAAACTTTGAATATAAACCGTAAGTTTTTATTGACTAAAAGGATAGTAATTAAATTCAATTTCAATTCAATCCACCGAGTTAGCTAACTTTGATTTTATTCTCTCTCTCTCTCTCTCTCTCTCTCTCTCTCTCTCTCTCTCTCTCTCTCTCTCTCATATTAGGTCTTCAAGATTCTTCGTTCATATCATACCTGCATGAGGCACTTATCTTCTTGATTTTTTTTCGACAGAAAAAACATTAGTATCAATTGAGGGAGATACGGAAAGAACAAATATACACACAACTACAAGAGAAGGGCGATATTCATCGTTTCTTTTTCCCCATTTGAGATAAAATTCAAGGAGGGGATTGTCTATTCATCATTTTCTTTTGGTTAGACAAACTTGCAATTCGATTGACAAGAAATACTCACAAAGCAGAGAGTCGACCCCGGTTCATCGTTTTTTTTTTTTTTTGACCTCACTTGCATCGGTTCAAGATGGAATGGGTGGGTCTGGATTTTCTTGAGCCTTACATGTGTTCATCTCAATTTTCATGCTCGATAGATGACAAGTGTGGAACAAGTGACAGTCAATTGGAAAATCTTGTTTGTTGGCATACCGAGTCCTAGTTTTTCATATTTTTGATTCTGCAATGTTCATTAGCGAATTTGTTTCTACGTTGAGTGCTTTTCTCCTATTTTCATTTATGAATTTATAATCAGTTGTTCAAGACCGTTAGTGAAATTTCTATTTTTTTCTCGACATAAACTGGCTCATATTTTTATATTACATTCACTGTTTTTCTTGTGTTGTCATTTTATGTAAGTAAGATTGATTTGTGTCACCCATAATTTCTCAAATTAGTAGTACATTATTTCATTGATTATTAAGTTTTTCATTGTCCACATGAGTCAAAATGTTACTTTTTCCATTTAATTTTGATCAGGGTGTTAAATGTTGATGATATAGGCTCTAAACCAAAGGAAGAGAAACAATGAAAAGTCCCAGGTGGTGTTATATACGCCAAATTATTTGACGTTTGGGTGTGTACCCTCTGATCACCTTTTGTGTTTGAATGTTTTTGCTTGTGCTTGGATATTTTACATGGTTATAATTATTTATGATTATAACTATGAATGTTTTTGCTTGAGCTTAATATTTTACATAGTTATAATTATTTATGATCATAACTCTGCCTACATATATGATTTAGTCAATGTTTGATTGTATTTGTTATAATCATTTATAGTATAACTCGGTTGCACCCATGATTAGAACATCGGTTTAATTATATATGATTATAACTATGTGCAACATAGTTGATTTGAACACTATTTATAATCATTTGTGATTATAACACACCATACTTTTGTTATCAATCATTCATTTAAACATTTTGTTGATATTTTTTAATGTATTTACATGTTTTTGACATTTTGTAGAGATTGATCAAACAAAACGGTTGTGTTATGATATGTTAGGTAGCACTACTACTCGTTAAACAAGTTTGCGAATTACACAATATTTGTTATTCTTTAATATTTATTGTTATTTACAGGTGATTACCAATTATAAATTATTATATGTCGGTGCAATTTGATTTAAAAAGAAGAACTGTGGTTGTGATTGATTCAATAAAAGGGTTGACATAATGATGAATTTCGTAACTTCTTTCCTCTTAATTGATTTAACTGTTATTGAATATAATCATATATAAATGTATGAACTTAATATTGACATATTCTTTTATGAATACAACTTTATAATCATTGATGATCAACATAACGAATAAGTTGCAAAATTAGGACTTCATTACCAAATTATAATTGAATACAAAGCGATTAAATCATCATGATCAACATGGTGATTCATTAGTGACTAAAACATATTTTCATGTTTAAAATGTTTCAACACCACAACATATACACATATATTCACGCATGATTATACTATTATTAAGATTAATCTAACCAAATTAACTTAATAAAAAAAAAAAAAAAAAAAAAAAAAAAAAAAAAAAAACCCTTAATGGACTAGGAATTGAATGTGTGTCATTTCAACTCTAGTAACTTCACTCACGAAACATTCAACATCAAAATTCATTTAGTAATTAAATATAGAAATTTAATGGAAGAAAATGTTATCATACATATATGTAATCATTTAATAGGAATATATTAATTGTATTTACTTTGATTAAAGCCTCTTTTATCCAAGAAAACAGCCGTTACAAGCCCATTTAATATGTCACTTTTCATGTTGACTAATTAACATTAATGTAATCATAAAATTTCTATAATGGACAAACAAAATGATTGGTACACAAATCGTTCTCACGTTCTCAACATTTTTACGTTCTATATATATATATATATATATATATATATATATATATATATATATATATATATATATATATATATATATATATATAAATAGAGGTTAAAACACTTCAACCAAAATTCATTTAAAATCTAATATTTCAAATGCTTTTTAATAATGATTATAAAAATTTCAACATTTGTTACTTAATTGATTGATTAATAAAAATATTAATGTTTTGAAACTCCTAACTCTTAAAATTATATTATTTAATTTGTTAGTTAAGTAAAATATTTTTCCTACATATAGATAACATTTTATGTTTGGTTACTCATATTTGTTTATGTATTTAGAAAATAAGGTATACATAAAATGACTACTTCAATTTCACATAGGAATCTATATCACTAGAGATGTATGTTGTCTTTAACCGGTGATAGGAGATCCACATATCTTTTTTAATATTTATATTAATGTTTAGTAATATTTATTTTATATTCCTATTCACCTTAATTTTTTAGGTACAAATTAAGGAAAATGATTGTCGGTGCACCAACATAAAGTCAAACGTACACCTTGCAAAATATGTAATTAAAATTAAATATCATATTTACTAATCGACTTATTTTAAAACTCTTGATGACATTTATTTATAATGATATATTTTGTATAACTTCATTCTTAATTTCAATGTTTAGTATTTGAAAGTTAATATATGAAACATTGGATGTTTTGGTGTAATATAAATAGTGTAATACAAAGTTTATTAATTCAATATTGTTTATAAATAACTCATTCAAAGCAACTTATTTCTTATTTTATCCAAAAAAATATTATCGGACATAAGAAAAATATATTATATTAATGTTATACAAAAACTTTTAATATATATTGGATATTATAAAACTATAAGTAAAGTTTATAAGGTACGAGCTATATTTGATAGTATCAAAATATAAGTTGAGGGATTTTTATGTTATTTGATAGTTCGGTTAATACCCAAAACATGACTAAAAACGTAAATTTCAACATATTTCTATTTTTCCCCATAATTATTTTAACCACTTAAATCATTCTTGCGCAACGCGTCAGGTTACACCTAGTATTCTTATAAAAGAATAGTTATTAGTATCACTTGTCATTTTCTCATAATTTACGCTTTCTTTTCAAATGTTCTATAAAAATGACACTTGGCATTTTCTCATCATTTTTTATATTTTAAAAAGTATTCATGTTGATAATAAGTTAAGCAATTATTTAATTTATTCTTGATTTTTAAGAGAAATTTAAATTTGTCTTGAATAAGTTTCGGTTATGATTACCTATAATTAATTGTATTTCTATATTGAAAATCCTACAAAATCATGTTTAATTAATAATTTATTGAAAATAATTGATTAATAATTAAGAGTTTATTATAAAATTTTAATTATTTTTGTAATTATGGTTCCCACGGTCTATAACCTAGTACTCTATATACGAAACCCGCAAAAGTTTTTTAAAATGCATTGAACACTATAAAGTTCAATGTAATATTTTTTTAACAATTAAAAGGTTTTTTCCATTGAAAAGTTCAATGTTCATTGAACTTCATATTCATTGAACGCTAACATGACATCCCACAATGATGGTGTTTAAACCATTGAATGTTAATTATGCATGTCACCTTGTTCAACTCTCTCAATGAATTATACATTTTGGATGCTCTAAATGATTAGCATTTCGAAAATAATATTTTTGAATTTCATTACGATTTTCAAACTTAGTTTTCTTGATAAAATACAAGTTCAAAATTGATTTTATATGACTGTTAATTGTAAGTTATTGAGTATACTTACAATCTTATCTTTGGAATTGATTTTATTTAGATTTTGTGGTAACTTAATTAGTTTCTATGAAAGGGTGTAAATTGAAATGTAGCAGAAAGATTAAGGATATAAGAACTATAAAGTGTGACGACTTAAGTTGATGAACAAC
Source organism: Lactuca sativa (assembly GCF_002870075.4). NCBI lineage: Eukaryota > Viridiplantae > Streptophyta > Magnoliopsida > Asterales > Asteraceae > Lactuca > Lactuca sativa. The sequence goes on along the minus strand of NC_056623.2, from coordinate 106,775,985 downwards.
AGATTAAGGATATAAGAACTATAAAGTGTGACGACTTAAGTTGATGAATGTTGTTCGAATAAGCACTAAAGATGTACATATGCATCTAACAATGAGGATGTATAAGAAAAGAGACAAGGAATATCTTGTTCATTATTCACTTCGGTCTAATTTTTTTATTGTCTTTTCTCTCTCATTTTTTGTGAAGCGATTTAGGGTTTCACAGCTAACCAATCAGAAACTTAACCTATGATTCGCGTTGCTTGTCAAATCTTTGTAAATCTTTCTTCTTAAATTGTTTTGTTGTATTTTTGTAACTAGTTGAAAAGTCATAATCCATAAAGTTTCTTTTGGTTGGTTTTCGAAAGGGAAGAAGTAAAAGAGTTTTCGTTGTAATCTTGTTAAGATCTATTCAAAGGTTAAGTTTATGATTGGGTATATGGTGTCAGATTCAATTTTTGATATTTTGTTTAGGTTCTTTAATAACTTTATGAAACACTAGATTGTTTTCTTCTTTATCATTGTGTTTGTTTATGTTAGTATTCTTCATTGTTCCTGGTGATTTAGTTTTACCTTCGATTTTGGGAAGCGATTTAGGGTTTCATTGCTATCGTTTTCATTAATTGTAAAATCATTTTAAATCCTTTTGCTGTATTTGTAATTAGTTGAAAAGACTTAATCTGTAAAGTTGTTTTTGGTTGGTTTTCGAAAGGGAAGAAGTAAAAGATATTTTGTTTTAATATAGTCAAGATCTATTCAAAGGTTGAGTTTATGATTGACAATATGGTATAAGCGTGAAGATTTAATTTTTTTATCTTTTTTTATGTTTTTTAATATCTTTTACAAACAATTAATTTATGAAACACTGAATCGCTTTCTTCTTTAGCGTTGTGTTAGTTTTTATTTGTATTCTCAGTGGTTCCATGTGATTTAGGTTTCTCTTCAATTTTGGTTGAATAATTTTAATAGATTGATTTTTGATGGGGAAGAAACCCTTACTCTTTTTAAAACTTTGTGACGTTGATATATCTTCTCTCTTTATAGCCAAGTATATCTTCTTCTGGATATGCTTATTTTTTATATATTTTTTATGGAAGATTTTTTGTTTACAAATATTCTAACATATTATTTTAGAGTAATCTTGTTTAGATATGTCTTCATTCTCTTGATAGATCCGGATTGTCTTTATTTAGATCTATTTGTTGTTTGTATACCTTCATAGATTGGAATGTTTTTTGGGTCATAGAAACCCTATTTTGGGGTTTTATGGATTAGATATTTTTCTATCCTCTATAGATCTAGCAAATCATCTTCTGAATATGTTTGTTGGTTGATATGTGCATATTTAATTCATATTAAGTGTAGATTTGTATTCATTTATTAGCTAAATTATTGCATTTCATGGACAAAAGGTACTTAAAAGTGTTTGAATTATGTTTTCAGTCCAAAAGTGAAGCTCAGAAGCAAAAGGACGCAGGAGAAGCGGTTGAGAGCTCGAGAATGGAACAAAGAAGAAAAAAACACTAAAAACAACACCTACTCGGCGAGTAGGGTCGACTACTCGGCGAGTCCAAGCGAATATTTGAGAAGATAAAGACTCGGAAACCCAGAGACTTATCACATACGAGGATTGAGAGATGGACTCGACGAGTCGGCACCTGACTCAACGAGTCGTTTCGCATATATAAAGATAACTTCTCAGAACAATAAGGGAGAATTCTGGAACCATTCTGGAGAGGTTAGCTGCGATTGAAGAGTCAGAAAAACCCTAGAGGACGAAGATACAAGCTAGAATCCAATTCCGAAGGAGATTTGAGGCAAATTTCATCATTCTACTTAATCTTTTGTTTTTCATTATGGTTAAACAATTAGAATCTGTTTGTTTGATGTTATTTACTTCAATCATGAGCTAAAACTCTTAAACTTCTGTTTGGGGAGATAAAATTGATACTATGGTTTGATTATTGGTAGGATTAATTTAAAGTTGGTGATTTTTGTTATTTTAGCTTGCTAAAGAACCTTGTGTGTGAATGATAATTAATTTTCTGTTAATAGGAAGGTAATTGAATAGCATGAACATCTATTGATTTTCAACCTCATATGCTATGTGACCACTTTGTCATATGTCTAGGATTAATGAACATGAAACTAGAATTAATAAGATAATTGAGTAAATTCATGTGTAAGCTTGTGTGATGACCATCAACAAGAAGTTAATTAAAGGACCAAATTAGTTAACTATTGCAAGTCTAAATTAACCCGAATAATTAATCTAGTGAATTTAATTAAAATAGACAATTGATCACTATTTAAGTTAGTTTATTTGCTAAGGATTAGTGTAGTGAACACGAATCTAATCCCTTGAATCGGTAACCAACAAAAGAGTTAATCCATTGCACCATTACCTTGAAATCAACCATAGGATCAATTGAGTTGAACTAAACAGAAGTTCATTCCCATTATTGAATCTAGTTAATTCTTTGTTTTTCTAAGTTTTAGATTAAGTAATAGTTAGTAAGTTTCTAGTCTTGTAAAACTAGAGAAAACCCCCTACTTATTAATTAATTTAGATAGAATTAGTTTTTAGTTTTAATTTACTGTTCCCTGTGTTCGATACCCTACTTATTTAACTATACCACAATTGATAGTTCCACTGCCTTTGTGTGTTTATTTTATAATTAAAAGTAGGTTTAAAACTAAGTGAGTTTGCACACATCACTTTTTATTCATAGAAACCCTAATTTTTTTTAGTTTTTTTCTACGAAGTTTTTCTTGTCTATTATCAGATCTTGCAGCTCTCCTGCTACATTGTTTCTAATTTATTTATTTTAGTTTGTTATACACTTTAATTGGAGTGTGTTGTTAAGTTTGTGAGAGTTATCTACACTTAAATATGTTCAACATCTTGGTTGATGTCATTCTTCCACAAATGTAAGAAAATATCTCAAGAACATGGTGATTGCATTGTAAGTTCTCTTGACTATCTCAAATTGTAGCAAGGTTGTTGTGTCAACATGTGTTGTCATGCCACTCCCATTGGGCTATTGTTGAAGAATACTTTATTGGCTCTTTGTATTGCTTTTCAGTCTCTAATGTTATCAATGTGCTTGATGTGGTCTAGAAATAAAATATCAACTAAATATTTGGACTTATCATCAACTACTACTCGAGCCATGTATTGAAATGCACTGCAAGAAAATAGGACATAATGACACCCATTGTCTATCATTAAAGGGTACAGATGATCCATAAAAATGTGTCATTAAAGGCCATGTCATAAATGAATATGACATGAATTTGTGTGTCATATATTCACAAAATACATTTATGACTAGGAGTAGCAAATCAGGCAATCGTGTCATCTTTTACTTTTGTTCTGACACACAACACATGAAACAACAAGATTTTATATAACATGAACACGACACGACACTATATCATGTTTTATTAAATACCATGAAAACAAACCAATTAAAAATTATAAACATGATACGAGACGACAAAGATAACATAAAATAACAATTAGTTTATTTAACTAATATAAATAATACATAACACGGCAAACATGAAAAAAAAAATAAAAACAAATGCTAAAGCGTGTCAATTTTGTGTCGAATAATAAACAAAAACGTGACACGACACAACATCGTGTTTTTTACGCTTGTCACGAACACGAATTCGAATTTCAGTTTCGTCCCAATTTGGTTTCGTGTCGTGTATATTTGTCGTGTCGCATCATTAATTTGTTGGAGGGATTAAGGTTTATGTTGGAGATCTGAATACCACTTGAATCGTGTGAACACTTTCGAACTAATATTTCTACCCTATGTCTGAGTTGCAAGAACTTCAGCCTATGATAATCCAAGAGGGCACTTACGATTCTAGGCACTGAAACCGTAAGCCAAATTACTAGAAGGATTCTTTGTTTGGTTGAAAAAAATGAGAGCTAATAATTTTTGTGTCTATTTTCTAAAGAGAAGAGTCGTTTATATATAATAAACAAGATGTAGGGTTTTGATATTAGGGTTGGCCTTCATTTGTTTCTTTGGAAACAAATCAATAGTATCCATATTAATGAGGAAACAAATCAAGGGAATCCAAATTAATGGGGAAACAAATTTGAAATTACTCAGGAAATCAATAGTTACCAAAATTGATAAGATTCGTCAATGTTACCATAATTACCTATCTTCTAAATTAGCTAGGAAATTCATGAATTTAATGGCATGGTCAATGGTTACCAAAATTGATAAGATTTATCAATTTTACCATAACAACCCATTGAAATTCGGCTTTTCCATAATACAACTAATTCAAATTTCTGAAGACCTTTTTGGGCGCTGTCTCTAAACCCCGTGTTTTTGTCATACCGGCTTATAATTCAATCTGATACATGTGTGCACTCCGAAAAAACCCGTACATATAATATAGTACAAATTATGAATCCCCTTAGCTTACATGTTAGTTCCAATTACAAAAAATGACATGGTGACACTAAAATCACCAATAATCCTCCCCCATTTTAGTGTAACACTTGAGCAAACATAAGCTTTTCAAAACAAACCAAAGTAGTACATAATGAAAATATCGAGACGATTGAATTCCTACTTAGTATCATACACTTGAAAATACTCGATAATCAAGGTGTTGATTGAACCCATCAAACCATTTGAATACCAGAAAGTAAAATCCATACTAGTTTATTGAATTTCTAGCAAAATACAACTTGACACTATTATAAAGTCGTTTGTCCCAATCCTCTCATGATCGTATCAAGGTCAAGTCCACAAGCTCGTGAAATGTGCCTACACTTCACAATCACGTAGGTAACTCCTTTCCATGTATCTATACATACATTTATCAAAGGAATTATTAAGAAGTTAAACTTCAACCTGGCAAACTTGCAAAACCAAACACATACCTGAGATGAATTGGGATGAATCCATTATTTGTTCCAATCTATAAGTATGTGTAAACTTGTAAAGAAAATTTCAAGTGTGTGATACACATGAGGTGAGTTAAAGGATACATGTAGTGGTGGTTTGCCTATGCGATTAAAGTTGTAACAGAAATATCAAATAGGAACTAAACGTGAAAAACTCAACCTTACGGATTAAACCTATAAGATTTAGGAGAGCATATGACGAATTCTATACTTTATCCCATGAATAATATTTAATTTGGTACTTTTCATAAAAGATAATTTATAATATACCTTAATAATTACATATTCAAATAAAATTTACAACGAAGATTGATATTATGGATGTTCTTTATTCAAGATCATTAAGTAAATCCTATTTATAGTTAACCTGATTTAAACATCTATAATAAAAGGGAAAAGGATATGCCTTGTTCCTGAATTCTATAGTAGTAATCTGGATTTAACATATATAAAAAAATCAACTTTACTTACAAGTTCAAAGGTCAATCATAGAATCACCAATTTTACGCTGTCAAGAACTAATGATTTGAGTTGGCGTTGCGGAGAAAATAGAGCAGATTTCTCGGTCTTTAACTTCTCTAGTGTTTCACTTTGAATACCACAAGGACCGATCACAATTTTCTTAAGTGCAACAACTTTCCTTACTTTCCTCCTAATTCTGATGGGCGAACACCAAAGTAGCTATAGAAATATTGATGACGTGATACATTTTTTCTATTAAGTTAACACAACTTTGAAGAACCCTTTTAAGATTGTATTATCATTAGATAAGACATAAAAATTGTTCTCATAACTATCATATTGAACAATCACTAAAAAAATCTATTTATCATCTCCAAACTAAAGCATGGATTAAAATAACATATGCAATAATGCAACAACTCATTTATCCAAAATGGTGCTTATTTCATATGATTTATGTATCTGGTATAACTATTTTATATTATTAATAAAATATATTTTGACAAGAAAACAAGAATGTTGTTCCATAATTATCGCATGCAAGTTATAATTTGGATAAAGTAACTTGTTAATTCGACATAGCGTATGTACCTTAATTGTGAAATTCTCCAAACTTGGGCATGTATTCACTATGGAAGCGAATAATATTAATCCTTAAACTTTTCTGTAAAAACAAGAAAACGACCTCGCATTGTATTCATAAAAGGTTATCTACTCATCAAATATAATCCATAAACCTTTGGACAAAATATGTTAAGGGGAAGAACTTGAATGGTCGCAACACAAGATGAAATCAGGACGAATACAATATTTTTAACCCTATAACTCATTGACAAATATCAAGTTCTTTAAACTTTCGAAGATTAGTTAGACGTAAATCCAATGCTGGACTATTATACACGAATGACACCAGGTCAAAACGTGTAAAACGTGTAAAAATAAATTGATCGAACCAATGAAAAATTTGCTAATATAAAATGTCTTAAATTAACATGTCCTCTACAAACTACCACATGTGTAAAACCTGAGAATTTCTTAGAGATTCATGTAGAATAGTTTCCCCCGTGTTAAAACTCTTTAACGCAATTTGTTTTAAATAATGTAACTCCACAATGATAGATTTTATGGTTGGCCAACTAAATATAGTTACTATTCTTCTATTTGTTAATAGTAACAAAAATCCATAGCTTTTAGAAGGATGACACATCTTGTGACTATTGCTCATCAAATCCAGTTCAAGTATCTCAACTTGCTTGTTTACCGCAAAGTGGAGTCAATAATCTATATATTTCATAAATATAATCCAAATCAAAATAAAATATGAATTCTTGAACCATCTACGAATTTTGACTTTGAATGACACTATCCACCTAATTTGAGGTACTTGGAATGCTTCCGATTCTTGGTTATCTTTTTGAATTCCTCGCCATCATAAAACTTCAAATAGATTAAGTTACACCAAAAGAACATCCATCTCCGTGACAGGCTTCTATGGGTCATAGCATACTTTATAGGAAAAATAGACAATACTATGATAAGAAGAACTTCATCAGGCATTTGGCGGATGAAATCCTTTGATTCTAAAACTAGGATGCTATAAATAAATTGAACAACTTCATCGGGCATTTTGTTGATGAAAACTTCATTGTATTCGATGAAATTTCTATAATAGGTTCAATTAAGAAGACACAATGATGTAACAAGAAAAAGAAAATTAAACTAGGATGTTGTGATAAACAAACAAAAGGAAGCATGCTGCTATTTATCGCATTTTATTCTTTTAGGTACTACACAAATATATTTCTTGGCAAGTTGTTGAACTGCAATGGCATCATATTGTTGTTCACAATGACATTGTAGTTCAAATCTTGCCAACAAGTACCCTTATATATTTACTAAAATAATTAAATTCAATAAATAGAAACAAAGATCATTTCATTTGTTTATTATAGCATCTTGGTTTCCTTTTTTTTATTAAATCATTGCATCGTTTCAATATACCCCATTATAGAAATGCAATCAAAATTAATGCTATTACGTTTTACTCAACAAAATTTTGGATGATGTTCTTCCATTCATTTGATTATTACAACATCTTGCTTTTAAAATCAAATGATTTCATTAGCAAAATACTCGATGCATTTCTTTTTATTATATTTTCTATTTTGCCAATAAAGGATGTTATGGTCACTAGAAGTCTATCTAGAAGATGGAAGTTCTTGTGGTGTAACTCAATCCATTTTAGGTTTAATGGTAGTGAGACGTTCGACAAGAAGATCAAGAATTGGAAGCGGTCCACGTACCTCAAACAGGTGAATAGTGTCATTGATAGTCACAACTCCCTTATGGTTCAAGAATTCACGATTCATTTTGATTTCAATCATATTTATGTAAAAAAAATGATTGGTGGCTCCACTTTGCGGTAAACAAGAAGGTTGAGATACTTGAACTGGATTTGATGAGCAACAGTCACAAGATGTGTCAACCTTCTAAAAACTCTGGATTTTCGTTACTATTAACAAATAGAAGAATAGTATGTGTATTCAGGTCGCCAACCATAAAATCTACCATTCTGGAGTTATCATATTTTAACGAACTCGTGTTCAAGAGTTTAAACATGAGGGAAACTATCATGAATGTATTTTTATAAATTCCCAGGTTTGACACATGTTGTAGTTGGTTAGGACCTCTTAACTTAAACATTTTGAAATAGCATATTGTTCTTAGATTTCATGAATTTATTGTTATACATTTCACCTTGTATCATTTGTCTACAAGGATCTAGCAATGGATTAGCAACTATTTAATCTTCCAAAGTTTAAAGAACTTGATATTCGTTAAGGATTTTTAGAGTTAGAAAATAATGTATTCTGCCGGATGTCATCTTTTGTTTCAACAATTCAAGTTCTTTCCCTCAACATATTCCGACCAAAGGTTGGTGGATTACCTTTGATGTGTATATAACCTTTTATGAAAACATTTTGAGGGTGTTTTCTTGTTTTTGTATAAAAGTTTATGGGTTAAAATTATTCTCTTCCATAGTGAATGCATGTCCAAGTTTGTAGACTTTCACAATTAAGGTACATACTGTATGTCCTATTAATAAGTTAATTTAACCAAATTATATTTTATATTCGATAAATATGGAAATTCATTATAGTTTTCTTTTACAAATATATTTTCTTAATAATAGAAAACAGTCTTATCAGCTACACAAATGGTATGAAATAAACATCATTGTGGATAAATGACTTATGCATGTGCTCTTTTTGTCAGTGCTTTAGTATGAAGATGATACATAGATTTGTTTAGATATTTTTCAATATCAGGATAAAAACATCGGTGTTGTATTTGTGATATTAATTTCAAAATGGTTCTGAAAATTTGTGTCGACTTAATAGAAAAAATGAAATCACATCATCAATATTTTTACACCTACTTTGGTGTTCACCCATAGAAGGAAGGGGAAACTAAGGCATGTTGCTACTCGTCCCCATAACCAAATATATCATAGAAAATCTTTTTTCACTTAAGAAATTTATGATCAATCCTTGTTTCCAGGTTCGAGTTGGAAGTGCAACACTAAAGGACATAAAGATCGAGGAAGTTGTTGTTTATATATGAATAGAGTTTATGTTTATATATGTCAAATCCATATAACTGCAATTGCATTCAAGAAAAAGACATATCTTCTTCCTTTTTTATTTCTCTTATTTCTATTTCAAATGTTGTCCCTTTTGCAAACCACCACTGCATGCCTCCCGTAAACTCATGTCATGTTCATCAAACACTTAAGACTTTCTTTACAAGCTTACACATCTAGATAAAAAGGTTAACTCAGTTTATTACCATTGTGTTAGACAAAAGGTTAACTTGGTTTTGATGACAATTTCAAGTTCATTAGTTGTTAGGATGCTAAATCTAGACTTGGAATTAGTCCTTCTCTAACGGTTTCAAGCAGTTCTCCCCCACTTGGAATTAGTCATTCTCTAACAGTTTCAAGAATTTTACTATTTTCTCACAATCCATTGATCTGAGCTTTTTAGCTTAGTCACCATCTATACAACCTTCTCAAACAAATTTCAGATTTTAGTCACCATCAATTCAAGGGTTGGATGACTATTCTCCCCCTCAACTTCAGAAGGTTGAAATGGATCGGAATGAAACGGAGGAAAGGTTGGGTTCGGAATAGACACATTTTGAGAAATCAGAGTGTCGGTTGATGAGGACAGTCTTAATCGAGATTCCGAATCAAGAGCAGTTTCTATTGGTCTGAACAAGCTTTCGAAATCAACTTCATGGATAATTTGAGGTTTCAGAGGCCTGGGAGGTGGAGCATCAGACTCCATGATAAGTGTTGTAACATGAGTAGTATCTGAGTTCCGAAAAAATTTATCATCAAAAGTGATATCAAAGATTTCTTCAATTACACGAGTTCTACGATTCAGAACCTTGTAAGCTTTAGACCAGGCTGAGTATCCCAACAAGATGGCTTCATCGACTTTTGGTTGAAACTTGGTGAGTTGATCGCGGTTATTTTTGATAAAGCATATACAACTAAAAACGTGTAAGAACGAGATACTCGACTTTTGACGATTCATTGCTTCACGTCGTGTCATGTTGAGACAACAATTAATGATGCTTCGATTTTGATTGAAGCAAAAAGCGGAGATGGCTTCAGCCCAAAGAAAGAGAGGAAGGTTTTCAAAGTTCAACATCGATTGAGCGGATTTAACGAGAGTTTGGTTTCTTCTTTCAACCAAATCATTTTGCTGAGGAGTGTAGGGAGCAAAGAAATTGTGGTCGATACCTTTGTCGGAGAGGAATTTCTCAATGGTAGCATTTGTGAATTCAGATCCATTGTCACTTTGGATTCTTTGAACATGAAGTTTAACAATAACTTTAATTCCTTTAATGAAATTAATGAGTTAGGAGGCTATTTCGGACTTTAGCCTTAGAAAGAAGACCCAAGTGAGCCTAGTGTATTCATCAACGATCACAAGAATATAGTTTTCTTTGATGTAAACTTTCTACAGTGGATTGCCCACAGAGATCGATGTGAAGAATTTCTAGTGGTTCCGAGATGGATTTTTCAATAATCACATGATGACCTTTCTTGGATTACTTCCCACATTCACACGCAGCGCAGAGATGACCATTTTTAAATTTGAGGAGAGGCAGACCTCAAACCATTTCACCAGATAGCAGATCATTCATGTATCGTAAGTTGAGATGAGCAAGCCTCTGATGCCATAGCCAAATTATACCAGGAACGGATTTTGAAAGAAGACAAAGTTAGGATCAAGGTCTTCACCATACTAGTAGTTTGGAACTAAGGAAATATGTGCGACAGGTGGAATGGTCGTGTTGCTTGAAAAGGTAGGATAATTCCATAAGGATCTGAAACAGATAGGTTTGGAATCAGTGGATTGATCGATCTGGCTAAAGCAAGAGGACCTCCTGAAAGTTCTCGTAACGTTTGGGCAACGTTGCATTCATGACCCTACAGCTCGTCAAAAAATTGGTAGAGCTTTAGTTTCTTCATAGATCCATTACTCTGAAGACATGAATTAACATTTCCCCATCCTTTCCCGAGGTTGTTGATGAACTTGAGATTATACTCCAATGGAGTTCGGACTATCCCATGTGCAGTCATGTTGTTCACAACAATCCTATACTAGTTTGATGCAGATGCTACAGATTCACCGGGAGTTGTCGTGAAAGTATCAAAGTCATTTACAACAGATTTCAAACGCTTATCCTTCATTTTCTTAGAACCTTCGAACAATTATTGAAATGTATTCCACATCTCTTTAGCAGATTTGCATAATTTTATGTCCACAAAGAGAGAAGGATGAACACTAAACACCATTTCTGAGAATGCAATTTGATCTGCATGAAGCTTTTCAAGGTCTGATGCAGTTAGAGGTGTTGGATATTGTCCTTGTTGACCCATGAGAGTAGCATCAGCATCTCTAGCCATTGTTCTTACAGGAACATGAGGACCTTCTTTCACAGATCTCCATATCTCTTAACCTTTTTCTTTACCAAGTAAAAGTCTCTCAATTCTAACTTTCCAATGATCATACTCTTCAAAAACTAGCAATGGGGCATGCGTTGGGAAACGCATGCTATTTGCTATTTCCATTGAATACATTTGTTGATTTTGATTAGAAGCATCCTTTAAAGTTAAAGTATTAGATTTGAAGTGGTATATAGAAGAACTTTTATCCGATGACTACCTTATTCTTCGGGTAGGTTTCAGAAATTCTTTTCCGACGGTACCAATGCAATTATTTTTATAGGGTTTATTGATTTATTTAAACTCAAAACTTGAGTTTATTGTAAACTAGATACGATTATGCTTTTTAGTAGAGTTTAACATTTACATAGTTGAAAGAAGGATAGTTTTGATTTGTTAGTGATTTTTTGATATATTTGTAATTTTGTTAATGAGTTATATAGTCTTCTGATTTGGTTGATAATTTTCCAAAAAAATTAACTTATATATTGACGCATGTAATGCTTAAAATCAAGGGGACCGTTAGTCATTTTAATGAATTTTTATTATTAAATAACCATATATGAAACTGATCTAACCTTTAAAACCAGAGCATCCGCCACTGGCCACCCCATAACTTATAAGCCAATCCCTAGAGATAAACCTTCTCCAAATCTCTATTTTATTATTTGTTTATCTTTTTGTTCTCATATTACTTTTTTGCAGAGGTCTATTGTCGATAGTATTTTTATTCGCCATCAATCCATAAATTGGTTATGCCTTAGGTCATCCATATTAGTACAATGATACATTCTTTTAAACATGCTCGACCATGAGAGGTGCAAGGTGTACAGCCGCACAGGGCTGAAATTTCCGAAATTATCTAAATAAATAGTTGATATATATATATATATATATATATATATATATATATATATATATATTATCTTATTCGACATTAAGCATAAAAATTGATTTCGTTCAGCTGGTAGAAGACTTCATCCACCGCTTCCATTCACATATCAGCGTGGGTTCGAGTCCCCTAAGACTATTAGGTATGGGTCCGTTTTAGTGGTGTTATAACAAGAAGCAACAAGAAGAGGGGTGGTGTTCATGGTGTTATATAACACCAGTTAAGAGGATATATATATATATATATATATATATATATATATATATATATAAAGAGAGAGAGAGAGAGAGAGAGAGAGAGAGAGAGAGAATTTGTGCAGCCAATAGAAGATCATGTTTCATCTGGTCATGGAGACAACAATAAGAAACACAACAAGATACAACAAGAAGATGGGGTGGTGTTTTTGATGTTACCACGGCGTTATGGGCTGCCACATCAGCCTTAACGGCGTTGTGGTGACCCATACCGCTTGGTCTAATGGCTTTTTCACTTTAGTAGATTTCTATTTAATTTGAAGTTGTTTTTACCATGTTACACTTCCAGCCCTTCATTTATCCTCCATAATTTACAATTTATCCAACCGTCCACTTCTATATAAAATCATTTTTTAGAAATTACATATTGTTATCCCCTTAAGTTTTTAAAACTTTATTTTTATTTTTCTAAATAATTTAATTTAATTTTTAGAATATATATATATATATATATATATATATATATATATACACACACACACACACACGGGCCCATTGTTACGGTTTGCACAAGGCCTTGACAATCAACGGACCGGCCTTGCTTTTAAACACGACACATTTGTTTTGCAACGTTCTTTTTAAATTGGTCACCACAAAAAAAAACTATTTTGTATATTTTAAAATATTTGTTTGTGTCTGTGTATATAATATATGATATGTGAGTGTATAATAAAAAAATATGTATTATATTGCTAGCCTTTTTATACTTCCTAGCTTAAATTCTATGTAGCGTTAGATACCCATTTGCAAGGCCATTTGCAAGATCGATGTTAATGGTCTTACTTAGTAAAAGTACTTTTCAGTTATATAAATATATTAATAGACATGAGATTATTGATTCAGAGCCGTTTGTTTCAAGCTAGAGTTGCTGGCGATCACCTCCTACATCATCCAATCGGATTTCTCCTTTGCACTATTTTTCATGTGCACCTGCTTTTTCAAGAAGGTTTCCTTTATCTCTACCCCTCTCCATTTATCCATACTCTCTAATCATTGTTTTTACTAATTAAGTTAATGATTACATACTTTTACTAAACATTAGTATTTTTAATAATTAATTTACGATTAATATTTTTTTTAATATACAAATAAATCTATTTACTAAAATATTATTTAGTTTATCTAGTTTATTTATAGATAATTTATTAATACTATTTTTATAAAAGATACATAAATTTAGATATTACATAAATCAAGATAATTTATAAAAGTTAGACTATTTTTATAAAAGATAAATAAATCTAAATAAGTGGATTAATGTTTTTCAATGAAAAAAGCTGGAAAAAAAATCGTAAGTTATATGGTGCAATGTCTTTTACACAACAGTTTACATTCAATGGTTTATAATTCAGAAATTCTAAAAAAAACTACAACTAAAAGAACAATAGAAAAGTCAACCACCATTAAAATAATTATTCCAAGGGTATAAACATAAAATCAGGAGTACTAATAACAGCTCCCTTTCAAGTATCCACACCGTTCGTACCTCATTTCGTCAAAAAACATTCTGCATATCCATTCGAGAAACATATGTGGTCGTCGATGTTCATCTAAATGCAACACAAAGAAAGAAAGACAAGTTCGATTTTTCACATGCTCAACCTCGACCTACCCACTCTAGTCTTTACTTTCTTTCTTTACTATGTTTGAAACATGTGTACTACACAAATTGATTAAGAAAAAGTTAAATATTATGGTATAAATATTATGCATTTTTTAAAGTAAAATTTTGAAATAAATAGACATTCAACTAATGAAATAAATAGGATCAACAGAATCACTATTAAAAAGATTATCTAAAATATCAATAATTGTCTTGCCATCATTTAAACCACCATTTTTTCTTTCACCTATATCTAATAGCTTGTTTGCAAATGTTGTTTCTTCAATATTAGGTGTTTGCACACTTAACCTCATATTTTTTTCGTTAATCTTAGGACTTTATATTAGATGTAGGAAGAATTAAATGAAAATTTCACAATGCCTTGTCTACTTCTTTTAAAAATGTCTTATCTACTTCTCTTAAAAGTCAGGTTTATTTAAAAGAGAAATATTAAAAACTAAGAATTAAAACAAGCTTAAAATGATATATTTCAATAGTAATTAACTGAAATAAGGATTTATTAGGTGTTTTTTTAAAAAGAAATTGTTGAAATGTTAACTATAGTTTACAATAACTTCAACAAATTCACTTTATTTTTTTTATAGTGGTTAGAAGTTAGTATCATAGAGTTTGTAGAATTTACCAATGCTCAAATTAAAACTCGGAACCTCTAATCTAAGATGCAAAGCCTTTACGAACTGGGATAATCCCACATTGGCAACCAAATCACTCTAGTAATCATAAAAGAGGAATTAGTAAGTACTTTTAATAAAAACAAATCGTTGAGGCATCAACCATAGTTTGCTATAATTTAATCTAAATCACTTTACTAATCATGAAATTGCAAATGTCATTTCACTTCCCATATTATCTACATACGGTGAAAACTATGCTTATGTATTTACATCAACTATGAACTGATCAATTTGCATTATCAAATTCACATAAATATTCACCTTTTTTTATCTTATATATGAAACTGACACTAATTGTGAAAATAAAAATGCAATGATCTTTATTGGTTATTATGAACCAAATTATAATATTTTGGGATGCTTGGAACCATTGCATAATCACTAAGAAGTTAGGCAGCATGTTGAGATTAGAAGGATCTACAAACTTGTTGATATGATCCTAGTCATTTGAATAAATTGTCAAGAAAATTCATTTTTTGGCAACAAAATTAATATAAAATGATATAGGATACAGTAAATATGCCTTATTTGGTAAAAGATCTACAAATATAAAAGTAAATGTGTGATGTCTACTACAATAATTCAATCCAAAATTTCGGGGTTTTGATTTGTTGGTTGAAATTACATATAATTAATAAATATGGTGTGACAACCCAAAATTCATTCCGTCATTATAACCCGTTTCCGTTAATAGAATACTCTATTTTATAAAAGTTCCGTTAAATTGGGGTCGACAAATAAATAAATGTTTTATTTATTTGTGTTTTATGTCAATATCGTCGTAATAAAATAAATAAAAATAAGTAAATTATCTTTCCATTTTATTGGAAAAAGTTTATTTTTAATTACAACCATTTAACCAGGTAAAAAGTTTAAACCTCGTTAAACATAAGTATCGGGTAGTCGTATACCGGGTACAACACCCAAGCCTTATATAAAGGAGGGTGGACACTCCATAAAAACCTTTTACCACAACTAGACCCACTTTCTCTCTCTACTCTCTCTCCTCAAGTTCGATTTCGCCTCAAAACCGCAAGTTTCCGCCTCCAAAACGTAAGTTCTCTTACCCTAACATGTTCTAGACATCATTGATTTGTGTTTTAAACCAAAAATCATTCTTAAAGGCTGAAAAAGAGGAGTTTACGGCCTAAGAACCTCCTTAGGCCGTAAACCCCTAAAATGTTGTCAAAAGTCCCAAATTTCTTCCCTTTAAGCTTAGAAACTAGTTTTGGACCTAACCTAGAAGTGTTTGAACCTTGAATCATCAAGTTTTAAGGCTTGAAAGAGAGTTTACGGTCCAAGAACATGCTTAGACCGTAAACACCCTCTAAGCTTGCAAATCAATCCCAAAACACTTCCAAACCACATTTAGGCTTAAGATATGGCTTAGGGACTTGCTATTTCGGACTTGGAACACCTAAACATCAACATTTGAAGGGTAAACTAGAGTTTACGGCCCAAGCATATGCTTAGACCCTAAACTCCCCTAAACCATGTCAAAGGACCCTTTAAACCCCTAAAGAGCCTTATAACCCTCACTAGAACTTGTTAGAAATGAGCCAAGGACCTTGAAAACAAAGAATGGAGGTGTCCAAGAGTTTACTACCATAAACCATGGGGCTTACGACTGTAAACTCCAAGGGAGTACACTTTTGGAACCTTAAACACCCCAATAGCCTTGTATATTACCTTAGAATCACTTCTAGAACCACTAGAGGCTTGAAATCAATCACTTACACTCCTCCCATGAGTTTACGGCCGTAAACTCATGGGGGATGTGGTCTTTCAACCATAAACTCACATAAGGTGAGTTCAAGAAGAGTAAACTCCATGGTGAGGTCTTATACTCTTTCCTTGCAACCCAATAGCCATCTAGCACTCAACCATAAGACCTTTAATCACATTAGGTTGTCTATATGTGTATAATTAGAGTCTAAATCACTAATTACTTGTAAACATATGTCTTCATATGTTACTAGGGTTATAAAGGGTTTACAAGTCTTTACTTGACACCAATCGCTCATCCGACACTTCCACCCAATCTACTCATTGCAGGTGAGTTCATACACCTTAATGAACTGTTTTAAATGTTTTTACATGTTTTATGGGGGGATACAAGTATAATTCTACAAGTTTTTATTATTAAATCATATGTGATTCACAAATTATCATCAAAAAGGGATTTTTCTACACTTTTAGCTGCTTACTAATAAAACTGTTTTAGTTGAGTATCAACTGCATTTTTAAGATTAAATTGTTATTAAATTGTTTTTAAAACTGTGTTTAAATCACTTTTATTTTTAAAATATATCTACACTAATATATTTATATAAGTAAGGCTCAAAGGACTTAGGACCGATAGCTCGCCTTATTTCATGTTCTTCTTTGATGTGGTCTTAGGGTATATGTTATCCGTCCGACTGTCGTTGATTTCTTAGTTATATATCATATATATTTGTGTTAGATATGAAAGACTACATCTTACTCAATACCTTTGTTATTCAAAGGCAGGAAATCATACACTCTAGTTAACTATAATAGGTATAGTTAAGACTATTACTCGTTACCTCTACTTCTACTATACTCACTATAACGGCTATTACTACAAGTTAATACATGTATAAGAGAACACTCTTTGAACTATACAAAAGACTATTATACTATAATACCGAAGAATACACGAATCCAAAGTATAACACACTATCCCTCTATAAGACACTCTACTGCGCTTACACCATGTGATCAGGGCTTTCCGGAAGGAGGGCAACACTACACGTATAGATCTATACGGGGCGGACACTATTACATCCCGACTGCTAGCTACAATCCGAGCCGACTAGGCCTAGGGGAGGCACTACATCACTACACTACGCATGATCAGGAAGGTCATCGGGTTCTCTATTATCACTTCAGTCTGGTTACATGAGGGGTTACACCTTTATTCAAACTAATACACTAAGACTTAAGTCTAAGCTAACATCCCGAAGTAAGTAAATATCTAATACTAATGGAAGTTTGCACCACTACTACTGTCAACAGGCATAACTTTTCTTCATCTATGTTGCTCACATGAGATTTATTACCGTACTTTTACAACTGAAGGTTTTCAATGATAATATTTACACACAACTCAAAGGATTTAACTTACAAAGTACTTTTCTGGAAAATATAGGATTTTCTAGGGATTTCTACTACTTATAAACATAAATTTCAGTCTTTATTTTATAGGTTTGTAAACACTTTTATACAACAAAGACACAAAATTCTTATGAACTCACTAGCTTTATGCTGATACTCGTTTTCAAAATAACTTGTATCCTCAGGTCAAAGATAGACAGGTACAGGTGCAGCTTTTGGAGAAGATGGAGCACATACAAGACCCATCTTTTATTTTGTTATACTTTTGGTGTCTATGAAACTTTACAGAACACGTTTGTAATTAAATTCACTATATATATGCAATGGTTGTTGTCGCTTGTTTTTACTATTACTCAATTGTTATGATGTTGTACATGACGTCCTCCACCCCAGAACGTATTCCGTCGTTATCGGTTTTGGGGTGTGACAGATTGGTATCAGAGCATTGTTTATATTGAATCAAGTATATCAACCTATAAAAAAAAGATATACGAACTATAAACACTTCGTGACTAAAACACTCTGACCAAGAATATATAATTATAAATACTAAAATATTTAATTAAGTATATATATATATATATATATATATATATATATATATATATATATATATATACACACTCACCACTACAAAAGGGTCAGTATCATACTAGAACAGAACAAAAGTATTAAGATTGTTGAACAACACAATTAAGCTTAGAGACATATAGTCACATCTGGGTGGATGTAGCCTGATCAACTACATTTTTCCAGGAGTGACTAGCATGTGCCTAAGAGTGATTGTGGCGTTGCAACAAGTCTAAAAATTTACCAAAACTACCACAAGAACGTTAGAACAAGAATACTATAGGAGTATTCTGCATTCTACTAACTAAGTATGTGATAACTAAAACGGTCGTTACTGGTAGGACAATGGTTGCTAAGTGGATACACCACGGTTACATGTGACTAGGGCGCTATAGACTCAGAATATGTGGCCTTTGCTTCATTTCCTTTTCTTGTTTGATTGGGGATCTGAGGTTAGGGTTGCTTATTCGAAGGACTATCTTGTTTCGGTTACATGTAATTGGTATGCACTACGCAAGTATTGGGTCGACCAATAACGATCCATCTCATAAGTATCCTAGATAAGTACATCTATTAACCTTTCTTTCCCCCTTTCTCGCGTAGATAGCATGGCTGGCTTCCACTATCCCGACGATCCGTATTATCCAAACCAGGGCAATGGAGGATGGCTCGATGAGGATCCAGAAGATGATCACCTGATCCCTTTGGATGATCATCATGCAGAAGGCCTCTCGGATAGCTCCAGCTCCAAGCCAGAAGTTAACAACCTACCCCCTGAAGCTCCAAACCCCAACCCCCGTCCGGCATTTCAAGGTCCCACTCCCATGTAGGCAATAACCTTGAACCGATGGAGCGAGGAGCAGGGTCAGTCTTTACCTTACAATGGAGACCGAAGCTTCTACAAAATAAGAGAGGGAGGATTAGCGGACCAAGTTCTGCCCATCATGGTCCGAAGGATTGCCAGGAACGTCGAGCAAGGTCAGGCAGCCATTGGCCGAGTTGTAGAAGTGGATGCCAACTCAAACCTCAACACTGTTCGCATCTGCCAACTTGAAGAAGCTATGGATAGGACAAGGAGGACCAATGAGGCTCTGCAGCATCAGTTAGCCGCATCCCGAGCTGAAGTTAGGGAACTCCGAACACGTCAGAGGACTCATGAACGACAACTTCAGGAGGTTATGCGCCAACTGGCTGATCTAAGGTTTCGCCCAATGGGGACCCGTCGCCAGTAGAAGATGTCGAAACATCTCACTCTTCTGTTTAAGGACTAGCCTTTTCTTTTCTATGCTCGGTAGAGCACTTGTCTGTAAACATTCCTAACTTTGAAAGTACTTTAATTAGGCCTCTAGACTGCCAACATTTTCCTTTTGCTTTGATGTAAGACCTACTGCTAGGTCACTTTTCCCGAACTTGTATTACATCATTAATACCAGTAATTGACAGTTAACTACTCTATTGCTATGACTCTCTCTCTCTGATTTTTGGTTTATGTTGATTCAGTCTGTGAAACACTCTTATCATACTTGCAATAGACTCTTACTATTGTCGTCATCCCTATTAACTTTCAGTGAAAGATGCCTCCTCAAAAGCACCCAAACAGAGGCAGACCAGCGACTCAAACTCCACCTCCACCACCTCATCCTACGCAGTTTGATCCAGTGCTGTTTCAAATAGCTGTGACCGCAGCTGTGATGGCAGCTATGGCCCAAATGAATTCTGGCGATGCTAGTGGAGTCGGAATAGGCACCAACTCTAGACATGGTGAAATCCCCTCCCGTACACAAGGGTGTACTTATAAAGATTTCATGAACTATAAGCCCATATTTTTCAATGGGACCGGAGGAATCCTTGCTCTGTCCCAATGGATCGAAAGAGCCGAAGCTGTTTTCGAAATGTGCTCATGCCCCGAAGAAAGCAAAATCAAGTTCGTTGCTGCCACCTTCACTGAAAGGGCCCTAACATAGTGGAATGGCCACGTCAGTTCACTCTCTCTAGTAATAGCCAATGCCATGGGCTGGGACACACTGAAGGACCTGCTGAGAAAGGAGTACTGCCCTAGAGGGGAGGTTCAGAAGCTTGAAAAGGAACTTTGGAACCTCAAGATGAAGGGAACGGACATAGTGGCTTATACAGCCAGGTTCTGCGACCTGGTAGCTATGTGCCCTAACGTGATTCCTTCTGAAAGCAAGAAAATCGAACGATACATCTGGGGTTTAGTGCCCCCGTATCAAGGAAATGTTCTATCTTCCCATCCTGCAACCTTTGATAGCGCCAAGTAGTTGGCCCACAGGTTGATTGATCATGAAACTCCTTCCACTCCAGCTACAGCAACCACAACTGTCACTGCAACGCCCAAGTCAACCGACAAAAAGAGGAAGCATTGGGATCGGAAGAAGGGCAAGAAAACTCAACCCTCCTCCAAAGATCAACAAATTATGGCTGTCCATGCTGCCACCACTCCTGCTACCCCTGCACCGTCAAAAACTTATGTTGGGAATCTGCCCAAGTGTCCCAAGTGCCCCTTCCATCACAACGGCCCCTGTCATGAATTGCAATGCACCAACTGCGGCCGGAAGGGCCATACTGTCCGGTTTTGCAGAGCCCAACCGAAACCCATCTCGCAAGTCCCCAGTTCGGGAATGACCCAGACCTGTTATGGATGCGGTGAAGCTGGCCATTTCAAGAAAAACTATCCGAAGGATGGGAATGCGGGAGGAACAGGAAGACTACTCGCTATTGGCCACAACGAAGCAGTAGCGGATCCCGCAGTAGTCACAGGTACGTTCCTTCTCAACAACTCTTATGCCTGTGTCTTATTCGATAGTGGTGCAGAAAGAAGCTTTATAAACCAAAACTTTAAACACTTACTTAAACAATCCCCACAACCACTAAAAGAAACATTCGTCGTAGAAATGGCTAACAGAAAGACGAAAAGCTCTAACGAAATTTACATAGGTTGTACCCTCACGTTAGACGATCATTCCTTCCCAATCGATCTCATACCAGTCTCGATCAAGAGTTTCGATGTCATTGTTGGCATGGACTGGTTGAGCCTTCATCGCGCGGATATTCTATGCTTTGACAAATCAATTCACCTAAATCCACCGAATCATGAAACTCTGTTGATCTACGGAGACAAACCCGATACGAGCCTTCGTATCATCTCAAGTATTCAAGCCCATAAATACTTGCGTAAGGAATATCGCGCCTTTCTTGCACACGTTGTCGACACGAGCCAGAAAGCGAGAGATACAAAAGACATCCCTGTTGTATGCGATTTCCCTGACGTCTTTCCAGAGGACCTTCCAAGTTTACCTCCAAAACATCAGGTTGAATTCAGAATAGACCTAGTCCTAGGAGCTACCCCCGTAGCTAAGTCGCCCTATCGTTTAGCGCCTGCCAAGATGCAAGAACTATCCAGACAACTTAACGAGCTACTCAGCAAGGAATTTATAAGGCTGAGTTTCTCACCCTGGGGAGCTCCAGTCCTGTTCGTGAAGAAGAAAGACGGATCGTTCCGTATGTGCATCGATTATAGGGAGCTCAACAAACTCACGGTCAAAAATCGCTACCCTCTTCCCCGTATAGATGACTTATTTGACCAGCTACAAGGGGCGAGTTACTTTTTCAAGATTGATCTTAGGTCTGGGTATCACCAGTTACGACTTCTTGAGGAGGATGTGCCGAAGACAGGCTTCCGAACTCGTTACGGGCACTATGAGTTCATAGTGATGCCCTTTGGACTGACTAACGCACCCGCAGTGTTCATGGACTTGATGAATCGAGTGTGTCGTCCATACTTAGATCAGTTCTTCATCGTCTTTATTGATGATATACTCTTCTACTCTCGGAGCGAGGAAGAACACAGGAATCATCTACGACGAGTCCTAGAAACCCTGCGATCGGAGAAGTTATACACGAAGTTCTCTAAGTGCGAATTTTGGATCTGAAGAGTTGAATTCTTAGGACACGTGGTTAGTGAAGAAGGAATCCATGTGGATCCATCTAAGATTAAGGCTATTGAGAACTGGTCAGCACTAAAGACGCCTACAGAAATTCGTCAATTTCTAGGCCTCGCTGGCTACTACCGCAGATTCATTCAGAACTTCTCCCGAATTGCAAAACCTCTTACCACATTGACACAGAAACACGTAACATTCGACTGGGAAGAGAAGCAGGAGAAGGCATTCCAGACCCTGAAGCGAGCTCTATGCACCGCACCGGTACTATCCCTTCCCGAAGGGACATAAGATTTTGTGGTATACTGCGATGCATCGAACCAAGGGCTCGGTTGTGTCTTGATGCAACGAGGTAAGGTCATCGTCTATGCCTCAAGACAGCTAAAGACACATGAGGTTAACTACACCACTCATGACCTCGAGTTAGGGACGGTTGTATTCGCTCTAAAGATTTGGAGACATTACCTGTATGGAACAAAGAGCATAATATACACTAATCATAAAAGCCTCCAACACATACTGAACCAGAAGGAGCTCAACATGAGACAACGACGATGGGTCGAACTACTCAATGATTACGACTGTGAGATTTGTTATCACCCGGGGAAAGCCAATGTAGTAGCAGACGCCCTAAGTAGAAAAGAGTATTCTGGTCGAAGAGTCAAGTCATCAACAATGACTATCCATTCGCATCTATCCACACAGATTAAGGAGGCTCAGCTCGAAGCCTTAAAGCCTAAGAATGTGGCGGGAGAATCCCTGTGTGGAATGGATAAGAACTTGGAAGTCAAGGATGACGGAGCCTATTATCTCATGGACCGAATCTCGACCCCACGCCACGGAGGTTTCAGAGACTTGGTCATGAAGGAAGCACACAACACTCGATACTCCGTTCACCCAGGTTCAGGTAAGATGTATCTGGATCTCAAAAAGCTTTACTGGTGGCCTAACATGAAAGCAGAGATTACTACCTTCGTGAGTAAGTGCCTTACTTGCGCAAAGGTCAAGGTCGAATACCAGAAGCCATCAGGTCTTCTCCAACAACCGGAGATACCGGAGTGGAAGTGGGAGCGGATCACCATGGACTTCATAACCAAGCTACCCAAGACAACGGGTGGGTTGGATACCATTTGGGTCATCGTCGACAGATTGACCAAGTCCGCGCACTTCCTACCCATCAAAGAAACAGACAAGATGGAGAAACTCACAAGGACATACATTAAGGAGATAGTATGACTACATGGTGTCCCTGTATCTATTATCTCTGATAGAGATAGTAGGTTTACTTCGAGATTTTGGCAATCACTGCAAAAACAATTAGGGACGAGGTTGGACATGAGTACAGCCTACCATCCGCAAACTGACGGACAAAGTGAGAGGACGCTCCAAACCTTAGAGGATATGATGCAAGCCTGTGTGATTGACTTTGGTAAGGCGTGGGATATACACTTACCCCTTATAGAGTTTTCCTACAACAATAGTTATCATACGAGCATCAAGGCAGCTCCATTTGAAGCCCTCTACGGCCGGAAGTGCAGATCCCCTCTATGCTGGGTTGAGGTGGGTGACACTCAGTTAGCCAAAGGACGAGTTCCTGATAGCGCTCTCACGGGTCCGGAGATCATTCGAGAAACGACCGAAAATATTGTCCAGATTCGCGAACGATTAAATACCGCTAGGGATCGACAGAAAAGCTACGCGGATAAACGAAGGAAACCTTTGGAATTCCAGGTAGGAGACCGTGTCCTTTTGAAAGTCTCACCCTGGAAGGGCATGATATGCTTCGGAAAGCGTGGAAAGCTGAACCCAAGGTACATAGGGCCTTTTGAGATTCTCGCTAGAATCGGCCCCGTAGCTTACAAACTCAATCTACCCCACGAGCTAAATAACATACATCCTACCTTCCATGTCTCAAACATGAAGAAATGCCTGCCGACGAGACTCTCGTAATTCCACTCAATGAGATCGAAGTCAACGAGAGCCTAAACTTCGTGGAAGAGCCTGCGGAGATCACGGACCGAGAAGTAAAACGAACAAAACAAAGCCGCATCCCAATTGTGAAGGTTCGATGGAATGCCAAACGAGGACGAGAGTTCACTTGGGAGCGCGAGGATCAAATGAAACTCAAATATCCCCATCTCTTTGCTTAGTAGTACTGTAATAATTTAACTGTTTGAATTCTAAATTTCGGGACGAAATTCCCTTAACGGGGGATGATGTGACAACCCAAAATTCATTCCGTCATTATAACCCGTTTCCATTAATAGAATATTCTATTTTATAAAAGTTCCGTTAAATTGGGGTCGACAAATAAATAAATATTTTATTTATTTGTGTTTTATGTCAATGTCGTCGTAATAAAATAAATAAAAACAAGTAAATTATCTTTCCATTTTATTGGAAAAAGTTTATTTTTAATTACGACCATTTAACCGGGTAAAAAGTTCAAACCTCGTTAAACATAAGTATCGGGTAGTCGTATACCGGGTACAACACCCAAGCCTTATATAAAGGAGGGTGGACACTCCATAGAAACCTTTTACCACAACTAGACCCACTTTCTCTCTCTACTCTCTCTCCTCAAATTCGATTTCGCCTCAAAACCGCAAGTTTCCGCCTCCAAAACGTAAGTTCTCTTACCCTAACTTGTTCTAGACATCATTGATTTGTGTTTTAACCCAAAAATCGTTCTTAAAGGCTGAAAAAGAGGAGTTTACGGCCTAAGAGCCTCCTTAGGCCGTCAACCCCTAAAATGTTGTCAAAAGTCCCAAATTTCTTCCCTTTAAGCTTAGAAACTAGTTTTGGACCTAACCTAGAAGTGTTTGAACCTTGAATCATCAAGTTTTAAGGCTTGAAAGAGAGTTTACGGTCCAAGAACATGCTTAGACCGTAAACACCCTCTAAGCTTGCAAATCAATCCCAAAACACTTCCAAACCACATTTAGGCTTAAGATATGGCTTAGGGACTTGCTATTTCGGACTTGGAACACCTAAACATCAACATTTGAAGGGTAAACTAGAGTTTACAGCCCAAGCATATGCTTAGACCCTAAACTCCCCTAAACCATGTCAAAGGACCCTTTAAACCCCTAAAGAGCCTTATAACCCTCACTAGAACTTGCTAGAAATGAGCCAAGGACCTTGAAAACAAAGAATGGAGGTGTCCAAGAGTATACTACCATAAACCATGGGGCTTACGACCATAAACTCCAAGGGAGTAGACTTTTGGAACCTTAAACACCCCAATAGCCTTGTATATTACCTTAGAATCACTTCTAGAACCACTAGAGGCTTGAAATCAATCACTTACACTCCTCCCATGAGTTTACGGCCGTAAACTCATGGGGGATGTGGTCTCTCAACCATAAACTCACTTAAGGTGAGTTCAAGAAGAGTAAACTCCATGGTGAGGTCTTATACTCTTTCCATGCAACCCAATAGCCTTCTAGCACTCAACCATAAGACCTTTAATCACATTAGGTTGTCTATATGTGTATAATTAGAGTCTAAATCACTAATTACTTGTAAACATATGTCTTCATATGTTACTAGGGTTATAAAGGGTGTACAAGTCTTTACTTGACACCAATCGCTCATCCGACACTTCCACCCAATCTTCTCATTGCAGGTGAGTTCATACCCCTTAATGAACCGTTTTAAATGTTTTTACATGTTTTATGGGGGGGGATACAAGTATAATTCTACAAGTTTTTATTATTAAGTCATATGTGATTCACAAATTATCATCAAAAAGGGATTTTTCTACACTTTTAGCTGCTTACTAATAAAACTGTTTTAGTTGAGTATCAACTGCATTTTTAAGATTAAATTGTTATTAAACTGTTTTTAAAACTGTGTTTAAATCACTTTTCTTTTTAAAATATATCTACACTAATATATTTATATAAGTAAGGCTCAAAGGATTTAGGACCGATAGCTCGCCTTATTTCATGTTCTTCTTTGATGTGGTCTTAGGGTATCTGTTATCCGTCCGACTGTCGTTGATTTATTAGTTATATATCATATATATTTGTGTTAGATATGAAAGTCTACATCATACTCAATACCTTTGTTATTCAAAGGCAGGAAATCATACACTCTAGTTAACTAGAATAGGTATAGTTAAGACTATTACTCGTTACCTCTACTTCTACTATACTCACTATAACGGCTATTACTACAAGTTAATACACGTATAAGAGAACACTCTTTGAACTATACAAAAGACTATTATACTATAATACCGAAGAATACACGAATCCAGAGTATAACACACTATCCCTCTATAAGACACTCTACTGCGCTTACACTATGTGATCAGGGCTTTCCGGAAGGAGGGCAACACTACACGTATAGATCTATACGGGGCGGACACTATTACATCCCGACTGCTAGCTACAATCCGAGCCGACTAGGCCTAAGGGTGGCACTACATCACTACACTACGCATGACCGGGAAGGTCATCGGGTTCTCTATTATCACTTCAGTCTGGTTACATGAGGGGTTACACCTTTATTCAAACTAATACACTAAGACTTAAGTCTAAGCTAACATCCCGAAGTAAGTAAATATCTAATACTAATGGAAGTTTGCACCACTACTACTGTCAACATGCATAACTATTCTTCATCTATGTTACTCACATGAGATTTATTACCGTACTTTTACAACTGAAGGTTCTCAAATATAATACTTACACACAACTCAAAGGATTTAACTTACAAAGTACTTTTCTGGAAAATATGGGATTTTCTAGGGATTTCTACTACTTATAAACATAAATTTTAGTCTTTATTTTATAAGTTTGTAAACACTATTATACAACAAAGACACTAAATTCTTATGAACTCACCAGCTTTATGCTGATACTCGTTTTCAAAATAACTTGTATCCTCAGGTCAAAGATAGACAGGTACAGGTGCAGCTTTTGGAGAAGATGGAATACATACAAGACCCATCTTTTATTTTGTTATACTTTTGGTGTCTATGAAACTTTACAGAACACGTTTGTAATTAAATTTACTATATATATGCAATGGTTGTTGATGCTTGTTTCTACTATTACGCAATTTTTATGATACTGTCCATGACGTCCTCCACCCCAGAACGTATTCTGTCGTTATCGGTTTTGGGGTGTGACATATGGTAACTCTAAAGAATAGATGGATAATTTTTAAATAATGAAATCTTAGAACTTATAAATGTGCCAATGAAATGACTTGTCTCCTTCAGACCGAAACTTCATAAATGTTTTCTAAAATATAAGTCTTAAAATAGTGATCATGTAAATATCCTCTCTAATATCCTCTCTAATAAATGAAAGTTTTTTTGCCACTTGTTAATCTCTTATGAGTTTTGACACTTGTCATTTTATGATATTTTTTAAATAAACAATATCCACATGTCAACTTGTAGGTTTTTTCGATATTTAAAATTAAAAAGCCACATATTACTTTTACTTATATATGTAAAGTATTAAATGTAATAAATATGATTGTAAATTGCAGTTAATATGTTTCTTCATTCCTTATTTCAAATTTTTTTTGAAAAAATAATTATTATTTAAATGTTAATATTTTTTTTAATCAATCTGTATAATATACGGATCTTGCACCTAGTAAATTATAAACCAAAAACTATATCGCAAAGTGTTTTTTTATATCAGTCCAAAAATTAGCCTTTTAACATGTAGCATTTTAAAACACAATATATATATATATATATATATATATATATATATATATATATATATATATATATATATATATAATACAACCATAATTATTCGGTGGACCTTTTTTGATCTAACTTTTTCTAAGATTGTTTACATTTATTATTTAATGAATTACATATTTATTTTTTCTAAGATTTTTTGCATTTATTATCACACTCAATCAATTTAATATATTACATATTACATATATAAATATTAATATACATATGAAAAGTATAAGACATTTATGAAATATACATATGAAAAGTATAAGACATTTATGAATAGTAAACTATGTGAGGGAGGGCTGCTTTTTTGACGTAAATGGTCCTTGAACTTTATTAAGGTTGTTAGTTTTGACCCACTTTTTAATTTTTATGCAGTTTTTTTCTATTTTTTTTAAGTCAAAAACCACTTTTGATTTACTTCTGATTTTTTTTAGTTAAAAAATATGTTTTAGACAAAGCATGAATCACCTACTAGTTAGTATTATGTGGCATATTAATTGAATTTAATTAAAAAAAACACAAAATGACATTGAATTAAATTTATTCAAAAAAATCACAGAATTACATTTGGCAGATTCAATAAGAAGACGACATCTCTCAAAAATGAACATTATTTATTATGGTAAATTTAATGTATTTAATACACTACATATAAATTTTTCTAGGATTTTTTGCATTTATTATCATATTAAATGTATTTAATACATTACATATATATAAATATTAGTATTATGTGGCATATTCATTCATGTTAATTAAAAAAACGACAAAATCACATGTGGATAGAAACTTATTTAAAAAAATCACAAAATTGCATGTGGCAAATTCAATAAGAAGATGATATTTGACAGAAATGATTTTTATTTACTAATTGTGAAACATGTGTGCTACACAGGTTGATTTAGTAAAGAAAGTTAAACCATAATTAATTAGTATTATTTTTAAAGTAAAATTTCGAAATAAAGAAGGAAGAAAAGTATGTATTGCAATTTACTATCTAATTTATTACATTTAATACTTTACATATATAAGTATAACTATTATGCGACTTTTTAATTTTAAAAGTTGAAAAAAAATAGAAAATGACATGTCGATATTATCTATTTCAAAATTACCATAATATGAGAAGTGGCAAAATTTATGAGAGATTGGCATGTGGCAAAATTGATCTTGATTTTTAGGTTTATCTGGTTACACCCCAATTCACTAAATTCACTAATTTTGTGGTTCGTCGGCACATTTGTTCGTGAAAATGAGAAGCGACACCGAGATGTGAGCGGATTGAAAGAATGAAAAGGATCTAGAAGCGTCTCTATCACATCCATGGTCGGATTCATAAAAATGTTCGGGTCGCCGCCAGTGTAATCATCTTAGTAAGTGTAGGTGATTACCAGGATGAGAAAGTTGAAGTCATCGTCAAGTTCGTTCCTGACGAGGCCAGATTCTTGAAGGCTTACGAAAAGTAGTGAATTTGAAGATGAATACAACGATAAAATGTATGGTTTGTAAACAAGAGAAATGATCTTTGTGGGAAGTGTAGTTATAACCATATATCATTCAGATCATGATGCCTTAAATTATTCTATAAGGATACTAAAAAGATTCAAGTAAGTAATTATTAACCTCAAATGTTAAAAATTTTGGGTATTTATTCCCTACTCTTTTTTCTGATTGTTTTTTAATAATATAGAACATTACTCATGTTGCATAATCAAAAACCAATTGTGTTTGTAATAGCTTGTTGTAATCTTAATCTTTATTTACATTGTTGTCATTGAAGTGATGCTTCAATCAATTATTTTTGGTTTGGATAGTTCACAAATATGTTATCTAATGGATTGACAATTCGGATAGTTTTCTATGGTTAGCCAATTGAAATATAATAAGAAATTATTCGATTTAACAGATTGATGTTGTAACACTCGGCTTCCAAATTAGATCGATTTAGGGTTTCAAGGAGTCAAAGGCATGGTTTTTGGGTTAAACTAGGACTCACTACGTGACCATAGGCGGTCACGACGTGAGGAGTGATTAAATAAAGATTATGAATCATGCTGAGACCAGGATGTGTGCAATAACGGATCACGATGTGAGAGGCATTGTCGCCAAGCCTGTGATCTCTTATGGTTTCCTTAGTATTTAAACCTCATAAACATCATTTTAAGGTTCCAAAACTGCCTCCTTCATGCCTAAGCTCAATAATACCCTAACCCTAACCTCTCATTTTCATTCTTGAACTTTTGGGTGGAGTTTAGTGGCTAGGAGAAGAAGAGATCACCATTGAATCATTGTATCAGCTTGGAAGTTCCATTTGCAACCTCTAGCTACACTTTTGGACCATTATGAGTAACCAAGATCCAAAATTTATGATTCTGTTTTGCTAGATCTAAGATTTTATTCATGTTTAGCCATGGTTTAAAAGTTAGATTATTGGGACTCCATAAATTTAGCAAATTTGAGGGTCCATGGGGTCCCTTGGTGCTTATATTTTATGGATCTGAAGTTTAGAAGATGTTTGAGTCCATGCTTCAGAACCTAACACCTTTTTTTCATAAATGACCTAGTTTGATCTCAAGTCTTGTGTTGGACATACAAGACCTTAAAGCATCTATTTTTATGGTCCAAGGAGTGTTAATAAGGCTCCTAGAAAAGATAGATTAGTGGTTTAATGGATTAAGACGTTTTTGGATCAAAATGGCACTCGGACGGATCTCATGACTTGAAGGATGCATGTCACATCGTAAGGGTTATAGGAATCGACAAATTCGTCGTGTAGTGGCACCCAACGTGAGCCATAGATGGTCACATTGTAAGGGTGGTTGATTGTTGAATTTCGTAGACCGTTGACTCTTTGACAAAGATTGACTTTTGTTCAAACTTGAGAATTTTAGGCTATTGATTATGATTCGTGGGCGCAAGCAGAAAAAGGGATCGTATTGTAGTGTTTCAAAATTCTTCGATTCACGTGTGTTTTCTTCACAGTACTTGTGGGTCGAAGCCACCAACATCGGCACACTAGGTTATGTATCCTGGTATAGAGAATGTTGTTATGATGTAGTGATCTATTAGATATGTGTCCTGGCATATAGGATGTTGCTATGCAATAGTAACCTGTAAATATATATGTTTGTCTGTTTCCTGTCTATATGATTATCTATTTGTTGGATATATGTTATATATTATGAATATGTCGACATAATCTGGTTGGGTTGAGGTAATCTTCTTTTGTGCAGTAGCCAACAAACCCGGGAACAAGCCAGACATAAGATGTGGGCCAGTAAGGCAATCCAGACATATGTTGTGGGATCGAAAGCAAGCTAGACATAAGTTGTGGGCCAGTAAGGCAAGTCGGACTTATGTTGTGGGCTCGGGAGCAAGCAATACATGTGTTGTGGGCCAAATAGGCTGGTCAGACTCACGTTGTAGGCTTAGGGGTAATCCAGTCTGTTAGCTGTGGACCTAGTATGCATGTTGTTATCTGTTAGTGTGGTGGTACATTAAGGGAGCTCGCTAAGCTTCGTGCTTACAGTTTCAATTTTTTGTTTTAGGTACTTTAGATGATCGGGACAAGGCGTAGGCGTGATCATGCGCATCCTCTTGGTTTTGAAGATACTGATTCGGGGACACTATGATATATGATTTCTATTTTAGAACAATGTTCTATAGACGAATGGTTTTGATTTGGGTGGTATCTGAAAAAAAATGATTTTACTTTATTTAAAAATGAAATTTTTTTCCTTGATAGTTGGGATGTTACTAGTTGGTATCAAAGCCCTGGTTTGAATGGACTGGATGAGCATTCGTGTGAAACTAGTCTCAAGCTAAGGAATGATGAGATGTGTAAGATAAGCCAGAGCAAGCAAGTCTACCCCAAAATACCCACACAGTTACTTGTTTATGATGATTATGGTAGAACTGCATGCTAGTGATAGGCTAGAGATCTTCAAGAATTGCATGATAGAATTGTATGATGTATGATGTCTGATAGCCAAGGAGGACTTCTTATATGCTAGATGAAATTGAAATCATTACTGAATTTGTTTAGTGTGTGCATCATAGTTGTAGATAACAAAGATTCTATAGCCTGAGAATGTTTGATTAAGCTTTATTTCTTGTTTTTTTATGATTAAGGGTTTAGGTTAGAGTCAAGTATTTGAATGTCTATGGAAGTTACATGAATGGGTGCAGTTCATAGGAGGATAACGTGAGGAATGATTAGACACTCTGGAGAGTGTGAGGATAGTATGAATGTGTATCCTAGATGCTTGGGCCTAGTGGTCGGGAATTTTGTATATGGATCTGCCTGATTTTTTATTGTGTCTTAGTGCCAATCGAATCCACTGCTTGAGTGTTTCTTGCTTTGTGCTTTGGGCAACTCCTATTGATGTGAGTTGCTATCAAATGAATACGTTAAATTACATGCTACGGAGATTAAATAATCTTAAAGTGAAGGATTTAGTCCTATTGTGCAACTCTTGTCTAAGTCTAACCATTGTAGGGTTGAGTCTTTTAGCCGAAAGATTATTTAGGTTTTGTAGCATGTAATTATATTCATGAAGTGGTTAGCTAACGTTAATAGGGGTTCTTTAGCAGCTGATGGCAGGGGGTGGGAATCCTAGGTAAGCCTAGGAAGTGCTTTAGTGCGGTTGCTACATTGTTTAGCGGGTGTCGGAAGAACTATTATGAGTAGGTAACTTAGAATACTTGAGAGGATTCTTGAGGAATGTATGGATAGGTGTGGAAGGTAGCATTGGGCCCGTACTACTAGAAGCATAGGATCCATTCTCGAATCGAGGAAAATTTAGGGGATTCTAAGGAACTAGTCGGGGAAGATAGCATGGTTTGATACCATGATTCGTGACAGTGGTTCAATATATATTGACCTTTTTGTTATGATTGTTCAGACATGAGGATGGGTCTGGTAATTATTGTGGACCTTAGTGGCGATGTCGGTTTAGGTTTGAATGGTGTAAAACTAGGTGAGTTTGTTAGTTTTGAGGACTCAAGGGCCTTGATCGAGACCGTACATTTGAGTCGCGGGACAATTGTTATGATCGGCTTGAGGATTGCAACTCGAAGCTGAGTGGTTGACATATGATTGGAATTTTGCTATCTATGGCGAGGATTTTGTCCTTTCAGTTTTCTGAGTTTGGAGGAAGGAGTGAGCAGGCATGTGGCTTTTAGAGTTGGGATGTAAACCGGAAAGAGACTAGTTAGTTGCAGTTTTTGGTGGCAATATGATAGTGTAGGAATGTACAGGAGGACTGTTGTGGTATGAATGCTCTATAAAAACAACACTTGGAATTTTCTGATCATTTTTTGTATTTTAAAAAGTATTCATGTTGAAAATATGTTAGGCAATTATTTATTTTATTCCTGAATTTTAAGAGAAATTTAAATTTGTCTTGAATAAATTTTGGTTATGATTGCATATAATTAATTGCATTTCTATATTGAAAATCCTACAAAATCATGTTTAATTAATAATTTATTGAAAACAGTTGATTAATAATTATGATTTTTATTTTAAAAATTTAGTTTTTTTTGTAATTGTGGTTCCCACGGGCTATAACCAAGTACTCTATATACAAAACCTGCAAAAGCTTTTTAAAATGCAATGAACTCTATAAAGTTCAATGTAATATATTTAAGAATTAAAAGGTTTTTTCCATTGAAAAGTCCAATGTTCATTGAACTTCATATTCATTGAATGCTAACATGGCATCCCACAATGATAGTGTTTAAGCCATTGAATGTTAATTAGGCATGTCACCTCATTCAACTCTCTCAATGAATTATACATTTTTGGATGCTCTAAATGATTATCATTTCCCAAATGATAAATTTAATTATGATTTTCAAACTTACATTTCTTGATAAAATACAAGTTCAAAATTTGATTTTTATGACTATTAATTGTAATATATTGAGTACTATACTTACAATCATATCTTTGGAATTAATTTTGTTTACATTTTGTAGAAACTTAATTAGTTGTTATGGAAGGGTATAAAGTGAAATGTAGCAGAAAGATTAAGGATATAAAAATTATAAAGTGTGAGGACTTAATTTGATGATGTCGTTCAAATAAGGACTAAAGATGTAGATATACATCTAACAATGTGGATATATAAGAAAAGAGACAAGGAATATCTTGTTCATTATTCACTTCGGTCTAATTTTTTTATTGTCTTTTCTCTCTAATTTTTGTGAAGCGATTTAGGCTTTCATAGCTATGATTTTCGTTGCTTGAGATATCTTTGTAAATCTTTCTTCTTAAATCGTTTTGTTGTATTTTTAACTAGTTGAAAAGACATAATCCATAAAGTTCCTTTTGGTTGGTTTTTCAAAGGGGATCTGTAAAAGAGTTTTCGTTTTAATCTTGTTAAGATCTATTCAAAGGTTAAGTTTATGATTGGGAATATGTTGTCAGATTCAATTTTGTATATTTTGTTTATGTTCTTTAATCACCGTATGAAACACTAAATTGCTTTCTTCTTTAGCATAGTGTTTGTTTATGTTATTATTCTTGGTTGTTCCTGGCGATTTTGGTTTATCTTTGATTTTGGGAAGTGATTTAGGGTTTCATAGCTATCATTTTCATTGATTGTTAAATCTTTTTAAATCCTTTTGTAGTATTTGTTACTAGTTGAAAAGACTTAATATGTAAAGTTGTTTTTTGTTGGTTTTCAAAATGGAAGAAGTAAAAGAGTTTTCGTTTTAATCTTCTCAAGATCTATTCAAAGGTTGAGTTTATGATCGGGAATATGGTGACAACGTGAAGATTCGATTTTGAATCTGTTTTACAAACAAACTTTATGAAACACTAAATCGCTTTCTTCTTTAGCGTTGTGTTGGTTTTTATTTGTATTCTCCATGGCTCCTTGTGATTTAGGGTTCTCTTCAATTTTGTTTGAATCATTTTAATATATTGATTTCTGTTGGGGAAGAAACCCTTCCTCTTTTTAAAACTTTGTGACGCTGATATATCTTCTCTCTTGATAGTCAAGTATACCTTCTTCTAGATCTTATTTTTTATATATTTTTTATCGAAGATTTTTCGTTTACAAATAACCTAACATGTTATTTTAGAGTAATCTTCTTTAGATACCTTCATTCTCTTGATAGATCTAGAATGTCTTTATTTAGATCTATTTTGTTGTTTGTATAGATCGAAGTGTTTTTTTGATTCATAGAAACCCTAACATCCTATTTTGGGGTTTCATGGCTTAGATCTTTTTGTCTCCTTTATAGATCCAACAAATCATCTTCCGGATATGTTTGTTGGTTATTCATAGAAACGCTCAATTTGGTTTAGGTTTTTTCTATGAAGTTTTTCTTGTCTATTGTCAGATCTTGCAGCTCTCCTGCTACATTGTTTCTTATTTTTTTTAGTTGGTTATACACTTTATTTGGAGTGTGTTGTTAAGTTTGTGAGAGTTATCTACACTTAAATATGTTCAACATCTTGGTTGTTGTCATTCTTCCACAAATGTAAGAAAAAATCTCTCGAACACAGCGATTGCACTGTAAGTTCTCTTGACTATCTCAAATTGTAGCAAGGTAGTTGTGTCAACATGTGTTGTCATGCCACTCGCATTGGACTATTGTTGAAGAATACTTTATTGGTTCTTTGTATTGCTTTTCAGTCTCTAATGTTATCAATGTGCTTGATGTGGTCTAGAAATAAAATATCAACTAAATATTGGTCTTATCATTAACTACTACCCAAGCCATGTACCGAAATGCACTGCTAAAAAATAGGACTTTAATGACACACATTTCGTGTCATTAAAGGGTATAGATGATTCATAAATTTGTGTCATTAAAGGCCATGTCATAAATGAATACGACTAGGGGTTGCAAATCAGACAATCATGCCATTTTTCTTTTGACTGACACACAACACATGGAACTACAACCTTTTATATAACACGAACACGACACGACACTATATCGTGTTTTATTAAATAACATGAAAACAAATCAATTAAAAATGATAAACATGATACATGATGGCAAAAATAACATAAAATAATGATTAGTTAATTTAACTAATATAAATAATACATAACACAGCAAACATGAAAAAAATAAAAACAAAAAATAAATCCTAATGCATGTCAGTTTGTGTCGAATATTGAACACGAACGTGACACATCACAACATCGTGTTTTTTATGCTTGACTCGAACACGAATTCCAATTTCAGTTTCGTCCCAATCTGGTTTCGTGTCGTGTATGTTTTTTGTGTCGTATCATTAATTATCACCCTATTTACGACCTTTGTAGGCCGTAAATATTTCACTTTTTTAAAACTTTTGAAAAAAATTGGATGTCGTGAACTTTGACAGATTTTATAAAATATATATATATATATATATATATATATATATATATATATATATATATTCTAAATTTACTAATATTCATATTAAATAACACATTTAATATCTCCGAATAAATAAAATATCATACACAAATAAGACAATCTATTGAATAATATATAGTATGTCAAATACAAATAATCATTCTAAAAGATAAACAAATGTAATATATGTGCAATGGGTCTAATGTAAGCACGATGAATATAATGGGTAAAGAAATCATATTCAAAATCCAGACCAACCAATTTAGCCTCCAAGACCAACCGTATTTCTGCAAATTTTATAAACCGATTTAGCATCCTAGTATCTTATATACCTGGAATTCTCATTAAAACCAAGTTATTTTCATATCTAGCACATTGGTAATGACATGAGTTACCACTTATTTATATGTGTAAACTTTTAAAGAAGATTTCAAGTGTATGATACATATGAGGTGACTAAAGGGAGACATGTAGTGGTGGTTTGCTTATGCGATTGAAATTGTAACAGAAATATCAAATAGGAACTAAAGGTGCAAAACCTCAACCTTGTGGATTAAACCTATAAGATTTAGGAGAGCATAGGACGAATTCTATAATTTATCCTAAGAATAATATTTAATTTGATACTTTGCATAAAAGATAATTTATAATTTACTTAAATATTTACATATTCTAAAGATATTCACAACCAAGATTGCTATTATGGATGTTCTTTCTTCAAGATCATTAAGTAAATCCTATTTATAGTTCACCTGATTTAAACATCTATAAAAAAAAAAAAGGAAAAGGATATGCCTGATTCCTGAATCCTATTGTAGCCATGTGGATTTAACATATATAAAAATCAACTTTACTCACAAGTTCAAAGGTGAATCATAGAATCACTAATTTTACGCTGTCAAGAACTAACGAATTGAGTTGGCGTTGGGGAGAAAATCGAGCAGCTTTCTTGGTCTTTAACTTCTTTGGTGTTGCACTTTGATAACAACAAGGATTGATCACAATTTTCTTAAGTGCAACAACTTGCATTAATTTCCTCCTCATTTTGATAGGTGAACACCAAAGTAGCTACAAAAATATTGATGACGTGATATATTTTTTTCTATTAAATTAACACAACTTTGAAGAATCCTTTTAAGATTGTAATATCATTAGATAAGACATAAAAATTGTTATCATAATTGTCCTATTCAACAATCACTAAACAAAGCTATTTATCCTCTCCAAACTAAAGCATGGAGTAAAATAACATATGCAATAATGAAACAACTCATTTATCCAAAATGGTGCTTATTTCATACAATTTGTGTATCTGGTATAACTATTTTATATTATTAATACAATATATTTGGACAAGAAAACGAGAATGTCGCTCCATAATTATGCATGCAAGTTATCATTTGCTTAAAGTAACTTGTTTAGTCGACAAAGCGTATGCAACTTAATTGTGAAAGTCTCCAAACTTGGGCATGCATTCACTATGGAAGAGAATAATATTAATCCTTAATCTTTTTTGTAAAAACAAGAAAACGCCCTCACATTGTATTCATAAAAGGTTATCTACTCATCAAATATAATCCACTAACCTTTGGACGAAATATGTTAAGGGAAGAAATTGAATGGTCGAAACACAAGATGAAATCAGTACGAATACAATATCTTTTAACCCTAAAAATCCTTGGCTAATATCAAGTTCTTTAAACTTTGGAAGATTAAACAGACTTAAATCAAATGTTAGACCATTATACACGAATGATACAAGGTTAGACTTGTAAAAATAAATTGATAAACCCAAAGAAAAATATGCCAATATAAAATGTCTTAAGTTAACATGTCCTCTAGAAACTACCACATGTGTAAAACCTAAGAATTTCTTAGAGATTCATGTAGAATAGTTTCCCCCCATGTTAAAACTCTTTAACGCAAATTGTTATAAATAGTGTAACTCCCAATGGTAGATTTTATGGTTGTCCAGCTAAATATAGTTACTATTCTTCTATTTCTTAATAGTAACAAAAATCCATAGCTTTTTGAAGGATGACACATCTTGTGACTATTGCTCATCAAATCCGGTTCAAGTATCTCAACTTGCTTGTTTACTGCAAAGTAGAGTCAATAATCTATATATTTCATAACTATAATCCAAATCAAAATGAAATCTGAATTCTTGAACCATTTGAGAATTGTGACTTTGAATGGCACTATCCACCTAGTTTGAGGTACTTAGACCGCTTCTAATTCTTGGTTATCTTGTTGATTGCCTCTCCATTATAAAACTTCAAATTGATTAAGTTACACCATACGGATATCCATCTCCTAGAAAGACTTTTATGGGCCATAGCATCCTTTATAGGAAAAATAGACAATACTAAGATAAGAAGAACTTCATCAGGCATTTGGTTGATGAAATCCTTCGATTCTAAAACTAGGATGCTATAACAATAAATAAATTGAACAACTTCATCGGGAATTTTGATGATGAAAACTTCATTGTATTCGGTGAAGTTTCTATAATAGGTTTAATTAAGAAGATGCAATGATGTAATAAGAAAAGAAAATTAAACTAGGATCTTGTGATAAACAAAGGAAAGGAAGCATGCTGCTAATTATTGCATTTTATTCTTTTAGTAACTATACAAATATATTTCTTAGCAAGTTGTTGAAATACAATGTCATCATATTGTTGTTCACAATGACACTATAGTTCAAAATATTGCCAACAAGTACCCTTGTATATTTACTAAAAGTATTAAATTCAATAAATAGAAACAAAGATCATTTCATTTCTTTATTATAGCATCCTAGTTTCCTTTTTTATTAAATCATTGCATATTTTCAATATACCCCATTATAGAAATGCAATTGAAATTATAACAATTATGTTTTAATCATCAAAATGTTGGATGATGTTCTTCCATTCATTTGTTTATTATAGCATCCTAGTTTTAGAATCAAATGATTTCATTAGCAAAATACTCGATGAATTTCTTTTTATTATATTTTCTATTTTTCCTATAAAGGATGTTTTGGTCAATAGAAGTCTATCTAGAAGATGGATGTTCATGTGGTGTAACTTAATCCATTTGAGGTGTAATGGTAGTGAGACGTTCGACAAGAAGACCAAGAATCTGAAGCGGCCCAAGTACCTCAAACAGGTGAATAGTGTTATTCAAAGTCACAACTACCTTATGGTTCAAGAATTCACGATTCATTTTGATTTGGATTACAGTTATGAAAAAAAATGATTATTGGCTCCACTTTGTGGTAAACAAGAAGTTTGAGATACTTGAATTGGATTTGATGTGCAACAATCACAAGATGTATCAAATAGAAGAATAGTAAGTATATTCAGCTGGCCAACCATAAAATCTACCATTATGGAGTTATGGTATTTTCACGAACTCATGTTCAAGATTTTAAACGTAAGGGAAACTATCATGCATGTATTTCTAAGAATTTCCCAAGGTTTGCACATGTTGTAGCTGGTTGACGACCTCTTAACTTAAACATTTTGAAATAGCATATTGTTCTTAGATTTCATGAATTTAGTGTTATACATTTCACCTTGTATCATTTGTCTACAAGGATATAGCAGTGGATTTACATCTATTTGATCTTCCAAAGTTTAAAGAACTTGATATTGGTTAAGGATTTTTAGAGTTAGAAAATATTGTATTCAGCCGGATGTCAT
Source organism: Lactuca sativa (assembly GCF_002870075.4). NCBI lineage: Eukaryota > Viridiplantae > Streptophyta > Magnoliopsida > Asterales > Asteraceae > Lactuca > Lactuca sativa. The sequence goes on along the minus strand of NC_056623.2, from coordinate 106,735,683 downwards.
CTTTTGTTTCGACAATTTAAGTTCTTTCCCTCAACATATTCTGTCCAAAGGTTGGTGGATTACCTTTGATGTGTATATAACCTTTTATGAAAACATTTTGAGGGCGTTTTCTTGTTTTTGTAGAAAAGTTGAAGGGTTAATATTATTCTCTTCCATAGTAAATGCATGTCCAAGTTTGCAGACTTTCATGATTAAGGTACATACTATATGTCCAATTAATAAGTTAATTTAACCAAATTATACTTTTTATGCGATAAATCTGGAAAGTGGTTATCGTTTTCTTGTAAGGTACTCTCTCCCATGACATGTCCTGCTTATCACAAACAGAAGATGTAGAAATATTAGAAGCATTAGGAGATTTAGGAGATTGAACCTTTGGTACCCATCTATAGTTGGGTTTAACCCATTTCTTGTTCGATCCGATGGGTGCCTCAGTACTTGCTTTTGAACTAGAAGCCGATCGTTGAGATGACTTTGACCTAACCGGTCTTGGCTTCACAGGAGCATCTCTTGAACTTCACTTTTGGTCCGACATTCCCTTCTTGCCCTTGGGAGTTGATTTCTTGGCCTTGGGAGTTGAACTATTACCCTTCGTGGCATTCCAGTCGCCATTGTCTGAATGTGACCTTGAGGAATTTCTTTTGGAAAATCTCCCTCTTAGTGCGTTCTGCCACCCTTGTGCATAGTAGGGGATGTATGCGCAATTTGGACAATTTCTGGCAATGTGTCCAAGTGTTCCACAGTGAAAACATGTCTTTTTCTTCACTGGGAAGTTGTTTCTTCTTTCCCTTGGTGGCGTATCCTTGCCTTGTCTTTTATTTCTCCCACAAGCACATTTGCAACAGGCACTCTCTTTCACTGGAATTGGTGGCCTGTATTTCTCAACCGCAGGTTTGTTAGGAGTGACTGAATTAGAAGCAACAGGTTTAGAGTTCAAGGAGACATTGGTTTGTTCAACAGTATTCTCCTTGTTCTCATCTTCCGCTACTTTACCTGCACAAGAAGTAGAAATATTAGAATTCTTCACCTCAACACTCTCAGTTAGCCCTGATTGTTCGGTTTTAACTGAAGCTGAAGCAGGTTGTCCATACTGAAGGTGTGCTTTATTTTCAATTTATTCCTTAGTCAGAAGGGTGAAAGTGTAGTGATCATTGAAAGGAGGTGGAACATCATGATACCCTTGTTTTGATTATCTTTAAATGTTAATTGTTTTTCTATCATGGGCACAACTATCTCACTGGACACATCAAATTTCTTAAAGTTGAATCAACATCTTTATATTTTTGCTTTTAATGCATCAAGTTCGGCAGTCAGAGCATCAAAATATTTCTTAAGATATCTATAATGGACACACTTGTCACTGTATTCTGCCTGTAATTTCTTATAATCATTTGTTTTGGCCTGTAATGGATCTTTCAATGGTTTCTAGCCTTTCCTAAGTTGGTACCCTTCGTATTTTAGTTCCTCGTTCTCTCTACGTAGTAATTCGTAATGTTCACGTAAATTCTCCAAGGAAATTTCATTGACTTGAATGTTTGAGGAACTCATTGTTTAAAAATATGCCCTTTGACTTAAAACTCAAAAGTCAACCTTAAAAGTCAAATTTAGAAAATCAAACTTAAAAGTCAAACTTGAAAAAGTCAAACTTAAAAAGTCAAACTTAAAAGTCAAACCAAAAAGCTAAATTTGAGAATTTGAAAGTTAGACGTGAAATTCAAAGGTCAAACTTTAAAGTCAAAGTTAAAATTTTAGGTCAAAGGTCAATTTAGAAATTCAAAAATTAAAAGCTATTTTTTTTTGAAGAAAATGGAATTTAAAAATAAAAGGAAAATGATTTTTGGGTTAAAAGTGTTAAAATTGCAAAATTACGAACCGAAAACGACTCCTTTTGAATTATATCTGGAAGGATTGTAACATCTAGCAAGCTAGATGAGTTGGTAAGGCGCTGAAATGATGAAGTAAAGGAGACCCGAGTTCGAATCTTGGCCACCACAAAAAAATTTGAATATTTCTACTGGACGTGAACTAGTCCACAAGCGAACTACTAATCACACACGTGGGCCGAACACCTGCGAGGACCGCAAACGAGAGGTGGACCGAACACGTGCACGACTTCGGACCGCAAACTCTGTGGGCCAACTTCGGAAGCCCAAAACACCGAGGAACCCTAATCCGAGATTACGGCCGCTATCGAGAAACTCTATCCGTAAACGCGATTTCGGCCGTGAACCCTTCAATGGTCGTAAACACTACTTCATATACGAAAAAACAACGATTTTTCCCTTGTTTTGCTCCAAAACTCGATCAAAAACTCGTTTTTATCAAAAACACGAAGAACAAACCCCCCATATTTTTCAAAGATCTATCCAAAAACGCAAAAATTATTCAAAAATAAGATCAAATATGCCCCAGATCTCGCCAAAATTAATGATACAATCTATGCTCTGATACCACTTATAAGTCCCAAATCTGCTTGTGTATCAATCATATCTGTTTGATGGTGCGGAATTCTAATCAAACGGATGACACCAAATCAAATGAAGAAGAAAGAGAAGAAGAATAATATGAATCTATGTTGTATTCAAGATTGGAATGATGAACAATACACAAGATTCACACATACTTGCACCTTCTCTCCTTTCTCTCTCTAGAACACTTTATAATTCACACACTTAAGCTCCTCTAGCCTCTCCACTCCTCACCCACTTAATATCTATTTATATGGAACATGGGCCGTGAACAGGTTCATGGACGTGAACCGTTCACAGCCGTAAACACAACCGTAAACACTTATTGTTGGAACCTGAAAGTGAACCTCTAGCAATCCTAAGTACATATTCCGAAGGCTGGTGGTTCCGAAGGAAGATGTGATCTGGAACCTGTCCGAAACTAAAGAAAAGGAGTGAAGTATTTTGAAGAGGAACGTATTCCGGAGCTGATCCTAAAGTCCAAAATGCATGCTGATCCGAACCAAACTTTCATATCCGGAACATTACTTGTCCGGAATGAATTTGTTTTGTCTCTTGTGCATTTATTACTTTTGTCTTGTATTTTGATGTAACGTTTCATAGGACTTAGTCTATAGTTGATTTAGGACAATCAGAATGTCAGACTTGTATCTTTTGTCCGGTCCTATGTAAACACTTGGGTTAATTCACTGTAACATTCTCTCCTATATATAGGAGCATTGAATACAAGTTAACTGCGGATATTTCTCTCACTTTTGGCATTTACTCTTATCATATTTAAAACATTCTTCTTGTTCCTCATTTATTAACTTTACCTTGATCACTATTTACTTGTTCTCAATTAATGTCTTGATCATTTGTTGAATTGATTATCTAAGACTTGACTGGTATTTCCAGTCTCGACTTGAACATCCATTATTAAGAAGACATTAATCTCAAGCATTCACTCAAGGTTTGATTTCTCAAACCTTGTCCCTGTGCAAAGATCTTTCTCTCACAATTGGTATCAAAGCTCGAGTGGTTGTCCTTTGAATCCATACGATCAGATTATAGTTGGTTTGAATTTACCTTGGTATTTCAACCATTTCTGTATTAAGGATAAAAGTTCTTCTATATACCACTTAATCTTGAAGATATCTTGACTTCAATGGCTTCTTCAAATCCTTAACAAATGATTTCAATGCAAATCGCAAATAACGTGGGTGGCCCTACACGTGCCCAATTGCTAGTTGTGGAAGAATATGATCATTGGAAAGTTAGAATGGAAAGGTTTTTACTAGCCAAAGAGAAAGGTGAACAAATCTGGAGATCCGTCAAAGAAGGCCCTCATGTTCCTATAAGAACACTTGTAAGAGATGCAGCTGCTCAGCTCATGCGTGAGGATGAAGTTCGTCCAGCCGCTATAATTGCTGATGATATTGAGAAGCTACACGCTGACCAAGTCGTCTTCTTGGAAATGGTGTTTGGTGTTCCTCCATCACTCTTTGAGCACATCAAGCTATGCAAATCTGCCAAAGAAATTTGGGACACTCTTCAGGATCCGATTGAAGGTTCTGAAAATATGAAAAACAAATGCCTCACCTCCGTTGTCAATGACTTTGACACCTTTACTACTACTCCAGGTGAATCTGTAGCCTCAGCCTCCAACCGATATTGAATCGTTGTTAACAACATGACTCCTCATGGGATTGTTCGAACTCCTCTCGAGTACAATCTCAAGTTCATTAACAGTCTTGGTAAAGGATGGGAAAATGTAAAGTCTTGTCTTCAAAGTAATAGTTCCTTAAAAAAATTGAAACTCCATCAACTTTTTGATGCGCTTCAAAGACATGAATCAAACGTTGATCAAACCATAAGAGAACTTTCTGGAGGACCACTTGCTCTAGTCAGTTCTTTTGAATCAACCATTCCAAACCCACCTGCTCCGGAACCTTACAAACCCATTGTTCCATTAACTCATTCATCCTTAACTTCTTTACCCACACACATCTATCCTGACGATGATTCCGAAACCTTGGATTCTGAACTCTGATTCCAACAAGCATTTGGCTTACTCTCAATGAAATACAAACGACCTTTCAATCCCTCTTACAAACCATACCAAAACAGATTCAGTGCTCCTCACCAAAACCATCCTGAACCATATTCTGCTTCAGAACCAAAACAAACCTCTGAATATCCTCCTGCATACAACCCTAACCTCACTAAACCAAACTCAGCCCCAGAATCTTCTAAAAATTCCAACTCAGAAAAACCAAAGATCTTGTGTCACAAATGTGGTCATGCAAACCATTTTTCCAAAGATTGTCTAGCTGATGCTCCACAAAAACCAAAAATCAAAGACTCAGCTTATTATGTCCAAAAAGCACAAGAAATGGCTGAAAGTGAGAAAGCATTTGTTACTACTGTTTCAAGGGATGTCGAAGGATACTGGTCATCCGGAGATGATGATGATTTAGTAACTGGAAGAAACATGTGATTGATAGAAAGACAAACGATTGAATGTGATGAAGTTTATTGGTCTTCTGGATCCGAAGATGAAGATGATGTTGTTGAACCTCACTACTGCTACATGGCCACTAATGATCCACCAGGTCGAAGCATTGTTCAGCAGGTAAAATCCATGATCTCTGATAATAATTTTGATTTGACTTTATGTGAACCTTATCTGACCTAGATCCAAACAGATATGAACACCATCTATAAAGCCTATGAGTCTGCCATAGAATCTAGTGAGAAGAAAGACTGTGAGCTAAGTCGTCTTAGATTACCTTTTGAGGATAAGAAATTTAAAATAAAATCATTAGAGCATTAACTTGTAATGTCAAAATATGAATGCATCATTTTGAAAGATAAATGTGAAATCACTTATTCCGAACGAAATATTTTGATTTCTGATAACAAACGTCTCAATGCCAAAATAGAGGCTTTGCATAACTCTGTTGACATGCTTGAAGCTGACATTCGGATGACTCATAATTTTCGTCATCCATGGTCCAAAGCTCCTGGTCTCGGAAGCAAGTTTCCGAAACCAATTGTTAGTCCCCTGAAGAAATTGCAAAATCTAACATTCATGGGAGAGGTTTTGAACATTAAACATTCGGAAACTCCTGTTTCTCCATTGTTACCCATTCCGGAGGCTAAAAGATCACTAATTCCTGAGTTCCAACCAATAGTTGTCAAATGTCCTGATTCCACGCCTCTTCCGCCTCTGATAAACCTAGACCTGAATCGGACCACGGAATATCATTATAGTCTTCCAAATTGTGTAGACCATGTTCCTATAAGCAATCACGTCAACAACTATGTGATTGAGGAAATTATTCTGGAAACAACTGAAGTTAATGCCTCGAAATTTGTATGGGCATCTTTAGATGATAAAGTTTAAGTCTCAAGCAATGTGTCCTCTGATTCATGTGAACTGGACTCCATAGTTCTTTCAAAAACCGAATTGGTTCCCATTACTCCTAAGTTTACAAATCCATCCAAAGGGCAAACTTCTCGATCCTCTCCTCATACTAAGAGAAAAACAAAATTCGTTTGTTCCCACAAGGATCCTAAAAAGACCTTCCGAACCTACTATTCGTTTGGAACCAAAGGAAGTCCTTAGTTCCAAATCACACCAAGTTCATGTTAATGTCAAAACAATCTGAAACACTTCGCCGACACCTCGAAATGTTTCATTTGTCTTTATTGCAAAATATTATGGCACAATTTTTAAACCAAAATTTTTAAAGAACAATGTGTCATCAAACAAATCCACAAGTTCAAAAACCACTGTTTCAAAATCTTCAAAAAAAAATCTTGTGTGGAAAATCAAAACATGTGTAACAAAACAACTGTCTCGGAGATAACAAAAAGTGTCAACCCTTCGGATACCTTAGTTCCAAAGAAGTCAGCTCCGAACCCACAAGTAGTTGAATATGACTACTGGATAGACGAAAAGACTATAGCATTCTGTCTATTTCCAAAGAACTCAAGTAATCTCACCAAGAAACAGGTAGTTGTTCCAAAGTCACAATCAAAGTCCAAAGTCCATGCCTACGTCCCAAAGTCTAACTCGGAGCCTAAAAGCTCCATTGCTCATTAATTTTGCAAGCACTTTGTGCTTCGGAGCAAGAAACAATATGGTATATTGATAGTGCTTGCTCCATGCACATGACAGGGCGGAAGGATTTTCTGCGAGATTTAAAGCTTTCTCCAAATGTTGGTTACGTGACGTACGACAACAACTCCAATTCTCAAATTCGTGGTTATGGAACTCTCACTAATGGAAACTTCTCTATTTAACATGTTGCTTATGTAGCTGACTTGAAACATAATTTGATAAGTGTTGCTCAGCTCACTGACTCAAACCGACGTGTGGAATTTTGCAAAAAATATAGCTATGTGCTAACTGAAGACCGAAAAGAATGTTTGATAAAGTCTTTTCGCAACAAAAACATGTACCCACCTGACATCATTATGATCATTGGAAAACGGCAACTCTGCCTTCCCTCCAAAGTTGTTCTTGACGTCAGTTGGTTATGGCACCGAAGGCTCGCATATCTGAACTTTTGGTACATGAATGATCTTGTATCATGTGAAATGGTAAGAGGTTTACCTCTTCTCAAGTTCGGAAATGATCACTTATGTGCTGCATGCGAGTGTGGTAAGCAATCAAAGAAGGGTCATCCTATTATGATTGAAAAATCCATTTCGGATCCATTGGAACTTCTACACATTGATCTTTGTAGACCATCCGTTGTAGAAAGTCTTCATCATAAGAAATACATTCTTGTGATTGTTAACGACTTTACAAGGTTCACCTGGGTCTTCTTCCTAAGGCTGAAATCTGAAACAGCCTCTGAGCTCCTCAAATTTATCAAAGGAATAGAAGTTCTCATCAAAATCTCGGTCCAAAGAATACGAAGTGATAATGGCTCAGAAGTTGTTAATTCCACCATTGAGAAGTTTCTCACAGAAAAAGGAATCAATCACAAATTCTCAGCTCCTTACACTCCACAACAAAATGGTGTAGTTGAAAGACGTAATAGAACACTCGTTGAAGTTGCTCGATCCATGCTGAACTATGCAAACCTTCCACTCTATCTTTGGGCTGAAGTTGAATCCACTGGTTGCTTCACTCAAAATCAAACTATTATCAATCGACAGCTCAACATGACACCATGCGAAGCAATGAATGGTCGAAAGCCAACGATCTCGTTCCTACATGTCTTCAGATGCAGATGCTTCATTAAAAACAACCGTGATCAGCTTAAAAATGTTCCAACCTAAAGCCGATGAAGCTATCTTTCTAAGGTACTCTTCCAAATCCAAAGCTTACAGAGTTCTCAACCGAAGAACTCGTGTTCTGGAAGAAAGCTTCGAAATTACCTTTGATGACAACTTTGTTCGAAATTCTGGCCCCACTTACGTCACAACTCACATCATGGAGTCTGATGCTCCTCCGCCAGGATGTCCAAACCCTCAAACCATTCTCGAGGTTGACTTTGAAACCCTCTTTGGTCCTTCCAGAACAGCTCTTGATTCCAAATCTCGAGCACGATCATCTCTAATTCCAATTCCTCCTTTGGAAGCCCAAGTTTCTCACAACCTCTCTGGTCCACTTCCGAGCCTCCCTCCATTTGATTCCGATCTGTTTCAACCTTCTCAGGTTGAGGGAGAGAATAATGCCAATCCCTCTCTTGAATCAAATGTGGATGGCTTCCAATATGCAGCTGCTGATTTCGATGACTCAAATCCTCTCAACTATGATGAAAACAAAAATTTTTTTGAGTTTCCCTCTGATGATGATGTCAACCTCTCCGGTTCAGAAGTTCAAGGGGAGCATCATCCTAATATTCAAATCATTCAGGGGGAGCAAATCAATTCTACTGTTGATGTAGGATCCTCGGCTTAGGGTTTCTGATACCAACATCTTCGGAAGGCGATAACTTTTGCATACGAACTCCGTTTTTGACGTTCTTTATATGAACGCGTAGGTAATTCCAAGTACTACAACTCTCTAATAGATTACAATATCTAACTCTAAGCCTATTTTAAATTCCTCTTGTTATAAAGATTTTATAGTGTTCGGTTTATCATAACATCTTCACACAAAGCCAGATTTCGACGTTCTCTACATTTTTGGAATCGTATGGACATATACTTTGATTTATACCATAAAGTATGTATGAAAGTTCATATTTGTATTAGAATTATCATGAGATACATAGTAAGTGTACTAGATTACTAGTTTTAACAAAATCACATTTACATGATTGGTATAATCACATGTGATTGTTATTGACCTACTTTTGACTAGTGTTATAATCCTCAGTTCTTTCAGGGGACATGTTCTCTTTGATAGAAGTATTCAGAAGAAAAACATGCTCCGAACTCAATTATTTTTGCTTCGGAACTATTTTCCCTCTAAATACATAGGATCCTTTTACCTGCTTTTTTTCTAATTACCCCTTGAGTTTTTAAGCTGTACAGTTCCCTCTCTTCATGACGACTATCAAGATCGATCATCATCTGGAAATTCAAAGTGCTCCGGAATTTTAAACTTGCTCTGGAATTTTCAAATTTTCTCCGGAAATTCAAAGTGCTCCGGAATTTTAAACTTGCTCCCGAATTTTCAAATTTTCTCCAGAAATTCAAAGTGCTCCGGAATTTTCAAAATCTGCTCCGGAATTTTAAACTTGCTTTGGAATTTTCATAATTTGCTCCGGTATTCCAGAATTTTAAACTTGCTCCGGAATTCTCAAAAATGCTCCGGAATTTTCAATTATGCTCCAGAATTTTCAAAATTGCTCCGGAAACCCTTTTTATCATATATATTCTAGAACATTCCTTTTATCTTCCGGATCATGCACTGTCCGGAACAATTCATCCGGAATACCAAGAGGTAATAAGGTGAAACGGTTTTTTCTCAACGGCTACTTTTTAGGAAGATCCTTATCTAATCTTCCACGATTTGCGTAACACGATTGCACGCCCTCTAAAATGGAAAACAAATTGACGGTTACATTCCCCTATTTTAGACCAATTGCCTTGCCCTTTCACCTCACTTGTCTAATCTCATTTTCCCAATATTAAATGCGACCAGACGAATTTTAGATCCTCATCATTACTTTTTTCAACCCGACCCAACTTTTCCTACCTATAAATACTTTTTCACATTTACCTTTACCTCTTTACAATCTCTCAATTCTTAAACCTCCCAAAAACCCTCATAGAACCAAGCTTCAACTGCTCAAACTTCCAAGAAATCCATCGCCAGGAAGAAGTCATCCAAAGGATCAAAGGGATCATCATCGTCTGCATATCAAGAACAATTTCTTAGGGACACTACCCAACTGTTTTCCTTAAACCCCCTTGACTACGATAAATTAATCAGGATCATGATTGAGTTCCTTTCTCATCATCCTCTCTCCATTCCACTTACCAAAATCCCAGATCCTCCACTCCCTCTTTCTCATCTTCATCGTCCATTCACTAGCATCAAAATTGAAGATGATGTTCTGTTAGCCTCTATTATCGATGATCACACCATTCCCGTCGACAAAGCAACCTTTCTCAAGGCCATTGGAATTTCACCAAACCTTGCTGGTTTCAAAGTGGGAACCAACTGCTGAAGAGTTCCATACGTTTCTTAACTTCATCGGTTATAATCAAGACTATAGGGTAAAGGATTTTAATAGGACTACAGTTTCAGGGCTCTGGACCATCCTTATGCACTTTATCATCCGTGGACTATCGAGCAAGCACGGCGGTACTAATACCCTAAGCAAGGACTGGCTGAATGTGGTATTCAGCATCTATACTGGATGCAACAATGTTGTCGACCTTCCGGAAGTTCTATGGCAAGACTTTTGCAAATTTGCCATCAAGAGGAAACCGAACGAGATTTCTAGCCCTAGATTTTGGGCCCTGACGATTGAACAGATCTTCAAGGAACTTAACGTCCCCATTCCGTTGAGCATTATTCCTCCGGAGGAATGTGTATCTTTCAAACTTGTTAATACTTACAGAATTCCAGACCAATCATCTTTTTGTCCGGTCAGACGACTTCCGGACAATATGTTGGCCCTCATTCCTTCTGGATCTCCCTTTTTGAAACACCATCTTGAGACCTCGGTTGTGTTCAACCCAACACAGCCTGCCCCGATCTTAGTTGAGCCTATTCCGAAAGAGGCCACTCACACTAAGTCCGGACCCAAAGTTAAGCAACCGGTCAAACGAAAGGCCTCACCCACAAAATCTAAGGCCAAAAAGAAAACCAAAGTCAGTGCCCACTCTCAACAGGAGGGCACCCATCACATTTCGGCTAATTTTGGCCATCCGCACACCCCTCCTGTCCACTCATCTGACGTACCCCTCAATGTTTCATCATCACAAGCACACACTCACGGGGAGTCTACACATATTCCACCCTCACCCTCCCAAAAGGGTGATGTCGGTGTTGAACAAAGTTCCTTGGAGCCCCCTTGAACACACCCACGTGTCACCTTTGATAATCCCATTATTTCTTCCACATGCACACACTCTGGAACCATTGTTCTGGAACCCAAGCATCCGAAAGAAGGAGCAGTCTCTCCAACTTTCGATGCCACAAGTGGTCTGATACCCGGAAGGTGTACAAGACGACCAATTTCTAATGATCCTTTGTGGGAAGATTATGTGAATAGGGCTGCATCAAGGCTTCCGGACCTGAATCGTGCTCAAGTTAAATCCACTCTCATCTCCATAAGGAACCGGGCTATCCAAAGCAATATGCCCTATGTCCATCCCTCAGACGATGACGCCATCAAAGAACTCACCTCAGACCTGCCTCCAATCGTCATTCACCAAAGCATTTTCCATACTAATCTGAAAGAAGATATTTCAGAAGAGGTTATGTTGGAGGAAGAAGCAACAACAGTTCCGGATGCTCATCTCATGACCTCCATTGATAATCAATCCAAAGCATCTGTATCCAAGTCTGCCTTTGACTTCGGAACCTCCTGCACTTCCACTCCGGACGACGGCTCCAACTCACATCTTCAAGAAGACGATGATGCTGCTAAACCGGGACCCTCCTCCAATCTAGATGCTCACCAACCTCCTCCGCAACACTTAGATTCTGATTCCGAATCCTCTGCTGGTCAACATGTTGACCCATTCGCCCTACTGGAAATCCGCACCAATGTCTCTGACACTATGGCTAAAGTGTCATCTGTAGAGACTTCCATAACAGAGCTAAATTCAAAACTGGATCAAAAAGTCTCCGGACTTGATTCCAAACTTGATGCCATACTTTAGTCTCTCTGCCAACAGTCCAGACCATCCATAGCAGATAGAGAAGCCCATATTGACCAGCTGGTTTCCATCCGGCTGAAACACAATGTTGAGCAGCTTGATTCAAAATACGATGTTTTGGTCGACAACTATCTCAACACCATCTCTTCCACGCTCAAGTGTCATGACGATCTTGTGTCTGCTACCAACGATCTAATCAAGCAGACTCATGTTCTTCATGAGAAACAAATTCAACGATTGGAGAAGGAGATCTGGAAGAAGGATGAGATGAATCTGATCATCTAACAAGTCCTCATCAAACTCCTGCGCTCAACTTGGAACATTATTGATGTTCCGAACAGGAAGTTTGATGAGATGATTGAAATCCTTAACAGCACATTCAAGCATCTATCCGAACAAGCTCCCACTTCTGAAGCCTATGACAACCTTACTCTTCAACTCTCCACCGGTCTTCAGAAGGTGTTCTCCAAACTTGATGATATCAAGGAGGACTTGTCGCTTACACCGGTTTCCAGGGTCACTGATGCAATAGGGGGAGAAGGCCAAAGCAGGAGATGGAAGCCAGCCTCGGAATTCACACTCCAGGATGAGGACCTCGATTCCGAAGAAGATGTCCAATTTGTCTTCTGAATCCTGGGCGTTACTGAAGGAAACGACAGAGATGAAGATTATGATATTTACATCCCGGATGAAGCTCCCAAAGGGATTCTTAGTCTTCAAGCTCCAAAGCTAATTGCTCCGAAGGTTCTATCAGAAGAACATAAGAGAATTTGGTCCGCTATCTCCTGGCCATCCTCTCTTCCAGATGCTTTTGAAATAGTCGTTAAAATGGCTAAGGCAAAATCCTTCCTTACCGCTCAAGCCTTCCGAGCCACTCCCTCCATGATGCCTCCTACTCCCATTCTAGAACCAAAAATAGCCCCAATTGATCAAGGCTCTCCTCTTCGTACTCTAGATGAAATTCAGGAAGAACCGCTTCCAACTCCTTCTCCGGAATTCGTCGTTGACGAGATCATGAAGATGATTATTGATGCTCTTCAGAGAGAGAAAAGGAAGAAACTGATGACTTCCGAACAACAAGCCTTTCATTCCAGACCTCCCCCTACACAAAAACTTGGATGGTCTGAGGAAGAAATTCACCAGGCATTGGAGGACAGCATCCTGATTCAAGCGTTAAAAGATCATCCCGATCCGATGCATGACATTTCTCCTCTGTGTCGAGAAGGCATCCTTCAAGCCAAGGATATCATCCCAACTCTCTACTATAACCTTCCCTCTCATGACACTGATTAACTGTATCTTCCTCTCTCTCTCCCTTCAACAAATTTTATATGAAGTTTGCTCCGCTCCACCCAAACGACAATCCGAAAGTGATCATCAGGACCGATCCCTACACAAAAAATTTAGAAGGTTTCCTTTATCTCTACCCCCTCTCCATTTATCCATACTCTCTAATCATTGTTTTTACTAATTAAGTTAATTATTACATACTTTTACTAAGCATTAGTATTTTTAATAATTAAGTTATGATTAACAGTTTTTTAAATATACAAATAAATCGATTTACTAAAATATTATTTAGTTTATCTAGTTTATTTATAGATAATTTATTAATACTATTTTTATAAAAGATACATAAAGTTAGACATTACATAAACAAAGATAATTTTTAAAACTTAGACTATTTTTATAAAAGATAAATTATCTAAATAAGTGGATTAATGTTCTTTAATTTACAATGTAATTGTTGGTTGCAGTTTGCACTTTGTATTATTTTTAAAAATGGAACACATTTTTCAGAAAAGAAGTTAGACATTACAGAACACCATCTTCAATTAAGAAAGCTGAAAAACTCTTAAGCTATATGGCGCAATGTCTTTTATATAACAGTTTACATTCATTGGTTAATAATTCTGAAATTCTAAAAAAACAGCAACTAAAAGAACAATAGGAAAGTCAACCACCAATAAAATAATTATTCCAAGGGTACAAACATAAAATCAGGGGTATTAACAACAGCTCCCTTTCAAGTATCCACACAGTTCGTACCCCATTTCGTCAAAAAACATTCCGCATATCCATTCGAGAAACATATGTGGTTGTCGATGTTCATCTAAATGCAGCACAAAGAAATGAAGACTAGTTCGATTTTTCACATGCTCAACCTCGACCTACCCACTCTAGTCTTTACTTTCTTTCTTGACTATGTTTGAGACCTGTGTACTACACAAATTGATTAAGAAAAAGTTAAATATTATGGTACAAATATTATGCATTTTTTAAAGTAAAAATTTGAAATAAATATACATTCAACTAATGAAACAAATAGGATCAACAGAATCACTAATGAGAAGATTATCTGAAATATCAATAATTGTCTTGCCATCATTTAAAGCACAAGTTTTTCCTTCTCCTATATCTGATAGCTTCCTTGCAAATGTTGTTTCTTCAATATTAGGTGTTTGCACACTTAACCTCATATTTTTTTCCTTAATCTTAGGACTTTATATTAGATGTAGGAAGAATTAAATGAAAAATTCACAATGCCTTGTCTACTTCTTTTAAAAATGTCTTATCTACTTCTCTTAAAAATCAGGTTTATTTAAAAGAGAAATAATAAAAACTAAGGATTAAAACGAATTTAAAATGATATATTTCAATAGTATTTAACTGAAATAAGGAATTATTAGGAATTTTTTTTAAAATATTGTTGAAGCTTTAACTATAGTTTACGATAACTTCAACAAAATCACTTTATTTTTTATAGTGGTTAGAAGTTAGTATCATAGAGTTTGTAGAATTTACCAATGCCGAAATTAAAACTCGGGACCTCTAATCTAAGATGCAAAGCCTTTACTAACTGGGATAATCCCACATTGGCAACCAAATCACTCTAGTAATCATAAAAGAGGAATTAGTAAGTACTTTTAATAAAAACAAATCGTTGAAGCATCAACCATAGTTTGCTATAATTTAATCTAAATCACTTTACTAATCATGAAATTGCAAGTGGTCATTTCACTTCCCATATTATCTGCATATGGTGAAAACTATGCCTATGTATTTACATCAACTATAACTATGAACCGATCAATTTGCATTATCAAATTCACATAAATATTCATCTTTTTTATCTTATAAATGAAACTGACACTAAATGTGAAAATAAAAAATTCAATGATCTTTATTGGTTATTATGAACCAAATTATAATATTTTGGGATGCTTGGAACCATTGCATAATTACTAAGAAGTTAGGCAACATGTCGAGATTAGAAGGATCTACAAACTTGTTGATATGATCCTAGTCATTTGAATAAACTGTATGGAAAATTCATTTTTTGGGTACAAAATTAATATAAAATGATATATCACGCATTAAATATGCCTTATTTAGTAAAAGATCTACAAATATAAAAGTACATGTGTGATGTCTACCACAATAATTCAATCCTAAATTTTTGGTTTTTGATTTGTTGGTTAAAATTACATATAATTAATAAGTATGGTGACTCTGAAGAATAGATGGATAATTTTTAAATAATGAAATCTTAGAACTATACATGTGCCAAAGAAACGACTTGTCACTTTCAGACCGACACTTCATAAATGTTTTCTAAAATATAAGTCTTAAAATAGTGATCATGTAAATATCCTCTCTAATAATTCAAGGTTTTTTTGCCACTTGTCAGTATCTTATGAGTTTGACACTTATCATTTTATGATATTTTTTAAATAAATAATATCCACATGTCAACTTATAGGTTTATTCAATTTTTAAAATTAAAAAGCCACATATTACTTTTACTTATATATGTAAAGTATTAAATGTAATAAATATGATAGTAAATTGCAATTAATATGTTTCTTCATTACTTATTTTAAAATTTTATTTAAAAAATAAATATTATTTAAATTTTAATATTTATTTTTTTTAATCGATCCGTATAATATATGGGTCTTGCACCTAGTAAATTATAAACCAAAAACTATATCGCAATGTGTTTTTTATATTAGTCCAACAATTAGCCTTTTACCATGTAGCATTCGAAAGCACAATATATATATACATATATATATATATATATATATATATATATATATATATATATATATAAATTGCGACACCAGTCAAATTTAGTTCAAAAAATAAATTGATCAATAATCATGATTAGGATGAACCAAGTGGTAGCGATTGTAACAAGGTTTCCAAAAATATAAAGAAAACTGAAATCCGAGTTATAACGAAGAAGTTATGACCAATCGAAAATCCGCGATAAAACCGGCAAAACATTGTTCAGTGTAAAAAGCGAATTTTCGATAAAAGGCTTTTTAGCCTTGACAATCTAAATGAAAGTTGTAGAATATGTTAAACCGAGTACGTTCATAAAAAGAACGTCAAAATCTGACTTCGTATGAGGAAGTTATGATTTTTCGAAGTTTCGGTTTAACAGTAGACAGCTAAAAATTCGAAATATAAATCAATCGATATTTAGCCGATGCAACTTAAATGAGAATCTAAGGTCTCATCAAAAGTAGCACAACGGTAAGAAGACAGACGAAAACGGACGGCGGATGAAGAAGTTATGAATTTTTAACGGATTCCCGTCCCAGTATGTTTAAAATAATAATATAAAAAATAAATTCAAAATTAGCCGACGAAGTCTAAACGAAAGTCGTAGATTATAATTTTGCCTACGCGTGCATATAAAGAACTTCAAAAACGGAGTTCGTATGCAAAAGTTATGAATTTTACAAGTTTTGCCACAAAAATATAGAAAAATAGGAAAAATCGGGCAATTTCGCATGCCACATCACCCTCGCATGCGAGCCTCCACGTGTCGGCTGCTGATTAGACTAAAGCCTTGTGTGGCGCCTTCTGATTCGACCAAATCCGCGGTCCACTCACCTTCGGACAACCTCGCATGAGACATATTGGAGACACCCCTCGGACCCTCGTGCCCACCTCCTATTGGACCGAAGTCTGGTCCAATCCGAAACCTCCACGTCTGAAGCCTCACCCCGTGTACATTTCGCATGTCCGACGTGTGGATACTGATTCCTCGCCCTCGCCAGCTGTCCTCTTCGGACCGCACCCTCGCACCCCTATATAAAGGGTGCAAGACTTCTCGGATTTGAGATGTTTTTCACCCCAAATTTCCCCATCTTTCACCTTTTCACCCCCTAGACCTTCTCACGACCCCCCAGGTAGCGTGTCTAACGTCCGAAGAAAGCCCCGAAGCCCCAGAATTGTCGAGAATTCATCCTCTCTCCTGTCGAAACTCTACCCGATTTAAGCTGGTTTTTCATCAAACAAACTATTTTTCGGGAAACAAAACGTTGCCCGAATTACCACCTATCAAAGTGAGTTCATACCCCTATAATTTACCTTTTTAATGGTTTTTAAATGCTTTTGAGGGGGGGGGGGGGGGGAATACAAGTTTAACACATTATTAAATTATGTTAATAACTGTATGTGATAATATTCACACAAGGAGTTTCCGTATGATTTTAAGAATTACCAAATACATCCAAAATGACTTAAAGCCATGTTAAATCTTTAAATTCATGTAAACTCCGTTAAATTCCTTGAAAAAGGTTTTTAATAAACTATTTCAAATTATGATTGCTAAAATCAGGTTTACATATGTGTAAATACATAAATAAGATTTGAAGGACTTAGGACTAATGAATTATCTTATTCTTTTTTCCTTGTTTGGATGTGGAATTAAGGTGATGTTATTTGTCCGAAGTTCGTTATATATATATATATATATATATATATATATATATATATATATATATATATATATATATATATATATATATATTATACATATATGAATATAAAAGGTTACTCCATTCGGTATCATTACCTTTATACCATGCTGAGCAAAGGTGTTCATCCATGAGAAATCATGCTAATCAGATTAGAGCATATAGATAATAATTGGTATAATTTATGATTCAAAACTAAATATACAAGTATGATTCACGACTGTATACTTTCCAAGGAAATTACCAACAATTCATTTATCTATACCAGGATATGTATAATGCCTTTAATATACGAATAACATATTAAAGAAGTAAATATACATCATATCGGGTTTGTATTTACAAAGGTACGATACAGAGTACCAGGGTTAGAAATCACGGGGTAATAATACATCATATCGGGTTTGCAATAACAAAGGTACGATACAAAGTACCAGGTTTAGCAATCACGGGGTAATAATACATCGTAAATCTCGTTGAAACAATAAATTTGTGAGACCCTTCATGATGTACTTATCTAAGTATGACTTTAAGTCCTGACCTATTAACCAGAATCTCTTGTAGGGAGAGCGTGAATTTGTGTATAGATCTATATGGGACTGACAATCCCGCACCTCTAATGTTCGCAACAGTTTCACCGGCAGGCCTAAGGTGTCAAATATCATTCCATTACGACGTCTGAAGAACGTCGCCGCAGGCATATCAGTCATATTAGTATGGTTAATAGAACTCACATGGATAAAATAACGAGTGAATTACTAAGTAATATACTTCTCTTAAAACAGTAAGAAAAGATAATTACATCCTGACCAAATATACCTTCGGTAGTTGTTACTTACAGTAAAACCTACGTATCATGAAATCAAGTATGGTAAATATACTTGTACTTTTGGTTTTGAACATTTAAAACCACAAGGCAGTATTATGGATAATATAATATTTTTCAGGATTAATACAAAGGTTTTTACTATAGAACAGATATAACTAAGAATACTTTTACAAATGAAACGGTTTATGGAATTAAACTACTTATCAAATGGAACTTAGTCATTCAATCTCTGTAAACTAGTATAACATAAAAGACCTTTAGTGGTTAATTCTATAAGTCCTTAGTTATTATATTAGAGTTATATATAAGTAATATCCGATTGACAGTGAAATGTGTGACTTCCGCCTTACTTCCTGTTCCTTGTTTGGTTGTGGGCTTAAGGCGGATACACCCATTTAACTGTCAGTTCGATATTAGGTTATACATAATTAGTAAAAACTAAGTAATTACAGAGGGAAACTATTGAGGTTATCAGTTTATCACCTCAGGAAATATAGGATTTTCTGGAGGAACCAGTGAACTTTTCCAAAGAACCTAAAGTATGCTTAACAGAACTAAAATACTTATGAACTCACCAGCTTAAATGTTGATCTACTCTTTCCAAATAACTTGTATTCTCAGGAATCCAGTAGATAGGTACACTCCCGAAGCTCTTGAGAAGACTACCAAGTACCGTACCGCGACCCTTGTCTTCTACTGTACCTACTTTGGTGTTTGAATATCTAAAGTTTAAACACTTATATAAAACTTATACTTATTAATGAAATGGTTTGTACTTGAATTACTATATTGCATGTGTTGTGATACTTACATGAAGTCCTCCACCCCCAAACGTTTCCGCCGTTCTGGTTTGGGGGTGTGACAGATTGGTATCAGAGCATTGTTTATAGTGAACTCAGTATATCAATCATAAAAGATATACAACTATAAACCCATTGGGATAAAAACACTCTGGCCAAGAGTTATACTTTAAAAATATAACAATATTTTATAAAAGTATAAGTACATGTAGAATATATATACTATAATGAGTATCACAAGAGGAACCAAACAAAAGTATTTGGATGTTGAACATTACAGTTAAACCTGGACAGTTATGTAATCATATCTGGGATCAATATAGCCTGATCAACTATATTCATTTGAGATATGACCAAGATGTGTTTGGGAGTGATTGTAGTGTTGCAACAAGTCTAAAACTTACCTAGGTATCAGATGAATTCTAGAACCAAACATAAAGGTTAAAATACTATAGGAGTATTTTAGGATGCTATAACAAGAAACCTGAAAACTTATCAACTTCTAATATCTAGAAGTCCAAGAATAAAATACCATGGAAGTATTTTAAATAAACTTTTGGGAAATGTTAAAAAGATCTTCTCTCGTATGTCTATAATTACTAAGTGGATATGTTAAGGTTATATATAGTTGAGATTTTATAGACTTAGAATATGTGATTTTCACTCTACTTCCTTTTCCTTGTTTGGATGTGGTTTTAGAGTAGGATTACTTATTCGAAGGTCTATTTGATCTGGATTATATATAATCGGTACACACCATGTGATTATAGAAGGACCAGAAAGGATCACCTTTGTAAAAATTTAAATTTTCTCATAGATTCTTTAGACATTCCCATTCTCGTATAAACCCCGTAGATAGATACTCCGGTAATCAATAAGAGAGTCAAGGAGGATCAAACAGAATTTCATTAGGAGAACTCTGAGAGAGAAACAGATGGGAAGTAAACAAACTATAGAAATCATTTAATGCCTTTACCCTATTAAGGACACCAATGAGATATTCGCATGAACTTCCGAGATTCAAAATCTTCATTACGAAGTAATGGGGGTCAGTGTCAGAATCGGAAAGCCCGGGAATTCAATATACCTACAGAGGAGAAGGACACCCTATAGATACCAGGGCACACAGAATAGAACAAAGGAAAACCACGCATGATTCATGTGAAGTGTCCGAGCACCTTTTCACCTAAGTAATAACTAGTAAATTGGCTCAACCTAGTGATTTAGTGATTTCATTACAAACATTAGCTTTGGAGCTTATCCTATTTTCCTGTCACGGCTAATAACAATAAATCAGATCACGGAATCTTAATTGATAGTGATTACTTCCCAAATTCATAAGTCTATTTTATGTAGACACTGTTATGAATTGTTTTCGAATATTTTCGAAAATTGGGAAACAATATCCACCAAACGAAGGTAACTTAGTTCGGATGATACTCGGTTCCTAACCATTCTAGAAACTTAATTATGTTCCTTACTAGGACTGCATCATAGGGATGCAGGTCGAATCATTGAGAACAATATAACAAAACAAAGGATTAATACATAGATAGAAATGGTTAGAATACATTTACAGACACAATAGTCGCTCACGAGCTCATTTTCTTATCATCTAAAAGAATCATGCCTCCAAAGAAGTGTAACCAACCCACCAGCGAAAAACCAATCCTTCATATAGATGCGGCTACGTTTCAAGCTACAGTCACAGCAGCTGTAACAACTGTCATGGCACACCTTAATGCTAACAATGCAAATGTTAGTAGTAATGCTATCGGTAACCAAGTACAGCAACGAGTACCTACTTGTAAGGACACCTTGAACCTTAAGCCTAATATCCTTAAACGAAAGTTCGAGAACATGAAAGGGAGTTGTTCAACTCAAGAACCTAACAAAGGGCAACGAACAGGGGCAGTCGATACCCCCATCAGCCCTGTTATTCTAGCACCAACCAAGCCGTACTTAGGAAACCTCACACACTGCAGCAAGTGCAACTACCATTATCATGGAGTTTGCCGAGAGCTGCATTGCAATAGATGCAACATAAAGGGGCATACCGCCCACATCTCTAAAACTCCAGTCGAGTTCATCACTTCAACTACAGATGTTGGAACCATTCCCATATGTCACCTTTGTGGTGAACTAGGACATTACAAGAGGTTCTGTCCAACAGAGAAGAACGACGGGGGAGCAGGAGGATTTTAATTCCCAATACATGAGAAAGCATCAAAGAACCCTGCTATATTTTGGTACGCTTCCAAACCCCGATAACTATTTATAATTATGATTACTCTTCCGTTCAAATTAAATCATAACACTTATATAAAAATTTGAAACCCTAACAAGTAAGCTATGATGACTTAGTGTATACATAAGGGTCGTTTATAATTAAGATTTGTAGACTTAGAGTGAGTAATCCCGCCTCATTTCCTGTACCTTGTTTGGTTGTGGATTTAGGGTAGGGTTGCTCAGTCTAAGGTCTTACCAATCTTAATTATACATGACTTGTATACACCAAGCACTTATAGAGAGACCTAGTAAGGATCGTTTCATGAAAGTCCATAATTTCAAATTATCAGAACCCTCGTACTGGTAGTACCCGCCAACTTCGAATCAAAAGGGGGTTCGTAGTGATAATAACAGAATAAAACAAGAAGCGCGGAAAACTTAGGTACATAGGATATCATTCTAGTAATCATTCGTCCCAGAACGACTTAATATCTCTTTCATCAAGAAAATTCTGACATCCTCATTCGACATGGTTTGGCCTGGCCCTTACCATGTGAAAATTCATATGTTGTATAAGAGAACTTTTCCTTAATTAGCCGTAAGATGAAATTCTTGTTGGGTTTTGAGCATTCTAACACTCCTAAGTGTACATGCAACCCTAAATACCTTGGATCTATGTTTTCTCTATTATACATGCAAATATGAACTTTCCAAGGCATTCATCCTAACTAGCATAATAACATTGATTCATATGAATATCTCAAGTTAGAATTACATACCTCTTTGATGTAGAATGTCTTCATGAAGCTTGATGCCTAGTGCCCCAAGTTTGACACCTCAAATGGTTCACACAACACCAAATACACTTGGAATAGATTAGAGAGAAATCCATACTTCATAAAAATCGGCTAGCCCTTTCACATATACTCCAGTCCTGATTTTGTCACCAATAAGATATTTATATAGTGTCACAATTAGGGTAAACCCTATTTGTCGTGGCTTTCCATTTTCATGGATCCATGGGTTCAAATACACCATGGAGCATCCTATGGGTTTTAGCCCAACTTGATAATCCATGGAGTCTTAACCCACTATACAAGTATGGATGATTTACACAATCAACTCATATATTTAATTAGTCTTCTTTTGATCACTTAATTAATTCTTGATCAATACTAATTAAATAATCTTATTAATATATTAGAACTTATAATATATTAACAAACCTTAAGTGTTATTTCTCTCATTATAGTCTATCAAAATGCATGATGCCATGCAACCTAAATGGACCATGTCGAGTCGAGTCAAGTCTTACCAATTATAGTTATGGACTTAGACATTAATCCAACAGTCTCCCACTTGGATAAGTCTAAAACTATTATTGCAAGTATGACTTCAAGAACCGAATGGCAATCATAGCTCTCAAAAGCTTATGTCGAACTCTGACCTTGTCGATGAACTCTGACATTTGTCAATGACTTGTCCATTAGATAAGGGATCATATACTCCTCCATTCTAGATATCATATAGACTGAGACATGGATTTTAATCATTCTCTCTATCCATTTGTTGTTTCCCGATTTCCGATTTATGACGACTGACTAATTGAACAAATTAAATCAGTCTTGGCCTGGCCGAGCACTTACATTTGTCATCACCAAATCATCAAGGGGCCCACAGATATCGCTTTTACCCCGAAGGTAAAAGGAATGGATAAACTTCAACTCATATGGCTTGTTCTACTACTTGTTGAATCATACACAAAGACACGTTTTATAACATCGAGTTACCAATGCGTTTTCGTGCAATCAATGTATAACCAACTCATAGTAACAACTCATATCTCTAGGTTTAAAGAATATAAGATATTATCGTCTCATGATCACTCGTGATAAAATCCATGAAGTGATTCCAATGAGCGTGGGTTGAATCCAATACTCAGAACTTATGAGCACTCATGAGTGTTGTAGCCCTTTGTCCAACATCTTAGACCTCTACAAGCCAACCCATGACAGTCTTGATTCATATCTACTTCCAACATATGACCGACCGTGGATGGTTTGAATAACTTAGTCAATCAGGAAGAATGACCTAGTTATTCTGGAAGTCAAAACATGCAAAATGAAACACAATAATAATAGAATCTAATATGGTATCGAAACCTATGAATATAAATAAAACACCTTTTATTTATCACCATATGATTACACATTATTCATTGTATACTGTTTCAGCTATCAACTTTATTCTTGAATGAAAACAATAGTTGTTCCATGCTCCAAGCATGTACACTATGTTTTCTGAACACTAGTCATGCCATACACCAAGTATGCATACTATGTTTGTCTATGATCTTTACTTTGCAAAATAGACCAATTGAACATAACTCCAAAGATCCTATTTTCATAGTCCCAATTCCTTACTACAAATGCAAGAATTCCAAATCCATGTCATTTACTAAAATCTGTTAGATTCTAAACTTATATGCACTGATTCTCTTGTAATGATTATGCACAAAGACTTAACAACAAACATTACAGAGCATTCTAGAGGAGATCAACTCCTTGGAAACATCCTTCTTTCATTAAGTTTCCTAATCTTACACAGATTGAATAATTTGTAACTTTGAAACATTTCCATATTCCATTTTGACTGTCACTTCTGAACAAGAGTTTCCTCCTTACAGATTATGTCAATATGGTCCTTCCAGGATTATCACTATACTTCCAAATATCCTTGAGCAACCAATCTTTGGTAAACCTTAGATTGTCCTCGACAATTACTTAATCCTTTTAGTCATATCCAATTCTATTCCTTTTCCCTTCTTAATGCCCCATGCATTTGGAAAATTTTAGAAAGGATGAATATAGCACATGCAATCAATCCTATATCCGAAGCATATGGGACACGATTCATGATGTCTCACATAAATACTAAACCAGTCTTTTGCTATAATATTTCCATTTCAATTTGCCAAGCTCTCATAATTCAGATTATGAAAAGGGATGTCGTAATCATAATCGAATTTCAGAATGCATATAATGGACCCATATATAGAATTTCCTTATGTTGAGTCATTCCAACATGAAATTCATATGTATATATATATATATATATATATATATATATATATATATATATATATATATATCCTTGACTAAATACGATTAACACCTCAATCTAAGCTTTTAGATTTGAGATGATGTATAATTTTCTCTCCGTTAATTATAGCAAAACAACTTTTTCCCAATTGAAACCTTTTGTTTTCTATAATTAACATTGCTAACTTGCAATACTTATCATAATTATCATGCTACCACTAACATGATGATTATTAGCATAACACTTATGCTCCCACTAGTTTTGACATGTACTCAGAAATTAGCTGCACTTCTAGAAATCAATACTTTATTGACTTTCTTACCAAAGTTCAGATTTCTGATACTAGATTACTATGATAAAACTTTATCAATATCATACACCTTATCTTAGAGAGCTCACAGGTGTGTCTAAACAATTTTAAGAATTATGAAAAGGGATGTTGTAATCATAGTCTCGATTGTTTAGACCTTTTCCACTTCTCAAAAGTCCATGTTAGTGTGCCGGTTAACCACACATGCTCCACTAACGACTTTGAGAATGCAAATATCACAATTGCTATCTAGCTAAAATCTACTTAGTGAAAGTTTTTCCTCACCATCATTTTAATGAATCGGAGAGAAACCTTATAACACTTAGATTTAATGGTGTATTTGTTCTTATCCATGTGAATTGTCAAAACCATAGTCACAAGACAAGGATAATGACAAATTCAAACTCATATGGACTGAACTCAATCTTAATTTCTTGCCATCTGGCAGCTCAAGGGCCTGCCATTGCTTCCAAGTTGTTATGCAACCAATTGAGAACTCTAAGAACTCGTATGAAAAGCCAACTTTAACTGGATTGAGCACAGAATATGTCAACACAATAGGTTATAAACCTCAAGTCATGTGCTAGTGAAGAACTTCAGGTTTTATTCTTGATTAGTTGTTGAGACTTTAGAGACCTTTAAGACTCCCACTGTCCTCTTGACATATAAGATTCTCTTGTCAAATATTCAAGAGATAGTGTGGATTCTAATCAAGACAAACACTTCACACAATTGGCCTTAGTTGGTCATTGTTTTATCCAAAACATCAAAACTTACCAATTTCAAATGTACAAGAGTAGAAAACTTTTACTCTTACATTTGACAAGTGTTTTAAACCTTCTTTAAGACATGTCACTCAAGTTACAATCTTAGAGTATAACTCTAAGAATTGTTTTTGAAAATGAAGTATGAATCATCTTCTTGATTTAACCACTTCAACAATTCATAACTCCTCTTCTTAGCTACCAGAATGCACTTAGAGGATGAATTGTGATAAGGTCTCTTAATCATTAAGATGATTATATAACATGATACTAAAGTACTCTCCCATCTTTTTAGATTTGAGAAACTTTTATCCTTCTGCCTAATTTGATTCTTCTCATTCGTTCTGCCATACACTGAAAAAAATTTCAATGCTTCAGAATTATACTTAAGCCTGTAAGTATAACCATATTTACTAAACTTTAGTAAATCATGACAAATAGGCTTATCAATCTTTTGTGGTGGACTTAATCAGCACACAAGAATGTGTACTCGATCCCTTAGTCCTTTACTTGACTCACACATCCATGTGAACAAGTAGTTAGTCTTAATTTTCCAATGCTTGAAAGTTCTCATTCATCATGCTATACAACTTGCATGATACCAAGTTTCTATCCAACTGAAACTTGGGTGATGAGAAACTTTCCTTAATTGGTAAATTTAGACACTACCACAAATGAAAGAATCAAAACCATTTTCCTATATTACTAGCAATGGAATCATACTAACAATAATTTTTCACAAATGCCATTGTAAGGATACTTAAAATAAATAAAATCAAATATTTTCCTTTTATTTTAAAAACTTTGCGGAAAAGCTATCCTTACAATGCAAAAGCACATGAAAACTTTATTGTTATCTATTCCAAAGCAATGTATCATAACTCCTAAGAAGTAGCTCCAGAATCCGATCTTCAAACTATGCGACATAAATCCATCTACGCGATCAGATTCAGCATATTTTTTCTTTAAGTTCCTTCACTTTTCTTTTATTCTTAAAACATCAACATGTGACTTAGTCACATCATGTATCAAGAAACTCATAATAGAAACTAAGCAGAGTTAGATAGTGGGCTTTATCTGAAGTAGAGTCAAACTTATTGACTTTAACATCCTTAGGTAAACTTGGCAGCTTCGCAACTAATGCCCCTTCCTTTGGCAATATAAACATATGGAGCCTTTGATAATAGTATGCAGGACTATCACAGACTTAGATTT
Source organism: Lactuca sativa (assembly GCF_002870075.4). Taxonomy (NCBI): domain Eukaryota; kingdom Viridiplantae; phylum Streptophyta; class Magnoliopsida; order Asterales; family Asteraceae; genus Lactuca; species Lactuca sativa. The sequence goes on along the minus strand of NC_056623.2, from coordinate 106,708,904 downwards.
TTCTCTTTACCATTTGGTCAACCGCGTTGACTATGGTCGATCCCTTTCCATTGGGAAGAGAATGCTTTTTCAGGATTTCTAGTGACTTAGTCAATGTCCATAAAGTTTTAGGAAATTGATCTTAGCAAATAGATAAGATCATTAAGGGTCTTGTCATAGTCTGTTTCATAGGAGTCCCAAAGGAACTCACTATGTGACTTAGAAAGTGATTGAGCCACCAACTTTCTCAAGACTTTGACACCCAACTCTCCCGGCTTGTCAATATGTGACTACATCTCCAAGATGTGACCACACATATACCTTTACTTGCCAATAGGTCTTGAGTGACCTTAAACTTTTCAAGAACTTGTGGGTTAGGGAGAATAATTGGAGGAGGTGAAAGAAGTATGATTTCCATGGGACATCATCTTCATTTAGGAAAGCTTGTTTCAAGAGATTTAGGAAGATCATAAATGTCTAAACCAGACATCTTTTGGGAGATATTCAAGATAGTTGATTTAAAGTCCTTAATATAACACCCAATATGAAATATTTTGGCTAGGACCCAACACAATACTTTTATAACTTGGAAGAGGGATGCCATAATCCAAGCTATAAAATATTTGAAGGTAGGTGAATGAAGATTCACCAATTTCCACCAAGATAAACGAAATGTATATTAGGTTTTAATTGGTTTTGAAACTCCTAGATCTTTTGAGATTCATTGAACTTTTCAATGGCATGTTTCAATCTCGAGTGTGCCCTTCAGGTTTTGTGAATGGGATGCCGAGGATCACAAAACAAGGTGTGAGGTAACCATGCAAATATACTTGGTACCCTTAATATTTACCCCTTAATCGATGTGCCGGTTAACCACACACGCTCCACCGATACTATGATAAATATTCAGTTACCCTTTGCCTACCTTGTTAAGTCCAGGTTAGTGTGCCGGTTAACCACACACGCTCCACTAACCGACTTAAACAAAGTGCAAAGTGTAATTTCATGGATTAGCACCTTATTCACTTTTTCCTAAGTAACTAAGATTGGGTATTAATAAGAGTTTAGTTACTTAGTATTTATCATTAATACTTTTAGTGAAGGGAGAATTCTAGTCCTTGTCATACCCGTTCGGCTAACAACCCTCCACCGGTCAAGGAAGTGGTGGGTGAGAGTGAACACCCATTAAACTGCCATTTTATAGGCAGTAACCTTATACCCCCCTTATAGACCGGCTTCGTGAATGAGGCCTACTAACGGTAAGACTGAATTTACTCTTTTATATATATATATATATATATATATATATATATATATATATATATATATATATATATATATATATTATTAACTTATAATATTATAAAGTATAAGGGTTGAATTTTAACTTTTAAAATTCTAAGGGCTAACTTGGAATTAAAGTATTCATAAGTGAAAACATTTCAAATTCCAAAACTTGAGGGCATGTTTTGAAACTATTCAAAACTAAGTAATTCCATAACTTGTGTGTTTAAAGTAGTTTTAATTAAAAGACTCTTCGAGTTCCATAACTTATGGACAAGTTATGGAAGACTTTAAACTAATAAAAGAATGTAACTTTTCTTTATTTTGTAATTTATGGAATTAATTATGGTTACACATTTTATTATTTAATGAAGTTACTCTTGAACCTCCATAACTTGAGGGCAAGACTTTTCATTTTCGTAACCATTGCCAACTTTTATGAGTTTTATGAAACTTAAATGTGACTTTTCATGTAACTTGAGGACAAGTTACACAAACACTTTTTAGAATCATCTGTTAGATTAAAATGGATTGAAAGCACATAATCAGTTAACTTATCTATTAATCTAAGCAACTCATATGAACAAAGATAATTCACATCAAACTTTTTCATGTAATTAGCATAACTTTTAAACTAATACAAAACATGAATCTATTGACAATTCTCTTTGAAATTTGATTAGCATGAACATTACCACATCAAAAACAAGATTACAAGTTCAAAAACAGCTTAGGGTAATGTTCCTAGTCCAATTCCAGCCAAGAAACACGAAGATATGCTGTCTGGAGGCCAAACTCGTCGAGTTCTTCATGGAACTCGTCGATTTCATGCTCTAATACATGAACTCGTCGAGTTTTCTACCAGAACTCGTTGAGTTTTATGGTCTAGACAGATTCAACATTGAAAAAACACATTTGCATCAAGTATAAGAGAAAGCAAGCCTAGGCTCTGATACCACTGTTGGGTTTTGAGCATTCTAACACTCCTAAGTGTACATGCAACCCTAAATACCTTGGATCTATGTTTTCTCTATTATACATGCAAATATGAACTTTCCAAGGTATTCATCCTAACTAGCATAATAACATTGATTCATATGAATATCTCAAGTTAGAATTACATACCTCTTTGATGTAGAATGTCTTCATGAAGCTTTAGTGCCTAGTGCCCCAAGTGTGACACCTCAAATGGTTCACACAACACCAAATACACTTGGAATAGATTAGAGATAAATCCACACTTCCTAAAAATCGGCTAGCCCTTTCACATATACTTTGGTCCCGATTTTGTCACCAATAAGATCTTTATATAGTGTCACAATTAGGGTAAATCCTAATTGTCATGGATTTCCATTTCCTTGGATCCATGGGTTCAAATACACCATGGAGCATCCATAGAGCATCCTTTGGGTTTTAGCCCAACTTGATAATCCATGGAGTCTTAGCCCATTATACAAGTATGGATGATTTACACAATCAACCCATATATTTAATTAGTCTTCTTTTGATCACTTAATTAATCCTAGATTAATTCTTGATCAATACTAATTAAATAATCTTATTAATATATTAGAACTTATAATATATTAACAAACCTTTACTGTTATTTCTCCCATTATAGTCTATCCAAATGCATGATGCCATGCAACCTAAATGGACCATGCCGAGTCGCGTCAAGTCTTACCAATTATAGTTATGGACTTAGACATTAATCCAACAATTCTTTCAATCCATAACACAAAACCCTTAGGTTGTGTCTTGTTTCAAAACTTCAGAAGTACCCATGCGAAGAGTACCACGCCATTCTAGCCTACTCAGTAAACAGGAAACTCCAAACGAAAAGCACCGAAGTAGTCTTAGAAGTCAGTAACTACCGAAATTCCTCAATAGATCTCATAGGAAAATCATTGTACCACAGGTCAAGTTCAAGAATAGAGACTAAGAACTCATTAATTTAATCTATCGCTGCTAAGTGTATACACGAGGGTGGTATATAAGTTAGACTTAACAAGATTAAGGATGGGTGCTTCCAGTTACACCCCAAAACCAAGAACGGCGGAAACGTTCTGGGGCGGAGGACGTCATGTACAGTATCACAACAATGAAAAGTAGTAAACAAGCAACAACATCATCCATTGCATTAATAATATAACTATTATACAAGTGTGTTCTGTCAAATTTTGATAAACACTAAAGCATAAATCAAAATGAAAGATGAGTCTTGAACGAGCTCCATCTTCCCCAATCCTTGCATCGGTACCTGTCTATGTTTGACCTGAGGATACAAGTTATTTTGAAAGAGAGTATCAGCTTTAAAGCTGGTGAGATATTAAGTATTTTAGTGTCTTAATTTGTATGTAAGAATTTGTATGCATATGAACTGTAAGTAAGAAAATGTATATGAACTGTAAGTATAAAAATGTTTGTAAAAGAATTGTAAACGTTTGAAAAACCCTAGAAATCCCTATGATTCCTACTATTATATAAGGGCGTCTTCTACCAAGACCTAAATGTTCTAAATGTAGTCTTCTACCAAGACTTAACTGTTCTCAATGTAGTCTTCTACCAAGACTTAACTGTTCTCAATGTAGTCTTCTACCAAGACTTAACTGTTATCAATGTAGTCTTCTACCAAGACTTAACTGTTCTAATGTTCATTTCTTGTAAAAGTGTGTAATTTTCCCAAGTGTAACTATCATTAACAAAATATAGTTTTTACATTTATAGTTTAAGCGAAAAGATCACTAAATATATGTAAAGGGAAAATTAATGTAGTACTAAAGTGTAGCGCTATAAGAACTATTGCTGTACTAACTACCTTAAACCGGATTTACATTAAGGCATCATGTGATTAATTGTACCATACTATCGACTGGTAACAACGACATAAGTATGGTCGTAAAAAGAAATGACATTTGGCACCCGCATACCTGCAGGTCCGGCTGTAGCTAGCAGCAAGGTGTAGGATAGTCAATCCAGTCATGAGCTAAGGGCCAGGTGGGGCATACCAAACTCATGTTGTGGGCTCAGAGGCAATCCAGACCTATGCTGAGGGCCATGTAGGGGTATCCCAGTCATAGGCTGTGGACCTAGTGATCTTAGTAGTCTATTTCTTCCGTTTGAGCACTTTCGGAATGGACACAGTGTTGAGGCTCGGGTGAGCCGTAATAGGCCGCGAGGAACCAGAAGATTTTGGGAGGAATACAAGGGCAGGTCCTTAAACCCCAAGTTATGCGTTTAGACCCGAGTTCGTATATAATGGTCTTATGATCTAGGGTATTCCATCCCGAGGATGACCGGACCCTATGATTGATTGGACTTAACATTTTTGGTATTCCAACCCGAGGGTTGATTGGGCCAAACATGTGTAGAGTACGAGGGTATTCCATCATGAGGATGACTGGACCCGTCGTGGGCATGCCTGGTATTCCATACCGAGGCTGATTGGGCCAGGTATGAGTGTTTGAGTTTATGAGTCGGTCATTATGTGTATGTGATTCAGGAACCAAAGGAAACATTTTTTATGTTGATCCAAGAGGGTTTATCACCTAGTTTACATCTCTTTATTCATTATATCGTTGGGAATTGGTTATCAGAACGAATTTCTCTTGAAGGAGTACCTAATCTCTTGTCAAAGAGAGAATTATAGGTAACGGTGTGGGATTGGTGATTATGTTATCGGGTAGGAATCCCACGTCATAAGCAGTTGAGTAGCTAGTTGGGAGATAAGTTCTATGAACTCGGCAATAATTTAGAGTAGGCGGTCTGTCAAGGAGACAGACCATGTTGAGACTCCAGATTTCGGATTGAGTAAATGTGATCATATTGTAAGAGATTTGTTTATTTTCCTGGTTTTAGGACCTTGCGAGAGTTGGACATGGTTGCCTTGGAGAGGCTAGAGTTCTGCTCAAGGTTGGAGCCAAGTACTTCAAGTGTTTGGCGTGTAAGGAATGATAAGAAACGATTTCGATGACGAAATCAAATTTAAGTGGGGGAGAGTTGTAACATCCCGTTTCAAGTAGAATAATTAAATAATAAATCAGGAACCCTAAGAAGTAATTTTATTATTATTTTATATTATTATAGCCCAAAATCAAATAATAAATTGTGGGGAATTGGTTTCGAGGAGCCAAATGATATAATTTTGATTGTCGAGGGTTAAAGTGTAAATCTTGGGCTTATTTTGAAAGGCATTTCAGAAGTAGGGGCTGATTGGAAAGATGTAGGATTTAAATTGTAAGTATTTCCAAAAGGAGGGGTGTAAATGGTAAAATAGAGATTTATTCTGAAAGAGATAATACAAGGAGGGACCATTTGTGTTATTATGGGAAAAATATTGTAGAACCGGGTATATATTTCTTCACCCGCCTAACCCTAACCCTAATCTCTATAGCAGCCGCCACCCTTATACATCCCTCTCATTTTCAACCGGTTGCCACCATCCTTTTTCCCCCTCGACTAGCTTGATGCTCCGACTAGCTAAGACCCCAACAACGTCTTCCTTGTCTGGAGATACCAAAATCCTGATGGGCGAACCGGGAACAAAGTTGTTGTGGTCGTTTCAGGTGGAGGTGCGACTACCACAGCCGAAGACCGAGACCACCGATTGCGTTGCTGCTCTGTTGATCGGTGAAACCACGGACAGTGAAACCAACGCTCCACTTCTTTTCCAACTCCTAGCCAATGCCACCATCTCCCTCATCTCTTCTTTCGTTTTTTCTGCTGTTGTTATCGTCTCTAGCCGCCACAGCTGTTGCGTCCCGACACCATCCGCCGCCAATAACTCACTGCCATCGTCGTTTTCTTGTGCTACTACCACCTTCGCCACCGATCTCAGTGGGTGTTGGGTTTACTTTCCGGGCAATAGGGGTGTGTGTGCGTGTAGTGGGGGTGTGGTTCAGCTCGCAAGCTTGGATGTCTCGGGTTGTTGCTGCCGGAGAAAAGTCAAGGAAAAACCACCATGGCCGCCGGCCATGGTGGCTGCCGCCTAAAGACCGTCATGGAGGGTGTCTATGTTGCTTAGTGTGTGTATTATTAGTATGTGTGTGTGTAATTAGTGTGAGTGTATTTTGTGTGTATGTGTGTTGAGTATTGCTGTAAAGTTGTAATAGTGTGGGAATAATCAAAAGAAAATATGTAACCACCACCGGTCGCCGTGTCGGGTGGCGATGTGCCTTGTTTGGTTTGTGACTCGTTTGGATGTTTGGACAAGGGACTACTAAACCCTAATGGTCCAAAAGAAACCCTAGTGGGCCGAAAGAGACCCCAATGGATATATTAAAACCCTATTGGGCTCAATAAGGCCCAAAGTGACCTAGATACTCAACCAATTGACTAATGAGTTAGTATTGGGTAGGAAACCCTAATTAGGGTTTTGAAAACCCTAATAGGATAAAACTCTAATTCTTGAGAATGAATCTGCACATACACGAGATTATTTAATAACTTGAAATATTAAATAATAATCATTGGCAAGCTAACTTAAGGCAAGAAAGGACATAATGGATTAAGTCCTTAATGGGTTAAGTAAGAAACACTTAACCCTAATAACCATTTCATGTGAAAACCCTAATTTTAGGATTATAGGCTTGGACTTATCGAGACCCACATTTGGGCCATTCGAATGGAATTGTGTATCAAGGTTCTAAATGGCGTGAGGCGTGGCGTGGCGGCAAGGCCAAGCCTCAAGCTTAATGAGCCATGGCGAGCCACGGCGTTTTTCAAGGCGTGATGTAAGGCGGCGATTTTGTATTAATTTAAAATTATATTACCACATAAATATAAATTTATATTAAATATAACTACTTATTAGAAGTGTTAGATCAACAACTAATAACAAAAAGTTAACAAAAACCACAATACTTGTATCTCCGATTTGAAAAGACATAACGAAGAGAAAAAAATTTGTGTCTCAAACGAAAAAACACGCGCCATAACACGCCATAACGCGCCATGGCGCGCCATATCACGCCTTGCCACGCGTTACGCCTAACAGCAACGTTATGAAGCTTTTCGTAACGGCGAAGCCACGCCTCACGCCATGGCGCGCCTTTTAGAACACAGTTGTGTATTAATCCCAATCACACCATATGACTTATTTAGTAAAGTGAGGGACTTAATGTATTAAGTCCTTAATGGGTTAAGTGAGAAACACTTAACCCTAATTGTCATCTTATGTGAAACCCTAATTTCACATGGACTTTGTGTTGGGCCTTTATGATTATGTAATATTGGGCCATGGGGATTGGATTAGAATAATTGGATGGGCCTTAAGGAAAGACCATGTAGAGGTTTGGGCCCAATTTGGAAAGTTGGGCCATATGTTGGGCTTTGGCCCATTATTTGATTTTTGGGTTTTTGTAGTGTGAATTGGACCTTAGGCTTCGAACCCAATTATTAATTGGGTATTGTTTGATGTTGACAGTTCGGCAATTTGTCAACCAGCAGCTGGAGTTGTATCTACGGGACCTCAGCAGTGCCAGGTGAGTTATCCTCACTATACTAAGGGGTCTAAGGCACCAAGGCCGGCCCATTGGATATGTTATCCTAGCAGTTGTTATGCTGATTATGAATTTGTGTTGCATGCTAGTGGTTATGCCAGTTTGGTAGATCTGTAGGACTACCTGTGATGTTATCTGATTATTGTATGCTCAGTAGTTATATGTTATATGCTATGGGGACGGGTTGAGGTGATACTGTTCTGTGCAGTAACCAACAAACCCAGGAGCATTCCAGATACGGGCTAAGGGAGACTCGTATTGTGGTCTCGATGGAAATCCAGATGTGAGTTGTGTGCCCGAAGGGCAATCCAGACTCGCACTGTGGGCCCAATGGTAAACTAGTAGGTGGAGCATTCCAGATACGAGCTGAGGGGAACTTGTATTGTGGGCTCGATGACAATCCAGATGTGAGTTGTGGGCCCGATAGGCAATCCAGACTCACACTGTGGGCCCAAGGGTAATCCAGTCTGTTAAGTTGTGGACCCACTACATGTTGTTCAGTTTGTTATGTTATGATGTTGTTGATATCGTTATGTAGACTGTATGTGTATTGGTATTTTGGGATAACTCACTAAGCTTCCGGGCTTACAGTTTTCAGTTTATTGTTTCAGGTACATCAGGGGATCGTGGCAAGGCAAATGCATGATCGTACAGCTCCTCACTTTTTATGACTTTGTTTCTGGGATACTCTGATATAATACATTTTGAAAACAAGTTTGGAATAATTAATGAATTTGAAATGTTTTAAAAAGTTTAAATTGGCTTGAATTTTTAGGCGTTACAAAATGCAAAGATTTGTGGACCGTTTGCTAAAGTTAAATGTGAACTTTGATGAGGAGTTAGCAATAGATATCATTTTACACTCCTTACCTTCCTGTTATGATCAGTTCCGCATGACCTATCATATGAACAAGCAAGAGGTCACACTTAGCACACTTCAAGGATTTTTGAGGACTGCTAAAAATAGTCTCAAAGGTAAGAATGTTGTTACCATTCCTACTACCGCCCATGTTCTAGCAATCGGGCAAGGTAAAGGGAAAAAGAGGAAGACCCCTACGAAGGTTACCAAGGGAAAGTCTCTTGATGGCTCCTCTTCGAGTGGAACCAAAGGTGGTTCTACCATTCCCTCTTCCTACTCGAAGGATGCATAGTGCTTCTACTGTCAGGAAAAAGGGCACTGGAAGCGAAGGTGCCCCAAGTACTTACAGGATGTTAAGGATGGGAAAGTAAAACCCACCCATACAGGTATTTACACTATATTGTCTAATAACTCACCGCATACTAATTCTTGGGTCCTTTATATAGGTTGTGGAATTCACATTTGTTCTGATTTGCAAGGCCTAAAAAGAAGTGAAGATGTGGAGCACGGGAAGATAAACTTGATCATGAGGAATAGGAAAGCATCACCTGTCACCAAGATTGGAGTTTAATTTTTATTGCTTAGTAGTGGGTTAATATTAGATTTGAATAAATGATGTTACTCGTTTGAAATGGCGAGAAATATTATTTCCTTTCATGGTTTTTACAACCAAGGATTTACCTTTTCATTTCATAATGAATGTCGTGGTATTAATGCTTTTTATAATGGTGTTTTTTATTTTAAAGCATTACCTTGTGATGGTGTATATGAAACTATGTCGGTTGTAGACAAATTAGGAAATAATGTATTACATATTGATTCTTCCATTAATTTGGATAATGCATCCTTGTCGCATTGTCGTCTTGGACATGTCAACAAGAAGCGCATAGGCCAACTCCAAAAGGCTGGAGTTTTGGAGTCATTTAACCTAAAGTCAGATGATAGTTACGAATCTTCTTTACTTGGAAAAATGATTAAGTCGCCCTTTACTGGTACTTGTGCAAGGGGTGAAGATTTGTTGGACCTCATACACACATATGTGTGTGGACCCTTCAAAACCACCACAAGGGATGCTAACCACTTCTATGTGATTTTTACTGATGATTATAGCATATATGGCTATATCTACTTAATCAACCATAAGTCAGAAACCTTTGAAAAGTTCAAAGATTTTAAGCAATAAGTGGGGAATCAGTTGGGCAGGAGATAAAGATGCTCTGATCCGATCGGGGTGGTGAGTATCTTAGTATCGAGTTCCTTGACTATCTTAAGGAATGTGGAATTGTTTCACAATTGACACCTCCTTGGACACCACATCTGAATGATGTGGCTGAGAGGCGCAATCGAACCTTGTTGGACATGGTGTGTTCCATGATGAGTCGAGCTTCGTTACATATCTCATTTTGGGGGTATGCCTTAGAGACTGCCGCCCATATCCTTAATCTAGTCTCTACTAAAAAGGTTGCCAAAACACCTCACGAGATGTGGACTGGGGTTACAAGGATTTTGTGAGGCGCGAGACTCACGACAAGCTCGAACCTCGAAGTGAGCGGTGTATTTTCATCGGCTACCCACAGAAATCCTTTATTTATCTCTTCTATAGACCGAGTGACAATGTTATCTTCATGGCGAGGAGAGAAGTCTTTCATGAGAGAGAATTCATAATCCAAGGAAACAGTGGGAGGCATATTGACCTTGAAGAGCTTCAAGAGTCAAGTAGTGAAGGAACCTCAAGCACTACCAATCAACCTGAGGAGGAAACTCCTGTTGAGTCGATTGATGAGTTTGTACCTCTAAGGCGTTCCACAAGAGTTAGGAACACACCTGATTTTTATTATGGTTTCCATAGTACTACAGAAGGTGATGCATTTATTAGTGATAGTACACTGGTAAATTTGGATGAACCTAACAACTTTAAGGAACCCATGGCAGGCCCTGAGTCTGCTAAATGGAAAGAGGCTATGGACAACGAGATTCAGTCCATGTATGACAATCAAGTTTGGAACTTGGTTGACAATGTACCAGGTCGTAAGACAGTCGGGTGCAAATGGATCTTCAAGAAGAAGACCGACATGGATGGGAAGGTACACATTTATAAGGCACGACTAGTTGCGAAGGGCTTTACTCAAACTCTGGGAGTTGACTATGATGAAACCTTCTCACCGAGAGCAAAGATTAAATCTATTAGGTTTATGTTAGCCATAGCTGTATTTCATGATTATGAAATATGGCAAATGGATGTCAAAACGGCTTTCCTTAATGGAAAGTTGGTTGAGGATGTTTACATGTGTCAGCCAGAGGGTTTTGTTGATGCAAAGTACCCTAGTAGAGTGTGTAAGCTTGAGAAATCCATCTATGGATTCAAACAAGCATCTCACAGATAGAATCTTTGTTTCGATGAGAAAGTCAAAGATTTTGGCTTTTCAAGAAGCGAGGATGAGTCTTGTGTATATGCCAGGGCTAGTGGGAGCATAGTCAGCTTTTTGGTATTGTATGTGGATGACATACTACTCATAGGAAATGACATCCCAATCTTGCAGGAGGTTAAGTCCTAGCTTGGGAAGTGTTTCGCTATGAAGGACCTTAGAGAAGCTGCCTATATTCTGGGAATAAGGATATTGAGAGATAGGAGTAAGAGACTATTTGGACTTATTCAGAGTACCTACTTGGATAAGGTGCTGAATAGGTGTAGCATGCAGGATTCAAAGAAAGGTTACTTACCAATCCAGAGTAATGCCAAACTGAGTAAGACTCAGAGTCTGAGTACAGAGGCTGAGATAGCTGAGATGAGTTGAATATTATATGCTTTATCTGTTGGCTCGATCATGTATGCTATGACTTGTACTTTCCCTGATGTGGCCTTTGCTTTGAGCATTGTGACATCCCCCATTTTCACATCTAGAAAAGACTGATTTTGTTTATGCTTGTTTGAAAATCAGAGTAACATTTTAAATAAAAGAGTTGCGGAATTTCTCCCAATACAAAAATATGATAAAGATTTATCAAAAGCATTTCCATAGAAATATATTTCATTAAAAGACTTGGGATGTCATGTTCGATACATATCATAAGCATAAACAGTACAACATAAGCCTTACTACATTATTTCGTATTTACAGGCCTATAATCCCTTATCTCTCATCCAAACATATATGCTCATGCGCCACTTCCTGTAATACAAGAAACTGAGTGGGTCGGGCTTGGGAGCTTGGTGAGCATATAGGGTTTTCAACCCACAATAAATAAGTTTATTATTTTCGTCAACCAAATAAACCCGATTACCCCTTCCCGTAATCCTCACTTTACGTCCCTAAAACATCTAACACAAGGGACCTAGTCTAAGGACCTTCATCGGGGTGACAACACATGCTTCAGGGGTTCCTCAACAATTCATGTCAAATAAGGTAACCATGTGGGGGATGGAGTACTATTGGTGAGCACACAGTTCAAATAAACACCTACAGGTTGCGAGCCTGTTAGCATTCCACTGGACTGTGTAGAATAGTCTGTGGTCGTCATCTATACTCCGCTAGATGACTAGATCATCAATAACATCTATAACGAGGCCGCTCATTATTTTATTTTGTCACACAACAACTATTACATCTACCCATGTTTTACCCAACACATTTTATAGATATAAAATACATATATAGTTTAAATGAAACCCTAATTTCCAGGGTTTGAGACCTATTTAAAGGGCCTTATGGCCGTCATTTGCGGCCACAAACCCCAGAGAGAAACCCTAAAGAGATCTAGAGCGTTTGTGAGGAAGGAGAGGCCAATCTTGATATTTGGTGGGTGTTTTTGCAAGAAGGAAGTGTTTAAGGCAAGAGGAGGCTATAGGAGGTGCGATTTTTGGTGGTTTTGAGCTCATAGAGATTGCATTGAGGTATTATTCTCGGACCTTCTTCAGTTTTGGTGTTGATTCTTAGTGTTAGGGTTTTCCTAACCCTTTTAGAGATTGATTAAGTGGTGTATTGGTCCCTCCTCGAGTTTGTGTTCTGGATCTGGACCCAAAGAGGTCCAGAGACTTTAACCCTTGGAGCTTTATGAGTATTTTTGGAAGTCATGAGCTTGGAATGTCATTTTTGGGGCTAAACCACCATTTTGGACCATTTCTATGTTATTTGTGTGTCAAGGTCTGAACTTTACGTGATTATCATGCTTGGGGAGGCCAGATCTATGATTGTATGGAACAGATCTGACCTCAGAAGTCGTTTTGAGATTGTGCATGGCATGAACTCGCCGAGTCCCAAGAACAGACTCGGCGAGTAGTATGAAGGTTGCCCGTTACTCACTCAGTGAGTGGACTTGCCGAGTTGGGGGAATGACTCGGTGAGTCAGGGAGAGTTAGGAGTCTGAGTTCAAGTTGGAACTCGCCGAGTTGTTCTTGAGACTCGGCAAGTTGAGTCGGGGTGGCCCCACGATTCATGCCAGGTGGAACTCGTCGAGTCAAGGGAAATACTCGACGTGCCATGAGAGAATCTAAGAGAGTCAGTGGACACGTGTAGACTCGCCGAGTCGTCCTTGTGCACTCGCCGAGTCGGGTCAAGTTTGACCGTTGACCTTGTTGACTTTTAGGGTTGAGTACAGTGGTATTTATGGAAGTATTACTTTATGTGATTAGGCGGAGGCTAGATCATACTTCTTCCGAGTCAGATATTTTCCAAGACATCGAGGTGAGTCTTCTCACTATACGTTACCTAGAGTGGTACTATGCGATGAATAGAGGGTCTTATTTGTTATGTATGAGATTATGTGCTATGTGATATTTGTATGTTGTATGATGATATAGACCGTCCGGAGGGTCCAACGAGCTATGACCGAACCTACGGGTCCAACGAGCTACGGGACTGGAGGGTCTCACTGAGACACATCAACCGGAGAGTCGTACTATAGCCTCGAGTGGCGTATGTGCTGTATGTGGTATTTTGGGGAACTCACTAAGCATTTATGCTTACAGTTGTTATGTTATGTTTTTCAGGTACTAGTGATGAGCGCGGGAAGGCGCCGACATGATTCATACACACACGCATTGGAGTTTTTGTAGAGATTCTGGGGAGATGTTTTGTCATAATAACATTGATACTATGTATTTGACAATATTTATGAATGAATGAATGTTTTAAAAATCAAAATTTTATTTTGAAAATTTACGTTGTTACAGATTGGTTCATTCTGGTGGTCCACATACACATTCATTGTGATAACCGTCAAATTTTGGTCAAACAAAGTCAACAAGTCAAACCGGTCAACTCGACTAGTGCTTGTATGTTAGGGCTTACTCTATGTTTACTAATGTACAACTCTCTATCATAATACAAAGTATCACTTGGAGTTTTCCAATATTCAAAAAACCTAAACCCTAAGTGGGGTAAGTGATGTAATAAATCAATAAAACACTATTAAGTACCCTTCGGGGGTGTATACCATTCATAACAAGGTGTAGTGGAGTTTGTGATCCGAGCACTACGGGGCAAAACCCTAGCAAAGCCTATAAACAAAATCTCTCTCAAATCTCCCCCAAATCTCTCTCAAACCTCTTGGTAATAAAAATCACATTTTCCAACGTTTATATGAACATCCATGCCATCCCGAACCTTCCCTTGGTCGAAAACAGCTCAAAACGGAAGAAAGAAGCCAAAAAGAGGCATGAAGGTTTGCAGGTTATTGTTCACTAGTGAAACCGCGCATGCCTTCGCATCCTCTCGATCCATGTTCGTTTTTGGTTGGAAGTTCATTGCTAACCAGGAAATCTCGCATATGACCCTCTCACAAGCGAAACCGGACAATTTTGTCCTAAACCGGGTAGGTTCACACTTCACTACCGGCTACTTTCGCATATAAATCGGGCTAGTTCGCATACTCGAGTCCTTTCGCATTTGGTCGACCATGTTCGTTTCTAACCGAGCACTTTCGCTTTTGTTGGAGGTTCGCTTTTAGTCGGGAAGATTCGCATGCGAACTTTACTTTCGTTTCTAGTAGGACACTTTCGCATGAACAGTACTCTCACATGAACAACGCTTTCGCATGAACAGTACTCTCGCATTGAACAGTACCTTCACATTTGATCCCGGTTTTTTACCAGTTTCGCATTTTGAGCCCATTTTTTACATGGGATTTTCACCAAATTCATAGTTTTGACATTTTAAACCCTATAAACTCATATTTTATCCACATCTTAGAGATTTATTAGATATAAATCTTACTATTGTTGAGGATAAGATCAAAAGGACATAAATGTACTCTTTGACTTTTCCCATAATGTTATGACAACTTCAGGTCACTATTCATACTTTATGTCACTATTTTCATCTAGCTAGTCAATTCATTGTCATTTACACAATCTTTCCCAACAAGTTACCTATTATCAAATCTTTATAAACAAATCCAAGAGATCCTTTTTCTTCTCCTCCAAGATTTCACTTTCTCTCACCAAAAAGTAAACTTTCTCTTTGCTCTCTCACTCAAGAACACGATTTCCTTCAAGAGTATTCTTAAGTTTCCTCCATTGTTGGTAAGTATCTTCTTCAAACTTTTACACAATCTTCACACCTTCATACAAATCATAAATCATTTACACAAATATCACATATTTGTTCATAGGATCTTCAAGTCTTCAAGCATCTTTCAAGTATTCTTGACTTGAAACTCTTTATTATCAACCTTCCACCACAAGACACCACATAAGGTGAGTTCATACCCCTACATTTCATGCTTTCTTCACGTTTTAGGGGGGGGGGGGGGGGGTACAAGTTATAATACCAAAAACATAATCTAAAGTTAAACATTAGCTTTCAATAGAAAAGTTGAGTTCCATTCACGGACTATTTTGAACATCTTAAACTTATTATTTTTCTAAACTGTACAAGCTGCAAGTAGTTCAAGTTTATACCTTTCTAAGTACTACTCTCACGCGTTCATACAATTTTTCAACAATTTATGGCGATTTTTACAAAACTGCTTATCATTTCAGAAATGATTTCGGACCAGTCTGTGAAGATGAACATTTTGACACTAGTTAGAGACCACTAAAAATCATAATAAAAATTAGGAACAAAGTAGACTCATTTAATAAATTCTCAGAGTTTACGGATTCATATTTTGACTTCCGATGATTTTTCTTTAATTTTTCTAAGAACAGAAACAGAAAAGTTAAAACTAGAAAAATGGTTAACAATTTCATTCACACTTTGTAACATGTTGAGCAAAGTGTGTTATAATATAAATTACATGTTAATTATATTTCATGTTATTTTACTTTCAAGAGAAGGTAACACATCATACACACAAGGGTTTTCATCATTACAAACATTTACGATAAACTATAATAGGTATAGTTTATGGTTCATTTGCGCTACAAACTCACTACAAAAAGGTTTTCATTCACACTACACGTAAACTCGTTAAATCATTTTGTGAGCTAAGTCTTCAAGTATACATTAGTGTACCTACCAAGTCCTGAGAGTCACTTGTAGGGAGAGTATGATACTTGTGTATAGATCTATATTGGGATTGACAATCCCGCACCTAAGTTGCATGCAACATCTAGACCAGCAGGTTTGGGGTGACAAATGTCATAACATTTTGATTCCTGAAGAACGTCATAACAGGCCATCTAAGTCATTAGCACGGTTATAATAACTCACATAGGGAAATAAGGATTCTTTCATTCAAACGGTTTTATGTAATTTTAAAAATGTATATACTATCATAAGTATGGAAAATACTTGTACATTTCGGTCTTTGGGTTTTAAGACTACAACTCATTTCACAAGGAAAATATTGTATTTTTCTTGAACAAACTCTAATTTTACAAAGAAATGATTTCAACCCTACATACAAAAGCTTATGAACTCACCAACTTAATTGTTGACACTCTTTTAAAACTACTTGTATTCTCAGGTAATCACTAAACCAAGTAACCAACAGCTTTTGAGGATGGGACGCTAAGGCGTCAAACAAATCAGTTTTGTCATCATAATATAATTGATTTTGAAACATGTAACTCGTACTATGGTGTAACTTTTTCAATTATATTTATGATGTTTGTGTTTCTTTGGTCACTATTATACTCGTTGTTATGATATTGTACATGAAGTCATCCCACCCCCGGACGTTTCCGTCATCCTGGTTTGGGGGTGTGAAATTCATTCTCCTCTCATTTTCATAAGCCAAATCCAAAAATTCTTTGTAATCACCGTCATTCACCAGTGTATGAATTCCCTGACTTAAAGACTCTTGTGGAAGGCAGAAGTAGATATCTTTGATTGTCGTTCTAGTGAGCTTCTAAAGGAATTCCATGAACTACTTGTACTCAAATGCACTGAAGTCAACATCTTGCATTGATGTTCTTTCAGGGTCAAAGTATACTAATGGGTTAGGTGCAAACGTTCCATTGTAGTGGAAATCCACTACAATGAAGTTCCGATCAGTGGGACATTGAGATGAAGCCATTATAGAGACTGGTTAAAGATTGAAGGAGGTTAATGAGACTTCATGTCCTAATCGAATTTAAGGACCAAATGAGACTTCGGTCTTAACTTTAATGAGGATGGGAAACAAAATCGGGGCCTACATGCCACCTAATTGGCCACGTAGGATAAAAAAGACACCTAGGATCGATTCAACCGCTGAAACCGGCTAAAATCGATCATAAAGGGAAAATCTTCATGAATCAACAAGTTAAAGGGTTATTAGATCACGAAAAAAAGTTTAGTGACCAAAAGCAATAGTATGTTACCCTCTCAAATGATTATCCCAACTAAAAAATATAACACATTGTTTCAAAATCGTCTACTAAATATGAGTAAGTTCTTTAGCTTTTGTTATTTGTGAATTTTTTTTAGGTTGCGAAACCTTTAATATATTTAAATGTAAAATGTGAATTACTTAAACTTTAGTGTGATAACAGTTTTACCATTCCATTATTGTTAAGTCATGTTTTTCATAAAGGAACTAAACATATTGAGATTGATATTCATTTTGTTATTTTTGTGATTTAAAAGGCTTTTGCAAGGATAATAAAAGACAAGAACAAGTGGCAATATTTTTACAAAACCATTAAATGGAAAACTACATAATAATCCATGTGAAAACTTAATGTGGCATGATCCGTTCCAAAGATAAGATTGAGGGAGGGTATTGAAAATTATGAATTAATAATCTTACAATCTTATCTTTGGAATTATTGGTGTTTAGATTTAGTAGAAACTTAATGATAGTTTATGTGCAAGGTTATAAAGTGAAATGTAGCAACAAAAAAAAAGTGTGGATAGAAGAGTTATAAAGTGTGAGGACTTAAGTTCTTGAATCATGAGCGTATAAGGACCACATATGTAGATATTCTAAATATGTAAACTTGAATGCAATATGAATATATAAGTGAAGAGTTGATGAACATCTCATTCATTATTCACGTAGTCTAAATATTTTTATCATCTTTTCTACCTCGTTTATGTGAAGCGATTTAGTGTTTTATAGTTATTGTTTTGCATTGATTCTCAAATATTTCTTAATATTTTTGTTTAAATCGTTTTGTTGTGTTCATAACTAGTTGAAAATACTTAAATCTATAAAGATGTTTTTGGTTGATTTATGAAAATGAAGAACTAAAAGAGTTTCCATTCGGAATAACAAGTGTTGACTTTCTGAATAGGTTAGTTCAAATTTTAAACTTGGCTACAAAATTTGAACTTTAATATAGTCTTTTGTCTTTGGCCTATTTAATGGTGTCGTTTCTATGATTTCAAATGCAACATGATCCAATTTCAAGATTTTCCTAATCGTGAAAGGAAATATATCGGTGTGTAATGTCATATAACTATATTCCAGTTTGCACATATAATTGTGTTATAAGCGGTACAATTTGTAAAAGCAAGTTTTTTTTTTTTTTTTGATTGAGGTGTTATCAAACTAAGACTTGCCATCAAGTAAACTCGATCTTAACGAGTGAGTAGTCCTAAATAAAGTCTTATAGGTAAAAGAGATAACATAATTCCTAAAGGTTCGTAAAAATACATATTTTTTCATTCGATAATTCAGGTGAAAATGTGTCAGACTAAGTTTTACACGAAATGTCACAATGCATGATCTACCTATTCATTCCTAGATATTTGAAGAAATTGTTATTAAACCAACACGTTCTCATAAGAAAAACAATTGTAACATATACACATTCATTTTAAGTTGTAATGTATACACATTTATTTTGATAAACATGATGTTTTTCATGAATTATTTGTTTTTACAATCATTTACTGTAATGAAAGGCTATTGGTTGATACATGAGATTCTATAAAAGGCATCCAAGGAGGCATTAGCATGTGTTGCGTTCATTTACCCTATTGGTACACAATATGTAACATCCCGAGTTCAGAAGTGCAAGTTCAGGGTTCAAAGTGTAAATGTGGAAGGGCAACTCGGCGAGTTCATGGGTGGACTCGGCGAGTAGGGTCGCGACCCTAGTCGCGTGTTAAGTGGCCAACTCGGCGATTCGGAGGCTAGACTCGGCGAGTAGGTGCTGAGTGGAGAAAACCCTAATTTCGGAGGATGAGCCCTATATAAAGGACATTATACCCTCTCCCCAGCCTCTTTACCCTCTCTTGAAGTCCAGAAAACCCTAAGGCGCGTTTGTGAGGGATTTGAGAGCATTTGAACCTTGGAGAAGAGATTTTGGAGGAGATCTTGGAGAGTTAAGAGGCTTGGAGCAAGGGGCTTTGCTAAGATTCGGATTTCTCTTCTGTTGGAGCTTCCTTTTGAGGTATTATTTCGTTGCTTGGGCTGTTATTCATCTAGATTCATCATTTTGGAGTATTTGGAAAGATTAGCTTGTGGTATTTTGAGTTTGGAGGTTAGATCTGAGGTTGCTACCTCAGATCTGGAATGGAGAAGGTCTAGAGTGCATTAAAGACCCTATTCTTGAGTGTTTGGTGAAGCCATTTTGTCCCAAACCCTAGCCCTAGAGTGTAAAATGCCTAGATCTCCTTGGATTCACGTAAAGTTTGCCACTTTACGTGATGGATGAGTTGTAGAAGGGTAGATCTATGGTTTGGATCAACTACATGGCCTGGAAGGCTTCTGTATGGGTTAAGATCTAAAGGCACTCGGCGAGTCACAAAGGTGTACTCGGCGAGTTGCTTGAAGATGGGCAGGAACTCGGCGAGTTGGAAGAAGATAGCCTTGGACTCGGCGAGTCTGTTCTTGGACTCAGCGAGTCTGGTCATGAGGTCCTAACCTTCTTCTGGTAGAGCCATGAATCGGCAAGTCAAGGGAGGACTCGGTGAGTTGAGTGCGAGGGGACTCAGAGTTGTTAGACTCGGCGAGTCTCGGGGTAACTCGGCGACTTGAGTCGCGGATTGGGAAAGTTCTGAGCATAGGGACTCGACGAGTCATCGGGTTGACTCGGCGAGTAGAGTCAGTCAGGAGGTTGAGTTTGACTTTGACTCTGACCAAGGATTGACCAGTTGACTTCCAGGGACTTTTTGGTAATTGTTGGCACTTGTTTTGAGTTCAGTGTTGGTGTTGGCTAGTGGTGGAGATCGTATCAGTGGTCGGAGCATCTTGGTCTTATCTTTCAGTCGGCAGTTGCGAGGTGAGTTATCCTCACTATAACAACAAGGTCTAAGGCACCAAGGCCGGCCCTTTATCGGATTGTGATCCGGGTATCGTTGTTATGTTATTGCTTTGCTATGTTTGCATCCTGGTAGTTAGGATGGTATTATGTTAGAGACCTGGTTAAGGTCGGTATCCTGGTATATAGGATGATGCTATGCTAGTGACCGGTTAGGTCGGTATCCTGGTTAGGATGATGTTATGTTATGTGATCTGCTAGATCGGCTTGATTGAATGTGAATTGTTATATGAATGAATGTTTATGTGCACATGGTTGTTGGATTGGGGTTGGGTTGAGGCGGGTCTTGCTTTGTGTTGTAGGCCAACATACCCAGGGCGGACCGGTTGTCCCGAAGGCCCAGCGAGCGGTCCGGATAGGCTGTAGGCCCCAAGAGGGCGGACCAGACGTGCCGAGGCTCGGAGGGTGGACCAGGCCGACTGAAGGCCCAGTGCGGGCGGACCAATCATACTGTAGACTCAGAGAGTGGACCAGGTGGATTGAAGGCCCGGTGCGGGCGGACCAATCACACTGTAGACTCAATATGTATGGCTAGACTCGGAGGGTGGATCAGGTGGACTGAAGGCTGGTGCGGCGGACCAGTCACACAGTAGACCCGAGGTGCATGGTTGTTCTGTGTTCTGTTATGATATGGCATGTATGGTATATGTGGTTGGTATTTTGGGGGTATCTCACTAAGCTTTCGGGCTTACAGTTGTGGTTTAATGTTTTTCAGGTTCTTCAGGAGACCGTGGCAAGGCATAGGAGTGATCGTACCGCTCCTCATGATTTTGTTTTATGATGTGGTTCTGGAAAGACTCTGATAATAATTGTATTGAAACCTTTTTGTAATAACTTTATGAAACTGGGTTGTTTTCGAAAAGTTTAAATTGGTTGAAATTTTTAGAGCGTTACACAATATATTATAAACTACGTGTAAGACTCATGTATTACATGGGTTTATTTATAATAAAAATTAAATATAAAATTCTAAACATTTTAGAAGTTTGAATTTATAAGAAAAATGAAAAAAAATTGAATTATAAAAATTAAAGTGTTTTTTTTCTTTTAAATTTAAAGAAATGATTTGGATAAATAAATAAAAGAAATTAATAAAACTTTAACTTGGTAATTTTGAAATTAGAAGGAAAATTCATTAATGAAATTGATATGCATTTATTATTATATTTAATATTATGTGAAATTTAATAAAATTAAAAACTATAAAATAACATGTGGAATAAAATTTAATTTAGAATTATCATAAAATTACATGTGGCAAAATGAATGAGAATGTGACATGTGGCAAAAAGATTTTTATTTATTATACTAGAAGATATTGAAATGATACATCATTACATACAAACTAATATATATAGTCATTCTAATCAACTTGTAGATTTATTTATCCTTCCTAATAAATGAAAATACTTTTGCCACTTGTCATATTCTCCTTCATTTTGACACATTATTTTCTAAGATTTTTAAAATTGTTATTTTACACTTGTCATTTTTTGGTGATTTCAATTTTTTAAAACAAATTTCCAAAAAATTCTAATGGGTTATATATATTTAAGGTTATCATTTTATTAATTTGATAATAAATTCTCATAAAAGCTTCAAACGATTTGATTTCTTTCATAAAAGCTCCAAAAGATTACATTTTGTTATGGGAAAACATTATTTTATAAAATATTTAATGTTTATATATATTCATATTTTTTATTTTTAATAAACTCATGTAATACACGGGTTTCACATCTAGTTTACTTGATAACAAAATTAAGTTGCATACAAGGATATATTTCTTACACATCTACCATTTAGTCCATAAAAACCTAAAAACGAATTTGTACCTCTAGTGATAACTCACAACTCACATAAAAAATATATTTAAAACGCACTTCCACCTCAGTTATTATCAAACCAATAGGTAGATAAACATTCTCACACGTTTTGGAACAAATAGCTTTTTTTAGCAACATCTTTTATGCTTCTAAACACTAGAAAAAATGAAGGGATAATGACTTAAAAGGGTAATATATTATTTGATTTGTACACATTTGGTCACTGAGTTTTTTTATCGTCCACATTTACGCCTTCAACATGTTAAAATGTACACATTCAGTCCTTATGACCGATTACTCCAGGTTAGCCGGGAAAAATGACTTAATAGGGTAATATATTTCTCATTTTGTACACATTTAGTCCTTAATATTTTTGTACATATTTAGTCCTTAATATTTTTTTGTTTCAAAATAAGTCATTTTTGTTTTTGTATACATTCAGTACTTATGGATGTTTTCTTTAGGTTTTTCTCACAACATCTTACATGGAACAATCATTGATGAAACGTGTGGGGTTGTTGATGTTTATGTGTAATGTCTCATTTTTCTAACAAAAAAATTTCATTTTTAAATAAGGCAAAACTCCCTAATTATAAATCTATTATTAAGAAAAAACGTTTATTCCAAAATATATTTATCAAAAATCAGAGTATTATAAGTAATGCGGAATCCTCAATATTGTTGATGAAAGTGTACAATCATGCATTCTCCTTCCCACAACCAACAATAAAACCTAAAAACATAGACAACTAGGTAAGCACAAAATTTAGTGAGTTTCCCCCAAAATAAACGATACAACAAACGTATTATCATGCATAACGGACCCACACTCATCATACTGGAATACCTTGGCATAATCAATCATCGGAATGGAACGCCAACATGCAACAAGTCCCAATCATTCATCAGACTAGAATACTCAGTGTTTGTTGGCATGTCGCGTTAACCCAACCACTCTTCTCGAGTCTCCATGCCTATAGCTTATAGTCGGCCCGCACCAGGTATCTTGGCCAACTCAACTTATTCCACCGCCAAATAGTTATCCCACATAAGATGTTGTGAGAAAAACCTAAAAAAATCATTCATAAGTACTAAATGAATACAAAAACACAAATGACTTATTTTGCAAAAAATATATATATTAAGGACTAAATGTGTACAAAAATATTAAAGACTAAATGTATACAAAGTGAAAATATATTACCCTATTAAGTCATTTTTACCGGCTAACCTGGAGTAGCCAGTCATAAGAACTAAATGTGTACAGTTTAACAAGTTGAAGGGGTAAATGTGAACGAAAAAAAACTCAGTGACTAAATGTGTACAAATCGAAAAATATATTACCCTTTTAAGTCATTATCCCAAAAATGAACTCCATAATAGCTTTTCAAGAATATATAAAGGTTTTTAAAACATTGGTCCAATACAATTAAACATAAAAAACTATAAAATCTTTAACCAAAAGCAGACTGAACCATATCAAGTCAAGTCAAAATCCATAATCTTTTGAAGGAAAACTATACAACTATTGCTAAAACTAAAGACTCTTGAATACATAATTCTTCCCCATTTATGTAAAGTAAAATATAATGTTATTAGCAAATGATTTCTAGGAATTAGTAAGTCATCAAAATTGTAAAGTTTCTTCAACTAACAAAAATTAACAAAAAAGGGGAAATTTAAATCGTTCAAAGTCTTGCAAAATTACAACTTCAAAGGGATGAAGTTGTAAGTATGATTATGAAAATCCATTCTCTCTCACTCGCTTATCTTTACAAAAATCATCAAAAAAAGATTTGTGAAAATTCCAAATAATTATCTGCAATCTGCTCCAACCGCATCATAAACCGATTTAAACCCGTCTTTTTCTAAACATTCTGCAAGTTCAGCCTACAAAACAGAAAACATAGTATATAAACAAAGGTTGTTTCTTTTTTTGGACTGCATATAAGTAAATGACCAATTTACCCTTTTGTGCAATTTCTATAGCAAAAGGGTATTTGTATATACAAGAGCTCATATTTATGGTGTTAATACATTCTATCCATTGCTTAAAGTCCGCTGCTATTTCAAAAAACACTATTTATTGTTTCTTATTTGGACTGAATATGAGTAAATTACCATGTTACCCTTTTGTGCAAAATCAATAGCAAAAGGGTATTGTATATACAAGAGCTCATATCTATGGTCTTAATACATTCTTCTTACATTCTACCCGTTGCTTAAAGTCCTCAACTATTTCAAAAACACTATTTATTGTTTCTTCTTTGGACTGAATATGATGAGTAAATGACCATTTTACCCTTTTGTGCAAAATCTATAGCAAAAAGGGGTATATATATACAAGAGCTCATATCTAAAGTCTTAATACATTCTTCTTACATTCTATCCATTGCTTAAGCCTTAAAGTCCTCTACTATTTCAAAAACACAATTTATTATTTCTTCTTTAGACTGAATATGAGTAAATGACCTTTTTACCCTTTGTGCAAAATCAATAGCAAAAGGGTATATATACAAGAGCTCATATCAATGGTCTTAATACATTCTTCTTACATTCTATCTGTTGCTTAAAGTCCTCTACTATTTCAAAAACACTATTTATTGTTTCTTTTTTGGACTGAATATGAGTAAATGACCATTTTACCCTTTTGTGCAAAATCTATAGCAAAAAGGGGTATATATATACAAGAGCTCATATCTATGGCCTTAATACATTCTTCTTACATTCTATCTCTTGCATAAAGTCCTCTACTATTTCAAAAACACTATTTATTGTTTCTTCTCTGGACTGAATATGAGTAAATGACCATTTTACCCTTTAGTGCAAAATCTAAGGGTATACCTTTATCTGGGGTATAAGAGCGGGCCCACCATAAGCAAAAGCTGTATAAAGCTGAACAAGAGTTGCTCCTGCTCTTATTTTCTTGTAAGCATCCTCTCCACTAAAAAATATGGTAAAGTCATTTATTTAATAAAATTTATAATTTTAATTAGTTCAAAAAAAAAGACACAAACCTGCTCACACCTCCACAGCCAATCAAAGGAATCCTTCCCTAAAAATATAGAAGAAGAAGAAGAAGAAGAAGAAGAAATATATTGTAAAATGAGTTTTAAGAAAAGGAAAAAAGAAAAAGGGATAATATTTTAGTAGTAAGTGAATTTGAAATGAACCTTTGTTAATATATACATATCCTTTAAGATGTCAGTTGACAAA
Organism: Lactuca sativa; assembly: GCF_002870075.4. Lineage (NCBI taxonomy): Eukaryota > Viridiplantae > Streptophyta > Magnoliopsida > Asterales > Asteraceae > Lactuca > Lactuca sativa. The sequence continues at coordinate 106,683,605 of NC_056623.2, read as the reverse complement.
TTAAAAAGAGGCTTCCCACTTAATCCACCACTTTCCTTTGATACAGGATTACTTTCCACTATTTCTGGCCTTGAAATAGTTGTATTTGATATAATCTACAAAAAAAATAATAAATAAATAAATAAAATTTAATAGAATTCATGAATGTTGTTTGAATCTTTTAAAAAAAATATGGAGTTTCTTGCATTGAGAAAAACATACCAAACCATCCAACCGGAGAGCAAGGGCAACCTACATTATCGAAAAGAAACAGATAAGAACCCTAAGATTTTGTGTATGAATTAAGACTAAATGACCGTTTTACCCTTACATTCTGGAAAACTAAGTTCATAATATTCATCCGCTTTAATGTGAGAGGAATTGGGAGGAAAAAGAAGAGGGACAAAAAAGTAATCTTTTCTAGACTGAATAAAAACTGTATGAATTAGACTAAATGACCATTTTACCCTTACATTCCAAAGATTTTAATGATAGGAGGAATTGGGAGGAAAACGAAGGGGGGCAAAAAGGTAATCTTTTCTAGATTCTTTTATAGACTGAATAAAAACCGTATGAAATTAGTCTAAATGACCATTTTACCCTTACATTCCAAAAAACTAATTTCATTGTGTATTCATCAATTTTTAACAATATTCATCAACTTTAACGTGAGAGGAATTGTGAGGAAAAAGAATAGGGGCAAAAAGGTAGTCTTTTCTAGATTCTTTTATAGACTGAATAAAAACCATATGAATTAGACTAAATGACCATTTTACCCTTACATTCCAAAGATTTTATATAAAACCCGTATGAACTAGATTAAATGACCATTTTACCCTTACATCACAATATTCATTATAGTAGGAATGATAGGAGGAATTGGGAGGGAAACCAAGGGTGGGAAAAAGGTAATATTTTCTAGATTCTTCTATACTATGAATAAAAACTGTATGAAATTAGTCTAAATGACCATTTTACCCTTACATTCCAAAAAATCTGATTTCCCCATTAAGTCTCTAACTTTTTTACAAATTTGTCCTCAATTATTTTCTTTTTCCATTTTCCCAAGTTTTGTCATTTTCTCAAATATTGTGTTGCAAATATATACATACCTGTGCTATATCTTCAAGGTCTTGTTTGGACAAATCTGGTGCAATTTTTACCAATAATGGAGGTGGGCCCTCTTCTCCCCACTGCATCTCATCTCGAGCAGCTTGAATCTTTAATAATAACAAACATGTGACGATTATACCCTTTATCTCTCAATTAACAAAAAAGAAATTAGAAATTAGAAATTAGAACCAGAAGTTATTGCTTACCTTCTTGATAAGGTCCTTTAACTGTTTTCTTCCTTGAAGTTGTCGGAGTCCAGGGGTATTTGGGGAAGAAATATTGATTACCTGTAACATGATTAAATATAATATGCAATAAATCAAAAAAGAATTATAAGAGTAATTTCTCAAAATAATCATTTAATCAAGATCCAACTTGAACTTTCACCATTTTATTGGCCATTTAACTATTCTCTATAGTGATTAAACCATTATACCTTTTTTGACCTTAAAAAAAAATAATTAAAAAAAATAAAAGAAAAAAAAAAACATTTTCCCGGATACCCGGTTTTGAAAAAGGGTAAAATATGAAAAAACACAATGTACTTTCATAACTTTATCGATTTAGCCACTAACCATTTATTTTTTATAATCATTATATAATAATTTAGTGGCTAAATTGATAAAATTAATAGTTCAATGGTTAAATTTACAAAATAGTGGAAGGACGTTATGCTTTTCTGTATTTTTTCAAAAAAAAAACATATAATGGTTTAAATGTTTAATCACTACATAAAATAATTAAATGGCTTAATCAATAAAAGACTAAATTACCACTTTCATCACTATGCTCTCACAAAAGATACGGATTAATTCCAGATGTTTCATTTTTTTTGCATAAATGGTCCCCAAAACATAGTTTCATTGCACCACTTGTCCCTGGATCTTTAACTCAAAAGTGTAGCCATTAACAATTAAGTTTATGCTAAATGACTATTTTGCCCTCATTTTCTCTTCTTCATCTTGACTAAATCCACAACTTCTATATATTTGCATTAGCATCTCTAATCTTAAAAACTCCACCAAAATCACATTTTTCAAGTAGGATTATAGGAAGTATTAAATTTATGCTAAATGACTATTTTGCCCTCATTTCCTCTTCTTCTTCTTGACTAAATTCACAGCTTTTATATATTTACAATTTTGCATTGGCAAAGCTAATCTTAGAAACTCCTCCAAAGTCACATTTTAAGTAGGATTATAGGAAGTATTAAGTTTATGCTAAATGACTATTTTGCCCTCACTTCCTCTTCTTCATCTTGACTAAATCCACAACTTTTATATATTTGCATTAATAAAGCTAATCTTAGAGACTCCACCAATATCACATTTTTCAAGTAGGATTATAGGAAGTAATATCATAAGTCAAAAAATATGAATGTGAAGAACAAATCAACAAATAAAAGATGAAAATAGAATAGGGAAGATACCAAATAATCAGCATACTGAGACAACGTATGTACACCTTGTACATAATCTGCAGCAGCATCTTCACTACTTTTATTTTTTCCAATATTAACCCCGAGAATTCCGGGACCCGCTTTCCCTCCAGTTTTGACTTCATCATTTGAAGACACTGAAGTGCTTGATGTTTCATCTAGTTTTCTCTTACCATGTTGAGCTCCTAGCCTTTTTGCAACAGCAACTATTCCTTCACTATTAAATCCACATCTGTTGATTATGGCCCTGTCCACAAAGTCAAAACACGTTGGCTCAAGAAGGGTAAAATGGTCATTTTGTACAAATCAGAAATAAGTATAAATAATTCTCATGAGAGAGATCTCTGTTTTCTTTTACAGTTTCTAATTGTTACAGTTCTCAAAGAAACAGTCATTTTTATATTTACTCGAAAAAGGTAAAATGGTCATTTTGTACAAATCAGAAACAATTTTGAAAATTCTCGTGAGGGCAATCTCTGTTTTGTTTTACAATTTCTATTTGTTACAATTCTCAAAGAAACGGTCTTTGTTACTCGAGAAGGGTAAAATGGTCATTTACTCTCGTTCAGATGGTTCATTCAGTCTAGAATGAGTTATGTATGAACAAAGACTGATTCTTTTTTGTACTGAATGGACAGCTTAAATACGAGTGAATGACCATCTTACCCTTCCGTTTGAAGACGTTAACCCTCCCACTTTCTAATTACACCTTAAGACACTTCTGTTCTCAAGAAGGGTAAAATGGTCATTTACTCTCATTCAGATGGTTCATTCAGTCTAGAGTGAGTTTTGTATGAACAAAAGCTGTTTCTTTTTTGGACTAAATGGACAGTCTAAATAAGAAATGACCATTTTACCCTTCTGTTTCCTTTCTAATTACAAATTAAGATCCTTTTGTATCAAGTCAAAAGAAAACATCCATTAGGCATTGTCTCAATAATTGATGTTTAAGAAATACTTGAGCAAATGACAACATACTTTAGGAAATCAAACGAAAAAACAAACAAGGGCAAATTTGTAAAAAGTTAGGACTTAAAGTGAAAGCCTTATTTCCCTCACTTTCATGCATTAAGTCAAGAAGAAGCACCCTAATCAGGTAAGCTTATATGTGTGTTTCTGTTTGACTTAATACAGTAAGAACAACTCAATGTAGAAAGCCAAGAAAACGAGTCCTAAGTCCTAACTTTTTACAAATTACGAATTTGCCCTTGATAATAGAAAATTTTTGTTTCTCACCCTTCATTTCTCAATCTAAACATACGAGGCTTTGGATTACCATCTTGTGGAATAGGAGTAACTGATCCAACTTCCACAAATCCAAACCCTAATCCAAGTAAACCTTCAACAGCTTCTGCATTTTTATCAAATCCTGCAGCAAGTCCTATTGGATTAGAAAACCTTCTTCCCCAAACTTCAAGCCCTAAAATTTGCTGATCTGGCCTCTTTTCCCGTGGGACCCACCCACGAGCTGCAGCAGAGACAGCTAGGCGATGAGCAACCTCTGGATCCAGCAATGCAAAGAATGGATTTACAACTTTTGTTGCTGAGAATAGCCACCCACTGCATATGAATTGAATTGTACATCAATTAGGGTTAAATGAAGAAAATTGCAATGTGCTTTTAACATCATTTATCAGTAAATCAATGGAAACAGAGTAAGGGATTTAAATACCCGAATGTTGCTTCATCAACAGTGCTAGCGTAAGCGCCCCCAGCTATAACCATGCCAATGGTAGCTCCTGTAAGTAATCTTCCCTAAAATGTAAAATTAATTACAAATTCATAACCCAATACACATGAAAATTCAAATAACTTTCAATTTATGAATGTTTTTGCTATTAGTCCACTGTTGATTGTTTATATTCAAACCGAATACATTCAAATTTGAAATATACTGTGTAATCGTTATTAATGTCTTGTTGCACAGGAAATTGTTCGTACTGATTTTGAGGTGAAGAACACACTCAAAGTCAAATGTATTATTTTCGGTTTTGAATGGAGGTGATGCATACACGTTGCTTGTGTTCTAAAAGGAAGGAAAAGTCACCTTTCGTGAAGAATGAGGAATATTTGGTTTAACAGGAGCAGTGGAAGATGAAGATGAACAATAATGCCTGGGAGCCGCCGTTGATTTGAGCTTCTGTTTCAAACATTCTTTCATGAATCTCAATGCAATTCTTGCCGTCATCTTTCCAAAAAGTCAGCCGCAATACACAATGATTGTGTTCTTCAAGCTCGCGATTTACCTTTTCGAATTTACAGAACTTCCGTCGTTAGCTACGAGTGTGACATGATCAAACCTGTTTGCAATTAGGGAAATAACTGTTCATTTGTTTGTAGGGGGAATTGAAGAGTTCTTACGCTAATATTTTGACGTAGAATATTGTCGGCTTATGGTATTTGCTTCGTGGAAACCCTTGTTCATTCGAAGTAACCTTTTCGGCTAAACTTCACCTTTGCCTAGGGGGTTTATGTTATTTACAATTTTGGTCCTTCTACTTTTTGTTGTATCGAGATCTCTTTTTTTATTATAAAAGTTCATAATTACGGTTCCCTCCCTTTGTCACATGTTAAATATTTATCATTGGAAAATACAAAAAAACAAAAAAAAGAAAGATATATTCACTAGAATGATTAGTGTGTCGTCATAATTAGGGGTGTTCAAAACCGGATATCCGAAAATTCGGATAGTTGATTATTGATATCCGAATCCGTATCCGAAATTTCGGATATCCAAAATCTCGGATATGGATTCGGATATTAAACCGGATATCCGAATTTCATTAGTTTTAAATAAAGAAAATAAACTCTCCAAGAACAAGAACGTTTCTATGCATTTGTTAGGTATACTAAGACTTCATTTGGTCCGGTTAAATGCAAGTTACCTCATGATACCTGAAGATCTTGAGAAATCAAACTCAAATTACTAAAATCAACATAAAAAGGTAACATTTATACCATCTTCACTTTGCGTACCAAGTAAAAATGTTAATAATTTGTCTTTTTGAATTTCAAATGAAAAAACTCAATGCATTAAAACTATTTTTAATAATTTTTTATATTATATATTTCGGATTTCGGATATCTGAAATATCTGAAAATTTCACATTTTAATATTCGTATCCGAATCCGAAAAACCAGATATCCGAATTTCGGGTATCCGAATTTTCGGATATTCGATTTTTCGGATATTTTCGAATCGGATTTTCAGATTTTTCGGATCGGATGTTCGGATGCGGATATTTTTGACCACCCCTAGTCATAATGCTACTTTGTTATGGAGTTAAGCAAAAATATCATTCTAATTATACATATGTCATCACACACGGATGAGAATATTTTTTCTAACTTAAAGCAACACAATTAAACATTCACAAGAAACATTTTGAGAGGATACAATGGTTACATCTAGCTAAGTCATCGCATGTAATAAATGCAATTCCCAATAAGAATTAGATCTTATTTTAAATTTGTATATTCCCTATTCAACTATACATTCATGAGTATAGTTTTTTTTGTTTTTTTTCCCAAGGCATCGATCCCATCATCATGTATTAAGAAATTAAGATTGTTGGTAACTATTCAAGGGGTCGGAGATTCCATTAATTGGTGAAGTATATGATCATTGCAATGTGATTCTTGTAGTTGTTCGATTTCTTTGGTCGTTATTTATGATCTCAATTCAATTGTTTTTACATTCAGCAACATGTGAGTATGTCGTTCCCATATTGATATGAGTGTTGGTTTTGCTGATTGTTAGTGTTGTACCTCCCCACTTATTGTTACTCTAAATTATAAGGAGTGCTAAGTAAAAGAAGACCATGCTTTAAATGAAAAAAAATAGTTCAAAAAAAATATTAATGACGTTAAAGGACTACACGAAGCATTAGTGATTAACACAGCCTTTGTAGTTAAAGAATAATCGAGTAATGACGAACTAGGGGTATGACTTTTCAAGATAAGGCCAAAAACAACTTAGATGAATATGATCTTATGGGCATGAATTTTATTCAATGGGATCATCTGTAGAACATATATGACTTTACTTTTTAGAAATAAGTAGTTTGTTCTTTAATAGGTTTGTACTTGGTTTCATTATTCAAGAAATAACATGACAATTGTGATTTTGTTTATTTCGTTTGTTAGTGTAGCAATTCATTCTTTAGTTCAACATTGTTATATATTATACTTACTATTGTATATTATCATGGTATAACCTATAGAATTTACATATCTATATATCCCTTATAACATACGGAATCAAATCAATTTAGTTCAAGATAATTATTAACATTTTACCATATTAATATGAATTTCTTTTGTTAATAATGAATTGTGCACCAGCCGGTATGCAACCTAATTCTAGAAAACTAGTCCTAAAACCAAAATTAACAACTATTGGAATGTTGGAACCAATACAAAACAAACTAGTTATTTAAATTTTAGAACTAGTCAGAACCGAAGAGAACAATTCCAATAACGTTTACCTACTATCAAAATTTTGAACAATATTTTAGTTAAGCATTAGGAAAATGTAACATCTTAACTTTCTTAATAAGGTTAATAACTTATAAGACTTTACCCTATGTACACATTTAGTTACACAAATGAAAATTAAACTTGTTTAGGTTGTTCAAAAACATTCATATGACGGGTTAGTGTAGGTTTTACCGGTTATATTGATAATTTCAAATTTAAAAAATTAGATGTGCAATACATGGAAATTACATGGGTATTACATAGAAATTAGGATGCTCAAGACATCCATTTACTCTAATATGTGCACACAGATACCATCTTGGAAATTAGGGCACATATTCATCTATATGCACCCACACTATGTTGTCTCCTTGCTTCGTTTAGGGAATCGATACCTCCCTTACACCTAGTTAGGTTACTAGGGAATCGATACCTCCATTACACTAGTTAGGTCACTGTATCCTCCATTATGCACCCACCTTGGTCAATCATACACAGAAAGTGGTATTGTGTAATGGTACTCTTCTATCATTGATGACCACTATAATGGAACATTCTTCTACAAACATCTTATATATTTCAATCCAGATAGAGCATTAGTCTGGGATGTTGATTCCAGTGGAATGGAGTTCCGGAGTTCGACATTTTTCTTGAAAAGCTTATTGGAGTGAAATGTAGCAATGCATGTTTTTCCTTCATTAAAAAACTAGGTAATACAAAACAAAGTTGATTACATTGAGTTTATTGAGTGTGCTTATAGAACAAATAAGAGAAAAAAAATTATGTGGGGTTATATATATATATATATATATATATATATATATATATATATATATAATGTGTGTAGAATTATGATTATATGATGTTTATGTATGTGATAAGATTTTCTTATGATCTGTATAATGAGTGATTGTTATGATTACTCACTAAGCATTGGGCTTACCGTTGTTATTCATGTTTTAGTTGTAGGTCATTCAAGTTCGAGGGGCAATGAGCGAGTTTGATTAGGGGTATTTGGACATTCTCGGGGGCACGACATCTATTTATGTTTATGTTGTGTGTTTTAGTTTCAAAATAAGACTTAATTTCCGCATTTGACAATATTTTTGTGATACGATGTTTTATGATTGTTATGGATAGAACCCTTATTTTGGAATTGTTTTACTTTGATTTTAAAAAAAAAATAGTGGATTTTTGGGAGGTTAAATGTAATGACCCAATTTTTTCACTCTAAACATTATAGGGATTATCAGAGTTTTGTATAAATATACGGAATTCTATATCTCAAAAACACTTAACATCCCATGTATCATTGGGTTTACAATAAAACATAACTTTAAAATTTACAACAAGTAAATACTAAAAATAAAAAGTACATCTAGTCCAAGTCCTCGTGCTCCTACCTCCTCTTATACAACCACTACATGAACCTGTAATACACGAAAAATATACAAAATCAGACCACAGGTCTAGTAAGTTATATCATACTCTATCTTCGTGCAATCATACTCTACATCAATCTTTAGTATGCATACTCTTTAATTCTAATCTTGTCTTCCCATATTCATACTTTATCTCACCTCATGTTTTCCATCTCTTCTTGTAATTTTCTCTTGATCTATCTTCATTTATCCTAGCCTCTTCTCAGGCTCATCTCATTCTTTCGTCTCATCTCATGCCTTCTCCTACTATATCTTTACCATTACTCATGTCTAACGCCCGCAGATTCAGGCTAGTCAATTTAGAGATAATAAGCGTTAAAAATGATTTTTTTGATAGAAGATTAATTACGATAAATAACCCTTACCAAGTTTATAATATTTGTCACAAGGGTTCCGTACATATAAAGAACGTTGAAATCCGACTTATAACGAAGAAGTTATGACCCATTGAAGTTTCGTGATTTAAATAGAACGATTCTTCATAACGTAAAATGTAAATTTTTGATAAAATACTTTTTAGCCTTAGTGATCTAACGAGAGTTGTAGTATTCGTTAAACCGAGAGCGTGCATATAAAGAACGCCCAAATCTGACATCATTTGAGGAAGATATCATTTTTATAAGATTGGGCGTAGCAGTGTACAGCTCATAAATCGAATTTTAGATTGGTCAATTATTAGTCAACACGATCTAAACGAGAATTGAAGATCTGGTTAATAGGAGCTCAACAATATAAAGACGGTCGAAAATGGACGTCAGATGACAAAGTTATGAATTTTTAACGGACTTTAACTGTATACGCCTTTTAAAATATAACTTTAAAAATAAAGTCAAAATTAGCCGACCGAGTCTAAACGAAAGTTGTAGATCTCATTGATAACTACATATGGATATAAAGAACGTCAAAAACAGAGCTCGTATGCAAAAGTTATGAATTTTACAAGATAATTAATTTTCGGATTAACCTCGGTGTGGCACGTGTCTCGTATGCCCCTAATACGCCCAGCGTAATTTGCATATGCCCAGCGCAGCGTGTTGAGTACGCCCAGCGTAGTGAGCCTCCTTGCAGCCTATAAATAGAACACAAATTTCACTCTTTTCTTCACACCTCTTCATCATTTCTCTTCCAAAAACCTCCCAAGGTCCCAAGGCCTTTCTCTAGAACTTCCTAAGTGTTAGTAGAGAAGCTCCTGAGTGCTAGAAAGCCCCGAGAAATAGAGCTTTCGGTTTAAAAATTTTTGCCCACTCGCTAAACCACCTATAAGTTAAGTTATGCTTATCGTGATTTAAGTATAACTTATGTTTAAGTTTAATATCATTATTAAGAACCTATAAATAATATTTATCGGTGATTCTAATTCGTTATATTGTTTGATCTACTTACGGGGATGATGACAAAGCTAGATTTAGTGAATGTTTAAAGTGAGCTTTCCAAATAGTATACTTTGTATACCAAACGAACCCTGTCTTCGATATGATCTTACCTGGTTGTCCCTTATCAGCTATAGATCAATAGACTTTGAACTAATGATTAATCTAGACTAATAATTAGTCACAAGAAATATTAGACTATGACTCAGTGATAATAATACTAGGTAACCTCGAAAGAAAAGATAGTTGCTAGAAGTGAATCGCTGTCCGATTTTCGATTCATCACTTTAACAAGTGTGTGCATATTTACTTTCATCTTACACATAGATATGAATTATTTAATATAAATACATGTTATATGTGTCTATTATCTGTGTTCCTGATATCTATACAAGATGAACGATTTATACATCTTTTACTTGATTTAAACTGTATATGTATTTTTTATACCTATAAATATATTGGATGAAGATGGGTAGATGAAAGATGATATAGATGATGAGAGATGAAAGATGAAAGATGATATAGATGATGAGAGATGAAAGATGAAATAGATGATGAGAGTCCTTGACTTTAAAGATAACATCATCTAGCAGAGTATATATGACAACCACAGACTATTCTAGACAGTTCAGTGGAACGCTAGCAGACTCGCAACCTGTAGGTGTTTGTGAACTATGTGTTCATTAAATGTAATCTAAAAACCCATTGACAAGAATTGTAAGTGGACTCCCTAAAATAATGTTGTCAATAAAGAAGATAAACCTTGGCGCTATGGACTTAAAGCCTAATAGATAAACACTATCAACTATAGACTTAAGGCCTATTAGATAAATCTTAGCAGTGATGGACTTCGTGCATATTCCTTAGGATAAATCCTTATGAATAAATATAGAAGAATACATACTGACAAGTATCATGGAGGAATCCATGAACTAGTAGTGTGAGCATAGATGATCCTTAGGGAAAATCCTTAAGAATAAAGAAGATAATGCGGATGAGAAATTGGGTTAATTGTTTGATTATTAGACATATTAATTATATTATTGTGGGTTGAAAACCCTATGTACTCACCAGTTTTCCCAACCTGACCCACTTAGTTTATTGTATCACGGGTAGTAATATTAAAGATACATTTTGTTGAGAGATTCAAGGAGTATAAGGCCACTAGTTTAATTACTATAAGGTTTTTAATATTTCGTTATGCTTATGTTTCTGTATTGACGATGACATCCCAATGTTTTAGTATAAACAAAATACATTTTTTCGGAAATGCTTTGATAATATCTTTATCATATTTTTTGGAAAAAATTCCGCAATATTATTCTTCAAAAAGGATACTCTAATTTTTAACTAAGCATAAATAAATTGGTCTTTTATGGCCGTGAAATTAGGGATATATATATATATATATATATATATATATATATATATATATATATATATATATATATAGTTACCTAATATACAAAGATTACTTTAGATTATATAACTACACGCTGGCGCTGATAAGGCTTGAGGTGCTGACACTGATGTTGATGTTGACATTGGCGCTGGCAGTTAGCGTATAGAGTGTTTTGACTCATCAGATCATAAGGTGTGACCTTACATGTTGACTTTGACCAAGTTTGACTTTAGGTTATTTGGGATAATTTGAATAGTAGATTGAGGTTGGGTCCCTATCTGATTTTTAGGTGACCTATAGAGCCGGTATTTAAAGTAGTGATCAGTTCAGCTATCTTCTAGACTTTGAGGTGAGTTTTCCTCACTATACTCATGGGTCGAAAGCACCAATGTCGGCCCACTAAGTTGTTTTATGTATTTTGGTATATAGGATGATGATATGCTATAGTGATATGTTAGATTGGTAGACCTGTATGATTACCTGTATTTGTTGGTTATATGTTTATCTATTGCATATGTCGGCATAGTGCGGGTGGGTTGAGGCGGTACTGCTTTGTGTTGGAGGCAAACAAATCCGGAGCAATCCAATCGGGAGACTATGGGCCAGAGGTAATCCAGTTGGGAAACTGTGGACCCAACATGCATGTTTGTATTTGTTTTGTTGTGTGTGTATTTTGGGAGAACTCACTAAGCTTTGGATTACAATTTGATTTCATGGTTTTAGGTACATTAGATAATCGAGGCAAGGCGAAGACATGATTGTGCACATCATCCTTGGATATTTTATTGATTGATGATTTTGGATACTCTGATTTTAACTATGTTCTTGAAAACAATGTTTTTGTATGGTTTATGGATTATTAAATGGTTTTAAAAATGAAAAACTTTTACTATGATTTTCAGGATGTTACAGTAGAATTCCGCAATTGTAAAAACAAAACTTTGCTATTTCTCTTAGATTAGATGTTAGAAATCCTGGTCGTTGCATCCAAGGTGTTGTCTTATTGCTTGATTGGTGATCTTAGGCGTGATACCATTAGAGGGATTCTTGATTGGATCCTTGACATCCAAACAAAGTGGCAAGAACAAGATCGTAAGCAAGGAGATCTTTGGCTAACAAAGAGGTATGCAATTCTCATCTTTCTTGTAGTTGCAATAATTTTCTGAACATAAGATCCTTGTAGGTTTTGGTTTGAATATAGGACTAGAATTTTAATATGCTTTTACTTCCATAAATTATATGTTAGTGTGTTCAAAACCTTTCAATTGCTAGAAAACAATCTAACAAAAAACTAGGGAAAATAAGAAATGATTTCCAAAAGATATGCAATGCATGCACCTACACCCAACTTTGTCCATCTCATAAATCCAACTCGTAAATATTAATGGCTAATAACCGAGACTCATGAATGGCTAATAAGTGAGGCAGTTAGGGAGCCATAATCCTATGCCACACAAGGGGTAGCGAGCCCACATGTGCACATGACAGCTATCTAGAAATTTACTCACAACCCTCAAGTTAGGTATTTATTTCTCGTTTGTAGGGTCCCAAAAGTCTTGTGGCCACTCAAGTCACCCACCTAGTATGAATGCAACAAGCAGGATGCTAAAAACTCTTTTATAAAAATAAGCATTTTAGTTTTATACCAACGAAAAGAATTTCAAAAATTAGATTTCATAAATGTACATATAACCCACATGGCGATCAAGGTTTACATATAAATATCATGTAATGAAAACCAAACAAAACACATGAAGTGAGGTATAGGGGTGTGTACTCCCGGTAAACTCACATTAATTCTTAGCTAAAGAAGTAAGTCATTTCCTTAGTGAAACCCTTCTTCAATCCCCACCTATAAGATATAAATATAGGTTGCTAAAATGACTAAAATACCTCTAAAGGGTCATAAACTCTCTTAATATCAAAATGTCTATTTTACTCCAATTATAACGTATAGAGGTGAAATTGGACCAAATGGATAAACTAAACTTTGAAAATCAACAAAATATGAAACATATTAGGGGACATTGCACGTTGCGTTCTGCATAGTGATTTGTCATTTCTAGTTTTCTTCTCATTTAACCATTCTACTTTGCATATTATATTCAGTTTCTTAAGTAGTATCTTGTACCATTTCTATGAATCCCAAACATGTTTAGAAGAAATTATAACATACAAAAACCCATCATTTAATCCATTAAGGTTGTCACAACAATTCAATAGTTTTATTGCTCATCAAACTTCTACGTATGGAGTTAAGAGCTTAAAATGTTCATGGGATTACTAATGAACTATGTAACCTTCCCAAAACCTTTTAGACCATATTGGGATCATAATAGATGCATTTCAACTTTTGTTAATTCCATCTAAATATTTGAAAGCTTGAATCCTAACTATGGAATCACTATTCCAGTTCCATAGTTTCCAATTTTGCCCTTAAGGCCAAACCACTTATAGATAAAGTGATCCTTCGTGTTTTACATTCAAATCATTCTCAATCTATCAATTCATGAACTAGAATTTCATTTACATAAGTAGATACTAAAAACCAAGTGGAAGCTTCATTTAGCTATTGAGTCCCTAATTCAAATCATTCAAACTTTGATCCTCTCGTTCCTTGAGTTTGTGCATTCATGATGGATTTATTGCAACAAAACTACATCAATGATCATAGAATCATTTAGATATCAACTTAAAATTTTCATGATTATAATTGAGATTTTAGGGTTTGTGGCTAAACTCTTACCCAAACACCAAATCCATTAAATGAATGGTATGATTGGGTTTAGAACCACATCAACCATCTTAGAAGAGTTAGAAAACAAAACCCTAGTCATCAGTTCAACATAAATCGACATTGGGTTTCATCCCAAGCTTCAAAATCAAATTCAAGGTTAACAGAGGAGAAATTATACCTTGAATCCATAAGTTTTGATACAACACGTTGATCCAAGATGTAATTTATATGTTATATACTACTATTATCAATTAAAAAAAATGTAAATATGCCATTATTGTTTACATATAAAATAAATTACCTATATTTTTAGGAAAAAAAAATTATGAAGTAGATTGCTATTTCTTCCAATTTGCACTAAATACAATCATTACTCAAAACTAATATCCTAATGTAAAAATGCTTGAAATACATCATATCATTCTTCCCTCCCGTTCATTAGGTACAACATTACAATGTTATTAGCATACACTACTACAATTGCTTGTAAAAACAAAATTAATAAATAAGAACAAAAGTATTTAAAGCCTTGAAAATTTTAGCTTCAGAAGTTTGTAAATATGAATTCTGTTTAGTAGCTTGTATTTTACAAAACAATGAAAAAAAAAAAAAAAAGATTACATGATAATTTGGCATCATGATTATCTGCAGTCTGCACCAACTGCATCATAAATTGACTTAAAGCCATCCCTTTCTAAGCAACCTGCAAGTTCAGCCTGCAAACCCCACAAAAAAATAAAGACCATTTTACCCTTGCATTCCAAAAAACAAATTTCTCAAATATTAAATAGGTAAAGTGTTGGTATGTTAATACATTAAGCCAATTAAGTGAAAGAAACAACCTCTTCCCTGTTATAAGTCCTAAATTATGACAAAGGTTAAATGACCATTTTACCCTTTAGTGCAAAATCTAAGGGTATACCTTTATCTGGGGTATAAGAGCGGGCCCACCATAAGCAAAAGCTGTATAAAGCTGAACAAGAGTTGCTCCTGCTCTTATTTTCTTGTAAGCATCCTCTCCACTAAATCAATAAAAGCATTTGGTAAAATATGATTTATTTAATAAAATTTATAAATTAAAACTATGGAAAATGTCACTAAATAATAATATAACCAAATTTCTTTTCAAGAGGTTTAAGTTTTAAGTGTTTAACCAATCACTTTCTAATTTTGTTCCATTGTTGTAAACATTTTTATTTTCCTTTTAATGTTTCGACATTTACTCTTGAATTTTTGTATTTTTTTGTTATCGAAACAATATCATCAAATGTTGAAACATTAAAAAAAAATATATGAAACAAAACTGAAAGTCTGAAACATGGTTACTATTTAATGAAACTGTTTTCAATAAACCTGCCACGTCATATGTCCACATCAAAAAAAAAAAAAAAAAAAAAACAAACAAACAAACAAACCTGCTTACACCTCCACAGCCAACCAAAGGAATCTTTCCCTAAAAAGAGGTTAAATATATTCTCAAATAAGTTTTTAATAAGAATCAAGGATTAAATATTCTTCAAAGAATTATAAAGTTTGTAAGTAAAATGGGAAAAACTAAAAGCATATGATTCTTTCACTTTATAAAGTTTAATTAAGGATGAGGAGAATAATTAATAGCTATAAAATAAGCTAAAACTTTTTTGATTCTCGCTAACTTCTATTAAAAGTTTAAAACCACAATGCATTTCACCATTTTATCGATTTAAGTCGCTCAATCTTTTTTATGATTGTTACAATAATAGTTCAGAGGCTAAATCCATTAAAAAAAACACAATAGTTTAGTGGCTAAATCTAGTATATCGATTTAGCCAACAATTCATAAAATAACTATAATCAAATTCACATTAAGAGACAATAATGACTTAAAAAAAAAAAAAAAATTGACAAAATTTATAGCAAGAAAAGTGTACCTTTGTTAAAATATACATATCCTTTAAGATGTCATTTGATAAATTAAAAAGAGGCTTCCCACTCAGTCCACCACCTTCCTCTGACACCGGATTCCTCTCAACAGCTTCTGGCCTTGAAATGGTTGTATTTGATATAATCTAAAATCAACAAGACAACTTTTACAATTCTTAAAAGAGGGGCAATTTGGTCATTCTCCTACTTAGGTTGGTTTAAATGAGTATAAATAGGAGTTAGGAGTCAACTAGTCAATGCAGTTGAAGCCACTTCAGTTTCAGTCCATACAAGTCTAAATCATAGATCATCTAAATCCTAGAAAATACGTTTGACAAATAACTTAAATATTAGGTCAAAGTCAAAGAGTCAATTAAATTAGTCAAAATTAGTATATTGTATAGAGAAACATACCAAACCATCCAAGTGGAGATCAAGAGCAACCTACAAAGTCAAAATGGAACAAGTAAGAACCCAACGCTTTTAAAATTATACTTCTAAGAGTAAATTACACGAATGGTCCCTATGGTTTAGGGTAATTTGCACGTTTGGTCCCTAACTTGTTTTTTTAACTCGGAAGGTCCTTACTGTTTGTTTGTGTTACGCGCTTGGTCTCTGTCTTACCTAAAAAGACTATTTTGCCCTTAAGGTTTTAATCTATTTAAATAAACACACCTCCGATCCCACCTCCCTCATGTTTCCTTACCTAACCCACCATTTTTTCCTATTTAAATAATAGTCTTTTTAGGTAAGACAGGGACCAACCGCGTAACAAAAACAAATAGTAAAGACCTTCCGAGTTAAAAAAATAAGTTAGGGACCAAACGTGCAAATTACCCCAAACCATAGGGACCATTCGTGTAAATTTTTTTTTAATTAGAACATTATGCTTTGAGAAATCGACCAATTTATGACAATGAAAATTGCTTTGTATTTGGATGACATTGATATAATTAGGTAAAGTTTCAAATTATAATGCTTTAATAGGAAGAATGAAAGTAAAATGAGTAAACTACACGAATGGTCCCTATGGTTTAGGATAATTTGCGTGTTTGGTCCCTAACTTATTTTTTTAACTCGGAAGGTCACTACTATTTGTTTTTGTTACGCCTTTGGTCCCTGTCTTACCTAAAAATACTATTTTTTCCTTGATTTTTTAATTTATTTATATAAACACACCCCCAACCCCACCCCTTCACCTTATCTTACCTACCTCACTATTTTTTTCCTATTTAAATAATAGTCTTTTTAGGTAATAAAGGAATCAAGCACGTAACAAAAACAAACAGTAGGGACCAAGTGAATAACAAAAACAAACCGTAAGGACCTTCCGAGTTAAAAAAATAAGTTAGGGATCCAACATGCAAATTACCCCAAACCATAGGGACCATTTGTGTAATTTACTCAAGTAAAATGCTACAACAAACAAATCAATTAGAGTAAATACATTACAATTTCTTGCATGTAACTCAAAACACATACCACAGCAATATCTTCAAGATCTTGCTTAGACAAATCTGGAGCGATTTTTACAAGCAATGGAGGAGGGCCCACTTTACCCCATTCCATTTCATCACGAGCTGCTTTAACCTTTAATCATACCAAAAAAATTTGATGAATTTATCATTTATTATTTCATTTTTTATACTAACACAATAGAATATTTTAAACAAAAAGTTTTAACTGGATTACAATTTACAATTTACAAACCTTCTGAACAAGGTCCTTTAATTGATTTCTTCCTTGAAGCTTTCGAAGTCCAGGGGTATTGGGTGATGAAACATTAATTACCTTACAACATGATTAAAAAATGTTAAAATAAAATTAAATGGAAATATAAAGATTTAAAATGGAATGTTAAAAAGAAGCTACCAAGTAGTCAGCATATTGGGACAAAGCATGTACACCTTGTACATAATCTGCAACAGCATCTTCACTTGTTTTATTTTTTCCAATATTGACCCCGAGAATTCCTTGACCATGTTTGACTTCATCATTTGAAGAAGTTGAAGTTTTTTTTGGCTTTCTTTTACTATTTTGAGTATCCAATCTTTCTGCAACAGCAACTATTCCTTCACCATTAAAGCCACACCTGTTAATAATAGCACTGCATAAAAACAAAACAAGATGACTTATTATAAAACAGCATACAAATTTCTGAATCTAAGTAAATGACCATTTTACCCTTGTATTTAGAATGACATAAATATGGACAAGGCTGCAAATCAACCATGATATCAAACGAATCACTTTTAGACAGAAGGGTAAAATGGTCATTTACTCTCTCGTTCAAACGGTTCATTCGATCCACAAAAGCAAACATCATGCATCCTTCTATTTAGAATGACATAAACAACAAACAAAATTTTGAATCTAAGTAAATGACCATTTTACCCTTCTATTTAGAATGACTTGAACATGGACAAGACTGGAAATCAACCATGATATCAAACAAATCACTTTTAGACAGAAGGGTAAAATGGTCATTTACTCTCTCGTTCAGACGGTTCATTTGATCCACAAAAGCAAGCATCATGCATCCTTCTATTTAGAATGACATAAACAACAAACAAAATTTTGAATCTAAGTAAATGACCATTTTACCCTTCTATTTAGAATGACTTGAACATGGACAAGACTGGAAATCAACCATGATATCAAATGAATCACTTTTAGACAGAAGGGTAAAATGGTCATTTACTCTCTCATTCAGACGGTTCATTTAATCCACAAAAGCAAACGTCATGCATCCTTCTATTTAGAATGACATAAAGTCATAAACAACAAACAAAATTCTGAATCTAAGTAAATGACCATTTTACCCTTCTATTTAGAATGACATAAACATGTACAAGACTGCACATCAACCATAATATCAAACAAATCACTTTTAGACAAAAGGGTAAAATTGTCATTTACTCTCTCGTTCAGAGAGTTCATTCAGTCCACAAAAGCAAGCATCATGTATCCCCGATAAGCTATATATGGGTGTTTCTTTTGACTAATTGCAAAAAATACTAGTCCTAACTTTTTACAAATTACAAATTTGCCCTTGATAATAGAAAAAAATTTGTTTCTCACCCTTCATTTCTCAATCTAAACATACGAGGCTTTGGATTGCCCTCTTGTGGGATAGGAGTAACTGATCCAACTTCCACAAATCCAAACCCTAATCCAAGTAAACCTTCAACAGCTTCTGCATTTTTATCAAATCCTGCAGCAAGTCCTATTGGATTAGAAAACCTTCTTCCCCAAACTTCAAGCCCTAAAATTTGCTGATCTGGCCTCTTTTCCCGTGGGACCCACCCACGAGCTGCAGCAGAGATAGCTAAACGGTGAGCAACTTCTGGATCCAATAATGCAAACATTGGATTGAGAGCTTTTGTTGCTGTAAATAGCCACCCACTGCAAAAATATCTTACAATGATAGCATCAAAACCCTCTTTTCCTTAATCGCATCCAGATTAAGTAACGTACCTGAATGTTTCTTTATCCAAAGTGCTTGCATAAGCTCCCCCAACGACGCCGATTGCAGCTCCTGCAAGTAATCTTTCCTACAGTTTAAGATAACCACGATTCAGAAACCCGAAATTATGAAGCTTTCAATAATTTTCTGACCAGAAGATTTTGCATGAGTACACAGACTATTCCATTGTAAGAAATCAAAATTTAAGTCGAGTGAGTTTACCTTTCTAGAAGACTGAGAAAGTTTAGGTTTAGCTGAAGAAGAAGAAGAAGAAGAAGAAGAACAGTAATGCCTAGGATTGGCAACGGGAGACGCCATTTGTTTTAGCTTTTGTGTTAAAGATCCTTTCATGAATCTAAATGCAAATCTTCCTGTCATCTTTCAAAAAGAAATCAACTAGAACGCACAATGATTACGTTCTTCTAGATCACAGTTCACCTTTCAGAAATCAAAAACTTCTCATGTCAGCTACGAGTCACAGGGTAAGATTTTGAATGTGTTATGACGCTAAACCCTTTGTTCCATATTCGAAGTACCCTTTTCGGCTAAACTTTACCTTTGGCCACGATAGGTTTTGTTTTTACAAAATTTGGTCCTTATATTTTTTAATCCATCAAAATATCATGTTGTGATTTTAAAAGTTTATATTAGGGTCCAATGAGTTTTGTCATGTCATATGTTAGTATATAAAAAGAGTTATCACTAAAATGGTCATAACTTGGGTGTAAATGACACTCTACTTATAGTTTCAGGAGTTTAATGACAAGATGTAGAATATGAACGTATTGACAAAAATACACATGATAAAATAAGTTAGCAGCGAGTGTAGTGATTGAATTGAATAAGTGTCACACCCTAAAACCGGAACGGCGGAAACGTTCTGGGGTGGATGACGTCATGTCAAGTATCACAACATATGCAGTATAGTAATCAAAGTACAACAATCATTGTATTAATAGTAATAGTTTTATATAGTTTACATTGCATAGAAACATCAAAGTTATACAAGAAATAATATAGGTGCAGCTTGGTACTAAACTGTCTTCACCAAAAGCTTCTGGGATGTACCTGTCTATTGCTGACCTGAGAATACAAGTTATTTTGAAAGCGAGTATCAGCATTTTTATAAATGCTGGTGAGTTCATAAGTATTTAGTGTCATTTGTGTAAGTAAGCATTTTATTCAAAATAACTTTATAAAAGTAGTAGTTTAGAGTCGATGGTGTATTAGAGTCCTTTCCAGAAAATCATATATTTTCTTAATAAAAGCAGTCTTCTACCAAGACCCGACAGTGTTATGTTTTAAAGAGAATTTCCCTGAAGTATTATCATTACCAAAATACGGTATTTGAGTTTAAAGGAAGTAAA
This sequence comes from Lactuca sativa, assembly GCF_002870075.4. Classification (NCBI taxonomy): domain Eukaryota; kingdom Viridiplantae; phylum Streptophyta; class Magnoliopsida; order Asterales; family Asteraceae; genus Lactuca; species Lactuca sativa. The sequence goes on along the minus strand of NC_056623.2, from coordinate 106,662,907 downwards.
AGAATATCACTAGTAAAATACAAGGGAAAATAGCATATGCCTCAGCAGAAGATACTGCTGACTAAGGCAAAGAAATCATAGACTCCCGGAGAGTATCGAGTGAACGACACGCCTGGCTCAGTCTAACAAAAGGAGACACAGACCTCAGACGGTATCAAATGAAAGATACGTCTAGCAAGGCCTAAAAACAGTAAACACAGACCCCAGACAGTATCAACTAAATGATACGTCTAGCAAGGTCTAAAACAAAGAGTGAATGTGAACTCGTATGTAACAATGTTGATCGACGATAGAGTATCCGATGACCCTCCAGGTCACACGTAGAGGTAGTGGCAGTAGTAGTGGCTTCATGTCACCCATGGGCCTTACCGGCGCGGACTGTAGCTAGTAGTCAGGGTGTGGGAGTGTCAGTCCCGTATAGATCTATACACATGATATTCGCTCTCCTTCCCAGAGACTCTGGTTACACGGCGTTGGTGCAATGAAGCGCCGTAGTGGGAAATAGTGTGTCGCATTCTAAAGTAAGAGAGAGATATATATAGAGAGAGAGAGATAGAGTGAGAGATAGAGTCTCCTAACTATTCCTGTAATAGTTACTAGTGTCTCTGATCTATGAGTGACGAGCGGGAGGATGCCCTTGCTACCCAAGGGAAATGAACTGATCGATGCAAACATTTATGTCTATACATGTATACATAATATATAATTAATGATTAAACGACCTTCGAACGGATATCCGATCCCACCAGACCACATCCAAACGAGGAAAAGGAAATAGGGCGAACTAGCCTTCCTAAGTCCTTTAAACATTATTTATATAACTATACAAGCACAGGCATACATTTAACTAAGTAGAAATATTTAACGAAGTAGAAGCGTTAACAAGGTAGAAGCATTAATAAGTAGAAGCGTTTCACGAAGTAGAAGCGTTAACAAAGTATAAGCGTTTAACTGAGTAGGAGCATTTTACGAAATAGAGGCATAAAGAAGTAGTAGTATCTAACGAAGTAGAAGTATAAAAACATGGAAGAAAACTTTGATGAAAACTTTGGAAAACATTTACTCTTAAGAAATCATGACTTGGTATTCTTTTGTAAAATAAGTTTGAAAACCTTTAGAAACCCTTGAAAATCTTTCATAAACAAGTTTTGATTATAACTTTGATAAAACAATATAAGTAAAGAAAACCTTTGTTTAAAATACTGCTGTAACTGAATTTGAAGTAAAACACACAACGCGAGAAATAATTTGAGAAAAGATTTAAACAAGTAAAAACGTTTTGGAAAACCATTTATAGTACCATACTTGATAAAAACAGCTGACAGTGTAATAAATCCTTGTACATGCGGGTTATCAATCACATGCGATTGATATGATAACTGGCATGTTTTAACTTGTATCCCCCCTAAAAGCATGTAAAAACATTTAAATGGTTAATTCAGGGGTATGAACTCACTTGTTGTAAGCGGATCGAACGAAAGTGTCGGTTGGGTGCCCGGTGTCAAGTAAAGACTTGAACACACTTAGTGACCTATTAACATATGATGACATATGTTTAAATACAATTAGCAAATATAATACTAATTAAACACATATACGCATCCTAAAATGCGGAAAAACACTTTGGTCAAGTGCTAGGAGTGTCACGGGTAACATCTAAAGGAGTGTATGGCCTAGATAGGGAGTTTACTCTTCAAGAGTAAACTCTTTATAGAGTTCACGGCCCTAAGACCAACTCCCCATGAGTTTACGGTCGTAAACTCATGGTGGGGGTGTTCTAAGGGACCACTTGAGGAGTTTACGGCCCTAAACAAGGATTTTACGGCCGTAAGCTCCTATATGCACATTCCTTTGGTGTATTAGGGTCTTAAATGGTAGGAAATAAAGTTCTATGCATTTTTCTAAGTCAAATGAAGAAGTTAGGGCATCATTTGGGCACTCTTTGGGAGTTTACGGCCCATGGACCAATCCTAGGGGGGTTTACGGCTGTAAACTCCTATTTCCTTGGTTTAATTGATGTTTAATGCCTTTACTTCAATGGGGGTTGCTTCTAGACATTTTCCAAGGCCATAGGAGGTGTTTGAGGGCATTTCTAACACCTTAAAAGGTGTTCACGGCCTATGAAGAGGGGTTTACGGTCCAAGAGTGTTCTTGGGCCGTAAACTCATGTTTACTCTCCAAAATGCAAGGTTTTAGTGTTCTAAGCTCGAAGGTGTAAGTCCACAAGTCATATCTAAGCCCTAGGGGTAGTTTAGAGGGGTTTTGGGGCTTAAAAACCCCACTTAAGGGTGTTCACGATCCAAGAGTGTTCTTGGGCTGTAAACACATAATCTTGCCCCTATTTGATGTCTTAAACATGAATTTGCATGTTAACTAAGCTACACAACAAGTTAGGATAGATTACTTACTAGTTTGGGGCTCGGAATGGGCGTTTTTGGCTTGAAAACAAGTTGTAGAGAGAGAGTGGAAAATCTCAAATGGACTCCACTCACCCTTATATAGGGGTTTGAGTTGGGGCTCAGTAGAAATCTACCCGATACTGCCGTTAAACAGGGCTTTTGGTCGCACCCGATTAATTAGTCGTATTTTGACTTGGTTGTAACTAAAACTTTCCAAGGGATTAATGATGGTGTTTCTAATTTGTTTCAACCCTTACCAAGTCATTATAAAAGTCCCACATTAATTAACCAGTCCAAAAGGTTAACAGACAGTTTAATAAAATGAGGCTTATTAACGGAAGGAGGGGTTAAAAATAACGGAATAAATTTCGGGTTGTCACACAAAGAATTTACAAGAAATTGATATTGGGATTCATATAAAGAAATGGTGACCAATTTATACTAAGAACATGTAAGGGCAGTAAAATTTATAAGGAGTAAAATATTCTCATGTTTTTTCTTGAATAAAAAATATTTTAAGAATAGAAATCTAGACACCTTCGGTCATCATTGGAAATATTGGAACTTGAGTATGTTGGATATGTTGCATACCATTACCCATGCATGTCCTTTCCCAAATTTAGGTCAAAAGATGCAATATAACCTATAATTCAAGCAAGGTTCCCAAATCACCACCACTTCATTGATCTACGAGATATAATGCTCTTGAGAATTAGAGAACCATAAAGTTGCAAACTTTATCTCTTTAACCCATACCAACCGCATTAAAGGGACCATAAAATGACATAAAGCCTAGATCTAAGGAGAAAGGCGTTAAAAGATGGAAACTTGAGGACGTACAAAAAGCCCAGAAGATGCATACAAGTGAAGGGAGGGTTTGTTTGTTGGATTAAGGCAATAACTCTTATTCTTCTTCCATTAAAACAACCAAGAACTTGCAAAATGAGCACAAAATCTTTTAAAAGAACTAGGGTTTTGGACAAGGAGTTGTTTGAAGGTAATGAAGGTTGAGGGTGGAGGAAACCCTAGCCTTTACTTCCTTTAAATATGGCTCAAAGCTTGAAAATTAGGGTTTGGGCCAAAATAGTCACCACGTTGTAGGCAACTTAGTGACACGTCGTGGCACCCATTAAGATGAGCAGTTTCAAACCAATTTTCCGCATCGTGGTGGTACCATCAGCACGTCGTGGCCAATCAGGTTTTTCAAACATAAATAAAAATTTACACATCAGGATTCAGATGTTACATGTTCCATATATGTCTCAATATGATGTTATCTTCATCAAAGAGCTTCTATTGTCTTCAGATCATGAGTTTTCATCCATTGTGATGCATGGGGATATTTGTGTATATAAATGATTCTTATATAGGCCCATGTAACCGACCCTTTTCGTATAACCCGTTATTGTATTTATATTTATTGTGTTTAATATACAGAGATTAATTACATGAAATACATTGTTCACTGCGATCAATGTGTTAGTTCTTGAATAAGATAGAAAATGCTAAAAATATGTTATACCAACGATTCTAGTTATCAATATGACATGATAAATAATAACTTTATTTTTAATAATCGTACATAGTTTT